>NW_028270183.1:52937481-53537481 GCF_037043375.1 Chiloscyllium plagiosum
CTGGTCAAGGATTGCCTGTTACCCATAACCAGCACATCCAGTTTCTGTGTCTTGCAAAAGATGCTCACAACTTTTCCATTGTCAGTCCCACATTGGACAAATGAACTTAATGCACATCCAGCCACTTTGTGTGTACACAATGATTAAAACCATAAACACCATGAAAAGACATGTATCTGAGATCAGGTGTTACCTGGCTCGGCCCATGAATGTGGTACAGATGCTGGCGGCAATATTTGCCTTTGTTAGCACTCTACATATTGCCTCACCGACATGGCTGTATCGGCATCCAATCCCAGACACCAGACATCACTTCTCATCAACATCTTCACTTTGGAAATTGCAGGATGACCCTGGTGGAGTTGAGCCATTATCTGATAGTGACATTTGCTTTGGAAGAAACAGACCTTTGCTCCCAATTTGGTATGCTGTCCTCAATGGTCATCTGGTCTCGCCAGCTCCAGAAAGAATTCAATTCTGGTTGAGATGACCTTTCGTTCCCAATACTGCTAGCTGTTTTTGATTGGCCAGGACAGCATCTTTTTGGATCCACATTCTGATATTGTCAGAGATGATTGGAAGTGTGTCCACAAAGTTAAAAACCAGAACAGACTCTTTCAGTGGTGGGACCCAGCCATTGGGAGTTGGCTTCAGACATTTGCATTTACCATTTGATTGCCCAGACAGTGTTGCGAATTGGAATGCACTCAGCATTACAGCCCACTGCTGAATTTGACATGAAGCTCAAGGTGTGTTGGCCCTGTCATCTTCAGATAGCCCGAGCAGGGGTTTGTGGTGCATTTCTATTTCAAAACAATGTCAGTAAAGGTATTGGTGGAACTTTCTCACACAAAAGATTACTGCCATCTTTCCTTCTCTATCTCGACTATCTTTATTCAGCATCAGCCGAACTCTGAGAAGCATACAGTGAGCCGTCGGTGCGCCAAAAATAACCTCAAACTGTATGGGAAGGCATCGTGTGACAGCACATCTCAACAACTGATTTTACACTTCCTGAAAGGCTATTTCTGGGCGAAGCGTTCATTTGCATTTCTGATCCTTCCTGACTAGCAAATCTCAGCTGCCAAGATGGAGGCCGGGTCATTACACAGATTTCCGCAATATTTCGCCAACCCAAGGGAAGACCGAAGCTCTGGAACAGATGTGGGAACAGGGGCACCCTTGATTGACCTCAATTAATTTTCAAATGTGTTTAACCCGGTCTTGTCGATGTTGCAGCGGAAGCAATCCACTTGGGTGCCTTGGAACATACATTTTTCCTTCCAACGGAGAAATATTTGATCACTATGGCCAATCTCTTGAAATGCTCTGCCCAGTTTTTAGCAAATCATTCAGACAGACAGCATTCTGAGGTACGCTTTGTGAAATGATCTCCATTGTTCACTGGACAGTTTCACATGCTGATGATACGCCATCACAATAGGCAATCTCGTATATTGTTACAAACCCTGATGAGAATTAATTGTCGCAAACGTCTGGGAATCCTCACAGAATCACAATGAAAGGTTCGAATGGCTCATATCCACCTTCGTGAAGGACATATCCCCAGCAGCCTTCAAAACAGCTGTCACTGTTTCATCAAAATGTCTACGCAGGCAAATCAACCCATGATAGGTATGACCAGTGCTGCCCAAAGGGCAAACAATAATAATATGATGATTGCTTCACGTTCCAGTCATGACTTCTGCCTGTACTATTGCACACGCATCAGGTGGCACTGGTTGTGTGGACTCGACAGGGCACATAGCCTGCTTCCGCACTAAAGATATTCTATCAAACCCTAGTTTCGACAGCATTCCAGAAGCCGTACCATTAACTGTGTAAGTCTTGCCCTGTCCACCTGACCAAAATGGAACACCTTGCATTTATCAAATCTAAACTTCATCTGCAACTCCTCCACTCATTGTTTCACTTGATCAGGATACCTTTAGAATCTTTGATCACGTACTTCACTGTCCATTATGTGACAAATTTTGATGTCATCTGCAAACTTACACAGTCATAAAGATGTACAACATAGAACCAGACCCTTTGGTCTAACTCATCCATGACAACTAGATATCCTAATTTAATGCACTTGCCAGCACTTGCCATTTGCCAGCACTTGGCCCATACCTTCCTAATCCCTTTCTATTCATATACCCATCCAGATGTCTTTTAAACATTGTAATTGTACCAGCCTCCATCACATCATCTGGTGGCTTATTTCACGCACACAACTATGTTTGCTATATTCTCATGCAATCCTTTTATATAAATGACAAATAGCAATGAACCCATCACCAATACTTGTGTTCATCACAGGCCTCCCGTTTGATCAAAAACCTCATCTCACCAAACCAAAGATGTAAATGCAGAAAAACAAAGAACCTCTGACACTGCCTGCAACAGATACGCCCAGGGCAGACACGGCACAGTGTGAAACACTCTGATCTTTCAAGATGAGGAGGGGCCAGTGTTGGACTGGGTCTACAAAGTTAAAAAAGACCCAACACCAAGTGACAGTCCAACAGGTTTATTTGGAAGTATGAGCAGCAGCGCTCCAAGTACTGCTACTTCCACATAAACCTGTTGGCCAATAACCTTGTGTTGTGTGATTTATAACTCTGCTCTTCCAAAACAAGAATTAAAGCTCCCATCAGTTTGTTAAACAAGAAATAACTCTGGGGTAAAAGCAAAAACTAATCCACACAAAAAAATTGGCTCTCCCTTGACTCTATCCCCAACAACCATATTCAGGCAGCAGACACAGTGGAGCAAAATCAAAATGCACTCAAGCAAATCAAAAAAATCAACAATAAATGAACAGCTCAGATCAGGAGTCATATAGACCTGAAATCTTAGCTTGCTGTCTGCCATGGATGCTGCCTGACCCTCGGTGATCTCCAGCATGTGTTGCTTTAAACTAAATAAATAAATTATCTCTGCTCTGTTGACACCCTGACGTGTTCTGATTTTTAGAAATACTCATGACTGTGGCATTTGAGACAATTCCTGGGATGCTATCCTCCTTCCAGATAAGGCAAGCAAGGGCATGCAGCTGCACTGGGAGGAAAGTGCCTTCGCATGTCAATACTTCAGGCTGAATACCATTTGCACCTGCAGGCTAGTTCTTAAGCTGGAGGACAACCTTCTCTGTCTCAGCCAAGGCTTGGGTATTGCTAAGCTCCTTGCATGTAGTAATGTGTGGGATGTACTTCAAACATTTACACATGCACAGTACATGACACTGACCTAGCATTCATAGAGGTGGCTCCTCGACTGAGCTGAACCCCTGACACACCTGCTAGACAGGACTCCATGATTGGACCAGGTGAACAGCACCAACCTGTAAAGTATATTCAATGCGGTTCATTGGCTGACCGCATTCCAATCATTACCTCCATTCCCCTATCAGCCCTGGGACATCAGCCCATTCCCTTTCCTGTAGCATTTCCTGACTAATTTTCCCATGAAGTCCACTTGTGTTTGATGTGTTTGTTGATAGTACATCGACCTGGACCCAATATACCGGCCACTGCAGCGGACAGCTGGAACTGACAACCGGAAGCGGCAGAGACAAACCACTATAAATGCCGGAGGAAACAACACAGAACCGCTTCACAGGAAGCTCCCAAGCACTGAGGATGTCACCTAGAGAGGGGACGGAACTAGGGTAGGAATAGGTCCAGTCAAGGATAGTAGTGGGAAGTTGCGTGTGGAGGCTGAAGAGATTGGGGAGACACTGAATGAATACTTTTCGTCAGTATTCAATCAGGAACAGGACATTGTTGTCAATGTGGGTACTGAGTCACAATTAAGTAGAATGGATGGCTTTGTGGTATGTAGAGAAGAGGTGTTGGAAATTCTGGAAAGGGTGAAAATAGATATGTCCCCTGAGCCTGATGGCATTTATCCTAGGATTCTCTGGGAAGCAAGGGAGGAGATTGCAGAGCCATTGGCCTTGATTTTTATGTCCTCGTTGTCTACAGGAGTCGTGCCAGAAGATTGGAGGCTAGCAAATGTGGTTCCCTTGTTCAAGAAGGGGAGTAGGGATAACCCTAGTAACTATAGGCCGGTGAGTCTCACTTCTGTTGTGGGCAAAGTCTTAGAGAGAATTGTAAGGGATAGGATTTATGAACATCTGGATAGGAATAATGTGATCAAGGATTGTCAGCATGGTTTTGTGATGGGCAGGTCGTGCCGCACAAACCTTATTGAATTCTTTGAGAAGGTGACTAAGGAGGTGGACGAGGGGAAAGCGGTAGATGTGGTGTATATGGATTTTAGTAAGGCGTTTGATAAGGTTCCCATGGTAGACTACTGCAAAAAATACGGAGGTATGGCATTGAGGGTGAGTTGGAGGTTTGGATTAGGAGTTGGCTGGCTGGAAGAAGACAGAGGGTAGTAGTTGATGGCAAAGGTTCATCTTGGAGTGCCGTCACTAGCGGTGTTCCGCAAGGATCTGTTTTGGGACCATTGCTATTTATCATTTGTATAAATGACCTGGAGGAGGGGTTAGAAGGTTGGGTGAGCAAGTTTGCGGATGATACGAAAGTCGGTGGAGTTGTAGACAGTGAGGAAGGATGTGGCAGGTTACAGCGGGATATAGATAAGCTGCAGAACTGGGCAGAAAGGTGGCAAATGGAGTTCAATGTAGCTAAGTGTGAGGTGATTCACTTTGGTAAGAGTAATAAAAAGATGGGGTACTGGGCTAATGGTCGGATACTTGGTAGTGTAGATGAGCAGAGGGATCTTGGTGTCCATGTACATGAGCAGAGGGATCTTGGTGTCCATCTTTGAAAGTTGCCACCCAGGTAAATAGTGCGGTGAAGAAGGCATATGGCATACTGGCTTTTATTCGTAGAGGAATTGAGTTCCGGAGTACTGAGGTCATGTTGCAGTTGTATAAGACTCTGGTGCGGCCGCATCTGGAGTATTGTGTGCAGTTTTGGTCGCCATACTATTAGGAAGGATGTGGAGACACTGGAACAGGTGCAGAGGAGGTTTACCGGGATGTTGCCTGGTATGGTAGAAAGATCGTATGAGGAAAGGCTGAGGCACTTGGGGTTGTTTTCATTGGAGAAAAGAAGGTTTAGGGGTGACTTGATAGAGGTGTACAAGATGATTAGGGGTTTAGATAGGGTCGACAGTGAGAATCTTTTTCCACGTATGGAGTCAGCTATTACAAGGGGGCATAGCTTTAAATTAAGGGGGGGGGGGGGGCGGTAGGTATAGGACAGATGTTAGGGGTAGGTTCTTTACTCAGCGAGTCGTGAGTTCATGGAATGCCCTGCCAGTAGCAGTGGTGGACTCTCCCTCATTATGGGCATTTAAGCGGGCATTGGATAGGCATATGGAGGATAGTGGGCTCGTGTAGGTTAGGTGGACTTGGATCGGCGCAACATCGAGGGCCGAAGGACCTGTACTGCGCTGTATTCTTCTATGTTCTATGTCTGCAATGCAAATTCCCAGCTCGGCAAACAGAACCACAACAACAAGCACCCGAGCTACAAATCTTCTCACAAGCTTTGAGAACCAGTCTCAAGCCTCTCTACCTGACACTATTCCATTTTCCATCCATATGCTTATCTAATGACAATTTAAATGCCTTTAAAGCTGACAAGTCAACGACAGTTGCAGGCAGGGCATTCCATGCCGGTACAACACTCTGTGAAAAGTAACTAGCTATGGCATCTGCCTTATATCTATCACCCCTCAAATTAAAGTTATCACACCTCATGCAAGCCATCACCATCTGAGGAAAATGGCTCTCACTGTCCATCTATCTAACCCGCTGATTATCTTATACGTCTCAATTAAGTCACTTCTCAACTTTCTTCTCTCGAATGGAAACAGCCTCAAATTGCTCAGGCATTCCTCATAAGATCTCCCCCCCCCCCCCCCCTACCAGGCAGCATGCTAGGAGATCGCCTCTGAAACCTTCCCAAAGGTTCCACACCCTTCCTGTAATGCACTGACCAGAAATGAACCAGAGTTTTCTACAGATTCAACATTACCTCGTAGCTCGGAATCTCCAAACCTCTACCAGTAAATGCTAAAACACTTAATGCCACCTGAACAATCCTAATGACCTGGGTAGCATGTTTCAGGGATCTATGTACATGGACAGCAAGATCTCTCTGCTCATTTCCACTCCCAAGAATATAATAATTAGCCTGGTACACTTTATTCCTGCTGCTCCTTCCAAAGTGAGTCACCTCAAACTTTGCCACTTGAAACTCCATTTGCCACCTCTCAGCTCAGCTCTGCAGCTTATCTGAGTGCCTCTGTAACCTCCAACACCCTTTGGCACTGCCCACAATTCCACTGACCTTGGTGTCACCCGCAAATTTACTAACCCATCCTTCTGCACCCTCATCCAAATCATTTATAAAAGTAACAACAGCAGTGGAACAAAAAACACATTATTGCAGTACACCACTAGTAACTGATCACCAGCATTAACATTTCAAATCAACCACCAAGCTCTGTCATCTTTCAGTTTGCCAGTTTCTGACTCAAACTGGGAAATCAATATCAATCCCAAGGCTCCGTATTTTCTACAATACCCTTCCGTGGAGAAACTTATCAAGAGATTTATTGAAATCCATATTCGCCTCATGAACCACTTTACCCTCATCCACCTATTTGGTTACCTTCTCAACTCAATAAGATTTGTGAGGCACAACGTACCTTCACAAAACCGTGTTGACTGTAGTTAATCAATGTATTCCTTTCGAGAAAGGACTCAAATATTGCACATCATGGGACGTGTCCTCACTTCAACCATATCTCTTACCCATGCAGGGCCATTCCCACGGCCTCCAGTCTGAAAAACAACCCTCACTACCTGCATCAGACTCACCCAGAACAGGCACAGCACTGGGACATACACTCTGCTCATTCAAAAGAGAAGCTAAAGCTGCTTTCGTTTTGTAAAACCCAAAAGACGCCATTCTTATGAGAAAGACACAAGGAAATAAACAATCAAAATTTGGCTCTTCCTGGACTCAGTCCACACCAAACATTTGTGGGCAGAGGTCGCAGGGGGCCAAAATAAAAATAAACTCAAGCAAATCAAACATAACAAACAATGAATGAACAGCTCTGATGAGGAATCATCGAGACACGAAATGCTAGCTTGCTCTCTTTCCTGGATGCTGTCTGACCCACTGTAATCACCATCATTTCTTCTTTTCGACTAACTAAATAAATCCCCTCTGTTCTGTCACTATTGATCACTATTGAAAGGAACAATCATTAAAAATCCAAAAGAAGTACGCTTGCTCATTTCAAAGAAAAATATTTTACTCTGGATAAAAGCAAATTACTGCGGATGCTGGAATCTGAAACCTTCGACAAAGGGTCAGTTAGACTCGAAACGTCAGCTCTTTTCTCTCCTCACAGATGCTGCCAGACCTGCAGAGATTTTCCAGCATTTTATGTTTTGGTTTAAAATATTTTACCCCTTGCACTAAACCCCATCAAGATATTCTGGACAGCGACAGTGCTGGACAAAAACTAAACATTCTGCTGGCTCAAAATTGGCAGATGGTCGGCAGTGAGGTAGATTCAGGAGAGAGTTGATGTGATGACACAGCCCTGTTGTACACCCATTCAACATCCATACCAGAAGAGAGCAGACGATGAGGAAGGCAGAGAGGAGACAGGTGCAAGAGGCCCCGGGGGAAGTACCTGTCAGGATCAAGTTGAATATTTTGGAAACAGTAGAGACAGATGACACTGCCAGTCTGCGAGGCGGCCAGGTCAGTCAATCAAAGGTTGTCGTGGAGGCAGAGCGGAAGAGTCGGACATCGCACAGAGCCGTGGTAATAGTGGACTTCATAGTGAGAGGAACTGACCGGGGCTTTTGTGGCAGCAGACGGTACTTAAGGATGGTGTGTTGCCTTCCTGGTGCCAGGATTAAAGACATCACAGACAGAGTGCAGGAAATCCTCAAGGACGAAGGTGAAGAGCCAGAGGTGGTGGTGGATGTCAGCACAAATTATGTCGGGAAGAAGAGGAGGAACATACTACAGCGGGACCTCGGAGAACGAGGAAGAAGGCTGAAAAGTAGGACGTCCAGGGTGGTTATCTTCGGTTTGCTTCCAGTTCCTCGGGCTGGTGAGGCCAGGAACAGGGAGATAATCGACTTGAACGTGTGGCTGGGGAACTGGTGCAGGAAGCTAGGATTTAAATTCTTGTATCACTGGGGTATGTTTTGTGGTAAGCATAAATTCTACAAGAGATTGGTGTCAGTGATTGCGGAGCTGGTTTATATCAGATAGGGGGAGACTGGAGTGAGTGATTGTTGGGGCTGGTTTATGTCAGATAGGGGAGATTGATGTCAGTGTCTGTGGGGCTGCTTCATCTCCGAATGGGGAAGATTGGTATCAGTGATTATGGGACTGGTTTATATCAGACAGGGGGAGATTGGTGTCAGTGGTTGTGGGTCTGGTTTATCTCTGACAGGGGGAGATTGGTGACCATGACTGTGGGTCTGGTTTGTATCAGACAGGGGGAGATTGGTGTCAGTGACTGTGGGGCTGGTTTATATCAGTTAGGGGGAGATTGGTGTCAGTGTCTGAATGGCTGGCTTATCTCCGACTGGGGAAGATTGGTATCAGTGATTGTGGGACTGGTTTATATCAGACAGGGGAAGATTGATGTCAGTGACTGTGGGTTTGGTTTAAATCAGACTGGGGGAGATTGGTGTCAGTGTCTGTGGGACTGGTTTATATTAGACAGGGGGTGATTTGTGTCAGTGACTGTGGGTCTGGTTTATATCAGACAGGGGGGGATTGGTGTCAGTGATTGCGGAGCTGGTTTATATCAGACAGGGGGAGATTGGTTTCAGTGGTTGTGAGACTGGTTTATCTCTGACAGGCGGAGATTTGTGTTCGTGACTGTGGGGCTGGTTTATCTCAGACAGGGAGGGATTGGTGTCAGTAAATGTTAGACAGGTTTATATCAGTCAGGGGGAGATGGGTGTTACTGACTGTGGGACTGGTTTATATCAGACAGGGGGAGGTTGGTGTCATTGTCTGTGGGGCAGATTTATCTCAGACTGGGGAAGATTGGTATCAGTGATTGTGGGACTGGTTTATATCCATCACCTTATCACCCACAACTTAACCTCCTTCCACCTATCGCATTTCCAATGCCAACCCTCCAAGTCCCTCCTCCCTATCTTTTATCTTAGCCTGCTTTGCACACTTCTCTCATTCCTGAAGAAGGGCTTATGCTCGAAACTTCGATTCTCCTGTTCGTTGGATGCTAACACACCTGCTGCGCCTTTCCAGCAACACATTTTCAGCTCTGATCTCCGCATCTGCTGTCCTCACTTTCTCCTGGTTTTATATCAGACAGGGTGAGGTTGGTATCAGTGTCTGTGGGACTGTTTTATATCAGACGGGGGGGGGGGGGGGATTGGTGTCAGTGATTGCGGAGCTGGTGTATATCAGACAGGGGGAGATTGTTGTCAGTGATTTTGGAGCGGGTTTATATCAGACAGGGGGAGATTGGAGTGAGTGTCTGTGGGGCTGAATTATCTCAGACTGGGGAAGATTGGGATCAGTGATTGTGGGACTGGTTTATATCTCTCATCTTATCACCCTCACCTTAACCTCCTTCCACCTATCGCATTTCCAATACCCTTCCCCAAGTCCCTCCTCCCTTTCTTTTATCTTAGCCTGCTTGGCACACTTTTCGCATTCCTGAGGAAGGGATTATGCCCGAAACATCGATTCTCCTGTTCCTTGTATGCTGCCTGACCTGCTGCGCCTTTCCAGCAACACATTTTCAGCTCTGATCTCCAGCATCTGCAGTCCTCACTTTCTCCTGGTTTTTTATCAGACAGGGGGAGATTGGTGTCAGCGTCTGTTGGACTGGTTTATGTCAGACGGGGGTGATTTGTGTCAGTGATTGCGGAGCTGGTTTATATCAGACAGGGGGAGATTGGAGTGAGTGATTGTAGGGCTGGGTTTATATCCGACAGGGGGAGATTGTTGTCAGTGATTGTGGGACTGGTTTATATCAATCAGGGGAAGATTGGTGTGAGTGATTGTGGGGCTGCTTTCTCTCAGACTGGGGGAGATTGGTGTCATTGTCCATGGGACTGGTTTATATCTGACAGGGGGAGTTTGGAGTCAGTGATTGTGGGACTGGTTTGTATCAGACAGGGGGAGATTGGTGTCAGTGATTGTGGGTTTGGTTTATATCAGACAGGTGTCAGTGATTGTGGGGCTGGCTTATCTCAGACAAGGGGCGATGGGTGTCAGTGTCTCTGGGGCTGGTTTATCTCAGACGGGGGAGATTGGTGTCAGAGACTGTGGGACTGGTTTATATCAGACAGAAGTGGATTGGTGTCAGTGACATTTGGACCGGTTTATACCAGACAGGGGGAGATTGGTGTCAGTGATTGTGGGACTGGTTTATCTCAGACAGGAGGAGGTTGGTGTCAGTGACTGTGGGTCTGGTTTACATCAGACAGGGGGAGATTGGAGTGAGTGACTGCGGGGCTGGATTATATCAGATGGGGGGGGGGGGTGGGGGGATTGGTGTCAGTAACTGTTGGACAGGTTTATATCAGTCAGGCGGAGATTGCTGTTACTGATTGTGGGACTGGTTTATATCAGATAGGGGAGATTGGTGTCAGTGTCTGTGGGGCTGGTTTATCTCAGACTGGGGAAGATTGGTATCAGTGATTGTGGGACTGGTTTATATCCTTCACCTTATCACCCTCACCTTAACCTCCTTCCATCTATCGCATTTTCAATGCCCCTCCACCAAGTCCCGCCTCCCTACCTTTTATCTTAGCCTGCTTGGCACACTTTTCTCATTACTGAAGAAGGGCTCATGTCCGAAACGTCGATTCTCCTGCTCCTTGGATGCTGCCTGACTTGCTGCGCTTTTTTAGCAACACATTTTCAGCTCTGATCTCCAGCATCTGCAGTCCTCACTTTCTCAGACAGTGATTGTGGGACTGGTTTTATATCAGACAGGGGGAGTTTGGTGTCAGTGATTGTCGAGATGATGTATATGAGACAGTGGGGGATTGGTGTCACAGTCTGTGGAACTGGTTTATATCAGATGGGGAGATTGGTGTCAGTAACTGTTGGACTGGTTTATATCAGACAGGGAAAGATTGGTGTCAGTGATTGTGGGGCTGGTTTATATCAGACAGAGGGAGACTGGAGTCAGTGAATGTGGGCCTGTTTCATCTCCGACTGAGGAAGATTGGTATGAGTGATTGTGGGACTGGTTTATATCAGACAAGGGGAGATTGGTGTCAGTGACTGTGCGGTTGGTTGATAACAGACAGGGGGAGATTGGAGTGAGTGATTATGGGGCTGGTTTATATCAGACTGGGGGAGATTGGTGTCAGTGGTTGTGGGACTGGTTTATCTCTGACAGGGGGAGATTGGCGTCTGTGACTGTGGGGCTGGTTTTTTATCAGACAGGGGGAGATTGGTGTCAGTGACTGTGGGGCTGGTTTATCTCAGACAGGGGGGGGAATTGGTGTCAATGACTGTAGGACTGGTTTATATCAGACAGGGGGAGATTGGAGTCAGTGATTGTGGGACTGGTTTGTATCAGACAGGGGGAGATTGGTTCTGGATTAGTGGTGCTGGAAGAGCACAGCAGTTCCGGCAGCATCCAAGGAGCTCCGAAATCGACGTTTTGGGCAAAAGCCCTTTATCAGGAATAAAGGCAGTGAGCCTCGAGCGTGGAGAGATAAGCTAGAGGAGGGCGGGCGTGGGGCGAAAGTAGCATAGTGTACAATGGGTGAATGGGGGAGGGGATGGAAGGTGTTAGGTAAGGGAGGAGAGGGTGGAGTGGATAGGTGGAAAAGGTGATAGGCGGGTAGGACAAGTCCGTACAAGTCATTGGGGATCGAGCTGAGCTGGAAGTTTAGAACTAGGGTGAGGTGGGGTAAGGGGAAATGAGGAAACTGTTGAAGTCCACATTGATGCCCTGGGTTTGAAGTGTTCCGAGGCGGAAGATGAGGCGTTCTTCCTCCAGGCGTCTGGTGGTGAGGGAGCGGCGGTGAAGGAGGCCCAGGACCTCCATGTCCTCGGCAGAGTGGGAGAGGGAGTTGAAATGTTGGGCCACGGGGCAGTGTGGTTCATTGGTGCGGGAGTCCCGGGTGTCAGTGATTGTGGGTTTGGTTCATTTCAGACAGGTTTCGACTGGTGTCAATGATTGTGGGGCTGGCTTATCTCAGACAAGGGGCGATGGGTGTCAGTGTCTCTGGGGATGGTATATCTCAGACAGGGGGAGATTGCTGTCAGAGACTGTGGTGTTGCTTATATCTGTCAGGGGTAGATTGGTGTCAGTGTCTGTGGGACTGGTTTATATCAGACAGAAATAGATTCGTGTCAGTGACTGTGGGACTAGTTTATACCAGACAGGGGGAGATTGGTGTCAGTGATTGCGGAGCTGGTTTATATCAGATAGGGGGAGATTGGAGTGAGTGATTGTGGGGCTAGTTTATATCAGATAGGGGAGATTGATGTCAGTGTCTGTGGGGCTGCTTCATCTCCGACTGGGGAAGATTGGTATCAGTGATTATGGGACTGGTTTATATCAGACCCGGGGGAGATTGGTGTCAGTGACTGTGGGGTTGGTTTATATCAGACAGGAGTGGATTGGTGTCAGTGACTGTAGGACTGGTTTTTATCAGATAGGTGGAGATTGGAGTGAGTGATTGTGGGGCAGGTTTATATCAGACAGGGGGAAATTGGTGTCAGTGGTTGTGGGACTGGTTTATCTCTGACAGGGGGAGATTGGTGACCATGACTGTGGGTCTGGTTTATATCAGACAGGGGGAGCTTGGTGTCAGTGACCGTGGGGCTGGTTTATATCAGTCAGGGGGAGATTGGTGTCAGTGTCTGTGGGGCTGGTTTATCTCCGACTGGGGAAGATTGGTATCAGTGATTGTGGGACTGGTTTATATCAGACAAGGGGTAATTTGTGTCAGTGACTGTGGGTCTGGTTTATATCAGACAGGGTGGGGGGGGATTGGTGTCAGTGATTGCGGAGCTGGTTTATATCAGACAGGGAGAGATTGGTTTCAGTGGTTGTGAGACTTGTTTATCTCTGACAGGGGGAGATTGGTGTCAGTGACTGTGGGTTTGGTTTATATCAGACCGGGGGAGATTGGTGTCAGTGTCTGTGGGACTGGTTTATATCAGACAGGGGGTGATTTGTGTCAGTGACTATGGGTCTGGTTTATATCAGTCGGGGGGGGGATTGGTGTCAGTGATTGCGGGGCTGGTTTATATCAGACAGGGGGAGATTGGTTTCAGTGGTTGTGAGACTGGTTTATCTCTGAAAGGCGTAGATTTGTGTTTGTGACTGTGGGGCTGGTTTATCTCAGACAGGGAGGGATTGGTGTCAGTAACTGTTGGACAGGTTTATATCAGTCAGGGGGAGATTGGTGTTACTGACTGCGGGACTGGTTTATATCAGACAGGGGGAAGTTGGTGTCATTGTCTGTGGGGCTGATTTATCTCAGACTGGGGAAGATTAGTATCAGTGATTGTGGGACTGGTTTATATCCATCACCTTATCACCCTCACCTTAACCTCCTTCCACCTATCGCATTCCAATGCCACTCCTCCAAGTCCCTACCTTTTATCTTAGCCTGCTTGGCACACGTTTCTCATTCCTGAAGAAGGGCTTATGCTCGAAACGTCGATTCTCCTGTTCCTTGGATGCTGCCTGACCTGCTGCGGCTTTCCAGCAACACATTTTCAGCTCTGATCTCCAGCATCTGCAGTCCTCACTTTCTCCTGGTTTTATATCTGACAGGGTGAGATTGGTGTCAGTGATTGCGGAGCTGATTTATATCAGACAGGGGGAGATTGGAGTGAGTGATTGTGGGGCTGGGTTTATCTCCGACAGGGGGGGATTGGTGTCAGTGATTGTGGAGATGGCGTATATGAGACAGTGGGAGATTGGTGTCAGTGTCTGTGAGGCTGGTGTACCTCAGACAGGGGGAAATTAATGTCATGGATTTTGAGCTCGTTTATATCAGACAGGGGAAAATGGTGTCAGTGTCTGTGGGGCTGGTTTATATCAGTCAGGGCTTGTCGGACTGGTTTATTTCTGACAGGGGTAGTTTCGTGTCCGTGACTGTGGGGATGGTTTATATCAGACAGGGGGAGATTGGTGTCAGTGATTGCGGAGCTGGTTAATGTCAGACAGGGGGAGATTGGAGTGAGTGGTAGTGGGGCTGGTTTATATCAGATAGCGAGAGATTGATGTCAGTGTATGTGGGCCTGTTTCATCTCCGACTGAGGAAGATTGGTATCAGTGATTGTGGGACTGGTTTATATCAGACAAGGGGAGATTGGTGTCAGTGACTGTGCGGTTGGTTGATAACAGACAGGGGGAGATTGGAGTGAGTGATTGTGGGGCTGGTTTATATCAGACAGGGGGAGATTGGTGTCAGTGGTTGTGGGACTGGTTTATCTCTGACAGGGGGAGATTGGCGTCTGTGACTGTGGGGCTGGTTTATATCAGACAGGGGGAGCTTGGTGTCAGTGACTGTGGGGCTGGTTTATATCAGACGGGGGGAGTTTGGTGTCAGTGACTGTGGGGCTGGTTTATCTCAGACGGGGGGGGGGGGGGCGGAATTGGTCTCCGTGACTGTAGGACTGGTTTATATCAGACAGGGGGGGAATTGGTGTCAGTGTTTGCGGAGCTGGTTTATATCAGATGGGGGAGATTGGTGTCAGTGACTGTGGGTTTGGTTTATATCAGACCGGGGGAAATTGGTATCAGAGTCTGTGGGACTGGTTTATATCAGACAGGGGGTGATTTGTGACAGTGACTATGGGTGTGCTTTATATCAGACGGGTGGAATTAGTGTCAGTGATTGCGGAGCTGGTTTATATAACAGGGTGAGACTGGTTTCAGTGGTTGTGAGACTGGTTTTTCTCTGACAGGCGAAGATTTGTGTTCGTGACTGTGGGGCTGGTTTATCTCAGACAGGGAGGGATTGGTGTCAGTAACTGTTGGACAGGTTTATATCAGTCAGGGGGAGATTGGTGTTACTAACTGTGGGACTGGTTTATATCAGACAGGGGGAGGTTGGTGTCAGTGTCTGTGGGGCTGGATTATCTCAGACTGGGAAAGATTGGTATCAGTGATTGTGGGATTATATCCCTCACCTTATCACCCTCACCTTAACCTCCTTCCACCTATCGCATTTCCAATGCCACTCCCCCAAATCCCTCCTCCCTACCTTTTATCTTAGCCTGCTTGGCACACTTTTCTAATTCCTGAAGAAGGGCTTATGCCGAAACTTCGATTCTCCTGTTCGTTGGATGCTGCCTGACCTGCTGCGCCTTTCCAGCAACACATTTTCAGCTCTGATCTCCAGCATCTGCAGTTCTCACTTTCTCCTGGTTTTATATCAGACAGGGTGAGATTGGTATCAGTGTCTGTGGGACTGGTTTATATCAGACGGAGTTGATTTGTGTCAGTGACTGTGGGCCTGCTTTATATCAGACGGGAGGATTGGTGTCAGTGATTGCGGAGCTGGTTTATATCAGACAGGGGGAGATTGTTGTCAATGTCTGTGGGGCTGGATTATCTCAGACTGGGGAAGATTGGGATCAGTGATTGTGGGACTGGTTTATATCCCTCACCTTATCACCCTCACCTTAACCTCCTTCCACCCATCGCATTTCCAATGCCCCTCCCCCAAGTCCCTCCTCCCTACCCTTTATCTTAACCTGCTTGGCACACGTTTCTCATTCCTGAAGAAGGGCTTATGCCCGAAACGTCGATTATCCTGTTCCTTGTATGCTGCCTGACCTGCTGCGCCTTTCCAGCAACACATTTTCAGCTCTGATCTCCAGCATCTGCAGTCCTCACTTTCTCCTGGTTTTATATCAGACAGGGTGAGATTGGTGTCAGTGTCTATGGGACTGGTTTATATCAGACAGGGGGTGATTGGTGTCTGTGATTGCGGAGCTGGTTTATATCAGACAGGGGGAGATTGTTGCCAGTGATTTTGGAGAGTGTTTATATTAGACAGGGGGAGATTGGTGTCAGTGTCTGTTGGACTGGTTTACATCAGACAGGGGATGAATTTATGTCAGTGATTGCGGAGCTGGTTTATATCAGACAGGGGGAGATTGGAGTGAGTGATTGTGGGCTGGGTTTATCTCCGACAGGGGGAGATTGGTGTCAGTGATTGTGAGGCTGGGGTGTTTACCCCAGACAGGGGGACATTGATGTTAGTGATTATGGAGCTCGTTTATATCAGACAGGGGGAAATGGTGTCAGTGTCTGTGGGGCTGGTTTATATCAGTCAGGGCTTGTCGGACTGGTTTATCTCTGACAGGGGTAGTTTGGTGTCAGTGACTGTGGGGCTGGTTTATGTCAGACAGGGGGAGATTGGTGTCAATGATTGCGGAGCTGGTTTATATCAGATAGGGGGAGATTGGAGTGAGTGATTGTGGGGCTGGTTTATATCAGATAGGGGAGATTGATGTCAGTGTCGGTGGGGCTGCTTCATCTCCGAGTGGGGAAGATTGGTATCAGTGATTATGGGACTGGTTTATATCAGACAGGGGGGAGATTGGTGTCAGTGACTGTGGGGTTGGTTTATATCAGACAGGAGGGGATTGGTGTCAGTGACTGTAGGACTGGTTTATATCAGATAGGAGGAGATTGGAGCGAGTGATTGTGGGGCTGGTTTATATCAGATGGGGGAGATTGGTGTCAGTGGTTGTGGGACTGGTTTATATCCCTCACCTTATCACCCTCACGTTAACCTCCTTCCATCTATCGCATTTCCAATGCCGCTCCCCGATGTCCCTCCTCCCTACCTTTTATCTTAACCTGGTAGGCACACTTTTCTCATTCCTGAAGAAGGGCACATGTCCGAAACGTCGATTCTCCTGCTCCTTGGATGCTGCCTGACCTGCTGCGCTTTTCTAGCAACACATGTTCAGCTTTGATCTCCAGCATCTGCAGTCCTCACTTTCTCCGACAGTTATTGTGGGACAGGTTTTATATCAGACAGGGTGAGATTGGTGTCATTGATTGTGGGACTTGTTTATATCAGACAGAAGTGGATTGGTGTCAGTGACTGTGGGACTGGTTTATACCAGACAGGGGGGGATTGGTGTCAGTGATTGCGGAGCTGGTTTTTTTCAGATAGGGGGAGATTGGAGTGAGTGATTGTGGGGCTGGTTTATATCAGATAGGGGAGATTGATGTCAGTGTCTGTGGGGCTGTTTCATCTCCGACTGGGGAAGATTGGTATCAGTGATTGTGGGACTGGTTTATATCAGACAGAAGTGGATTGGTGTCAGTGACTGTGGGACTGGCTTATACCAGACAGGGGGAGATTGGTGTCAGTGATTGTGGAGCTTGTTTAGATCAGATAGGGGGAGATTGGAGTGAGTGATTGTGGGGCAGGTTTATATCAGATAGGGGAGATTGATGTCAGTGTCTGTGGGCATGTTTCATCTCCGACTGGGGATGATTGGTATCAGTGATTGTGGGACTGGTTTATATCAGACAGGAACGGATTGGCGTCAGTGACTGTGGGGCTTTTTCATCTCCGACTGGGGAAGATTGGTGTCAGTGACTGTAGGACTGGTTTATATCAGATAGGGGGAGATTGGAGTGAGTGATTGTGGGGCTGGTTTATATCAGACAAGGGGAGATTTGTGTCAGTGGTTGTGGGACTGGTTTATCTCTGACAGGTGGAGATTGGTGACCATGACTGCGGGTCTGATTTGTATCAGACAGGGGGAGATTGGTGTCAGTGACTGTGGGTTTGGTTTATATCAGACCGGGGGAGATTGGTGTCAGTGTCTGTGGGACTGGTTTATCTCAGACTGGGGAAGATTGGTATCAGTGACTGTGGTGCTGGTTTATCTCAGACTGGGGAAGATTGGTATCAGTGACTGTTGGACAGGTTTATATTAGTCAGGGGGAGATTGGTGTTACTGACTGTGGGAGTGGTTTATATCAGACAGGGGGAGATTGGAGTGAGTGATTGTGGGCTGGGTTTATCTCCGACAGGGGGAGATTGGTGTCAGTGATTGTGGAGATGGCGAAAATGAGACAGTGGGAGATTGGTGTCAGTGTCTGTGAGGCTGGGGTGTTTACCCCAGACAGGGGGACATTGATGTTAGTGATTATGGAGCTCGTTTATATCAGACAGGGGGAAATGGTGTCAGTGTCTGTGGGGCTGGTTTATGTCACTCAGGGCTTGTCGGACTGGTTTATCTCTGACAGGGGTAATTTTGTGTCCGTGACTGTGGGGCTGGTTTATATCAGACCAGGTGAGATTGGTGTCAGTGTATGTGGGCTGTTTCATCTCCGACTGAGGAAGATTGGTGTCAGTGATTGTGGGACTGGTTTATATCAGACCAGGGGAGATTGGTGTCAGTGACTGTGGGGTTGGTTGTTAACAGACAGGGGGAGATTGGAGTGAGTGATTGTGGGGCTGGTTTATATCAGACAGGGGAGATTGGTGTCAGTGACTGTGGGACTGGTTTATCTCTGACAGGGGGAGATTGGCATCTGTGACTGTGGGGCTGGTTTATCTCAGACGGGGGGGATTGGTGTCAGTAACTGTTGGACAGGTTTATATCAGCCAGGGGTTGTCGGACTGGTTTATCTCTGACAGGGGGAGATTCGTGTCCGTGACTGTGGGACAGGTTTATATCAGACAGGGGGGGATTGGTGTCAGTGATTGCGGAGCTGGTTTATATCAAATGCGGGAGATTGGAGTGAGTGATTATGGGGCTGGTTTGTATCGGACCGGGAGAGATTAGTGTTAGTGACTGTGGGGCTGGTTTATATCAGACAGGGGGAGATTGGAGTGAGTGATTCTGGGTTTGGTTTATTTCAGACAGGGGGAGATTAGTGTCAGTGGTTGTGGGAAGGTTTTTTCTCTGACAGGGGGAGATTGGTGACCATGACTGTGGGTCTGGTTTATATCAGACAGGGGGAGATTGGTGTCAGTGTCTGTGCAGTTGGTTTATATCAGACAGGAGGGCATTGGCAGCAGTGACTGTGGGATTGGTTTATATCAGACAGGGGGACATTGATGTCAGTGTTATGGAGCTCGTTTGTATCAGACGGGGGAAATGGTGTCAGTGTCTGTGGGGCTGGTTTATATCAGTCAGGGGTTGTCAAACTGGTTTATCTCTGACAGGGGAGATTGGTGTCCGTGACTGTGGAGCTGGTTTAAATCAGACAGGTGGAGATTGGTGTCAGTTATTTTGGAGCGGATTTATATCAGACTGGGGGAGATTGGTGTCAGTGTCTGTGGGACTGGTTTATATCAGACAAGGGGTGATTTGTGTCAGTGACTGTGGGTCTGGTTTATATCAGTCAGGGGGATATTGGTGTCAGTTGTTGTGGGATTGGGTTATCTGCGACAGGCGGAGACTGGTATCCGTGACTGTGGGGTTGGTTTATATCAGACAGGGGAAGATTGGTGTCAGTAACTGTTGGACATTTTTATTTCAGTCAAGGGGTTATTGGTGTTACTGATTGAGGAACTGGTTTGTATCAGACAGAGGGAGATTGGTATCAGTGATTGTGGGACTTTTTTATATCAGACAGGGTGAGATTGGTGTCAGTGTCTGTAGGGCTGGTTTATCTCAGACTGGGGAAGATTGGTATCAGTGATTGTGGGACTGGTTTATATCCCTCACCTTATCACCCTCACCTTAACCTCCTTCCACCTATTGCATTTCCAATGCCTCTCCCTCAAGTCCCTCCTCCCTACCTATCATCTTAGCCTGCTTGGCACACTTTTCCCATTCCTGAATAAGGGCTCATGCCCGAAACGGCGATTCTCTTGCTCCTTGGATGCTGCCTTTCCTGCTGCGCTTTTCCAGCAACACATTTTCAGCTCAGATCATCAGCATCTACAGTCCTCACTTTCTCTGACAGTGATTGTGGGATTGGTTTGATATCAGACAGGGGGAGATTGTTGTCAGTGATTTTGGAGCGGGTCGATATCAGACAGTGGGAGATTGGTGTCAGTGTCTGTTGGACTGGTTTATATCAGACAGCGGGTGATTTATGTCAGTGATTGCAGAGATATCAGACGGGGGAGATTGGCGTCAGTGGTTGTGGGACTGGTTTATCTCAGACAGGGGGAGATTGGTGTCAGTGACTGTGAGGCTGGTTTATATCAGACAGAGGGAGATTGGTGTCAGTGATTCCTGAAGAAGGGCTTATGCTCGAAACTTCGATTCTCCTGTTCGTTGGATGCTGCCACACCTGCTGCGCCTTTCCAGCAACACATTTTCAGCTCTGATCTCCGCATCTGCTGTCCTCACTTTCTCCTGGTTTTATATCAGACAGGGTGAGATTGGTGTCAGTGTCTATGGGACTGGTGTATATCAGACAGGGGGAGATTGTTGTCAGTGATTTTGGAGC
This sequence comes from Chiloscyllium plagiosum, assembly GCF_037043375.1. Taxonomy (NCBI): domain Eukaryota; kingdom Metazoa; phylum Chordata; class Chondrichthyes; order Orectolobiformes; family Hemiscylliidae; genus Chiloscyllium; species Chiloscyllium plagiosum. The sequence continues at coordinate 52,957,918 of NW_028270183.1, forward strand.
GGGTTTATATCAGACAGGGGGAGATTGGAGTGAGTGTCTGTGGGGCTGAATTATCTCAGACTGGGGAAGATTGGGATCAGTGATTGTGGGACTGGTTTATATCTCTCATCTTATCACCCTCACCTTAACCTCCTTCCACCTATCGCATTTCCAATACCCTTCCCCAAGTCCCTCCTCCCTTTCTTTTATCTTAGCCTGCTTGGCACACTTTTCGCATTCCTGAGGAAGGGATTATGCCCGAAACATCGATTCTCCTGTTCCTTGTATGCTGCCTGACCTGCTGCGCCTTTCCAGCAACACATTTTCAGCTCTGATCTCCAGCATCTGCAGTCCTCACTTTCTCCTGGTTTTTTATCAGACAGGGGGAGATTGGTGTCAGCGTCTGTTGGACTGGTTTATGTCAGACGGGGGTGATTTGTGTCAGTGATTGCGGAGCTGGTTTATATCAGACAGGGGGAGATTGGAGTGAGTGATTGTAGGGCTGGGTTTATATCCGACAGGGGGAGATTGTTGTCAGTGATTGTGGGACTGGTTTATATCAATCAGGGGAAGATTGGTGTGAGTGATTGTGGGGCTGCTTTCTCTCAGACTGGGGGAGATTGGTGTCATTGTCCATGGGACTGGTTTATATCTGACAGGGGGAGATTGGAGTCAGTGATTGTGGGACTGGTTTGTATCAGACAGGGGGAGATTGGTGTCAGTGATTGTGGGTTTGGTTTATATCAGACAGGTGTCAGTGATTGTGGGGCTGGCTTATCTCAGACAAGGGGCGATGGGTGTCAGTGTCTCTGGGGCTGGTTTATCTCAGACGGGGGAGATTGGTGTCAGAGACTGTGGGACTGGTTTATATCAGACAGAAGTGGATTGGTGTCAGTGACATTTGGACCGGTTTATACCAGACAGGGGGAGATTGGTGTCAGTGATTGTGGGACTGGTTTATCTCAGACAGGAGGAGGTTGGTGTCAGTGACTGTGGGTCTGGTTTACATCAGACAGGGGGAGATTGGAGTGAGTGACTGCGGGGCTGGATTATATCAGATGGGGGGGGGGGATTGGTGTCAGTAACTGTTGGACAGGTTTATATCAGTCAGGCGGAGATTGCTGTTACTGATTGTGGGACTGGTTTATATCAGATAGGGGAGATTGGTGTCAGTGTCTGTGGGGCTGGTTTATCTCAGACTGGGGAAGATTGGTATCAGTGATTGTGGGACTGGTTTATATCCTTCACCTTATCACCCTCACCTTAACCTCCTTCCATCTATCGCATTTTCAATGCCCCTCCACCAAGTCCCGCCTCCCTACCTTTTATCTTAGCCTGCTTGGCACACTTTTCTCATTACTGAAGAAGGGCTCATGTCCGAAACGTCGATTCTCCTGCTCCTTGGATGCTGCCTGACTTGCTGCGCTTTTTTAGCAACACATTTTCAGCTCTGATCTCCAGCATCTGCAGTCCTCACTTTCTCAGACAGTGATTGTGGGACTGGTTTTATATCAGACAGGGGGAGTTTGGTGTCAGTGATTGTCGAGATGATGTATATGAGACAGTGGGGGATTGGTGTCACAGTCTGTGGAACTGGTTTATATCAGATGGGGAGATTGGTGTCAGTAACTGTTGGACTGGTTTATATCAGACAGGGAAAGATTGGTGTCAGTGATTGTGGGGCTGGTTTATATCAGACAGAGGGAGACTGGAGTCAGTGAATGTGGGCCTGTTTCATCTCCGACTGAGGAAGATTGGTATGAGTGATTGTGGGACTGGTTTATATCAGACAAGGGGAGATTGGTGTCAGTGACTGTGCGGTTGGTTGATAACAGACAGGGGGAGATTGGAGTGAGTGATTATGGGGCTGGTTTATATCAGACTGGGGGAGATTGTTGTCAGTGGTTGTGGGACTGGTTTATCTCTGACAGGGGGAGATTGGCGTCTGTGACTGTGGGGCTGGTTTATATCAGACAGGGGGAGATTGGTGTCAGTGACTGTGGGGCTGGTTTATCTCAGACAGGGGGGGGAATTGGTGTCAATGACTGTAGGACTGGTTTATATCAGACAGGGGGAGATTGGAGTCAGTGATTGTGGGACTGGTTTGTATCAGACAGGGGGAGATTGGTTCTGGATTAGTGGTGCTGGAAGAGCACAGCAGTTCCGGCAGCATCCAAGGAGCTCCGAAATCGACGTTTTGGGCAAAAGCCCTTTATCAGGAATAAAGGCAGTGAGCCTCGAGCGTGGAGAGATAAGCTAGAGGAGGGCGGGCGTGGGGCGAAAGTAGCATAGTGTACAATGGGTGAATGGGGGAGGGGATGGAAGGTGTTAGGTAAGGGAGGAGAGGGTGGAGTGGATAGGTGGAAAAGGTGATAGGCGGGTAGGACAAGTCCGTACAAGTCATTGGGGATCGAGCTGAGCTGGAAGTTTAGAACTAGGGTGAGGTGGGGTAAGGGGAAATGAGGAAACTGTTGAAGTCCACATTGATGCCCTGGGTTTGAAGTGTTCCGAGGCGGAAGATGAGGCGTTCTTCCTCCAGGCGTCTGGTGGTGAGGGAGCGGCGGTGAAGGAGGCCCAGGACCTCCATGTCCTCGGCAGAGTGGGAGAGGGAGTTGAAATGTTGGGCCACGGGGCAGTGTGGTTCATTGGTGCGGGAGTCCCGGGTGTCAGTGATTGTGGGTTTGGTTCATTTCAGACAGGTTTCGACTGGTGTCAATGATTGTGGGGCTGGCTTATCTCAGACAAGGGGCGATGGGTGTCAGTGTCTCTGGGGATGGTATATCTCAGACAGGGGGAGATTGCTGTCAGAGACTGTGGTGTTGCTTATATCTGTCAGGGGTAGATTGGTGTCAGTGTCTGTGGGACTGGTTTATATCAGACAGAAATAGATTCGTGTCAGTGACTGTGGGACTAGTTTATACCAGACAGGGGGAGATTGGTGTCAGTGATTGCGGAGCTGGTTTATATCAGATAGGGGGAGATTGGAGTGAGTGATTGTGGGGCTAGTTTATATCAGATAGGGGAGATTGATGTCAGTGTCTGTGGGGCTGCTTCATCTCCGACTGGGGAAGATTGGTATCAGTGATTATGGGACTGGTTTATATCAGACCCGGGGGAGATTGGTGTCAGTGACTGTGGGGTTGGTTTATATCAGACAGGAGTGGATTGGTGTCAGTGACTGTAGGACTGGTTTTTATCAGATAGGTGGAGATTGGAGTGAGTGATTGTGGGGCAGGCTTATATCAGACAGGGGGAAATTGGTGTCAGTGGTTGTGGGACTGGTTTATCTCTGACAGGGGGAGATTGGTGACCATGACTGTGGGTCTGGTTTATATCAGACAGGGGGAGCTTGGTGTCAGTGACCGTGGGGCTGGTTTATATCAGTCAGGGGGAGATTGGTGTCAGTGTCTGTGGGGCTGGTTTATCTCCGACTGGGGAAGATTGGTATCAGTGATTGTGGGACTGGTTTATATCAGACAAGGGGTAATTTGTGTCAGTGACTGTGGGTCTGGTTTATATCAGACAGGGTGGGGGGGGATTGGTGTCAGTGATTGCGGAGCTGGTTTATATCAGACAGGGAGAGATTGGTTTCAGTGGTTGTGAGACTTGTTTATCTCTGACAGGGGGAGATTGGTGTCAGTGACTGTGGGTTTGGTTTATATCAGACCGGGGGAGATTGGTGTCAGTGTCTGTGGGACTGGTTTATATCAGACAGGGGGTGATTTGTGTCAGTGACTATGGGTCTGGTTTATATCAGTCGGGGGGGGATTGGTGTCAGTGATTGCGGGGCTGGTTTATATCAGACAGGGGGAGATTGGTTTCAGTGGTTGTGAGACTGGTTTATCTCTGAAAGGCGTAGATTTGTGTTTGTGACTGTGGGGCTGGTTTATCTCAGACAGGGAGGGATTGGTGTCAGTAACTGTTGGACAGGTTTATATCAGTCAGGGGGAGATTGGTGTTACTGACTGCGGGACTGGTTTATATCAGACAGGGGGAAGTTGGTGTCATTGTCTGTGGGGCTGATTTATCTCAGACTGGGGAAGATTAGTATCAGTGATTGTGGGACTGGTTTATATCCATCACCTTATCACCCTCACCTTAACCTCCTTCCACCTATCGCATTCCAATGCCACTCCTCCAAGTCCCTACCTTTTATCTTAGCCTGCTTGGCACACGTTTCTCATTCCTGAAGAAGGGCTTATGCTCGAAACGTCGATTCTCCTGTTCCTTGGATGCTGCCTGACCTGCTGCGGCTTTCCAGCAACACATTTTCAGCTCTGATCTCCAGCATCTGCAGTCCTCACTTTCTCCTGGTTTTATATCTGACAGGGTGAGATTGGTGTCAGTGATTGCGGAGCTGATTTATATCAGACAGGGGGAGATTGGAGTGAGTGATTGTGGGGCTGGGTTTATCTCCGACAGGGGGGGATTGGTGTCAGTGATTGTGGAGATGGCGTATATGAGACAGTGGGAGATTGGTGTCAGTGTCTGTGAGGCTGGTGTACCTCAGACAGGGGGACATTAATGTCATAGATTTTGAGCTCGTTTATATCAGACAGGGGAAAATGGTGTCAGTGTCTGTGGGGCTGGTTTATATCAGTCAGGGCTTGTCGGACTGGTTTATTTCTGACAGGGGTAGTTTCGTGTCCGTGACTGTGGGGATGGTTTATATCAGACAGGGGGAGATTGGTGTCAGTGATTGCGGAGCTGGTTAATGTCAGACAGGGGGAGATTGGAGTGAGTGGTAGTGGGGCTGGTTTATATCAGATAGCGAGAGATTGATGTCAGTGTATGTGGGCCTGTTTCATCTCCGACTGAGGAAGATTGGTATCAGTGATTGTGGGACTGGTTTATATCAGACAAGGGGAGATTGGTGTCAGTGACTGTGCGGTTGGTTGATAACAGACAGGGGGAGATTGGAGTGAGTGATTGTGGGGCTGGTTTATATCAGACAGGGGGAGATTGGTGTCAGTGGTTGTGGGACTGGTTTATCTCTGACAGGGGGAGATTGGCGTCTGTGACTGTGGGGCTGGTTTATATCAGACAGGGGGAGCTTGGTGTCAGTGACTGTGGGGCTGGTTTATATCAGACGGGGGGAGTTTGGTGTCAGTGACTGTGGGGCTGGTTTATCTCAGACGGGGGGGGGGGGGGCGGAATTGGTCTCCGTGACTGTAGGACTGGTTTATATCAGACAGGGGGGGAATTGGTGTCAGTGTTTGCGGAGCTGGTTTATATCAGATGGGGGAGATTGGTGTCAGTGACTGTGGGTTTGGTTTATATCAGACCGGGGGAAATTGGTATCAGAGTCTGTGGGACTGGTTTATATCAGACAGGGGGTGATTTGTGACAGTGACTATGGGTGTGCTTTATATCAGACGGGTGGAATTAGTGTCAGTGATTGCGGAGCTGGTTTATATAACAGGGTGAGACTGGTTTCAGTGGTTGTGAGACTGGTTTTTCTCTGACAGGCGAAGATTTGTGTTCGTGACTGTGGGGCTGGTTTATCTCAGACAGGGAGGGATTGGTGTCAGTAACTGTTGGACAGGTTTATATCAGTCAGGGGGAGATTGGTGTTACTAACTGTGGGACTGGTTTATATCAGACAGGGGGAGGTTGGTGTCAGTGTCTGTGGGGCTGGATTATCTCAGACTGGGAAAGATTGGTATCAGTGATTGTGGGATTATATCCCTCACCTTATCACCCTCACCTTAACCTCCTTCCACCTATCGCATTTCCAATGCCACTCCCCCAAATCCCTCCTCCCTACCTTTTATCTTAGCCTGCTTGGCACACTTTTCTAATTCCTGAAGAAGGGCTTATGCCGAAACTTCGATTCTCCTGTTCGTTGGATGCTGCCTGACCTGCTGCGCCTTTCCAGCAACACATTTTCAGCTCTGATCTCCAGCATCTGCAGTTCTCACTTTCTCCTGGTTTTATATCAGACAGGGTGAGATTGGTATCAGTGTCTGTGGGACTGGTTTATATCAGACGGAGGTGATTTGTGTCAGTGACTGTGGGCCTGCTTTATATCAGACGGGAGGATTGGTGTCAGTGATTGCGGAGCTGGTTTATATCAGACAGGGGGAGATTGTTGTCAATGTCTGTGGGGCTGGATTATCTCAGACTGGGGAAGATTGGGATCAGTGATTGTGGGACTGGTTTATATCCCTCACCTTATCACCCTCACCTTAACCTCCTTCCACCCATCGCATTTCCAATGCCCCTCCCCCAGGTCCCTCCTCCCTACCCTTTATCTTAACCTGCTTGGCACACGTTTCTCATTCCTGAAGAAGGGCTTATGCCCGAAACGTCGATTATCCTGTTCCTTGTATGCTGCCTGACCTGCTGCGCCTTTCCAGCAACACATTTTCAGCTCTGATCTCCAGCATCTGCAGTCCTCACTTTCTCCTGGTTTTATATCAGACAGGGTGAGATTGGTGTCAGTGTCTATGGGACTGGTTTATATCAGACAGGGGGTGATTGGTGTCTGTGATTGCGGAGCTGGTTTATATCAGACAGGGGGAGATTGTTGCCAGTGATTTTGGAGAGTGTTTATATTAGACAGGGGGAGATTGGTGTCAGTGTCTGTTGGACTGGTTTACATCAGACAGGGGGTGAATTTATGTCAGTGATTGCGGAGCTGGTTTATATCAGACAGGGGGAGATTGGAGTGAGTGATTGTGGGCTGGGTTTATCTCCGACAGGGGGAGATTGGTGTCAGTGATTGTGAGGCTGGGGTGTTTACCCCAGACAGGGGGACATTGATGTTAGTGATTATGGAGCTCGTTTATATCAGACAGGGGGAAATGGTGTCAGTGTCTGTGGGGCTGGTTTATATCAGTCAGGGCTTGTCGGACTGGTTTATCTCTGACAGGGGTAGTTTGGTGTCAGTGACTGTGGGGCTGGTTTATGTCAGACAGGGGGAGATTGGTGTCAATGATTGCGGAGCTGGTTTATATCAGATAGGGGGAGATTGGAGTGAGTGATTGTGGGGCTGGTTTATATCAGATAGGGGAGATTGATGTCAGTGTCGGTGGGGCTGCTTCATCTCCGAGTGGGGAAGATTGGTATCAGTGATTATGGGACTGGTTTATATCAGACAGGGGGGAGATTGGTGTCAGTGACTGTGGGGTTGGTTTATATCAGACAGGAGGGGATTGGTGTCAGTGACTGTAGGACTGGTTTATATCAGATAGGAGGAGATTGGAGCGAGTGATTGTGGGGCTGGTTTATATCAGATAGGGGGAGATTGGTGTCAGTGGTTGTGGGACTGGTTTATATCCCTCACCTTATCACCCTCACGTTAACCTCCTTCCATCTATCGCATTTCCAATGCCGCTCCCCGATGTCCCTCCTCCCTACCTTTTATCTTAACCTGGTAGGCACACTTTTCTCATTCCTGAAGAAGGGCACATGTCCGAAACGTCGATTCTCCTGCTCCTTGGATGCTGCCTGACCTGCTGCGCTTTTCTAGCAACACATGTTCAGCTTTGATCTCCAGCATCTGCAGTCCTCACTTTCTCCGACAGTTATTGTGGGACAGGTTTTATATCAGACAGGGTGAGATTGGTGTCATTGATTGTGGGACTTGTTTATATCAGACAGAAGTGGATTGGTGTCAGTGACTGTGGGACTGGTTTATACCAGACAGGGGGGGATTGGTGTCAGTGATTGCGGAGCTGGTTTTTTTCAGATAGGGGGAGATTGGAGTGAGTGATTGTGGGGCTGGTTTATATCAGATAGGGGAGATTGATGTCAGTGTCTGTGGGGCTGTTTCATCTCCGACTGGGGAAGATTGGTATCAGTGATTGTGGGACTGGTTTATATCAGACAGAAGTGGATTGGTGTCAGTGACTGTGGGACTGGTTTATACCAGACAGGGGGAGATTGGTGTCAGTGATTGTGGAGCTTGTTTAGATCAGATAGGGGGAGATTGGAGTGAGTGATTGTGGGGCAGGTTTATATCAGATAGGGGAGATTGATGTCAGTGTCTGTGGGCATGTTTCATCTCCGACTGGGGATGATTGGTATCAGTGATTGTGGGACTGGTTTATATCAGACAGGAACGGATTGGCGTCAGTGACTGTGGGGCTTTTTCATCTCCGACTGGGGAAGATTGGTGTCAGTGACTGTAGGACTGGTTTATATCAGACAGGGGGAGATTGGAGTGAGTGATTGTGGGGCTGGTTTATATCAGACAAGGGGAGATTTGTGTCAGTGGTTGTGGGACTGGTTTATCTCTGACAGGTGGAGATTGGTGACCATGACTGCGGGTCTGATTTGTATCAGACAGGGGGAGATTGGTGTCAGTGACTGTGGGTTTGGTTTATATCAGACCGGGGGAGATTGGTGTCAGTGTCTGTGGGACTGGTTTATCTCAGACTGGGGAAGATTGGTATCAGTGACTGTGGTGCTGGTTTATCTCAGACTGGGGAAGATTGGTATCAGTGACTGTTGGACAGGTTTATATTAGTCAGGGGGAGATTGGTGTTACTGACTGTGGGAGTGGTTTATATCAGACAGGGGGAGATTGGAGTGAGTGATTGTGGGCTGGGTTTATCTCCGACAGGGGGAGATTGGTGTCAGTGATTGTGGAGATGGCGAAAATGAGACAGTGGGAGATTGGTGTCAGTGTCTGTGAGGCTGGGGTGTTTACCCCAGACAGGGGGACATTGATGTTAGTGATTATGGAGCTCGTTTATATCAGACAGGGGGAAATGGTGTCAGTGTCTGTGGGGCTGGTTTATGTCACTCAGGGCTTGTCGGACTGGTTTATCTCTGACAGGGGTAGTTTTGTGTCCGTGACTGTGGGGCTGGTTTATATCAGACCAGGTGAGATTGGTGTCAGTGTATGTGGGCTGTTTCATCTCCGACTGAGGAAGATTGGTGTCAGTGATTGTGGGACTGGTTTATATCAGACCAGGGGAGATTGGTGTCAGTGACTGTGGGGTTGGTTGTTAACAGACAGGGGGAGATTGGAGTGAGTGATTGTGGGGCTGGTTTATATCAGACAGGGGAGATTGGTGTCAGTGACTGTGGGACTGGTTTATCTCTGACAGGGGGAGATTGGCATCTGTGACTGTGGGGCTGGTTTATCTCAGACGGGGGGGATTGGTGTCAGTAACTGTTGGACAGGTTTATATCAGCCAGGGGTTGTCGGACTGGTTTATCTCTGACAGGGGGAGATTCGTGTCCGTGACTGTGGGACAGGTTTATATCAGACAGGGGGGGATTGGTGTCAGTGATTGCGGAGCTGGTTTATATCAAATGCGGGAGATTGGAGTGAGTGATTATGGGGCTGGTTTGTATCGGACCGGGAGAGATTAGTGTTAGTGACTGTGGGGCTGGTTTATATCAGACAGGGGGAGATTGGAGTGAGTGATTCTGGGTTTGGTTTATTTCAGACAGGGGGAGATTAGTGTCAGTGGTTGTGGGAAGGTTTTTTCTCTGACAGGGGGAGATTGGTGACCATGACTGTGGGTCTGGTTTATATCAGACAGGGGGAGATTGGTGTCAGTGTCTGTGCAGTTGGTTTATATCAGACAGGAGGGCATTGGCAGCAGTGACTGTGGGATTGGTTTATATCAGACAGGGGGACATTGATGTCAGTGTTATGGAGCTCGTTTGTATCAGACGGGGGAAATGGTGTCAGTGTCTGTGGGGCTGGTTTATATCAGTCAGGGGTTGTCAAACTGGTTTATCTCTGACAGGGGAGATTGGTGTCCGTGACTGTGGAGCTGGTTTAAATCAGACAGGTGGAGATTGGTGTCAGTTATTTTGGAGCGGATTTATATCAGACTGGGGGAGATTGGTGTCAGTGTCTGTGGGACTGGTTTATATCAGACAAGGGGTGATTTGTGTCAGTGACTGTGGGTCTGGTTTATATCAGTCAGGGGGATATTGGTGTCAGTTGTTGTGGGATTGGGTTATCTGCGACAGGCGGAGACTGGTATCCGTGACTGTGGGGTTGGTTTATATCAGACAGGGGAAGATTGGTGTCAGTAACTGTTGGACATTTTTATTTCAGTCAAGGGGTTATTGGTGTTACTGATTGAGGAACTGGTTTGTATCAGACAGAGGGAGATTGGTATCAGTGATTGTGGGACTTTTTTATATCAGACAGGGTGAGATTGGTGTCAGTGTCTGTAGGGCTGGTTTATCTCAGACTGGGGAAGATTGGTATCAGTGATTGTGGGACTGGTTTATATCCCTCACCTTATCACCCTCACCTTAACCTCCTTCCACCTATTGCATTTCCAATGCCTCTCCCTCAAGTCCCTCCTCCCTACCTATCATCTTAGCCTGCTTGGCACACTTTTCCCATTCCTGAATAAGGGCTCATGCCCGAAACGGCGATTCTCTTGCTCCTTGGATGCTGCCTTTCCTGCTGCGCTTTTCCAGCAACACATTTTCAGCTCAGATCATCAGCATCTACAGTCCTCACTTTCTCTGACAGTGATTGTGGGATTGGTTTGATATCAGACAGGGGGAGATTGTTGTCAGTGATTTTGGAGCGGGTCGATATCAGACAGTGGGAGATTGGTGTCAGTGTCTGTTGGACTGGTTTATATCAGACAGCGGGTGATTTATGTCAGTGATTGCAGAGATATCAGACGGGGGAGATTGGCGTCAGTGGTTGTGGGACTGGTTTATCTCAGACAGGGGGAGATTGGTGTCAGTGACTGTGAGGCTGGTTTATATCAGACAGAGGGAGATTGGTGTCAGTGATTCCTGAAGAAGGGTTCATGCCCGAAACGTCGGTTCTCCTGCTGCTTGGATGCTGCCTGTCCTAATGCGCTTTTCCAGCAACACATTTTCAACATCAGTGATTGTGGGACTAGTTTATATCAGACAGGGTGAGATTGGTGTCAGTGATTGTGGGACTGGTTTATATCAGCCAGAGGGAGATTAGTTTCAGTGATTGTGGGGCTGGTTTATCTCAGACAGGGGAGATTGGTGTCATTGTCCATGGGACTGGTTTTTTTGAGACGGCAAGATTGGTATCAGTGTTTTTGGGGCTGGTTTATATCAGTTAGTGGAAGATTGGAGTCAGTGACTGTGGGCCTGATTTATATCAGTCGGGGGAGATTGGAGTCAGTGGTTGTGGGACTGGTTTATCTCAGACAGGGGGAGATTGGTGTCAGTGCCTTTGGGGCTGGTTTATATCAGATTGGATGGGATTGGTGTCAGTGATTGTGGGGTTGGTTTATATCAGACAGGAGGGGATTGGTGTCAGTGATTGTTGGTCTGGTTTATCTCAGACAGGGGGAGATTGGTGTCATTGTCTGTGAGACTGGTTGATATCAGACAGGATGAGACTGGTGTCAGTGATTGTGGGACTGGTTTATATCAGACATGTGAAGATTGGTGCAAGTGAGTGTGGAGCTTGTTTCTATCAGACAGGGGGAGATTGGTGTCAGTGTCTGTGGGACTGGTTTATATCAGACAGGGGGAGATTGGTGTCAGTGACTGTGGGACTGGTTTATATCAGAGAGGGCGAGATTAGTGTCACTGACTGTGGGACTGGTTTGTTTCTGACAGGGGATATTGTTGTAAGTGATTGTGGTACTGGTTTATCACAGTCAGGGGTGAGATTGGTGTCAGTGATTGTGGAGAAAGTGAGGACTGCAGATGCTGGAGATCTGAGCTGAAAATGTGTTGCTGGAAAAGCGCAGCAGGTCAGGCAGCATCCAGGGAACAGGAGAATCGACGTTTCGGGCATAAGCCCTTCTTAAGGAATGAAGAAGTCAGTGATTGTGGGACTGGTTTATATCAGACGGGCGAGATTGGTGTCAGTGATTGTGGGACTGGTTTATATCAGCCAGAGGGAGATTACTGTCAGTGATTGTGGGGCTGCTTTATTTCAGACAGGGGAGATTGGTGTCATTGTCCATGGGACTGGTTTATATGAGACGGGCGAGATTGGTATCAGTGTCTGTGGGGCTGGTTTATATCAGTCAGTGGGAGATTGGAGTCAGTGATTGTGGGGCGAGTTTATATCAGTCAGGGGGAGATTAGAGTCAGTGATTGTGGGGCTGGTTTATATCAGACAGGGGGAGATTGGTGTAAGTGATTGTGGGACTGATCTATATCAGACAAGGGGAGATTGAAGTCAGTGTCTGTGGGGCTGGTTTATCTCAGAAAGGGGGGTTTTGTGTGCGTGTCTGTTGGGCTGGTTTATCTCAGACAGGGGGAGATTGGTGTCAGTGCCTTTGGGGCTGGTTTATATCAGACAGGAGGGGATTGGTGTCAGTGATTGTGGGTCTGGTTTATCTCAGACAGGGGTAAATTGGTGTCATTGTCTGTGAGACTGGTTTGTATCAGACAGATTGAGACTGGTGTCAGTGATTGTGGGACTGGTTTATATCAGACAGGTGAAGATTGGTGTAAGTGATTGTGGAGCTATTTTCTATCAGACGGGGAGATTGGTGTCAGTGTCTGTGGGACTGGTTTATATCAGAAAGGGGGAGATTGGTGTCAGTTACTGTGTAGCTGTTTTATATCAGAAAAGGGGAGATTCGCGTCAGAGTCTGTGGGACTGGTTTATATCAGACAGGGGGAGATTATTCTCAGTTACTGTGGGACTGGTTTATATCAGACAGGGGAGATTGGTGTCACTGACTGTGGGACTGGTTTGTTTCTGACAGGGGAGATTGTTGTAAGTGATTGTGGTACTGGTTTATCTCAGTCAGGGGTGAGATTGGTGTCAGTGATTGTGGGACTGGTTTATATCAGACAGGGGGAGATTGGCGTAAGTGATTGTGGGGCTGGTTTATATCAGACAGGGGGAGATTGGTGTCATTGTCTGTGGGACTGGTTTATATCAGACTCCGCCGGCCCTTTGATCAGAGTGTAATGAGTCCAGCCTTTTTCTGCCGTCCTTATCGCTGTTTCAGTGGACAAAAGAGCCTGGTACGGCCCTAACCAGTCTGGTTGCAATTTAGTATCTGTCCATGATTTTACTAAGACCCAATCTCCTTGTCGAATCGGATGCACAGTGGGGCGGAGTCTGTGCCTTTTCAACCCTGTTTCCTGGGAAAGACAAAGAGTAGGAAAGGCCCAGTATATACTTCTTTAAGAACAAATGTTTCGTTTCTGGGATTGACAGTGGCCAGAGATAGGAGCTTCCTGAGGACCTGGGACAGTACGTATTAGGGAATAAACCACTGCTTCCTGTGGATTCAGAGCTGCGTCTTTAGTTACCTCATCAGCCAGCAATGTAGCTTTCCATTCTTTGATTAACAATGAATTAATGCAGTCATGTTTTAAATTAACCATGAATCAATATGACAGGTCACTGAGAATGTGTGAAGGGATTCATTTTTAAGAACCTCAACAGATTTCATAGCACCATTTGCAATTAATTCAATCCCATTTTTAGTGGGCGGCACGGTGGCACAGTGGTTAGCACTGCTGCCTCACAGCGCCAGAGACCCGGGTTCAATTCCCGACTCAGGCGACTGGCTGTGTGGAGTTTGCACATTCTCTGTGTGGGTTTCCTCCGGGTGCTCCGGTTTCCTCCCACCATCCAAAGATGTGCTGGTCAGGTGAATTGGCCATGCTAAATTGCCCATAGTGTTAGGTAAAAAGGGGTACATATAGGGGTATTGGTGGGTTGCGCTTCGGCGGGTCGGTGTGGACTTGTTGGGCCGAAGGGCCTGTTTCCACACTGTAAGTAATCTAATCTAATCTAATTTTGGTGGCAGAATCTTGTCATGAGCGCAAAACTGATTCTTCGTACCTCTCATCACAAAACTGTCGCTATAATCCAATTAACTATTTTGTTCCCGCTCCCTTGGGCTTAAATTTTAAGGATGACCTTACTGCCCCCGTATCGACTAGGAAAACTACATCCTCTTTATAAGGTCCCACCTCTAAATTTATCAAGGGTTCCTGGTGGGTCCCCAGGGGCAGGAACTCCTGACACCCCTATTTTTCATCAAGGTTCATAAACGGTAGAGCCTTTACTTCCTTTTTCAAATATGGACACTCTCTCTTAAAGTGACCCGTCCTTTCATAGTGATAACATCCCGCCTGTGGGGATTTCCACTTCAATCCTTGTTTCTGTCCACCAGACCCCTTAACATCTCCTCCCCGACCATTCCGATTTCTTTCTCACTTTAGTTTTGTCCCTTTTCTTTATTATCTCATCAACCGTGGGCTATCATTATTTTTGCTTTTTGTTTCTACTTCTCATGCTACGTTGTCAGATCAATGGTGCCATGATGTAACCAACGGAACAGCTTTAGGGCCACCCAATGGCCGTTCTTCATCACCCAATGTTTTATTTAGACCTTGAAAATTAGTTTTTGTTAAGAAACATTGCAATACCTTTTGCTCCCTATAATTTCAAATACCAATTCATCAATGTATGCTTGTCTAACTTTAAAGCCTGTTCCTAACTTGTAAATATATATTTATATTTTATAAATTTATTTATTCAAATATTCAATATTGAAAATGTAAAATGCATACAGTTCCAACTTTGAAATCCACCATAATTTCCCAATTTTAGTCCCTTAACTTAAATCCAAAATTATGTTTCTTAAGTAGTCCTGACCAATCATTGCTCAATTACAATGCTGTCGGTCGTGAAATAATCGTAGCGGCCTTAAAAGTATTTGTCTATTCAAGTTAAAAAAAAAACTTCTAATGCATGAACAATGGCTGAATCCGAGGTCACAGATATTAACCATAGGATTTTTTTTACATTACAATCTAATGTTGAACTGAAACTTCAACTGTCCTCCATAAATCGCTTTTATGCAAGGATAAAAGAGATTAGTCAGAAACTGATAGTAAGGCAGTCATGACCTGAAAAAAGAACAGGAGTTACTATTTTATTTCATAATCACTGTAAAATCCTTAACCTTAAAAGAAATCATGTTAAATTCCCATAATACAAATCAGATTCAAAACAGTCCTGGATCTCAAGCTCCAGGGAATAAAGCACACATTCAATCACCAACAAGCAATTGTGCATTCAAACTGAATCACAAAGGGTTAAACTTTCTACCAGCTGTACATCTCTTTTCTCTCTCTCACACACACACACCATATCTCACAGACACTTTCTGAGCTTCCCGCAACACCTGTAGGTGCTCCTCGATTCACCCCTCTATCTTTTGAATATTTTTCTGGATGTCTGACCATGATTTAGTTACAAAGTGTACCCTCAGTCGCCCTTCAGCCATTAGCCCTTCTGATTTGAAGCATAATCTGATTCCTCCTGACTGTAAGGCTGTTTTTAATTGACATATAAATTCAAATATTTGCAAACCCAGTCTTCGTCCGACCGGTACTTTGGCCAGAAGATGGCAGGACGAAGAATGGATTCCTTAGTCTATACAAAGCAACAATATTTAATCACCTTTTTCCTATCCTTTTCCCTTGTACAAGTATTATTTTTCCAATTCCACAGCATCCTATCCAATGGACTTTCTGGAGGTATGTTGTAAGGGACCCAGCCTCCATTTGCATTGCCTTTTCTTTTGTTTTCCCGAAGGCTTTTTCCTCACCCACAGCACAACCCATATTGAGTTCCTTCGTTAGTCCCTTATTAATTACTAAAACTCAATCCCGGCCATCAAGGCAGTACTTAAAAGTCAATTTTCTTACCCTGATCTGTGCACAGAGTTGCCTGGCATCTTTTTGCCGCATTTTCTAGAGAGCTCCTTTCACTGTCTGATTCAGATGTCTCTCTTGTGGGATTCGTACCAGTCGCCCAAGGGACCGGACCAAACCTGGACACGAGACCGCTCCTCAATTTGGAACGGGACGCGTCTTCCCAGTGTCCAAGGCCCAGCCACTCCCTCCCATCCCGGCGATGGAAGAATATCCCGCACGGCCCCCAATTGTGAGAAACGAAGCTCACTCAATTCGATAATTTCAGTCTGATACAAGATCTGAATCAGTAGTGTTATTTATTTCACTCTTGCAAGACGAGTGTGGTGTCTACTGTGTACAAAGACAGTCACACACACACACACCAAATTGAGCTAGGACACAATTTATGTAATTTGTTTCCCTTCCCTCCTCCTATTGCTCCTCCCCTGTTTACATCTCCCACCTCTCTGAGACTGGCGCCCAGTACTCGTGCCTTATCCGGCCTTGTCTGTGACAAAATGCTTATTTCTGGCCTCACAAGGCCATTTGACCACATCTTGCTGCGGTCCATTGTTAGGTATATCCTCCCTTACTTGTTATGACCTTATTACCTCATGACCTCTTGATTGTGGTTTGTTCTTGTTTTTCCAGAAGCGGGAAACAGATGCGTATAACTACTGTTTGGACAGGCGCATCTAGCTTAACCCCCTCCCCTCAAAGCACCTTATCTACCGTCTACCATCTATTTGCAGGCACATTTCATTCTTGTATGCACGTTTTAGTGAATACAGAAACAATTATGTATTTCCTTCACATAGTTTTCATTCTTGTTGACTCAGCTCTTGGCTGAAATAATTATACACTGGTGTGAGTTAATTTACCTTGCGTAAGTAATTATGATTGTAGAAGTAACACTACTTTACCTATATCCCACAGGCCCTTCGGCCCATCGAGTCCACAATGACACTCTGAAGAGAATCTAAATCAGATTCCCACCCCCAATGATATCCCTGAAACCCTGCATTTCTCATGGCTATTCTAGCTTGCCTGAATATCCCTAGAAACCATGGGCAATTTAACATGACCAATTTGTCTAACACGCGCATCTTTGGACTGTGGGACGAAACCCATGCAGATGCGGGGAGGACGTGCTAAACCCCATGCAGAGAGTCACCCGAGGGTGGAATCGAACCCAGGTCTCTGGCGCTGTGAGGCAACAGTGCTAACCACTGAGCGACTGTGGCTCTCCTAACTGCTTCGACACAAAAAATATATCATTCCAATAATACGTACAGAATTGTGATGCATAGACAATGATCAGAATAAATACAAGTGAATGAGACATGCTGGCTCAAAATCCTGGAATTCCCTCCCGAACAGAATTCCCTGAGAATTCGATCAGCCATATACCCCCTGTGAGTGTGTCCAGGCATAATGCAGTTAGTACCCATCTCTTGCAACCTGCAATCATAACCACCAGTCCCCAAGATATATCAAGGTAAGTGCAGTTAGGACCACAGCTTGATGTGAGAGGAGCCACATTCATGGATGACAGGCTATGGGCATGTGATAGTATGGCCTGTTCCTTCACATTTACTTAGGGGTGGTCCCTGTTCCCTCTATCTCCACAGTATGTGGGACGGAATCAGGGTAACCCAAACAAATACCTTTTTTGTACAACTCCGATAATTTGGACTTCATCCAAACTTTGTCACTCGGGATAATTTGAATCCTTCGCACCAAGCCCTACGCCCCACCGAGAGTGTCCTTATAGCTGTCATTAATCTAGCCCTTGGTGAGCTGCTGTCACTAACAGTGAGATATGTTAGTGTGGGTCTTCTCCTGGAACAAATGTTTACGCTGTTTGTCAGTAACCTGGGATGGGATTTTCCCTTGACTGGCCTGTCTGAGGTGCTCTCTCCATTGTTCCATAATCCCGTTATCGTAGATAATGCACAAGTAGCAGTTTTACGGCTCACCATCATCTCTGTTTGGGCCCTGGATGATCTGGTTAATCATGTTGGCGTGACCCTCCAATATGGTCACTAAGTGATGGTGAGCCTGATTCTCCACTAGTTGTCCCGTGGTCTCCTCTGGGTATTGTGTATTCAGTCTTTCTCAGGCTCGTTATAGAGTTGTTGTGTCAGGATCCTGAGTTTATTCTCCAAATTAGCCAAGTCAGCGTACTGACCGGTAACACTCCTGCCCTGGGAGTGGGCTCGTATACTGTGGCTAAATCATTAGGGAGTTCCCTTTTCTTTCATCTGCTAATTACTGTTCTGGGTTTCCCTCATATTTCCCTGTCCCTCACCCTTATCCTGTGGGTCAGGTGGGAACATAATAATTTTAATGGGGAAGGACACTACTCTGGTTACTGTATCCCTGATGCATTCATTATGATTGGCATCAGTTTGTGATAAATGTTAATGAACGAGATATTGCCTGTGGGCTTAGTGGCTAGTCCATTGCGAGAACCTGGGGTGTGTGGGATAAGCTGGGGGAGGAGCATATACTCCTAGTCTCAGCCCTTTATTAATTTTGCTCCTGAGGAATTCTCCCTGGTGGGCTTCCTGGGCTCTCATTGTCTGAACGCTGACCTCTTGTCCGGGCTGTGTGCTCAATACTTGTGTGCTTCATTCCTGAAGAAGGGTTCATGCCCGAAACGTCGATTCTCCTGCTCCTTGGATGCTGCCTGACCTTCTGCGCTTTTCCAGCAACACATTTTTCAGCTCTGGTCTCCAGCATCTGCAATCCTCACTTTCTCCTGTGTGCTCAATAGCTCACGACCATACACCCGTGCTTGGGGAAACCCCACCAATCGCCTTTGATCCCTGAGCTTCGTAACGCAATGTGGAAATCCCTAAAGTATATTTCCATTTCAGCAATTAATTAACAGAGGGCCCAAGCCTCATTACAGGGGATGTCTGAAGGGTCGATTCCCAGGTGTCCCTCCTTCTTTCTGAGACATAGGAGACAAAGAATCGGGCCCAGTTTCTCAGCGCTAAGAGAGGTGCAGGTCATATCCCTGAAAACCCAGACAAATTGGACCCAGAGTCTCCGGTTGTAGCTGACAGGGGAGGGGAGGTGCATTCCCCTTGTTGTTGTTCTGCAGTTATGTAGCGCCTCTGCAGGGTCTGCCTTAACCTGCCCTCGAGATGTGAGGACCGCTGCCTTCATCTCATCATGGATGCCCCTCCCTAGCTATTGATCCTCAGTGAGGGCTGAATGGCCTGCTGGACTAAGGCACATGGCAATTAATTTGGTTTGCTCCTCAGCGTCCACTCTGTGTATGACAGACTGTCAGTCAATCTCATCCAAACATATATCTGGGTCTGAGACGGGATCAAAGCGAGTCACCATTTTTGATGCTGCTCACCAGCTGGGAGGCTGGAATGGCTGTTGTGTACGGAGTGAGACCATCAGCTGCTTGATATTCATGGAATCTGGTTTGGACTGTGGGTCAGGGCTTGGGGAAAGGGTGTAGTGCCCTGGGAGGAAGGCAGCGGTGGAAGTGTGTTCCCATCAGTGAGCGGGTGTGGATGTGTCAGTGTGGGGCCTGTCGTTATCTCCCTGGGGAGGTAGAACCCCGAAGGCACACATTATCCCATTCTGGGAGGAGCCCAGGTTCCCGAGGGAGTGTATTTGCTTCTGGCACCACCTACTAGGGCCTGATGTGTGTTGCAGGTGTACAGGATCCATGCAGCTGCTTGGAGCTCAAACACTGTCTTTCCAGATTGTCCATGTAACCTGAGGCTGCTTCCCCATCCCCAGAGGCCCTCCTTTCACTGGATTCGGCTCTTTGCTGCAAGACCAGGCTGGCTTCCTGCCAAATTCTGCAGGACTGTTTCACAATTGTTCCGGCTCATGTTCGCGTTGCTTTGGCTGCTTCTGTATTATGGGACACCTGGGTATACTCATAGATTCATAGAGTTCTACAGCATTGAGACAGGCTCTTTGGCCCAAACTGGTCTATCCATGCTAACATCGATTCCCTGCACTAGGCCCATATCCTTCCAATACGTTCCTCTCCATGTATTTGTCCAAGTGTCTTTTAAATGTTATCAATTGTATCCTCCTCGAATACTTGCACTGGTACGTCATTCCGTATGGGTCACACCCGCTGGGTAAAAGCGTTGTCCCTCAGGTTCCCTTTTAATCTTTTCCCTTACACCTTAAACTGATACTCTTTTGTCCTTGATTCCCCAAGCCTTGGATAAAGACTGAGAGCATTCACCCTATCCATGCCTCCCATGATCTTATACACCTCTATAAGGACATCCCTCAGTCTCCTACACACTAAAGAAAATGTCCTAACTTGTCAATCCTCTCTCTATAACTCTCGCTGAGTTCTGGCAACATCCTTGTAAATTTCTTCGGCACTCTTTCCATTTTAATAACATCCTTCCTCTTGCAAGGTGGGCAAAACTGAACACAATACTCCAATGCGGTCTCACCAACATCCTGCACAACTACAGCAGAACTTCCCAACTTCGATATTCCATGCCCTGACTTATGAAGGGCTCAACCTTCTTCACTTTCCTGTCCACCTATGACTCCACTCTCAAAGAACCGTGCACCTGGAATCCAAGGTCCCTAATTTCCACTCCACTCCTTCAGGCCCTACCATTCACCATGAATCCCCTGTCTTGATTTGACTTTCCAAAATGCAAGATCTCACACTTGTCTATATTAAACTCCATTTGCCATTTCTCAGCCCAATTCCCCAGCTGATCAAGGCCCTGTTGCAATTGCTGAGAACCTTCCTCACTTATTTTAGTGTAATCTGAAAACTTTCTAATCATGCCTTAAACATCTTCGTTCAAATCATTGATATAGATAACAAACAGCAATGGGCCTAGCACTGACCAGCTCAGTGGTGAGCACTGCTGCCTCACAGCACCGTGGATCTGGGTTCAATTCCAACCTCACAGGATGCTCTGTGTGAGTTAGATCCTGTTCGGGTTAGAATTCCTCCTGTATGGAACAGGCCGTTTGGACCAACAAGTCCATACCGACCTGCCGAAGAGTAACACACCCAGAGCCATTCTCCCGACCCAATCTTTACCCTGGACGAATGCACCTAGCACTATGGGGAATTTAGCACGGCCAATTCATCTGACCTGCACATTCTTGGATTGTAGGAGGAAACCGGAGCACCCGGAGGAAACCCACGCAGACACAGGGAGAATGTGCAAACTTCACACAGACAGTCACACGAGGCTGGGGTCGAACCCGGTTCCCCAGCACTGTGAGGCTGCAGTGCCAACTACTGATCCACCATGCCACACTAACTGAGTTTGTACGTTCTGCCCATGGCTGCGTGGGTTTCCTCTGGGTGCTCTGGTTTCCTCGCACAACCCAAATATGTGCAGGTCAGGTAAATTGGCAAGGCTCAGTTGCCTATAGTGTTCGTGGATGTGTAAGTAAGTTGCATTACTCAGGGGTAAATGTAGTGCAATAGCGTAGGGGAATGGGTTTGGATGGAATAATCTGCAGAGTGCAAGTGTTCTTGTTGGGCTGAAGGGCTGTTTCCACAGAGGAGGGATTCTATGATTCTATGACTGCTGAGGCACACCACGAGTCACAGGCCTTCAGTGTGACTGTTACCCTCTGCTTCCTTCCATCAAGCCAATTGTGTACTCAGCTTGTCAACACCCCCTGAATTTCATGCGATCTAACCTTGGAGAGCAATGTACCATGTGGAAACTAATCAAAGGCCTTACTGAAATCTGTAGAGTCCACATGTACTGGCCTGCCCTCGTCAATCTTCCTGATCACTTCATCAAAGAAATCTAACAAATTACTGAGGCATGGTCTCCCAGGCACAAGACTATGCTGACTACGGCCAATCAAAAGCTGTATTTCCAAATGCATAGCATCTTCTCAAGGAGCTTACTTACCACGGATATTAGGCTTACTGCTCTATAGTGCCCAGGTTTTTTTTTTTATTTGCAGCCCTTCTCGAATAAGGGCACAACATTTGCTGCTCTCCAATCTTCCGGGACCTCACCCATGGGTAACGGAGATGCAAAAAGATCAGCCAGGGACTCCAAAAATGTTTTCTCTTGCCAATTGCAGTGTTGTTGGATATGTTTGGTCATGTCCAGGAGATTTATCCACGTTCATACATTCTAATGCATTCAACACTTCCTCTCCATTGATATGGACTGTCCCTAAGCGATCATCACTGACTTCACCAAGTTCCCAAGCCTTCATGTCCTTCTCCACGTTCAACACAGAGGTGAAATAACTCCTGCAATTCTGCACACATATGTTCACTTTGGTCATTGAAGGATCCTAGTCTCTGTCCAGTTACTCTTTTTCCTTGGGAGGAGGAGATTACAGTGTTGGGTAGGGATCATTCAGGGAGGGGGTGATTACAGTGTTTGGTAGGGTTCAGTAAGGGAGGGGGAGATTGCAGTGTTGGGTAAGGATCAGTCAGGGAGGGGGAGATTAAAGTGTTGGGTAGGGATCACTCAGGAAGGGGGGGATTGCAGTGTTGGGTAGGGAAAAGTCAGGGAGGGTGGGATTGCAATGTTGGTTAGGGATCAGTCAGAGAGGTGGAGATTGCAGTGTTGGGTAGGAATCAGTCAGGGAGGGTGTGATTGCAATGTTGGGTAGGGATCAGTCGGGGGGGATTGCAGTGTTGGGTAGGGATCAGTCATGGAGGGGTTATTTCAGTGTTGGGTAGGGATCAGTCAGGGAGGGGGTAATTGCAGTTTTGGGTAAGGATCAGTTAGGGAGGGGGAGATTGTAATGATGGGTTGGTATCAGTCAGTGATGGGGTGTTATCAGTGTTGGGTAAGGATAAGTCAGGGAACGGGTGAGTGCAGTATTGTGTAGGGATTATTCAGGGAGGGAGTGATTTCAGTCAGGGAGGTGGAGATTGCAGTGTTGGATAGGGATCAGTCCGGGAGGGAGTGATTGCAGTGATGGGTAGAGGTCAGTCAGGGAGGGTGTGATTGCAGTGTTGGTTAGGGATTAGTCAGGGAGGGGGAGATTGCAGTTTGTGTAGGGATCCGTCAGGGAGGGGGAGATTGCAGTGTTGGGTAGGGGTCAGTCAGGGAGGGGGATATTGCAGTGTTGGGTGGGATGTTGAACCCATCCGCACTGTTATCTCCTTGCAATGGATTGTAAATCCATCCACAATTTTTTCTCCTCATAACGACCTGTCACATCATCCGCACTGAGTTCTCCTACAAATGACCTGTGAACCCATCCGCACCATGGTCTCCGAGGAACGGCCTGTGAACAGATCCCCACTCTGTTCTCTGCGCAACGGCCAATGAATCCATCCTCACTCAGTTCTCTGACCAATGGCCTGTGAACCCATCCAAGAAGGTTGTTGAGGAATGTTTGTCTGCTGCATCAGTATGGGTGGAAGTTAGGAACAGCAAGGGAACAACCACCGCATTGGAGATTTTCTACAGACCACGTAATAGCAGTAGAGAGATTGAAGATCTCATAGGCGAGCAGATTCTGGAAAAATGCAAACTTAGCAGGTTTGTTGTTATGGGTGATTGGAACTTTCCCAATATCGACTGGAACCTCCGAAGTGTAGATGGTTTGGATGGAACCGTTTTTGTCAGATGTGTTCAGGAGGGTTTCCTTACTCAGTATGTAGACAGACCGACGAGGGGAGAGGCCATTTTGGATTTGGTGCTCTGCAACGAGCCAGGACAGGTGTCAGATCTCGCGTTGGGAGAGCACTTTGGTGAAAGTGATCACAATTGCCTCACATTTAGCACAGCCTTGGAGGGTGAAAGGACCAAGGGAAAATATTTAATTGGGGTAAAAGGAATTATGACTGGATTTGGGAAGGACAGACTGGGAGCAATTGTTCCGCAGAAAGGGCACAGCAGACATTTGGAGACTATTTAAGGAACAGTTGTTGCGAGTGATGCAAAAATTTGTTCCTCTGAGACAGTTAAGTAGGGGTAAGATTGAGGACCTTGGATAACGAGAACAGAGGAACTGCTCGTCAAAAGGAAGAAGGCAGTTTACGTAAGGTGGAGGAAGCAAGGATCTAGCACAGTTTTGGAGGATTATAGACGAGCTGGAAAAGAGCTCAGAATTGGACTGAGGAGACCCAAGAGGGGGCACGAGAAAGGCTTGGCAAGAAGGATTAAATAGAAACCAAAGGCATTTTACTCATCCTCGAGGAATAAGAGAATGATCAGGGCCAATCATGTATAGCGGAGGGACCTTGTGCGTGGAGTCTGAGCAGATAGGGGAAGGCCTACATGAGTTTTCTGCTTCAGTTTTCACCAAGGAAAGGGAACGTTTCGTAAATGAAAACAAAGGAAATGGGATACAGTCATGACCAGAAAAAGATTGATGAAGTTGATGCGCTACAAACTTTGGAAAACATTAAGATTGAGAAGTCTCCAGGGCCAGACCAGATTTATCCTAGGCTGCTCCGGGGAGCGAGAAAGTGGGTTCCTAAGCCACTAGCGAGGATATTTGCCTCCTCACTCTCCACAGGAGTCGTACCGGAGGATTGGAAGGAGGCGAGTGTGCTCCTCCTTTCAAGAAGGGTAAAAGGGAAAACCCTGGCAATTACAGATCAGTCAGCCTTACATAGAACAGAGAACATAGAACATAGAAGAATACAGCGCAGTACAGGCCCTTCGGCCCTCGATGTTACGCCGATCCAAGCCCACCTAACCGACACTAGCCCACTATCCTCCATATGCCTATCCAATGCCCCCTTAAATGCCCATAATGAGGGTGAGTCCACCACTGCTACTGGCAGGGCATTCCATGAACTCACGACTCGCTGAGTAAAGAACCTACCTCTAACATCTGTCCGATACCTACCCCCCTTAATTTAAAGCTATGCCCGCTTGTAATAGCTGACTCCATACGTGAAAAAAGATTCTCACTGTCAACCCTATCTAAACCCCTAATCAACTTGGACACCTCTATCAAGTCACCCCTAAACCTTCTTTTCTCCAATGAAAACAACCCCAAGTGCCTCAGCCTTTCCTCATACGATCTTTCTACCATGCCAGGCAACACCCTGGTAAACCTCCTCTGCACCCGTTCCAGTGCCTCCACATCCTTCCTATAGTGTGGCGACCAAAACTGCACACAATACTCTAGATGCGGCCGCACCAGAGTCTTATACAACTGCAACATGACCTCAGTACTCCGGAACTCAATTCCTCTACCAATAAAAGCCAGTATGCCATATGCCTTCTTCACCGCACTATTTACCTGGGTGGCAACTTTCAAAGATCTGTGTACATGGACACCAAGATCCCTCTGCTCATCCACACCACCAAGTATCCGACCGTTAGCCCAGTACCCCATCTTTTTATTACTCTTACCAAAGTGAATCACCTCACACTTAGCTACATTGAACTCCATTTGCCACCTTTCTGCCCAGTTCTGCAGCTTCTCTATATCCCGCTGTAACCTGCCACATCCTTCCTCACTGTCTGCAACTCCACCGACTTTCGTATCATCCGCAAACTTGCTCACCCAAACGTCTAACCCCTCCTCCAGGTCATTTATAAAAATGACAAACAGCAATGGTCCCGAAAACAGATCCTTGCGGAACACCGCTAGTGACGGCACTCCAAGATGAACCTTTGCCATCAACTACTACCCTCTGTCTTCTTCCAGCCAGCCAACTCCTAATCCAAACCTCCAACTCACCCCCAATGCCATACCTCCGTATTTTTTGCAGTAGTCTACCATGGGGAACCTTATCAATCGCCTTACTAAATTCCATATACACCACATCTACCGCTTTCCCCTCGTCCACCTCCTTAGTCACCTTCTCAAAGAATTCAATAAGGTTTGTGAGGCACGACCTGCCTTTCACAAAACCATGCTGACTATCCTTGATCACATTATATCTATCCAGACGTTCTTAAATCCTATCCCTTACAATTCTCTCTAAGACTTTGCCCACAACAGAACATAGAACATAGAAGAATACAGCGCAGTACAGGCCCTTCGGCCCTCGATGTTGCGCCGATCCAAGCCCACCTAACCTACACTAGCCCACTATCCTCCATCTGCCTATCCAATGCCCGCTTAAATGCCCATAATGAGGGAGAGTCCACCACTGCTACTGGCAGGGCATTCCATGAAATCACGACTCGCTGAGTAAAGAACCTACCCCTAACATCTGTCCTATACCTACCCACCCTTAATTTAAAGCTATGCCCCCTTGTAATAGCTGACTCCATACGTGGAAAAAGATTCTCACTGTCGACCCTATCTAAACCCCTAATCATCTTATACACCTCTATCAAGTCACCCCTAAACCTTCTTTTCTCCAATGAAAACAACCCCAAGTGCCTCAGCCTTTCCTCATACGATCTTTCTACCATACCAGGCAACATCCTGGTAAACCTCCTCTGCACCCGTTCCAGTGCCTCCACATCCTTCTTATAGTATGGCGACCAAAACTGCACACAATACTCCAGATGCGGCCGCACCAGCGTCTTATACAACTGCAACATGACCTCAGTACTCCGGAACTCAATTCCTCTACCAATAAAAGCCAGTACGCCATATGCCTTCTTCACCGCACTATTTACCTGGTTGGCAACTTTCAAAGATTTGTGTACGTGGACACCAAGATCTCTTGCTCATCCACACTACCAAGTATCCGACCGTTAGCCCAGTACCCCATCTTTTTATTACTCTTACCAAAGTGAATCACCTCACACTTAGCTACATTGAACTCCATTTGCCAAGTGAGACTCACCGGCCTATAGTTACTAGGGTTATCACTACTCCCCTTGTTGAAAAAGGGAACCACATTTGCTTGCCTCCAATCTTCTGGCACGACTCCTGTAGTCAACGAGGACATACAAATCAAGGCCAATGGCTCTGCAATCTCCTCCCTTGCTTCCCAGAGAATCCTAGGATAAATGCCATCATGCCCAGGGGACTTATCTATTTTCACACTTTCTAGAATTTCCAACACCTCTTCTCTACATACCTCGAAGTCATCCATTCTACTTAATTGTGACTCAGTATTCACATTGACAACAATGTCCTGTTCCTGAGTGAATACTGACGAAAAGTATTCATAGAACATAGAACATAGAACATAGAAGAATACAGCGCAGTACAGGCCCTCGGGCCCTCGATGTTGCGCCGATCCAAGCCCACCTAAACTACACTAACCCACTATCCTCCATATACCTATCCAATGCCCTCTTAAATGCCCATAAAGAGGGAGAGTCCACCACTGTTACTGGCAGGGCATTCCATGAACTCGCTGAGTGAAGAACCTACCCCTAACATCAGTCCTATATCTACCCCCCCTTAATTTAAAGCTATGCCCCCTTGTAATACCCGACTCAATACGCGGGAAAAGGTTCATACTGTCGACCCTATCTAACCCCCTAATCATCTTGTACACCTCAATCAAGTCACCCCTAAACCTTCTTTTCTCTAGTGAGAACAGCCCCAAGTGCCTCAGTCTTTCCTCATACGATTTTCCTTCCATACCAGGCAACATCCTGGTAAACCTCCTCTGCACCCGTTCCAATGCCTCCACATCCTTCCTATAGTATGGCGACCAAAACTGCACACAATATTCCAGATGCGGCCGTACCAGAGTCTTATACAACTGCATCATGACCTCAGGACTCCGGAACTCAATTCCTCTACCAATAAAAGCCAGTACGCCATATGCCTTCCTCACCGCACTATTTACCTGGGTGGCAACTTTCAGAGATCTGTGTACATGGACACCAAGATCCCTCTGTTCATCCACACTACCAAGTATCCGACCATTAGCCCAGTACCCCATCTGTTTGTTATTCTTCCCAAAGTGAATCACCTCACACTTAGCTACATTGAATTCCATCTGCCACCTTTCTGCCCAGCTCCGCAGCTTCTCTATATCCTGCTGTAACCTGCCACATGCTTCCTCACTGTCAACAACTCCTCCGACTTTCGTATCATCCGCAAACTTGCTCACCCAACCTTCTAACCCCTCTTCCAGGTCATTTATAAAAATGACAAACAGCAATGGTCCCAAAACAGATCCTTGCGGATCACCGCTAGTGACGGCACTCCATGAAGAAACTTTGCCATCAACTACTACCCTCTGTCTTCTTCCATCCAGCCAATTCCTAATCCAAACCTCCAACTCACCCTCAATGCCATATCTCCGTATTTTCTGCAGTTACCATGGGGAACCTTATCAAACGCCTTACTAAAATCCATATATACCACATCTACCGCTTTCCCCTCATCAACCTCCTTCGTCACCTTTTCAAAGAATTCAATAAGGTTTGTGAGGCACGACTTGCCCTTCACAAAACCATTCATTCAGTGTCTCCCCAACCTCTTCAGCCTCCACACGCAACTTCCCACTCCTATCCTTGACTGGACCTATTCCTACCCTTGTCATTCTTTTATTCCTGACATACCTATAGAAAGCCTTAGGGTTTTCCCTTATCCTACCAACTAAGGACCTTTCATGACCCTCCTTGCTGCTCTTAGCTCTCTCTTCAGGTCCTTCCTGGCTACCTTATAACTCTCAATCGCCCCAATTGAACCTTCACGCCTCATCTTTACATAGGCCGCCCTCTTCCATTTAACAAGGGATTCCAATTCCTTATTATACCACGGCTCCCTCACACGACCCTTTCCTCCCTGTCTGACGGGTACATACTTATGAAGGACACTCAATAGTTGCTCCTTGAACAAGCTCCACATATCAATTACGCCCTTGCCTTGAAGCTTACTTTTCCAAGCCACACATCCTAAGTCATGCCTCATTGCATCATAATTTCCCTGCCCCCAGCTATAACTCTTGCCCTGTAGTGCACACGTATCCCTCTCCATCACGAGAGTGACAGTCACCGAATTGTGGTCACTGTCCCCAAAGTGCTCACCTACCTCCAATTCTTACACCTGGTCTGGTTCATTACCCAGAACCAAATCCAGTATGGCCTCACCTCTTGTTGGCCTATCTACATATTGTATCAGGAAACCCTCCTGCACACATTGGACAAACATTGACCCATCTAACGAACTTGAGCTATAGCTTTCCCAATCAATATCAGGAAAGTTAAAGTCCCCCATAACAACCACCCTATTACTTTCACTCTTCTCTTGAATCATCCTCGCAATCCTTTCTTCTACGTTTCTAGGGCTATTAGGAGGCCTGTAAAAAACTCCTAACAGGGTGAGCTCACCTTTCCTATTCCTAACCTCAGCCCAAACTACCTCAGATGGCGAGTCTTCATCCATCGTCCTTTCCACAGCTGTAATACTATCTTTGACAAGCAATGCCACACCTTCCCCTCTTTTACCCCCACCTCGGACCCTCCTAAAACATTTAAACCCTGGGACCTGAAACAGCCAATCCTGTCCCTGTTCTACCCATGTCTCCGTAATAGCCACAACATCGAAGTCCCAGGTACCAACCCACGCTGCAAGTTCACCTACCTTATTTCGTATACTTCTTGCATTGAGCTATACACATTTCAAGCCACTTTCCTGTTTACAGGCACCCACCTTTGAAATTGATGCCATGTTCCTAACCTCCCTACACTCCAGGTCCTGCACCCTAAAGCTACAGTCTGGGTTCCCATGCCCCTGCAGAGTTAGTTTAAACCGCCCACCCCAAGAGCACTAGCAAACCTCCCACCAAGTATACTGGTGCCTCTCAGGTTCAGGTGCAGACCATCCTGTTTATAGAGGTCCCACCTTCCCCAGAAAGAACCCCAGTTATCCAAATACCGGAATCCCTCCCTCCTGCCCCATCCCTGTAGCCACGCACTTAACTGTTCTCTCTCCCTATTCCTCGACTCTCTATCACGTGGCACGGGTAACAAACCAGAGACGACAACTCTGTTCGTTCTAACTTTGAGCTTCCAACCTAGCTCCCTGAAAGCCTGCCTAACATCCTCAGCTTTCCTCCTACCTATGTCATTGCTGCCAATGTGGACCACGACTTCGGGCTGCTCCCCCTCCCCCTTAAGGACCCGGAAAACACGATCAGATATATCACGTACCCTTGCATCGGGGAGGCAACATACCAAACGTGAGTCTCTCTCGTTCCCACAAAACCGCCTATCTGTGCCCCGAACTATCGACTCCCCAATTACTATTGCTCTGCTCTTCTCCACCCTTCCCTTCTGAGTAACGGGGACAGGCTCCATGCCAGAGGCCTGAGCCCCGTTACTTACCCCTGGTAAGTCGTCCCCCCCACAAGTATCCAAAATGGTATACTTGTTCTTGAGTGGAACGGCCGCAAGGAGTCCCTGCACTGGCTGCTTCCTCCTAGTCCCCCTCACTGTCACCCATCTATCTGCCATCTTTGGAGTTACTACTTCCCCAAAGCTCCGATCTATGACCCCCTCTGCCTCCCGAATGATCCTAAGTTCATCCAACTCCAGCTCCAGTTCCCTAACACGGTCTTGGAGCAGCTTGAGATGGGTGCACTTCCTGCAAGTGTAATCAGCAGGGACGTCCATGGCATCCTTCACCTCAAACATGTTGCAAGAGGAACATTGCACTGCCTTCACTGCCATCCCTCTGAAAGTAACCTTTTCTAAAAAAAAAAAAACAGGGTCTAAAGAATACAACAAACAAAATGCAGCACTTACCTACTTACCACAACGGGTCTTATTATTTAGGTTAGAGGAGGAGGGCGGGTGGGAGACACTACCTCGGGTTCTTCTCCTGCGTGCTTTTAAAGGGAAAAAAAACCTACCCGGCTGCCCCTCTAGTCTTCGTCACTTCCCCCTGCTGCTCCCGCTCTTTCTGTGAGGAGAAAAAAATAAACACCGCTGCCCGCTACCGGTAAGTAATTTTAAAACAAACTGTCTTACCTTAGCTGCTGCTCGCACTCAAAGTAAAACGTCTGTGGTCAGCAAGTTTTGGAAAAAATTCTGAGGGATAGGATTTTTGAGTATTTTACAAAGCATAGTGTGATTAAAGACAGTCAGCATGGCTTTGTGTGGGACAGGTCATGCCTCACAAAACTTATTGAGTTCTTTGAGGAGCTGTCAAGATAGGTCGAGATGGTCGAGCAGTGGATATGGTGTATATGGACCTCAGCAAAGCATTTGATAGAGTTCCCCATGGTAGGCACATTCATAAAGTCAGGAAGTAGATACAGGGAGATTTGGCTATCTGGATTCAGAATTGGCTGGCTGACCGAAGATAGAGCGTGGTTGTATATGGGAAGTACTCTGCCTGGAGATCAGTGTTGAGTGGGGTCCCACAGGGCTCTTTTATTGGGCCTCTGCTCTTTGTAGTTTTTATAAATGAGTTGGATGAAGATGTTGAAGGCTGGGTTAGTAAATTTGCAGATGACGCAAACGTTGGAGGTGTAGTCGATAGTATAGTGGGCTATTGAAGTCTGCAACACGACATAGACAGGGTGCAGAGATGGGCTGAGAAATGGCAGATAGAGTTCAACCTGGATAAATGCGAAGTGATGCAGTTTGGAAGGTCGAACTCGAATGCTGAATATAGGATTAAAGATAGGATTCTTGGCAGTGTGGAGGAGCAGAGGGATCTGGGCGTGCAAGTACATAGATCCCTCAAAGTTGTCACCCAAGTGGATATGGTTGTTAAGAAAACATATGGTATTTTGGGTTTCATTAACAGGGGGATCGAGTATAGGAGCTGCGAGGTTTTGCTGCAGCTCCACAAGTCCCTGGTGAGACTACACTTGGAACATTGTGTCCAGTTCTGGTCGTCCTACTATAGGAAAGATACATAGGCTTTGGAGAGAGTGCAAAGAACGTTAACCAGGATGCTGCCTGGACTGGATGACTTGCCTTCTGAAGAAAGGTTGAATAAGGTCGGACTTTTCTCTCTGGAAAGAAGGAGGAAGAGAGGACACCTGACAGAGGTATACAAAATAATGAGAGGAATAGATAGAGTCAATAGCCAGAGACTTTTCCCCAGGGCAGGAATGACTCATATGCGAAGTTATAGTTTGAAGATATTAGGAGGAAAGTATAAAGGAAACGTCAGAGGTAGTTTCTTTACGCAGAGAGTTGTGAATGCATGGAATATGCTGCCAGCGGTGGTGGTGGAAG
This sequence comes from Chiloscyllium plagiosum, assembly GCF_037043375.1. Classification (NCBI taxonomy): domain Eukaryota; kingdom Metazoa; phylum Chordata; class Chondrichthyes; order Orectolobiformes; family Hemiscylliidae; genus Chiloscyllium; species Chiloscyllium plagiosum. The sequence goes on from NW_028270183.1 coordinate 52,989,543, forward strand.
CGGAGTTATTAGGGACATTTAAGCGACTACTGGACATGCTCAGGGAGAACAATAAGTTGAGGGGTGTGAAAGTTAAGTCAGTATATTTTACATTAGGATTAAATATCGGCACAACATCGTGCCCAAAGGACCTGTTCTGTGCTGTACTTTTCTATGTTCTATGTTCTCTTTGTGTTCTCCTAGTAACTGCCTGTGAATCCATCCGCACTGTGTTCTCCTAGAAAATACCTGTGAACCAGCCTCACTTTGTTCTCCTAGCAATGGATGTAAATCCATCCAAAATGTGTTCTCCTAATAATGGTCTGTTCAACCATCTGCACTGTGTTCTCCTCGTAATAGCCTCTGAACCCATCCGCTCTGTGTTCTCCCTAGAAATGGCCTGTGAACCCATTGACACTGTGTTCTCCTATTAACGGCCTGTGAACCCATCCTCACTGAGGTATCAGAGGAATATCCTGCGAACCCATCCGCACTGTGTTCTCCTATTAACGGTGTGTGAACACATCCGTACTGTGTTCTCCTAGTAACGGCCTGTAAAAACATCTGCACTGTGTTCTCCTCGTAACAAATATGCAAATCCATTCATACTGTGTTCCTAGTAAGGGCGTGTGAACCCCTCTCCACCCTGATCTGCAAGAGACAGCCTGTTTCCTTCACCTCACTCTGGTCTCCTAGAAATAGCCCGTTAGATCATCGCCGATGTCTTCTCATAGCAACTGCCTGTGAATCCCTTCCCCACTCTCTCTTACCCTCGCAACATACTGTGAACCAATCCCCTCTCTCTTACCCACGAAACTGCCTGTGAAACCATCCCCATTCTTTTACTTTAACAAAAGCCTGTGAACCCATCCTCACTCTGCTCACCGAGTAACAGCCTGTGGCCCAGTCGCCACTCTATTCTCCTCGCAACTGCCTGTGAACCTAGCCCCAATCTGTTCCCTTAACATCTGTCTGTGAAGCCATCACCTGATATTACAAATTTTCCTAACACTGATTTAAAGCACTGGACACTTTTCTGGTCTTGAGCATTACCCTGATTGGGCAATCTGCTGTATGCCAATTGACCGACCTGATAATGGCTTACTCAAGTATCTAGCATGGACTTGCCAGCTCAGTATTGTCATCTCCAAACAAATACATAAGATATTTTTTTCACTCCGTACACTTACTTCATCTTAGCACATGATACAGTCCATTTTGGGTAATGTTGAGGTGTAAGCACTGTGAAACGTAGCTCCTATAAATCTATGACTAGCATACCTGTTGTCGGGCGAAACGTTTGAGTCCAGTAAAATTCCTTCAAATTACTCTACTTCAGCTTTCATTCTTTCTCATCATTTTCAAAATTTGGGTAATTTCTCTTCCTTTTACTGATGCCTTGGTCAGGTTTCTGGCTGCTTTCAATGCAGCAGTCATTGAGTCCTGAAGGTTGTTATTCTTAACTTCACTGTGCTGCAAGCTCCATGGTGACCGCCAGAAATGTCTGCTGCTTCAACGTTTATAAGCTTGGAAAAATCTGATTCATTTGAAAGTCTGAGAATCAAACTCCAGTTACAAAGAAGAGCATTGGAATATCCTTTTAATCCTTTTAAAAGTTTGTTAAAGTCAATGATTTAATTCCTGTTTAGTGATCTTCTGACTTTTCTTCTTCAAAGGCAGTTAGTCTTAATATGCCTTGTCAATAGATCATCTTCATAAAATCTTTAACTGAGCCAAACCATCAACATCCAACGGACAGGCATTTAACTCTCAAACTTTGTTTCTGATCTTCTCTTAGGAATTGACCATATCTATTACAATATTTTTGTTTTATCCCTCAGAAGCACAACTTTCATTCATGTGTCATTCATTCTTTCACTGGTCATTTCACTCAACTTATTATCTCAGGGTAGTTATATTCTGACCGTTTATACTTGCTTTTTGGCATTTTCCACTGTGGCTACAACGTTATAATCTTTTCTGGGAGAGGAAAAATAACCTTGGGATCCAATCATCATCTTTCGACCTCTGTTCTCTGCTTCCAGTCTATCACCGTTCTGGCCAGTTGCTGAATGACTAAATCAGACCTGCTCTTTATTTTGAATTATTCCTGATGAAGGGTTTTGCTCGAACCGTCGATTTTCCTGCTCCTTCGTTGCTGCCTGACCTGCTGTGCTTTTCCAGCACCACTCAAATCCAGATTCCCCTAACAACCGCCTGTGAACACTTTGTTCTCCTAGAAATGGCCAGTGAACTCATCACCGCTGTTTTCTAACAGCAACAGCGTATGATCCCTTCCACACTCTCTTCTCCTCACAACAGTCTGCTCACTCTGTTACCCTAGCGACAGCCTTTGGCCCATATCCCCACTCTGTTCTCCTGGCAACTGCCTGTGAACCTGTCCACACTGTGTTCATTTAGTAAAGACCTCAGAACCCATACTCACTCTGTTCTTCCAGCAATTCCTTTTGAAACTATCAACACTCTACTCCCCTAGAACAGCAGGTGGACCTGTTCCCAATCTGTTCCCTAGTCTGTGATCCTATGCCAACTCTATTCTCCTGTCAAATGCCTGTGACTCTCTCTCCACTGTGTACACCTCGCACTGCCTGTGTCCCAATCCCCGCTTGGTTCCTTAGTAACAGCCTATGAAACTATCCCACGCTATTCTTCTAGCAACTGAATGTGAGCCATTTCCAATCTGTTCACCTGTCAATGGCTTGTGAACCCACCCACCGTCTGTAACCCCAGCAATGGCCTGTGAAACCAACCCAACTCTATTCTCACATCCCGAAACTGTGACCCCATTCCCGCTCTGTTGTCATAGCAACTACCTATGACACCATCCCCACTCTGTTCCCGTAACAATTACCTGTGATTCAAAACCATGCTCTTTCCCTAGCAACTGCCTGTGACCCAATCGTCACTCTGTTCTCCTAGCCACTGTATGTGAACCCATATTCACTCTCTTTTCCCGACAACGAACTATAACCGCATCCCCGTTGTGTGCCCCCAGCAGCTGCCTGTGAACCCTTCCCACTCTGATCCCCAGCAAAGCCCTTTGAATGCATCTCCATTCTGTTCTCCTTAGCAATGGCCTTTTAATCCAACCCCACTCTGCTCTCATATCAACGACCTGTAACCTCATGCCCACTCTGATGTTCTAACATTGGCCTCTAAACCTAGCCCCACTCTGTTGTCCTATCAACTGTTTGTGAACGCATACCCTTTCTGTTCCCCTAGCAATGGCCCTTGAATCTGACCCCTCTATGTTCTCCCCGCAACAGCCTGGAACCACATCCCCACTCTTTTTCCCGAGCAAGTGCCTGAGACCCCATCCCTCTGTGTTCCAAGAGCAACGGCCAGTAACCCCATTACCGCTCTGTTCCCGTAGCAACAGCCTGTGGTACCATCCCCACTCTGTTACCTTTGCATTCGCCTGTGACCCCAGCCCTACTCTGGTCTCCCAACAACGGCCTATGATCCCATTCCCATTCTGTCCCGCTAGCAGTGACCTGTGAAACCACCCTCACTCTATTCCCCGAGCAACAACTTTTGAATCCATTCCTATTCGGTACCATAGCAACAGTTTGTGAAGCTATTCCCACTCTGCTCTCCCAACAACGGTATGTGAACCCATCCATGCTCTGTTGTCCTAGCAATGGCCTGTCATTCCATCTCCACGACTGTTCTCCAAGCAACGGTCTGGAAACCCATCGCTTTCTGATCCCCTAGCAACAAACTGTGACACATTCCCACTCTGTTTCTTTCGAAACAGCCTGTGACCCCAACCCCATTCAATTCGCAAAGAAACTGCGTGGGACCTACATCCCTGCTGTATTCTGCTAGCAACTTCCAGTGATCCCATCCACGCTCTGTTCCCAAGCAATGGCCTGAGAACACATCTCCACTCTGTTGCCCTTGCAATGGCCTGTGACCCCGTCTCCCCGACCCTTCTCCTAGGAACTGTCTGTGATCCCATCGCCCTAACTGTTCTCCTAGCAACTGCCTTTGAACACACTGCGTTCCCCTTATAACGGCCTGTGAACCCATCCCCATACTGTTCTCACAGCAATGGCATGTGAACCCATCTCCACTCGGTTCTCCAAACGACAGTCTGTAACTTCATCTTCACTGTGTTCTCCTGGCAATGACCTCTCAACCCATCCATACTGTGATCTAACAGCAATGGTCTTTGTGCACATTCCCCAGCTTTTCCCCTCGCAACAGTCTGTGAGCACATCCTGACTCTCTTCTGTCATGAACGAACTGCGACCCATCAGCACTCCATTGTCTGAAAAAACGACCTGTGATTCCCATTCCCTCCAACCATTCTCCAAGCAACTGTTTGTGAACCCTGCCCCACTCTGTTCGAGCAGTGTCCTGGAAACCCATCACTGCTCTGTTCATCACTGACCTGTGAGGCAATCCCCACTCTGTTTCCCCAGCAACGACCATACTCACTTTTTTATCCTTGGAACTGCTTGTGACACCATCCCCGTTGTGTTCTCCTAGCAACTGTCTGTGACCTCACCCTCCCTGTTTTCCAATAGCAACAGCTAGTGAACACATCCTCATTGTGTTCTCTAAACAACGGCCTGTGAACCGATCCATACTGTGTTCCAATAGCAATTGCTTGTGAACACTTCCCACTCTGTTGCCCGAGCAACGGCCTGTGAATGCATTCTCCATTCCGCTCCCTGAGCAACCGCCTGTGCACCAGTTCCTCACTCTGTTCCCCTAGCAATAGCCTGTGAACCCATTCCCCGCGCTGTTCCCCAACAACAGCCTGTGAACACAACCAACTCTGGTGCCCTAGCAACGACCTGTGATACCAATCCGCTTTATGTGGCCCCAGCAACATCCTATGAACACATCCCATTTTGTTGCATTAGCAATGGCCTGGGAACACGTCCTCACTACGTTAGCCGAGCAACGGCCTGTGAACCCAAACCTAATCTATTCACCATCAAAGCCCTTTAACGGGATCCTGACTCTGTTCCCAGAGCAATGACGTGTGATCCCATCCCCACGAATGTTCTCCTCACAATGGCCTGTGAACCTGTCCACACTCTGTTTTGCCCATCAACTGTTTTCCAAGGAATGGCTTGTGAATCCATACCCCCGACTGTTATAATATGTACGGGCTGTGAAACCATCCCACTCTTTTCCCACAGCAATTGTCTGTGAGCATATACCCACTCTGTTCTCCGATCAACGATCTCTGACTCCATCCCCAATCTGTTGTCTTAGGAAAGGCCTGTGAACCCATAAGTCCAACAGATCTCATAGCAACGGTCTGTGAACCCGTCCTCACTCTGCTTCCCTAGCAACAGCCTGTAAACCCAGCACCAGTTTGTTCTCCCATCAAAGACTTCTAGCTCCATAACCACTCTGTTGTCCTAGGAACGGTCTGTGAACTACCATCCACCCAACCGTTCTCCTAGCAACAGCCTGTGCTGCCAGATCCACACTGTTTCCCGAGCAATGGCCTGTGAACCCATCCACACTCTGTTCTCCTAACAACTGTCTGTGACGCCATCCGTTCCCCTTTCCCCTAGCAACAGCCTATGAATCATTCTCCAAGTATTTTCACTCCCAACAGCCTGTGAACCCATACGCACTCTGTTCCCCTAACAACGGACTCTGAACGCATTCCAATCAGATCCCCTACCAACGGCCAGTGAATCCATCCTTCTCAGATCCCGTAGTAACATCCTGTGATCTTATCCACTCGGTTGCCTTCGCAAGGACCTGTGAACACATCCCCACTCTGTTCCTCTCGCTACAGCCTGTGATCGGATCCTCCTTTTCCCTCGCAACTGCCTGTGAACCCATCCACACTGTGTTCCCATAGCAATGGCCTGTGAATGCAACTTCACTGTTATCCCAGCAAAGGCCTATAATCTATCCCTGTTTTGTACCCCTCGCAACAAAAAGTGACTCAATTTCCACTCTATTTCCCTAGCAACAGCCTGTGTCACCACCCCATTCAGTTATCCTCGCAATGCCTCGTACTCCATTCCCACTGTGTTCTAGCAGTTGTCTGTTGGCCCATCCCTGCTGGTTTCCGATAGCAATGGCCTGTGAACCCATCCCTGTTCTGTTTCCCTCGCAACTGCCTATGAACCCATCACCAATCTGTTCTCCTAGCAACAGCCTCTGTCTCCGTACCCGTTGTATTCGCCTAGCAACAGCCTCTGTCTCCATCCCACTCTGTTCCTCCAGCAACAGCCTCTGTCTCCGTACCCGTTGTGTTCCCCTAGCAACTGCCTCTGTCTCCGTACCCGTTGTGTTCCCCGAGCAACTGCCTCTGTCTCCGTATCCGTTGTGTTCCCCTAGCAAGAGCCTCTGTCTCCATCCGCATCATGATCTCTTAGTAATTGCCATTGAACCCAACACGACGGAAGGAAGCTAAGTGTGAGGAAATTCGGAGAGAGGATTTGGAGAGATTGGGAGGTGTGGGAGAGACAGAGAGACAGTGAATGAGTGAAGGAGAAAGCGGTAAGGTATGTAACACCGGAGCGGAAAGTAAGGACAGTGTGAGTTATACCCAACTCCTGAGCTCAGGGCCCAATCCCCTCCATTTCCGAGCGTTGTGGCTGAGTCTGGTTCTCTCAAGCTCACCTTCTTCAATACAAAGACGTAGAACAACATCATTCACTCTGCTGTGCAACATATTTTAATGAATTGTTTACAAATTGAAGTGATGGACACCGTCAGTGGGATGGTGCCTTTTTTCTCACTGGCCCCTGTGTTGTAAGAAGCACTGAAATGTGTCCCTGTAACACCCCTGGAATAGGGTTGGACAAGCCAGCGCTATACTCAGTCTGTTACCACAGTGACAGATTGCTTCATCACTGAAACACTTCCCCACAGTGGCCCTCACTCCCACACACACAACCCCACTGTCACGCTCACTCCCCTTCACTCCACCACCATCACACTCACTCCCATGCACACAACCCCACCGTCACGGTCATTCCACATATACACACCAACTGTAATGCTCACTCATCCACACACTCCCCATTGTTACTGTCCCACATTCTTCCCCAGCGTCACACTCACACCCCCAAACACTGCCCAATCGACACACTCATTCTATGGCAATCCCCCATCATCATACACAAACCCCCGCATACTCGCAATCATCCTGCTCACTCTCCCACACGTTCGAGCACCATCAATCTCATACACACAAACACTCCCCCACCGTCCATCTGAATGCTCCACACAGTCCCATAAAATCACGTTCCCTACCCTGCACATTTTCTATCATCACTCTCACACTTCCATACACTCGCCCACCATCACAAGCACTCCCTGGCACACTCCCTCACCATCTCCCTTATTTTCAGTACACTTCCCCACGGTCACACTAACTCCGGTGAACACTCCCTCAGAGTCACGCTCACTCCCCTTCTCACATGCCCACTGTTACACTCACTCGTCCGCGCACACCCCCACCGTCACCCTCAGTCCCCCACACTCCCTCACCGTCATGCACACTCCACCACACACTGGCCCACCATCACGCTCACTCCACCACACCTTCCCACACCATCATGATCTCTTCCCAGCACACAACCCACCTATCAGATTCACTCCCACAAACACATGCACACACTCCAATGCAAACTCCCCCACCATCACACTCAGTCCCCAGCGCCCTCCAACATCGTCACACTCACTCCCATGCACACTCCTACATTGCCACAATCACTCCTTCACACACTCCCTCATTGTCAGGCTCACTGCTCTGCAGTCTCCCCAGTGTCATGCTTTCTCCTCCGCACATTCCACACTGTGACGCTCACTACCCCGCCCACTGCCCCACTGTCAAGCTCACTCCCTCGCAGACGCCCTCACCATGACACTCACTCTCCCACACTTTCCACCACCGTCATGTTCACTGCACACACTCCCCAACCATCACGCTCACTACCAGCCCACTCCCTGACCATCACACTTATGCGTTGCACAATCCCCAACTTTCATATTCACTATCTCGGACAATTCTCCATAATCATACTTACTCTTGCGCACACTCCCACTTCATCACACTCACTTCCCTGCAATCTACCCCACCGTCACGCTTACTCACCCGCACACTCACCCACAGATTTGATTATACCCCGCACACTCTCGTATGGTCCCTCTCGCTCCCTTGTATACTCCCCTACCGTGGTGCTCACTAACCCACCCTTTCGGCCAACATCATACTCACTCCCCTGCATACTCCTACATCACCGCGCTCACCACGATCACTCTCACGCGCACTAACCCTCCATCATGCTTACTTCCCCGCATACTCACCAATCATTACGCAGAGCGCACCATTGCATACGCACCATTCAACCCCACCACTCCGTGGCCCTACATTTCAACTCCAATTCCCAATCTGCCGACGAAATTCAGGTACTGGGCCTCCTCCACCGCCACTCACTCACCACCCGACGCCTGGAGGAAGAACACCTCATCTTCTGCCTCAGAACACTTCAACCCCAGGGCATCAATGTGGACTTCACCATTTTCCTCATTCCCTCCCCCTACCATATCCCAGTTTCAACCTTCGAGTTCAGCACCATCCTCATGACCTGACCTACCTTCCTTTTCACCTATCTACCCCACCCTCCTCTCTGACCTATCATTTTCCTCCCCTACCTCCATCCACCTATTGTCCACTGGCTACCTTTTCCCCACCCCCACCCAAATCCTATTTATCTCTCCACCCGAAGACTCCATGCTTTCATTCCTGATGAAGGACTTTTACCCAAAACGTTGATTTTCCTGCTCCTCAGAAGCTGTCTGACATGCAGTACTTATCCAGCGCCACTCTAATCGAGACAATTATTACGCCCACTCACCACCAGCACGCTCACTCTCTTGCACACTCCCACACCATCACACTCACTCCACCACACTTTCTTCAAATGTCACACCCTCATCCCCACACACGTCCACACCATCACATTCACTCTCCTGCACAACCCCACATCATCATGCTCACTCCCCTGCACACTTCCACACTCTCACGCCTACTCTCCGGCACACCTGACAACATTACACTCGTTCTCCCGCACACTACTACACTGTCATGCTCACTCATCCGCACACTCCCTCACAGTCGCGCTCACTCAACTGCATACTCTCCCACTGTCATATTCACTCTCCTGTACACTCCTACTATATCACGATCACTCACCCTCACACTCCAGCACCATCACGTTCACGTCCTGTCATACACCCCCTCTGTCACGCTAACTCACCTGCGCACTCCCACATGATCAGTCTCATTTCCCCGCACACTCACTCACTGTCATGCTCACTCCCCACACACTTCCCCACCATCAAGCTTACTAACCCTCACATCCCCCACCGTGAATCTTACTGCCCCACAGACTCCCCTATGGTCACTGTCACTCAACCGCACAGTCCCCCATCATCTCACTCACTCCCCTGCACATTCCCCCACCGTCACGCTCACCCCCCCCGCACACTCACTCACCGTGAAACCTATTGCGTCTCCCACTTCTCTATGGTGACTCTCTCTCCCAGCACCCTCCTCACTGTCACACTCACTCTGCTACACACGTCCCCACAATCATGCTTATTCCCCTACATACTCATTCATAATCATTCTCGCTTCCCCACACACTCCCCCACCGTTACCCTCACTTCCACTGCACTCTACCCGACTGGTACACTTACTCTGCCACACTCACTCCACTGCCAATTTCACTCCACCCGCAGACACCCACTGTCACACTCTATCCCCCGCCTATGCCCCACTGTCACGCTCACTCCCCTGCACACTTCTGCAAAGTCATATTCGTTCTGCTGTACACTCCCCCAACATCACACTCATTCGTCCCACACTCCTCCAACATCACTTTCTCTGTACCACCCTCTCCAACCATCACACACACTCCCCACACACTCGCTCACCGTTGTGCTCACTCTGCAGACCACTGCCCCTCCATCACGCTCACTCTCCTGCACAATGTGCCACCATCACCCTCACTCGTCTGCCATCTCCTCCACTTATGCACTCACTCTCCCACACACTCGATCGCTGTTACACTCAATCACACACACACTCATTCAATGTCACGCTCACTGTCTCACGCTATACCCTACCATCACACGTAATCCTCCATATATTCCCCCACTGTCATGCTCAATTCCCCCATACTCCCCCACCAGGACGCTCACTTCCCACACACTCCACCACCATCACACTCACTCTCCCACACAATTGTACTCACTCCTCCGCAATCTACCACACCGTCATATTCACTCTTCTGCACTCTCACCCACCATGACGCTCGCTACCCCCCCACTCCTCCACCGTCATGTTCACTCCCCCACATACTCCACATATTCAGGTTCACTACTCCAATCATACACCAATGCAACACTCACTCCCCCATACAGTTGAATAGATTGTGTAAATGGGAGGACGAGGAGAGACACAGAGGGATAGTATGAGATTGGGAGTGAGATATGGTGGGAGAGGGACAAAGGCAAAGGGATGAATTCTGCCGAAGGTCCGGTCGGAGTGGGGTTACCCATAGGTGAAAGCAAAGATAGAGGGACTTAAAACCGACTCCTGAGCTCATGGCCCTATCCCCTTCCCTTCCGGGAGAGTAAGGATGTGGGGCAGAGTCTGTCTCTCTCCAGCTCAGCTTCTTGAACACAACGACACACAACAACATCTCACACTCTGCTGCTTTGCACTTCTTAATTAACACTTTTATTACTTACACATTGTAGCGATTCATGCAGACTATGGGATGGTGCCTTTTCTGAATGGCCCCAGAGTTGAGCGAAACATTGAAATGTGTTTCTGTAACCCTCCGTGGGATAGGCTTGGACAAACCAGTGCTCCCCTCACTTTGCTTCGGACAGTGACAGGCTTCCTCATGGAAACACTTCCCCACCTTGACCTCACTCTCAGACACATAACCCCACTGTCACACTCGCTGGCCTCTCAATCCCTAACCGTCATGCTCACTCCACCGAACGCTCCCCATCATCACACACAGTCTCCCACATTCTCTCTCAGCGTGACACTCACACGCCCAAACACTCCCGCAGTATCCCACTGCCTCTATGGTATTCCCCCATCATCACACACACCACCCCACACTCCCCACCATCCTGCTCACTCTCCCACATACTCGACCACCATCATACTCACGCCCCAAGTACTTCCCCACCGTCATGCTCAATGTCCCACACAGTCTCACATCATCATATTCACTACCCTGCGCACGCTCCCATGGTCACTCTCACTCCCCCGCACACTTGATCACCGACACACGCACTCGGCAGCACACTCCCCCTCCATCCCGCTTACTTTACTGCACTCTCCATCACACTCCCCTCACGCACGTCTATTTTCATGCTCACTCGCCCGCCCACTGTCCTATGGTTCATCTCTCTCTCCCACACACACCCCCAACATCACACTCACTCCCCCATATGCTCTCTCACAGTTACGCTCACTCTCCTGAACACTCATCCACTGTCACACTCACTCACTCGCACACTCCCTCATGATCATGCTTACCCCAGCACACTCCCTCCACGTCACGCCCACTCTTTTGCACACACCCACACCAATACTCTCTCTCCCCCACACATTCCCCCACAATCACACTCATTCCACTGCACACTCCACTCTGTCACACTCACTGCCCCGCACACTATCCCACCATGATACTCACTCCACCAGACATTCCTACACACTCACCTTCACACTCCCCCATCCTATTCACTATCCCACACACTCAACTACTATCATACTCATTCCCCAAACACAGCCCCACCATCATGCTCTTTCCTCCAAACACTCCCCCACCATCGTCGCACTCACTCCCCACACAGTCCCACATTGTCACGCTCACTCACACTCACATTCCCACATCATCGCACACACCACCGCACAATTCCCACACACTCGACCACCATCACACTCACACCCCCAAATATTCCCCCATCATCATGCTCAATATCCCACACAGTCTCACATCATCATACTCACTACCCTGCACACTCTCCCATGTTCACGCTTACACCACTGCACACTCACCCACTGACACGTGCACTCCCTGGTACACTCCCCTCTGTCCCGCATACTCCCGTGTACTCTCCCTCGCAGTCACTCACACCCCACACACAGCCCCATTGTCATGCTCACTCGCCTCCCCACAATCCTCTGCTCCATCTCTCTCCTCTATACACTCAGCCACCATCACGCTCACACCCCAATATACTCCCCCACCGTCATGCTCAATATCCCACACATTCTCACATCATCATACACACTACCCTGCACACTCTCCCCTGGTTACTCTCACACCCCCGCACACTCGCCCACCGACACGTGCGCTGCCCAGCACACAACCCCTCCGTCCCGCTTACTCCCCCACACACTCCCTCACACTCATGCACACCCCCTCACATGCCCCCATTGTCATGCTCACTCACCCGCCAACAGTCTTCGGTCCAGTTCTCTCCCCCACATACCCCCACCATCACACTCACTCCCCATACACTCCCTCACAGTCACACTCACTCTACTGCACAATCCCATGCAGTCATGCTCACTCCCCCAGCACACTCCCCCACCTTCACGCTCACTCCCCTCACAAACCCCAACTATCAAGGTCACTGCCCCGCGCACACCCCCACCATCACTTTCACTCTCCTGCACACTCACCCACTGTCTTGCACACACTCCCCCATGGTCACTATCACTCCCCTACGTGCTCCACTATCGTCACGCCCACTCTCCTGCACACTTCCCTACCGTCATGCTCATTCCCCACTCACTCATCCACTGTCACACTCACCCCTCCGCACACTCCCTCACCATCATGCTTTCTTCCCCGCCATTCCCCCAACGTTATTCTCACTCCCCACACACACTCACTGGCACATTCACTCTCCTGCACGTTCCCCCACCGTCAAGCTCACACTCTCGACACTACCCCAACATCATGCTTACACCCGCGCAAACTTTTCCATTATCATGCTCACTGTCCTTCTAATCTCCCCACCATCACGCTCACTCACCCGCACACTCTTGCAACGCGGTGCCTCACTCCCCCACCCATTTGCCTACCATCATACTCCTTGCCCCACACATTCTGACATCATCATGCTCACTCTTCTGCACACTCCCCTATGGCCCCTCTCACTCCTCCGCATACTTCGCCACCATCACACTTACTTCCCCGCCCACTCCTCTGACATTACACTCACTCCCACACACTCTCGCAACGGCATGCTCACTCCCCTGTTCACCACCATCATGTTTAATCCCACCACACTCCGTCACCATCACACTTACTTGCCCACACAATCACATTCACCATTTCGCACACTCCTCCACCCTCACGCTTACACCCCAACCACTACTGCACCATAACGGTTACTCCCCCGCTCACATCCCCACCATGATGCTCAATCTTCCGCACACTCCCCTACCATCATTCAACTCGCCTGCACACTCCCACTCTTGTGCACTTGCATTCAATTACCATCATACGTACCCCCCGGCACATTCTCCCACCATCACTCAGCCCCCACCACTCACCAACGTCATGCCGACTCCCCTGTACACTCCACCACATCACACACACTCTCCCACACTCTCTCCCATCATTACACTCACTCCCCCAACTATCTCGCTCACTCGACCGCACATTCTCCCAACATCACACTCACTCTCCCATCATCATGCTCACTCTCCTGCACACTCCACCACCATAATGTTTCCTACCCCGTGCACACCCCCACCAACATGCTCACTTTCCTGCACACTTCCACAACGTCACACTCACTACCCCCACAAACCCCAACCATCACGGTCACTCCGCTGCACACTCACCCTCCTTCATGCTCACTCTCCCATGCCATCTTACTCACAGCCACACCCCCTCCCCTACCATCACACTCACGCTCCCATACACTACCCCGCTGCCCCGCTCACTCCCCCGCAGATTCACCCACCATCATACTCACTCCTCTAAATACTCCCAAACCATCACGATCACTTCCCAGCACACAACCCCACCAGCATGCTAACTCCCCTGCACACTCCCCCACCGTCACACATACTCTCTAGAGAGTCCAGCATCATCATGCTCACTACCATGCTCACTCCCACATCATCATGAACTCTCCCCCACAGAGTTCCACATAGTTATGTCCACTGCCCTGCACGCTCCCTCATCGTAATGAACTCTCCCGCACACATGTCCACAGAGTCACACTCACTACCCTGCAAACCCCTGCATTGTCCTGCATAATCCTCCACATGGTCCCCGCTCACGTCACTGCATATTTCCCACTGGCACGCTCCTTCCGTTGCACAATCTGTCACCGTCACACTCACTCCCCCGCAAGGTATCTCAGCATTACACTCACTCCCCCGCACTCTGCCCTGCCATCACACTCTCTCCCACACACTCCCCGCCATCATACTCACTCCCCTGCACTCACCCCCACTGTCACACTCACTGCCCCGCACACCATCCCATATCACACTCACTCCATCACGCAATTCTCCACCATCGCGCTCACTCGCCTGAACACTAAGCCACCCTCACACTCATTCACCCACACATGCCTCACCATCCTGCTAACTCTCCCACACTTTCGGCCACCGTCGTATTCATTACTCCAAACACTCCCCACCGTCACCTACACTTTGCCGCACAGTCTAACATCGTTACGCTCACTCAACCGCACAATTCCAAATCGTCATGTTCACTCCCCTGTGCACTCCCACATCATCACGCTCACTGACCTGCAATTCCACACCATCACGTTTACTCCACCACACACTTCCCCATGGTCACGATTACTCTCTTGTACACTTCACCACTGTCAGGCTCACTCTCCTGCACACTCCACCACGGTCCCACTCCCTTTCCCACACACAAACTCACCATCATGCATAATCCCCCACTGTCATGCTTACCTCCGCATACACTACTCCACTGATATGCTCACTACCCCCACACATTGACGCACCATCATGCTCACTCCCCCACATACTCCACCACTGCCTCAGTCATAGAGTCATAGAGTTCTAAAGATGTACAGCATGGAAACAGACTCTTCAGTCCAACCCATCCATGCCGACCAGATATCCCAACCTAATCTAGGTACACCTGCCAGCGTCCGGCGCATATCCCTCCAAACACTTCATAATCAAATACCCATCCAAATGCACCTTAAATGTTGCAATTGTACCAGCCTCCACCAGTTCCCGTGGCAGCTTATTCCATACACGTACCACGGTGAAAATGTTGCCCTGTAGGTCTCTTTTATATCTTTCCCCTCTCTATGCCCTCTCGTTCTCGACTCCCCAACCCCAGGGAAAAGACTTTGCCTATTTACCCTATCCATGTCCCTCATAATTTTGTAAACCTCTATAAGTTCACCCCTCAGCCTCCGACGCTCCAGGGAATGCAGCCCCAGCCTGTTCAGATTCTCCCTATAGCCCAAATCCTCCAAATCTGACAGCATCCTAGAAAATATTTTCTGAACCTTCTCAAGTTTCACAACATCTTTCCGATAGGAAGGATACCAGAATTGCACGCAATATCCCAACAGTGGCCAAGCCAATGTCCTGTACAGCCGCAACATGGCCTCCCAATTCCCATACTTAAGACTCTGACCAATAAAGGAAAGCATACCAAATGGCTTCTTCACTATCCTATCTACCTACAACTCCACTTTCAAGGAGTTATGAACCTGCATTCCAAGGTCTCTTTGTTCAGCAACGTTCTCTACGATCTTTCCATTAAGCGTGTAAGTCCTGCTAAGATTTGCTTTCCAAAATGTACCACCTCACATTTATCTGAATTAAACTCCATCTGCCACTTCTTAGCCCATTGGCCCACCTGGTCAAGATCCTGTTGTAGTCTGAGGTAACATCCTCTTGTTCACTCCAACACCCTCTCCAGCTGTCATACTCACTCCCCCATACAGTCGCCCACCATTGTGTTTACTCCGCAGGGCGTTGCCCCACAATCACGCTCACTGCCCTGCACACGTAGCCACCATCTCCCCACTCTTCCACATACTTCCCTAGTGTCACAATCAATCTCCCACACCCTCCACCACCGTCACAACCACTCCTCCCCCACACTCCCACACCACCACGCTCACTCCCCCACACACTCCCACACAGTCACACTCACTCCCCCTCACGCTCCTACACAATCGCTCTCACTCCGCCACTTCCCCCCAACATCACACTCACTCCCCTGTACAGTGTAATGCACTGTGTGAATGGGAGGAGGAGAGAATGAGAGACAGAGGGATAGTGCGAGAGTGAGGGAGATATGGAGGGGAGGGACAGAGGCAGAGAGATGAATACTGCTGAAGCCAGTTTGTAGTGGGGGACCCAGAGGAGAATGCAAGTAAGTGGAACATAAACCAAACCCCGAGTTCAGGGCCCGGTCCCCTCCCCTTCCCTGAGGGCAATGGCATGGGGTCGAGTCTGTTTCTTTCCAACTCAGCTTCTTCAACAGAAAGACACACAGCAATATCATTCACTCTGCTGCTCGGCAGTTTTTAATGAACATTTTTATTGTTTACAAATTGAAGTGATTGATGCAGTCAGTGCAATGGTGCCGTTTCTCACTTGCCCATGATTTGAGAGAAACATTGACATGTTTACGTGTAAACCCCCGCCTCCCCCCCAACGGGGGATAAGGTTGGACAAACCAGCACTCCGCTCAGTGTGTTACCATAACGGCAGGATGCTCCTTCGCTGAAACGCTGAAGTGAAATGAGAAAACCCCGGATGGATTGATTAATTAAGGAATTTGATGGATGGATGGATTTGGGTGAAGGGATATTTCAGCACATTCTTCAGCTGCTGCCTGAACTTATTCTGGGTCATGGCATAAATCGCGGTGTTTGTGCAGCAACTGAGGAGCTGCAGCATGAAACCCAGTTCCATGACAAACCAATCTAAATACACAGACCGATATCCAATCAACGACATCCGGAACCAAACAGAATACACCATTAACGTTGACCATAACAGGATGAAATTGGCCGAGATTGCAAACAGTAAAATGATGGATATTTTTCGATTTCTCATTTCTGTGTCAGACTGAGCGTTCCCATTGGTGTGAGCACGGAGTCTCCTGCGGACTCTGCTGGTCACTAAAATGTGTCTGACGGTGAGAACATTGAGCAGCAGAATCAGGAGAAATGGGACACACGGGGTTAGAATGTTGTGGAGGAACTCAATTGTGACCCAGACACGGGAGGAATAAACAAGGTCTGTTGCATTACAAAACGCGGGGGCATTTCCCAGCCGATACCGAGCTGTGAACATAAAATACCAGGAAATGTTCTTTAAACAGCTCAGCACAGTCACTGCTCCCAGAACTACAGCCGCCGTTTTCTGATTGCAGTGCTTATTTTTCAGCTTCTGGCAACAAATGGCCACAAACCGATCAAAGGTGAACGTGATGGTGAACCAGACAGAGCAGTCAGTGGCTGCATAAAGCAGGACGGCGTGGATATTACACACTGGAATGGAGTCCAGGAAATAAAAATGTTCCTTGTAAATAATGGGAATGTGTCTCAGTATCACATCGAGGATAATGACTAATAGATCCGCTCCTGCCATGGCCCCCAGGTAACGTCTGACACATGGAGACAATCCACAATCTTTACAAAGCAGGATGTAGATCGTCACTACGTTAACTGTGAGGAAAGAAAACAGGCACATTGCCCATCAGCCTGGAGGCAAAATGTTCAGTTTGACTGGGGACCCAGTGAGATTTTCAAGTGTGTCGCTGTATTGAGAGACTAATTAAAATAATTGGATCTGGAATAGCAAATGTGAAGGTCTGACTTCCTGACAAACATATGTCAAAAAACACAAGAAACCCTCCCTCCCCAAACACACAGAGGCACACCCATAAGAACAGATAGTTTCTGGAACATTCTCACACACTCGATCACTTAACAAAAGATAAAGGTCACTTCTTTCCTGTTCCTAATACAGAGAGGGAAAACGTTGCTGTACTGAAGGATTCTCTCCCCGTTTCCTGAAGATAAATGGAGGTTGAATATTTCTGGAATTTAGTCTGTGGTGTGTAGAATATTCTGGAGAATGTCAGTTAAGGAATGTTCCGCAGTTACACTAACACCATGCTCCACCTTTCCAGCCGCTACATCGATGACTGAATTGGCGCCACCTTGTGATCACATGAGGAGGTTGAACAGTTCATCAACATCATCAACATCTTCCACCCCTTCCTATAGTTCACCTGGCTCATCTCAGGCACCTCACTCCCCTTCCAGGACCATCTCAGACACCTTCTTCCCCTTCCCCCACCAATACCGACACTCCATCCTCTCCACTTTACGGATCATTTCGGACACCTCCCTCCCCTTCCTGGACCATCTCGGACAGCTCCCTCCCATTCCTGGACCATCTCGGACAGCTCCCTCCCATTCCAAGACTATCTCGAACACCTCCCCCCCTTCCTGGACCATCTCAGACACTTGCCTCCCTGCCCTGGACCATCTCGCTCAACAAGCATACCTGGACCAACTCAGATACTTCCCTCCCCTTCCCAGACCATCTCAGACTCCTCCCTCCTCTTCCCAAACAATTTGGGACGCCATCCTCTCATTCGCAGACCACCAGACACCTCCTTCTCTTTCCAAGACCATCTCCGACATGTCTGTCCACTTGCGGGACCATCTCGGACACCTCCCTCCCTTTCCCGGAACATCTTGTAGACCTTCCTCCTTTTCACCAATCCATTCCTCCCCTTCGCACCCCGTCCATCTCAGATACATCTCTCATCTTCCTGCACCATCTCAGTCACATCTCTCCCCTTTCTTGACTGTTTCGGATACCTCCCTTCATTTCCTCGATTATCTTGGGCACTACCCTCCGCTCCGCTGCCGACACCATCTCAGTCACAATCCACCCCCCACTCCCTGGACCATCTCGGACACCTCCCTCCACTCCCCAGATCATCTTGGACACCTTCTGCTCCTTCCTGTACCATCTCGGACACGTCCCCTTTTCCTGTCCATTGTGGACACTTCCCTCCCTTTACTGGACAATCTCTGACACCTTCTGCACCTTCCTGAACCATCTCAGACACCTATCTCCTTTTCACGGACCAACTGGGACAACTCTCTCTTCTTCACAGACCAATTTGGACATCCTTCTCCCCTTCCAGGACCATCTTGGTGACCTCACTTACATTCCCTGACCATCTCAGTCACCTCCCTCCCCTTCCCAGTCTATCTCGGGCACAACCCTCCCATTTCCAGACTATCTCGTACACCTCTCTCCCCTTACCGGACCATTTCGTGCACGTCCCTCCCCTTTTTGTACCATCTTGGAAACATCCTTCCCCATCACGGCCATCTCGGATGCCGCCTTCCTCTTCCTGGACCGTCTCAGACTCTTCCCTCCCTTTCCTGGACCATCTTAAACACGAAGCCCCACTCCTGGACGATCTCAGACGCCTCTTTCCCTTTCCCATATCATCTCGACGTGTCCATCTCCTTCATGGATCATCTCCAACACCTTCCTCCCCTCCCAGACTATCTCAGATACCTCCCTCCTGTTCGCAGACCATCGCAGTTTCCATCCCACCCCCCCCCCCCACTTCCCAGAATATGTCTCACATTTCCATCCTCTTGCTGGACCATCTCAGGCACGTCCCTCCTAGATCATCTCGGACACCTCCCTCCTCTTACCACACCATGTCAGACACCTCGCTTCCCTTCCTGTCCCATTTTAGATAACTCCCTCACCTTCCCAGACAACTTCGGTCACCTCCCTCCACTTCCTGGACCATTTTGAACACCTTCCTCCCCTTTGGGGAAATCTCAGACACCTCCCTCCCCTTCCTAGACCATCTCGGACACCTCCCTCACATTCCTGGAAAAACGTGGACATGACCCTTTCCTTCCTGGACTAACTCAGACACCTCGCTCCCCTTCATGAACCATCACAGAGAAGTCTCTTCCTTTCCCAGCCCATCTCCAACACCGGCCTTCCGTTACTGGACCATCTCAGTCACATTCCTCCTCTTCCTGGACATCTTGGACACCTTCTTCCCTTTCCTGGAGTATCTTAGACACTGCCCTCCCCTTCGTCGACCATCTTGGACTCTTCCATCCACTTTTTGGAACATTGCAGACACCTCGCACCTCCCTGGAACATCTCAGACGCGGCCGTCCCCTTTGCAAACCATCTTGGACATCTCCATTCCCTTCCTGTAGCATCTCGAACACCTCCTTCGACTTCCCGTCCAGTGTGGACACCTCTCTCCCTTTCCCGGACCATCTCTGACACCTCCCTCCCCTACCTGGACTATCTCAGAAACCTCCCGCCCTTTCCCGGACCAACTGGAACAGTTCCGTCCCCTTCATAGACCATTGTGTACCCATTGCTCCCCTTCCCAGACCACCTCAGACACCTCCCTCCCCTACCCAGACCACCTAGAAAATCTTCCTTCCTATCCCGGATCATTTGGGACACTTCAGTCCCCTTGTCAGACCTTCTTGGACACCTACCTCCCTTCCTGGACAATCACAGATATCGCCCTCACATTCGCTGACCATCTCAGACACCTTTCTCCACTGCTCGGACCATCTCGGACACCACCTTCCTCTTTCTGAACAGTATCAGACACCTCCATCCCCTAGCCGGACAAACTCAGACTCTTTCGTCCACTTCCCCGAACATCTTGGGCATCTCCCTCCCATTCCTGATTTCTCCACCTACATTTCCAGGGACGAATTAAACACTGACATCTCCTCCAAACCCACCGTCTCCCACACCTACCTGGACAACACTTCCTCCCACCCTACCTCCTGCAAAACCGCCATCCATTAGTCCCAATTCCTCCACCTCCAATTCCTTTCACCACCTGCAAACAGACACCACCGCCAGGGATTTATTTCCCTCCCAAGCCCAATCAGTGGCGAGACCATTCCTTCTGTGACCCCCTCCACGCCTCCACCAGCCCACTCTCCACTCTGAGTACCTTCCCCTGCCACCATAGGAATTGCAAAACCTGCACCCACGCTTCCCCCCTTGCCTCTGTCCAAGGCCCCAATGTATCCTTCCACATCCTGCATCTTATCATCATCGACTTATCCGTTGCACCCGCGTGGTTTTCTCTACATCGGACAGGCTGGACCCCAACTTGTGGATCATTTCAGAGAAGATCACTGGGACACCCGCACCAGCCAAACCAACTGCTCCGAGGCCGAACTCTTCAACTTTCCCTCACACTCCACCAAGGACAGTCATGTCTTCTGCCCTCTCCACCGCCAAAAGCTAAGCACCCGAAACCTGGAGGAAGAATGCATTATCTTCTGCCTTGAGACCCTGTAACCAGTCGAGATCAATGTGGATTTCACCAGTTCCCTCATTTCATCTACCCGAACATTATCCCAGTCCCAAGCTTCCAACTCGGCAGCGCCTTCTTGACCTGTCCATCGCCTTTCCCATCTATCTGCTTCACCTTTCTCGACGACTTATCACCTTCTCTTGCAACTTCACCTACCTATCTCATTCTCAGCGACTTTCGCCACAGCCCCAGTCCCCTCCCATTTGTCTCTCAGCCACCCAGTCCAGAAGGGCTGATGAAGGGCTTATGTTTGAAACGTCTACTCCCCTGCTCGGATGCTGCCTGACCTGCTGTGCTTTTCCAGCACCACACTCCCGGTCTGGAAACAGTCTGACAGCGTCATACTCACAGAATCAGGTCTGATGGATAATATTTCATGCGGTCCCATCAGCATCCCTGGGTATATCCTGTCCCACCGGCAGGAGAGACCCACCAGTGGTGAGGCCACCGTGTGATACAGTCAAGGAAGGTGTTACCCTGCAATTCCCCAACATTGATACCAGAGCTCAGGAAATTTCTTGCTGACAGGTCAGAAATGGTCGAGGAAATCGCCAGATGATGGACATTTACTACCCTCCACACCATCCTTCGTTGATTTATTGTTCTTCCATTCCCCTCGATGTTGTAAATAAATCAGAGGAAACACTGAGGGTGACAAGTACACAGACAGTTCTCTGGATGTGGAACTTCAATGTTCATCACCAAAATTGTCTCCACAGGCCCACAACTGACTCAGCAGAGAGAGGATTCAAATGCGCAGCAGGCAGACTGTGGGAAGCGATGGGGCAACCAACAATAGGGGAACATTCTCACAAAATTCCTCGTCCCAGGTGGATCTGTCCCTTATAGTATCTGTAGGTGCAGCCAGCACACATTCCTGGCTGAGGTAAAGTCTCAGCCTCACATTGAAAATACTGGCCACCGTGTTATTTAACTTTACCTCCTGTGAAGTAATTCTAAAGGGCTGAAAATGTGTTGCTGGAAAAGCGCAGCAGGTCAGGCAGCATCCAGGGAACAGGAGAATCGACGTTTCGGGCATAAGACCGACACGTCGATTCTCCTGTTCCCTGGATGCTACCTGACCTGCTGCGCTTTTCCAGCAACACATTTTCAGCTCTGATCTCCAGCATCTGCAGAGCTCACTTTCTCCTCATAATTCTAAAGGACTGAGCAAATGGAAATTGGGCATTCATGAGGCACTGTGGACTCTCAGCAGCTGGCCCATCAATGGCCTTCCCTCCTTCATAAAGTCAGAAGTGGGCTGGTCACTGATAGTTCCAAAATGTTCAGCACTATTCACAACTACTCCTATACTGAAGCAGGCTATTCAGCCCATAAAGAGCTTTAAACAGGAACAGAAGGAGGCCATCCAGCCATTGGAGCCTGTTACTCAGCAATTGGAGCAGATCTTTTAATCTTTCATACCTGTTACACAAGAACTGATCGTTCAACCTTTCGTTGCTACTGCAAAGGAATACATGAATGACTGGTTACTGAGCCAGGAGGAGGGATAAATTAGTCTCGATCAGTTAAAAAAAATGCTGACTGCAGTTACACAATGACTAGTGCTGCAGCTTTAACTATTTGCAACCAATATCAACCGTCTCCAGAAATGGAACAAACGTGTTCTAACTACATTTAAAATGACACCAAGATAGATAGGAACTGAAGTTATCAAGAGGAGGTAGAGAATCTGAAAACGGGCATGCAATGGTCAACAACTTGGTCGATAGAAAACAACGTGGATGACTGTGAACCTGGAACTTTTTGAGCAAGTAAGATAGGCTGTACATGACATAAATGGAGACTGATTACAGGGCATAGTGATACCGTGTTCATTCTGACCAGTTGCCACATGGGAAGTATTGCTCCATCTCCCTGATGGTCTGCTCCCTGCTGTTCCTCGTGGCCTCATTGCTCTCAGTACATACGGGACAGTTGGATGTGGTTAGTTGGTGGTGGGGCGTGGTTAGGGAGAGGGCCGTCTACCAAGGGGACAACCTTTATCCAAGAGGTCAACTTGTCTTTCTACATGGAGACTCGAAGATGATGGGAATAACTGACTGCTTCTGAATGCAGATGCTGTGGCTATTGCCAGGACAGATGGTATTCATCAACATGATGTACTGTGCATGGGGACACTGCAACATTAATGGAGTGAGAGATGGAGGGTCCAATCACAAGAATGAGAACTAAAGGCATCGCAAGATCACTTAAAATCTATATTATACCACATTCTCAATCTGCCTCAAAGAACCCGGCCAAACACTGTAAACTCAGAGGAGCTACCTGTTCACCATGGAACACTGTGCAGATCCGGCTAGTGTACTGCTCAGTACAACCCAGCAATATATCCACAGTGGAATACTGTGCAGAATCATCCATTACACTGGTCAACACAATCTGGCAATCTGTCCAGGGTGAAACACTACACATTTCATAATAGTGCATTGACCCATAAACCCAGACTGGATATCTGTCCGGCACCGGGAGCAATGCAGACCACAGCATACATTGATCTATAAACCCGGACTAGACATGTGTCCACAAAGATCAGTTGTGCAAACCACAGCAGTTAATTGAAATAGGAACCCGGAATAGATATCTGTCCAGAACGTGGATATGTGCAGACCACAGCTGTGCATTGATCTATAAAACCGGCCGAGAGATCTGTCCAGCACAGGCAACTGTGCAGACCACAGCAGTACTTTGGTGTGTAAACACGGACTAGATATCAATCCAGCAACGGGAGCTATGTAAACCCGAGCAGTGCATTGATTTATAAACATGGATTGATAAATTTCCAGCACGGTGAGCTGTGCTGCGCAGAGCAAAGCATTGATCTATAAACCCGAACTAGGTTTCTGTCCAGCACTGGGAACTATGCATTGATTTATAAACACGGGCGAGCGATCTGTCCAGCATGGGCAGCTGTACAGACCACAGCAGTGCAGTACTCTATAATCTCTGACTAGATACCTGCCCAGCACAGAGAGCTGCGCAGACCACAGCAGTGCATTGATGTATAAACACGGAGCAGATATCTTTATTAACACTGACAGCTGTGTAGACCACAGCAGTGCATTGATCTCGAAACACTGTGAGAAACAAAGCTCACTCATTTCAATAACTTCAGTCCGAGACAAGATCTGAATCAGTAGCGTCATTTGTTTTACTCTTGCAAGAGGGTGTGGTGTCCACTGTCTACAAGGCAGGGACACACACACTGAATTCAACTAATACACGATATTTATGTAATTTGGTTCTTTTTTAAAATCTCATTGCTCCTCCCCGTTTACATCTTCCACTTCTCTTAAATCGGCACACATTACTCCTGTTTATCTCTTGCCTTATCAGGCCTTGTCTGTGACAAAATGCTTAAATCTGGCCTCACAAGGCCGTTTGACCATATCCTGCTGTGTGGCATTGTTCGGTATATCCTCCCTTACTTGTTATGACCTTATGACCTCATGACCGCTTGATTGTGGCTTGTTCTTGTTTTTGCGGAAGCGGGAAACAGATGCGTATAACTACTGTTTGTACAGGCCTATCCAGCTTAACCCCCTCCCCTCACAGCACCTTATCTATTTGTCTGTAACATCTATCATTCTTTTCAGGCACGTTTCATTCTTGTATACAATTTTAACTAATATAAAAACAATTATGTATTTCCTCCACACAGTTTGCATTCTTGTTGACTCAGCTCAGTTGAAACAATTACACATTGATGCGAGTTCATTTATCTTTCATAAGTAAATATGATTGCAGAAGTAACACTACTTTACCTATATCCCACAACACGGAGTAGATATCTGTACAGCACGGGAGGTTATGCAGACCACAACATTGCATTGATTTATAAACACGGAGTAGATATCTGTCCAGCGCAGGGAGCTGTGCACACAACAGCAGCGCATTGATCTATGAACGTCGGCGGGATATCAGTCCAGAACAAGGACTTGTGCAGACCACAGCAGAGCATTGATCGATATACCCGGACTAGATATATGTCCAGCACCGGAATGTGTGCAGATCACAGTTGTGCAAAGATCTATAAACCTGTACGAGATATGTGTCCAGCACGGGAAGCTGTGCAGATCACAACAGTCTATTGATGTTTAAAGTCGGAGTCGATTTCGGTCAGCACGAGGAGCTATGCAAAGCACAGCAGGGCGTTGAGTTATAAAACCCGGACCAGATGTCTGTCCAGCACCGGGAACTATGGAGAATACAGCAAGGCATTGAGCGAGAGGATCGGAGATATCTGTCCACCAGAGGAGTTGTGCAGACCATAGCAGTGAATTGATGTATAACCCTGAATGAGAAATCTGTCCAGCACAAGGAGCTGTGAAGGCCAAAGCAGTGCATTGATGCATCAACCTGGAGGAGATATCTGTCCAGCACCGGGAGCTGTGCAGACCACAGCAGTGCTTCGTTCTATAAACTCAGACTATAAGACCATAAGACATAGGTTGATGAGCATTTCAACTCCACTTACCCGCATTCTCCCCGTAGCCCTTCATTCCTTGTGACATCAAGAATTTATCAATCTCTGCCTTGAAGACATTTAGCGTCCCAGCCTCCACTGCATTCTGCGGCAATGAATTCTACAGGCCCACCACTCTCTGGCTGAAGAAATGTCTCCGCATTTTTGTTCTGAATTTACCCCCTCTAATTCTAAGGCTGTGCCCACGGGTCCGCGTCTCCTCGCCGAACGGAAACAATTTTCTAGTGTCCACCCTCTCCAAGCCATGTATTATCTTGTAAGTTTCTATTAGATCTCCCCTTAATCTTCTAAACTCCAATGAACACAATCCCAGGATCCTCAGCCGGTCCTCATATGTTAGATCTACCATTCCAGGGATCATCCGTGTGAATCTCCGCTGGACACGCTCCAGTGCCAGTATATCCTTCCTGAGGTGTGGGGACCAAAATTGGACACAGTACTCCAAATGGGGCCGCACCAGAGCTTTATAAAGTCTCAGTAGCACAACGGTGCTTTTCTATTCCAACCCTCTTAAGATAAATTACAACATTGCATTCGCTTTCTTAATCACGGACTCAACCTGTATGTTTACCTTTAGAGAATCCTCGACTAGCACTCCCAGATCCCTTTGTACTTTGGCTTTACGAATTTTCTCACTGTTTAGAAAGTAGTCCATGCTTGTATTATTTTTTCCAAAGTGAAAGTCCTCGCATTTGCTCACATTGAATTTCATTGACCATATCCTGGACCACTCTCCCAAACTGTCTAGATTCTTCTGCAGCCTCCCCACGTCCTCAGTACTACCTGCCTGTCCAAATAACTTTGTATCATCGGCAATCTTCGCTAGAATGCCCCCAATCCCTTCATCCAGATCATTAATATATAACGTGAACAGCTGCGGCCCCAACAGTGAACCCTGTGGGACACCGCTTGTCACCGGCTGCCATTCCAATAAAGAACATTTTATCCCAACTCTCTGCCTTCTGTCAGACAGCCAATCCTCAATTCATACCAGTAGCTCACCTCGAACACCATGGGCCCTCACCTTGCTCAGCAGCCTCCCGCGTGGCACCTTATAAAAGGCTTTTGGGAAGTCTAGATAGACTACATCCACTGGGTTTCCTTGGTCTAACCTACTTGTCACCTCTTCAAAAAATTCCAACAGGTTTGTCAGGCACGACCTCCCCTGACCACATCCATGTTGACTTGTTCTAATCCGACCCTGCTCTTCCAAGAATTTAGAAACTTCATCCTTAATGATGGAATATCGAATTTTACCCACAACCGAGGTTAGGCTAATTGGCCTATAATTTTCCATCCTTTGTCTTGATCCTTTCTTGAACTTATAAAAGGCCTTTGGGAAGTTTATAAGGGAGACCTCAATATGCAGGTGGACTGGGT
This sequence comes from Chiloscyllium plagiosum, assembly GCF_037043375.1. Classification (NCBI taxonomy): domain Eukaryota; kingdom Metazoa; phylum Chordata; class Chondrichthyes; order Orectolobiformes; family Hemiscylliidae; genus Chiloscyllium; species Chiloscyllium plagiosum. The sequence goes on from NW_028270183.1 coordinate 53,016,849, forward strand.
AAATAATGTTGTTAGTGGATCTAAAGAAAGGGAATTCATGGAATGCTTACAGGATCGCTTTTTGGAACAGCTTGTCATGGAGCCCACAAGAGAGCAGGCTATTCTGGACCTAGTGCTTTGCAATGAACCAGACTCTATAAAAGATCTTAAAGTAGGGAACCCTTAGGAAGTAGCGACCATAATATGATAGAGTTCAGTCTGGAGTTTGAAAGGGAGAAGGCAAAATCGGATGTAATGGTGTTACAGTTGAATAAAGGTAATTATGAGGGCATGAGAGAGGAACTGACTAAAATAGACAGGAAGCAGAGGCTAACCGGGAAGACAGTAGAACAAAAATGGCAGGAGTTTGTAGGTATAATTGAGGACACTGTACAGAGGTTCATTCCCAAGAAAAGAAAGATTAACCGGGGAGGGATTAGACAACCTTGGCTGACAAAGGAAGTCAGGAAATGTATTAAAGAAAAAAAAAGAGAGCCTATAAAGTGGCTAAGAACAGTGGGAAATCAGAAGATTGGGAAGGATACAAAAGCAAACAGAGGATAACAAAGAGTGTAATAAGAAAGGAGAGGATCAAATATGAAGGTAGGCTAGCCAGTAATATTAGAAATGATAGTAAAAGTTTCTTTCAATACAAAATAAACAAACGACAGCCAAAAGTAGACATTGGGCCACTTCAAACTGATGCTGGAAGCCTAATGATGGGAGATAAGGAAATTGCAGTAGAACTTAATAAGTACTTTCCATCAGTCTCACAGTGGAAGACATGAGTAATATCTCAACAATTAAAGGGAGTCAGGGGGCTGAGTTGAGTATGGTTGCTATTACAAAAGAGACAGTGCTAGAAAAGCTAAAAGGTCTTAAAATTGATAAATAACCTGGCCTATTGGGTTACATACTAGAGTTCTGAGCGAGGTGGCTGAGGAAATAGCGGAGGCGTTGTTTGAGATCTTCCAAAATTCACTGGAGTCAGGGAAAGTCCCGGATGATTGGAAGATGGCTGTTGTAACCCCCTTGTTCCATCAGACCATAAGACCATAAGACATAGGAGTGGAAGTAAGGCCATTCGGCCCATCGAGTCCACTCCGCCATTCAATCATGGCTGATGCGCATTTCAGCTCCACTTACCAGCGTTCTCCCCGTAGCCCTTAATTCCTCTAGACAACAAGAATCTATCAATCTCGGCCTTGAAGACATTTAGCGTCCCGGCTTCCACTGCACTCCGTGGCAATGAATTCCACAGGCCAACCACTCTCTGGCTGAAGAAATGTCTCCGCATTTCTGTTCTGAAATGACCCCCTCTAATTCTAAGGCTGTGTCCACGGGTCCTAGTCTCCTCGTTTAACTGAAACAATTTCCTAGCATCCACCTTTTCCAAGCCATGTATTATTTTGTACGTCTCTATTAAGTCTCCCCTTAATCTTCTAAACTCCAACGAATACAATCCCAGTATCCTCAGCCGTTCCTCATATGTTAGACCTGTCATTCCAGGGATCATCCGTGTGAATCTCCGCTGGACACATTCCAGTGCCAGTATGTCCTTCCTGAGGTGTGGGGACCAAAACTGGACACAGTACTCCACATGGGGCCTAACCAGAGCTTTATAAAGTCTTAGTAGTACATCTCTGCTTTTATATTCCAACCCTCTTGAGATAAGAGACAACATTGCATTCGCTTTCTTAATCACGGACTCAACCTGCATGTTTACCTTTAGAGAATCCTCGACTAGCACTCCCAGATCCCTTTGTGCTTTGGCTTTATTAATTTTCTCACCATTTAGAAAGTAGTCTATGCTTTTATTCTTTTTGCCAAAGTGCAAGTCCTCGCACTTGCTCACGTTAAATTCCATCAGCCATTTCCTGGACCACTCTCCCAACCTGTCGAGATCCTTCTGTAGCCTCCCCACTTCCTCAGTACTACCTGCCTGTCCACCTAACTTCGTATCATCGGCAAACTTCGCTAGAATGCCCCCGGTTCCCTCATCCAAATTGTTAATATATAATGCGAAGAGCTGTGGCCCCAGCACCGAACCCTGCGGGACACCGCTCGTCACCGGCTGCCATTCTGAAAAAGAACCTTTTATCCCAACTCTCTGCCTTCTGTTAGACAGCCAATCCTCAATCCATCCCAGCAGCTCACCTCGAACACCATGGGCCCTCACCTTGCTCAGCAGCCTCCCGTGTGGCACCTTATCAAAGGCCTTTTGAAAGTCTAGATAGACCACATCCACTGGGTTTCCCTGGTCTAACCTACTTGTTACCTCTTCAAAAAATTCCAACAGGTTTGTCAGGCATGACCTCCCTTTACTAAATCCATGTTGACTTGTTCTAATCAGACTCTGTTCTTCCAAGAATTTAGAAACCTCATCCTTTATTGATGGATTCTAGAATTTTACCAACAACCGAGGTTAAGCTGATTGGCCTATAATTTTCCATCTTTTGCCTTGATCCTTTCTTGAACAAGGGGGTTACAACAGCCATCTTCCAATCATCCGGGACCTTTCCTGACTCCAGTGACTCTTGAAAGTTCTCAACCAATGCCTCTGCTGTTTCCTCAGCCACCTCTCTCAGAACTCTAGGGTGTATCCCATCGGGGCCAGGAGATTTATCAATTTTAAGACTTTTTAACTTTTCTAGCACTATCTCTTTCGTAATGGCAACCATACTCAACTCAGCCCCGTGACACCATGGGCCCTTTAAGATTTTTTATAAAGTCTAGTTCATTATATAGCACTAGGTACAGAATAGCCTGCTCCCTTGTGGGCTCCATGACAAGCTGTGCCAAAAAGCCATGCTGTAAGCATTCCATGAATTCCCTTTCTTTGGATCCACTGGCAACATTATTTACCAGTCCACCTGCATATTGAAGTCCCCCATAATCACCGTGACCTTGCCTTTCTAACATGCCTTCTCTATTTCCCAGTACATGTTGCGCCCCTGGTCCTGACCACTGTTGGGATGTCTGTACACAACTCTCACCATGGTTTTTTTTTCCTTTGTGGTTCCTCAATTCCACCCACACAGACTCCACATCATCCGAAGCTATGTCATTCAGCACCATAGATTTAAATTTGTTCTTAACTAACAAGGCAACCCCGCCCCCTCTGCGCACCTCCCTGTCTTTTCGATAAGTTGAAACCTTCGATGTTTAACTGCCAGTCCTGACCCCGCTGTAACCACAGACTAGATGTCTGTTCAGCAGGAGAGCTGTGCAGACTCGAGCAGTGCATTGATCTGTATACGTGGACTAGATATCTGTCCAACACGGGGATATATTCAGACGTCAGCAGTGAATTGATCTATAAACCTACAATAGACATCTGTTCAGCATGGGAGATGTGCAGACCACAGCAGTGCATTGATCTATAAATCCGGACCAGATATCTGTCAAGAATGGGGAGCTGTGCAGACCACAGCAGTGCATTGATCCATAAACCTGGACTCAGTACCATTCCAGAACCAGAAGCAAAGCAGAACACAGCATAGCATTGACCGAGAGGACTGGAGAAGATATCTGTCCACCTGGGGAGCTGTGCAGCTGACAATAGAGCATTGATCTCAGAACCGTGACGAGATATCTGTCCAGCACGGAAGCGATGCAGACCATAGCATAGCATTGACCTGTAAACCCAAATCAGATATCTGTCCACCAGGAAAGCTCTGCAGACGACATTAGTGAAATGATCTGTAAACCTGGACTGGATATCTATCCAGCATTGGGAGAAGTTCAGAACACAGCAGTACATTGATCTATAAACCCGGACCAGACATCTGTCAAGAACGGGGAGCTGTGCAGACCACAACAGCGCATTGATCGATAAACACAGACTAGATATCTGTCCAGCTCGGGAACTATTCAGGCCACAGCAGTGCATTCATCTATAAACCCTGATTAAATATCTGTCCAGCATGGCGAAATTTGCAGACCACAGCAGTGCATTGATATATAAACCGGGCCAGACATCTGTCAAGTCCGGGGAGCTATGCAGACCACAGCAGTGCCTTGCTGTATAAATCCGGACGAGATATCTGTCTTTCACCGGGTGCTTGGTAGAACACCTCATTGCATCGATCAAGAAGACTGGCAAAGTTCTCTGTCAACCAGGGCTGCTGTGAAGATCACAGCAATGGATTGAGGTATAAACCCGAGATATCTGTTTAGCACGGGGAACTGTACAGACTACAGGATTGCATTGATCTATAAACGTGGGTAGTATATCTGTCCAGCAGGTGAGCTGTGCAGACCACAGTAGTATGTTGATCTATAAACCCAGAGTAGATATGTCCAGAATTGGGAGATAGAAAGACCAGACCAGAGCATTGATCTATAAACCCGGATTAGATATCTGTCCAGCATAGGGAGCTGTGCAGACGACAGCAATGCATTGATCTATAAGCTCGGAGTAGATACCTGTCTAGCAATAACGAGCTATGCAGAAGATAACAGTGCATTGATCGATAATCTCGCACGAGATATCTATGCGGCAACAGGGAGACATGCAGACCAAAGCAGTACATTGATCTACAAAAGCGGATTACGTATATGTCCAACACAAGGGGATGTGCACACCAAAGCAGTACGTGGATGAATGACCGGGACCAGATGTCTGGCCAGCAAAGTAAGCTGTGCCGACCACAGCAGTGCATTGATCTATAAATTCAGACTGGATAACTAGTCAGCAGGGTAGAAATATAGACCAGAGCTGTGCATTGAACTATAAAACCGGACTAGATATCTGCCCACCATGAGGACATGTGCAGACGACACATTTCATTGATGTATCAATCTGGGCGAGATATCTGTCCAGCACACAGAGCGATACAGACTACAGCTGGGAATTGATCTAAAAATCCGACTAGATATCTGTCTAGCATGGGCACTGTGCAGACCACAGCAGTGCATTGATCTATAAACCTGGTCTCGACATTTGTTCAGCATGACGAGATGTGCAAACTACAGCAGTGCAATAATCTATAGAACCGGACTGGGTATCTGTCCAGCACACAGAGCTTGGCAGGCAGCAGCAGTGCATTGGTCTATAATCACAGACCAGATACCTATCCAGTAGTGGGAGCTATGCAGATCACAGCAGTGCATTGATCTCTAAACCTGGACGAGACATCTGTCTCGCATGGTGAACTGTGCGGACCACAGCAGTGCTTTGATCTATAATAACCGGACTAGGTTTCTGTATAGCACTGGGAGCTATGTATCAACATGGTCTACATATCTGTTCAGCAGGGGAGCTGTGCAGACCACGGCAGTGCATTGATTTATAAACCTGTGTCAGATATATGTCCAGCGCGAGGAGCTGTGCAGACTACAGCAGTGCATTTTAAACCCGGACTAGATATCTGTCCAGACTCGGTATCCGTGCAAACCACAGCAGTGCAGTGATGTATCAAACTGGAGTAGACATCTTTCCAGCACCGGGAGCAGTGCAGACCACAGTAGTGCATTGATCTATAAACCTGGACTAGATATCTGTACAGCACGATGAGCTGTGCAGATCACAACAGTGCATTGATCTATAAACCCGGACTAGATATCTTTCCAGAACCGGAAGCTGTGCAGACCACAGCAGTGCAGTGATATATGAACTCGGACGAGATATCTGTCCAGCATCGGGAGCTGTGCAGACCACGGCAGTACAATGATCTGTAAACCCGGACTGGACGTCTGTCTAGCACCGTGAGCTGTGCAGACACGAGCAGTACATTGATCTGTATACCGGACTAGTTTTCTTTCCAGGACAGGGAGATGTGCAGACGACAGCAGTGAATTGATCGAGAAACCAACACTACACATCTGTTCAGCATGGGAGCTGTGCAGACCACAGCAGTGCATTGATCTATAAACTCATTCTCAGTACCTTTCCAGAACCTTGGGCTAAGCAGAACACAGCAGTGCATTGACCGAGAGGACCGGAGAAGATCTCTGTCCACCAGGGGATCTGTGCAGCCGACAGCAGTGCATTGATCTCTTAATCGTGACGAGATATCTCTCCATCACGGAAGCTATCCAGACCATAGCACAGCATTGACTTGTAAGCCAAATCAAATATCTGTCCACTAGGAAAGCTCTGCAGACCAGATCAGTGCAATGATCTGAAAAACCCGGACTGGATATCTGTCCAGCATCGAGAGATGTTCAGACCACAGCAGTGATTTGATCTCTAAACCCACACTAGATATCTATCCAGCATGGGAGCTCTGTACACCACAGCAGTGCATTGATCGAGAAAACCGGGCCTTTCATCTGTCAAGCACAGGAAACTGTGCAGACCACAACAGCGCATTGATCGATAAACACAGACTAGATATCTGTTCAGTCATAGGAGCTATGCAGGCCACAGCAGTGCATTGATCTATAAACCCTGACTAAATATCTGTCTTTCATGGCGAGATGTGCAGACCACAGCAGTGCATTGATCTATGAACACAGACCAGATATCTGTCAAGAACGGGGAGCTGTGCAGACCACAGAAGTGCATTGATGTATAAAACCGGACAAGATATCTGTCCAGCACCGGGTGCATGGCAGAACACTTCAGTGCATTGATCAAGAAGACCAGCAAAGTTCTCTGTCAACCAGGGCAGCTGTGAAAATCACAGCAATGGATTGATGAATAATCACGGGCGAGATGTCTGTCCAGCACGGGGAACTGTGCAGACCACAGGATTGCATTGATCTATAAACACGGACAATATATCTGTCCAGCAGGTGAGCTGTACAGACCACAGTAGTATATTGGTCTATAAACCCGGACTAGATATCTGTCCAACATGGTGAACTGTGCGAATCACAGCAGTGCTTTGATCAATATTAACCGAATTAGGTTTCTGACCAGCACTGGGAGCTTTGGATATAACAGCAATGCATTGATTTATAAACACGGACGAGCAATCTGCCCAGCATGGGCAGCTGTGCAGACCACAGCAGTGCATTGTTCTCTAAACATTGACTAGATATGTGTCCAGCACGGGAGGCTACGCAGACGACAGCTTTGCATTGTTTTGGAAACACGGTGTAGATATTTGTCCAGCACCGGGAGCTGTGCAGACCACAGCAGTGCATTGATGTATGAACCTGACCTAGATATCTGGTCAGCAGGGCAGCTGTGCAGACCACAGCAGTGCGTTGATCTATAAACCTGGACTAGATATCTGTCCAGATCGAGGAGTTGTGCAGACCACAGCAATGCATTGGTCTATTAACCCGGACTAGATCTCTGTCCTGAACCGGAACCTGTGCAGACCACAGCAGCGCAGTGATATATGAACTTGGACGAGATATCTGTCCAGCATCGGGAGCTGTGCCGACCACAGCAATGCTTTGATCTATAAACTCAGACTAGGTGCCTGTTCAGCAGGAAAGCTGTGCAGACACGAGCAGTGCATTGATCTGTATACCCAAATCAGATATCTGTCCACCAGAAAAGCTCTGTAGACCACATCTGTGCAATAATCTGTAAACCCGGACTGGATACCTGTCCAGCATGAGGAGGTGTTTAGTCCACAGCTGTGCATTGATTTCTAAACCCAGACGAGAAAGCTGCCCAGTATGTGAGCTGTGCACACAACAGCTGTGTATTGTTCTATAAGTCCAGACGAGATATTTGTCCAGCAGGTGAGCTGTGCATCCACAGTAGTATATTGATCTATAAACTCGTACTAGATATCTGTCGCAAATTGGGAGACAGGCAGACCAGTCCAGAATGGCGAGAAGTGCAGATCATAGCAGTGGATTGATCTTGAATTGATCTAGATATCGGTCCAGCACGGGGAGGTATGCTGATCACAGCAGTGCATTGACGTATAAACCTGCACTAGATAAATGTTTAGCACGGAAGGTTGTGCAGACCACAACAGTGCATTGATCTATAAACCCGGATCACATATCAGCAGAACACAGATAAGACCGGAGAACATATATGCCCACCACGGGAGATGTGCAGACCACAGCAGTGCATTGATGCATAAATTCAGACAAGATATCTGACTAGCACGGGGGGCTGTACACATCACAGCTGTGCATTTATCTATAAACGCAGAAAAAAAATCTGTCTAGCATCGGTAGCTGTGCAGGCCAAGCAGTGTATGATCTAATAATCAGGAGTAGATATCTGCCCAGCACGGGGAGATACGCAGATCACAGCAGAGCATTGATCTCTCAACCCAGACTAGATATCGGTCCAGCACGAGGAGGTATGCAGAACACAGCAGTGTACTAACAGAGAAGACCAGAGAAGATGTCTGTCCACCGGGGAGTTGTGTAGATCACAGCAGTGTAGTGATCTGTCAACCCAGATGAGATATCTGTCCAGCATTGGGAGCTGTGCAGGTCACAGCAGTGCACTGATCCATAAACCCGGTCTCGACATCTGTCCAATATGGCGAGATGTGCAGACTGCAGCAGTGCATTAATTTATAAATCCGGACTAGATATCTGTCCAGTAGTGGGAGCTATGCAAACCACAGCAGTGCAATGATCTTTCAACCCTGACAAGACATCTGTCCAACATGGGGAGATGTGCAGCCTGCAGCAGTGCATTGATTAATAAACTCGGACTAGATATCGGTCCAGCACGAGGAGCTACGCAGATCACAGCAGGGCATTGATGTATAAATCCTCACTAGATATCTGTCTAGCACGGGAAACTGTGCAGACCACAGCAGTGCATTGATCTATAAACCAGGACTAGATATCGGTCCAGCACGAGGAGCTATGCAGAACACAGCAGTGTATTAACAGAGAAGACCGGAGAAGATATCTGTCCACCGGGGAGCTGTGCAAAACACAGCAGTGTAGTGATCTATCAACCCGGATGAGATATCTGTCCAGCATCGGGAGTTGTGCAGACCACAGAAGTGCACTGATCTATAAACCATGACAAGACTTCTATCCAACATGGGGAGATGTGCAGACTGCAGCAGTGCATTAATCTATTAACCCGGACTAGATAGCTGCCCAGCACGAGGAGGTATGCAGGCCACAGCAGCGCATTGATAGATAAAGCCGGATTGATCGTTGTCCAGCATGGGAAGTTATGCAGACCAGAGCAGTGCATTGATATATAAACCCGGACTAGACATCGGTCCAGCACGAGGAGTCATGCAGAACATGGCATTGCATTGATCTATAAACGCCGACTAGATATCTGTCCAACACTCAGAGCTATTCAGTCGACAGCAGGGCATTTTCTAATAACACGACTAGATATATCTGTCCAGTAGTGGGAGCTATGCAGACCATAGCAGTGCATTGATCTATAAACCCTGACTAGACATCTGTCCAGCATGGCGAGATGTGCAGATCACAGCTGTGCATTGATGTATAAACGCGGACTAGATACCTGCCCAGCACCGGGTGCTGAGCAGAGGGCAGTAGTACATGGATCTATTAACCCGGACTAGATACCTGCCCAGCACAGGGAGATATCTATGCCACAGCAGAGCATAGATCTAAAAAGCCAGATTGAAATCTGTCCAGCATGGGAAGTTATGCAGCCCAGAGCAATGCATTGATATATAAACCCCGACGAGTTATCTATCAAACACCAGAAGCTGGGCAGACAGCTGTAGTGTACTGATCTTTAAACCCCGACTAGATATCTGTCCAGCACACAGAGCTATGCGGTCGACAGCAGTGCATTGATCTAATAACCCGACTAGATATCTGCTCAGAACGGAGAGTTTTACAGACCACAGCAGTACATTGATGTATAAAAGCAGACTAGTTTTCTGTCCAGAACGGGGAGCTGTGCAGAGTATTGATGTACAAACCCGGACTAGATTTCGTCCAGCACTGGGACATGTGCAGGCCACAGCAGTGTGTTTATCCATAAATGCAGACGAGATACCTTTCCAACACGGAGGTGGGCAGACCACAGCAGTGCATTATTCTATAACCACAGACTAGATATCTGTCCAGCACGGAGAGCTCCGCAGACCACAACAGTGCATTGATCTATAAAGCCAGAGCAGATATGTTTTCAGCATGGAGAGCTGTGCAGACCTCAGCAGTGCATTGATCTATAAACACGGAGTAGATACCTGTCCAGCACGGGAAGCTATGCAGACCACAGCTGTCCGTTCATTTATAAACCTGGAGTAGATACCTGTCCAGCACGGGAAGCTATGCAGGCCACAGCTGTCCGTTGATTTATAAACCTGGAGTAGATACCTGTCCAGCACGGGGAGGAAAGCAGACCACAGGAGTGCATTTATCTACAAATCCTGACTAGATAGCTGTCCAACACCGGGAGCTATGCAGACCACAGCAGTCCATTGATCTACAAACACGGACAAGATATCTGTCCAACACTGGGAGCTATGCAGTCCACATCAGTACTGTGGTCTATATACCAGGGTAATGTATCTATCCAGCACGCCGAGCTACATAGACCACTGTAGTGCATTGATCGATAAACACGAACGAGGCATCTGTCCTGAATGTGGAGCTCTGCAGACCACCACAGTACATTGATCTACGAAACTGGATTAGATATCTGTCGAGCACGGGGAGCTGTGCAAACCACAGTAGTGCATTGATCGATGAACCCAGTCTAGATAGCTGTCCAGCACTGGGAGCTATGCAGACCACACCAGGTAAATGATCTAATAACCCAATCTAGACATCTGCCCAGCACCGGGATCAGTCCAAACCAACGCTGCACATTGATGTATAAACCCAAATGAGGTATGTGTCGGCCACGAGGAGCTGTGCAGATCACAGCAGTGTATTGATGTATAAATACTGACGAGATTTCTCTCCAGCACCGGATGCTATGCAGACCTGAGCAGCACATTAATCTATAAACATAGACTTGATAACTTTCCGGCACGTTTGGCTGTGCAGGCCAGAGCAGAGCATTGATCTATAAACACGGACTAAGTATCTGTCTAGCAGGAGGTCTGTGTAGACCGCATCATTGCTCTGATCTACAAACCCGGACTAAGTATCCGTCCAGCACTGGGAGCTATGCATATCACAGCATTGCATTGATCTATAAACAAGGCTCTAAATTAGAGTGGCGCTGGAAAATCACAGCTGATCAGGCAGCATCCGATGAGCAGGAAAATCGATGTTTCGAGCAAAAGCTCTTCATCAGGACAAAAGCAGACAACCTCCAGAGTGGAGAGGTAAATCGGAAGGGGCTGGCGCTGGGGAGACGGCCGCAAATAATACAATAGGTAGATGGGGATAGGGATGAAGGTGATATGTGAGAGAGGACGGTGGGGGAAGGCAGCCAACAGTATCAATGGGTGAATGGGGGTGGGAATGAAGTGATAGATCAGAGAGGAAGGTGGAGCGGTTAGGTGGGAAGGAAGATTGGCAGGTCGGACGGGACATGAGGATGTTGCTGAGCTGGTATATTGGGGCTGGGGTAAGGTGTAGGGTGGGGAAATGAGGAAACTAGTGAAGTCCGCATTGGATGCCCTGCGGCTGCAGTCCTCTGATGTGGAAGATGTGGCTTTCTTTCTCCAGGCGTCGTGTGGTGAGGGAATGGCCATGGAGAATGCCCAGGGCATGCCTGTCCTCGGCAGAGTGGGAGGGGGAGTTCAAATGTTGGGCCACAGGGCAGTGGGGTTGAATGGTGCATGTGTCCCGGAGATGTTCCCTAAAGCACTCTGTGAGAAGGCGTCCAGTCTCCCCAATGTAGTGCAGACCGCATTGGGAGCAACCGATACAATAAATGACAATGGTGGTCCTTCTGGGCCTTAGATGGAGAAGGGGGGTGGGTGTTGTGGGTGCAGATTTTGCAATTCCAGCGGTGGCAGAGGAGGGTGCCTGCAAGGGAGGGTGGGTTGTAGAGGGGCGTGGACCTCACCAGGTAGTCATGAAGGGAACGATTTTTGAGGAAAGCGGAAAGGGGTGGGAAGGGAAATATATCGGTGGTGGTGTGGTCCGTTTCGAGGTGGTGGAAATGTCAGTGGATGATGCGGATTATGCGAAGGTTGGTAGGGTGGAACGTGAAGAACAGAGGGATTCTGTCCTGGTTACAGTTAGACTGGTGGGGTTTGAGGGCGGAGGTGAGGGATGTGGATGAGATGTGTTGGATGGCATCTTTAACCACATGGGAAGGGAAATTGCATTCTTTAATGAAGGAGGCCATCTGTTGTGTTCTGTGGTGGAACTGGACCTCCTTGGAGCAGGTACAGCGGAGGCGGTGGAATTCGGAACACGGGATGGCATTTTTGCAGGAGGTTGGGTGGGAAGAGGTGTAATCCAGGTATCTGTAGGAGTCGGTGAGTGTGTAAAACGTGCCAGGGTCAAATCGGTTGTTCTTGATGGAGATGGTGAGGTACAGGAAGGGAGGGCGGTGTAAGAGATTGTCCAGGTGAATTAAAGGTCGTGGTGGAATGTGTTGGTGAATTTGATGAACTGCTCAACCTCCTCGTGGGAGCACGAGGTGGCACCGCTGCAGTCATCACTGTAGTGGAGGAAGAGGTGGGGAGTGGTGCTGGTGTAACTACGGAAGATGAACTGTTCTATGTAGTCGACAAAGAGACAGGCCCACACGGGTGGACTCGCTCTCTGTACACCTTTGGGAGCTGTGCAGACCAACGCAATGCATTGATCGAAAAAGCCGGAGCAGATATCTTTTCAGCACTGAAAGCTGTGCAAACCGCAGCAGTGCATTGATCTATAACCACGGACTAGATTTCTGTCCAGCACGAGAAGCTGTGCAGACCACAGCTGTCCATTGATTTATAAACCCGGAGTAGATATCTGTCCAGCACGGGGAGGTATGCAGACCACAACAGTACTGTGATCTATATACCAGGGTTAGGTATCTATCCAGCACGCCTAGCTACATAGACCTCTGCAGTGCATTGATCGATAAACACGGACTAGGCATCTGTCCTGAATGGGGAGCTCTGCAGAGCACAGCAGTACATTGATCTACGAAAGTAGATATCTGTCGAGCACGGGGAACTTTGCAAACCACAGTAGTGCATTGATCGATGAACCCAGCCTAGATAGCTGTCCAGCACTGGGAGCTATGCAGACCACACCAGGTCAGTGATCTAATAACCCAATCTAGACATCCATCCAGCACCGGGATCAGTGCAAACCAACGCTGCACATTGATGTATAAACCCAGATGAGGTATGTGTCGGGCACGAGGAGCTGTGCAGATCACAGCAGTGTATTGAAGTATAAATACTGACGAGATTTCTGTCCAGCAGATCTGAGCAGTACATTAATCTATAAACATGGACTTGATAACTTTCCAGCACGTTGGGCTGTGCAGGTCAGAGCAGAGCATTGATCTATAAACACGGACTAAGTATCTGTCTAGCAGGAGGTCTGTGTAGACCGCATCATTGCACTGATCTACAAACCCGGACTAAGTATCCGTCCAGCACTGGGAGCTATGCATATCACAGCATTGCATTGATCTATAAACGCAGGCTCTAAATTAGAGTGACGCTGGAAAATCACAGCCGATCAGGCAGCATCCGAGGAGCAGGAAAATCGATGTTTCGAGCAAAAGCTCTTCATCAGATTAGATTAGATTAGATTAGAATACTTACAGTGTGGAGATAGGTCCTTCGGCCTAACAAGTCCACACCGACCTGCCGAAGCGCAACCCACCCAGACCCATTCCCCTTCAGTTACCCCTGCACCTAACACTACAGGAAATTTAGCATTGCCAATTATCTGACCTGCACATCTTTGGACTGTGGGAGGAAACCGGATCACCCGGAGGAAACGCACGCAGACACGGGGAGAATGTGCAAACTCCACACAGTCAGTCGCCTGAGACGGGAATTGAACCTGGGTCTCTGGCGCTGTGAGACAGCAGTGCTAACCACTATGCTACCGTGCCGCTAAAAGCAGACAGCCTCCAGAGTGGAGAGATAAATCGGAAGGGGCTGGTGCTGGGGAGACGGTAGCAAATAATACAAAAGGTAGATTGGGATGGGGATGAAGGTGATATGTGAGAGAGGACGGTGGGGGAAGGCAGCCAACAGTACAATGGGTGAATGGGGGTGGGAATGAAGGTGATAGGTCAGAGAGGAAGGTGGAGCGGTTAGGTGGGAAGGAAGATTGGCAGGTCGGACGGGTCATGAGGATGTTGCTGAGCTGCTAGGTTGGTGCTGGGGTAAGGTGTGGGGAGGGGAAATGAGGAAACTGGTGAAGTCCGTATTGGATGCCCTGCGGCTGCAGTTCTCTGATGTGGAAGATGTGGCTTTCTTCCTCCAGGCGTCGTGTGGTGAGGGAATGGCCTTGGAGAATGCCCAGGACATGCTTGTCCTCGGCAGAGTGGGAGGGGGAGTTCAAATGTTTTGCCACAGGGGAATGGGGTTGATTGGTGCAGGTGTCCCGGAGATGATCCGTAAAGCACTCTGTGAGAAGGCGTCCAGTCTCCCCAATGTAGTGCAGACCGCATTGGGAGCAACTGATACAATAAATGACAATGGTGGATGTTCAGGTGAAACATTGATGGATGTAGAAGGATCCTTTTGGGCCTTAGGTGGAGATGGGGGGAGCTGTGGGTGCAGATTTTGCAATTCCAGCGGTGGCAGGGGAAGGTGCCTGCAAGGGAGGGTGGATTGTAGAGGGGCGTGGACCTCACCAGGTACTCATGAAGGGAACGATTTTTGAGGAAAGCGGAAAGGACTAACTCTGCAGGGGCATGGTAACCCAGATTGTAGCTTCAGGTGCAGGGCCTGGAGTGTAGGGAGGTTAGGAACATGGCATCAATTTCCAAGGAGGGTGTCTGTAAACAGGAAAGTGGCTTGAAGTGTGTATACTTCAATGCAAGAAGTATACGAAATAAGGTAGGTGAACTTGCAGCGTGGGTTGGTACCTGGGACTTCGATGTTGTGGCTTTAACGGAGACATGGCTAGAACAGGGACAGGATTGGCTGTTGCAGGTTCCAGGATTTAAATGTTTTAGTAGGGTCAGAGGTGGGGGTAAAAGAGAGGGAGGTGTGGCAAAGATAGTATTACAGTGGTGGAAAGGACGATGGATGAGGACTTGCCATCTGAGGTAGTTTGGGCTGAGGTTAGGAATAGGAAAGGTGAGGTCACCCTGTTAGGAGTCTTTTACAGGCCTCCTAATAGTCCTAGAATCATTGAAGAAAGGATAGGGAAGGTGATTCAGGAGATGAGTGACAGTAATAGGGTGGTTGTTATGGGGGACTTTAACTTTCCTGATATTGATTGGGAAAGCTATAGCTCAAGTTCGTTAGATGGGTCAGTGTTTGTTCAATGTGTGCAGGAGAGTTTCCTGACACAATATGTAGACAGGCCAACAAGAGGTGAGGCCATACTGGATTTGGTTCTGGGTAACGAACCAGACCAGGTGTTAGAATTAGAGGTAGGTGAGCACGTTGGGGATAGTGACTATAATTCGGTGATTTTTACTCTCGTGATGGAGAGGGATAAGTGTGTACTACAGGGCAAGAGTTATAGCTGGGTTCAGGGAAATTATGATGCGGTGAGGCATGACTTAGGATGTGTGGCTTGGAAAAGTAGACTCCAAGGCAAGAGTGTAAATGATATGTGGAGCTTGTTCAAGGAGCAACTATTGAGTGTCCTTGATAATTATGTACCTGTCAGGCAAGGAGGAAAGGGTCGTGCGAGGGAGCCGTGGTTTAATAAGGAATTGGAATCCCTTGTTAAATGGAAGACGGCGGCCTATCTCAAGATGAGACGTGAAGGTTCAATTGGGGCGATTGAGAGTTATAGGGTAGCCAGGAAGGACCTGAAGAGAGAGCTAAGAGCAGCAAGGAGGGGACATGAAAGGTCCTTAGTCGGTAGGATTAGGGAAAACCCTAAGGCTTTCTATAAGTATGTTAGGAATAAAAGAATGACTAGGGTAGGAATATGTCCAGTCAAGGATAGTAGTGGGAAGTTGCGTGTGGAGGCGGAAGAGATTGGGGAGACACTGAATGAATACTTTTCTTCAGTATTTACTCAGGAACAGGGCATTGTCGTCGATGTGAATACTGAGTCACAAATAAGTAGAATGGATGGCTTTGAGGTATATCGAGAAGAGGTGTTGGAAATCCTGGAAAAGGTGAAAATAGATAAGTCCCCTGGGCCTGATGTCATTTATCCTAGGATTCTCTGGGAAGCAAGGGAGGAGATTGCAGAGCCATTGGCCTTGATTTTTATGTCCTCTTTGTCTACAGGAGTAGTGCCAGATGACTGGAGGATAGCAAATGTGGTTCCCTTGTTCAAAAAGGGGAGTAGGGATAACCCTAGTAACTATAGGCCGGTGAGTCTCACTTCTGTTGTGGGCAAAGTCTTAGAGAGAATTGTAAGGGATAGGATTTATGCACATCTGGATAGGAATAATGTGATCAAGGATAGTCAGCATGGTTTTGTGAAGGGCAGGTCGTGCCTCACAAACCTTGTTGAATTCTTTGAAAAGGTGACGAAGGAGGTTGATGAGGGGAAAGCGGTAGATGTGGTATATATGGATTTTAGTAAGGCGTTTGATAAGGTTCCCCATGGTAGGCTACTGCAGAAAATACGGAGATATGGCATTGAGGGTGAGTTGGAGGTTTGGATTAGGAATTGGCTGAATGGAAGAAGACAGAGGGTAATAGTTGATGGCAAAGTTTCTTCATGGAGTGCCGTCACTAGCGGTGTTCCGCAAGGATCTTTTTTGGGACCATTGCTGTTTGTCATTTTTATAAATGACCTGGAAGAGGGGTTAGAAAGTTGGGTGAGCAAGTTTGCGGATGATACGAAAGTCGGAGGAGTTGTTGACAGTGAGGAAGCATGTGGCAGGTTACAGCAGGATATAGAGAAGCTGCAGAGCTGGGCAGAAAGGTGGCAAATGGAATTCAATGTAGCTAAGTGTGAGGTGATTCACTTTGGGAAGAATAACAAAAAGATGGGGTACTGGGCTAATGGTCGGATACTTGGTAGTGTGGATGAGCAGAGGGATCTTGGTGTCCATGTACACAGATCTCTGAAAGTTGCCACCCAGGTAAATAGTGCGGTGAGGAAGGCATATGGCGTACTGGCTTTTATTGGTAGAGGAATTGAGTTCCGGAGTCCTGAGGTCATGATGCAGTTGTATAAGATTCTGGTGCGGCCGCATCTGGAATATTGTGTGCAGTTTTGGTCGCCATACTATAGGAAGGATGTGGAGGCACTGGAACGGGTGCAGAGGAGGTTTACCAGGATGTTGCCTGGTATGGAAGGAAGATCGTATGAGGAAAGACTGAGACACTTGGTGCTGTTTTCATTAGAGAAAAGAAGGTTTAGGGGTGACTTGATTGAGGTGTACAAGATGATTAGAGGGTTAGATAGGGTTGACAGTGTGAACCTTTTCCCGCGTATGGAGTCGGGTATTACAAGGGGGCATAGCTTTAAATTAAGGGGGGGTAGATATAGGACTGAAGTTAGGGGTAGGGTCTTCACTCAGCGAGTCGTAATTTCATGGAATGCCCTGCCAGTAGCAGTGGTGGACTCTCCCTCTTTATGGGCATTTAAGCGGGCATTGGATAGGTATATGGAGGATAGTGGGTTAGTATAGGTTAGGTGGGCTTGGATCGGCGCAACATCGAGGGCCAAAGGGCCTGTACTGCGCTGTATTCTTCTATGTTCTATGTTCTATGTTCTATATCTGTCCAGCTGCAAGCTCAACTACCTTATTTCAGATACTTCTGGCGTTCAAGTAATCATACTTCAAACCGGTTTGCTCTCTGCCAGCACATTCCTGTGACCCTGACATCCTGCCCCAGTCCTCCCTACTGTCATCCTCATGTGCATTGCAACTACACCTCAGGTTCCGATTCCCCTGTTGAGCTAGTTTAAACCCACACAATTAGCAGCAGCAAATTGTTCACCCAAGATATCCGTACCCCTCTGGTTCAAGTGAAGACCGTCCTCTTTGTACAGGTGACACTTGCCCCAGAATGAGCCTCAATTATCCAAGGAGCTGAAACCCTCTCTCCTGCACTATCCTCGTAGTCACGTGTTCATCTAATATCTCACCCTATCACTTGCCTCGCTATCACGTGGCACGGGCAACAAATCAGAGATAACAACTCTGCTTTTTCTAGCTCTCAGCTTACACCCTAGTTCACTGAAATCCTGCCTTGCATCTCTATTTCTCTTTCTACCTATGTCGTTGGCACCTATATGGACCACGACTTATGGCTGGTCACCCTGTCCCTTCAGGACCCCAAAGATACGATCCAAGACATCACGGACCCTGGCACCTGGGAGGCAATACACGCACCGTGAGTCTCGTTCTTTCCCAAAAAGACTTCTTTGTGAGCCTCTAACTATTGAGTCCCTGGGCCCCACTGCATACTCCTGGTAATTCGGCCCCCCCCTCAACAGTCTCCAAAAAATATACATGCTTTTCAGGGGAACGACCACAGGGAATCCCTCCAGTGACTGTTTCATCCCGATTCGAATACTCACCCAGCTTTCTTCGTGCCTAGGAGTAACTATTTCCCTGTAACTCTTATCTATCACAGCCTGTGCCTCACGAATGATCCGAAGTTCGTCCAGCTCCCACTCCAGTTCTCTGACATGGTCTTGGAGGAGCAAGAGTTGGGTGCACTTCCTGCAGATGTCCTTGAATGGGACACGAATGGCGACCCTCACCTCAAACAACATGCAGGAGGACCATTGCTCTCCCTGCACTGCCATCCCTGCTAGTCCGCTTATGACAAAGAAAAAAAAAGAAGAGATGCTTTGCTGATGTGTCCCCAGTCTTTAAGGTTGAAGCAGGTGGTTGGGTGTTGAATGGTAGATCTGGGGTTGTGAAAACACTGACTTGTATAGATGGACAGAAATAAAATCAAGAAGTCGCTCCTTTCTCAGAAACCTCTGCTCTCTGACTTCAAATATAAAAGCTCAAATCAGTGACTCACCGCTCCCGGCAAGCCCCTGGTCCAAGCTCTTGCATTTAGAGTTGCTGCTGCCGCCGAAAAGCAGAAATGGAGGACTCCCGCGCTCGAGGTTAGTTTTTAAAGGTTCAAATCAGTGACTCACCGCATAGGCAGGCTCGCGGTCCAAACTCCCGCCCTTCGAGTTGCTGCGGCCGCCGAAAAACAAAAGAGCTTGTTTCCTGACAGAGTCTGTCGAAGGACCAACAAAGAGGGGGGTGGGGTGGGGGGAGCACACTGGATCTGGTGCTTGGTAATGCCAGGTGTTTGATTTAGTTGTGGGTGAGCACTTTGGAGACAGTGATCATAATTCAGTTACCTTTAGTTTAGGGATGGATAGAGATAGGTACATGCCACGAGTCACGAGTTATAGATGGGGCAAGGGCATTTATAATGTGATTAGGCAAGAATTAGGATGCATAGAATGGGGTACCAAATTCAGACAATAGCAAAATGGAGCTGGTTTCAGGAACAGATATTGCGTGCCCTTGATAGTATGCCCCTGTCAGGCAGGGAGGAAGTGATAAGATAAGGGAACCGTGGTTACTACAGAAATTGCACATTTTGTTAATTAGACGAAGGGGGCTTATATTTTGATGAGGCAAAGTGGCTCAGATGAGGCGATGGAGAGTTCAGATCAGCTAGGAAGGATTTAAAGAGAGAGTTAAGACGAGTAAAGAAAGGACACTAGCAGTCTTTAGCAAGTAGAATGAAGGAGAATTCTAAAGCTTTCTATAGGTAAGTGAGGAATAAAAGGATGATTAGGATAGGGCTAAGACCAATCAAAGACAGAAGTGGGAAGTTGTTTATAATCCCAGTGGAGATGGGAGAGGTGCTAAACGAACATTTCTCATCAGTATTCATCCAGGAAAATGAGAATATTGCAGAGGAGAAGACTGAGATAAGAGATATTAGACTAGAAAGGATCGAGGTTAGTTACGAACAGGTGTTATCAGTTCTAGAAGTGGTGAAAGTAGACAAGTCCCCTGGCCGGATTTATCCAATGATTCTCTGGGAAGCTAGGGAGGAGATAGCAGAGACTTTGGCTTTGATATCTGAGTCATCATTGTCTGCAGGTTTAGTACCAGAGGCCAGGAGGATTACAAATGTTGTGCCCTTGTTTAAGAGGGGCAGTCGAGATGACCAAGGTAATTATAGACCATTGAGCCTTTTTTCTTTTGTAGGAAACGTTTTAGAAAGGATTATAAGAGATAAAATTTATAATCATCGAGCAAATAACACTTTGATTTCACATAGTCATCACGGTTTCGTCAGAAGCAGGTCGTGTCTCACAATCCTCGTTGAGGTTTTTGAGAAGGTGACCAAGCATGTCGATGAGGATAGAGCAGTTGACGTGGAATACACGGACTTCAGTAAAGCCTTTGATAAGGTTCCATGTGGTAGGCTGTTGGAGACAATGCTGAAAATGTGTGGCTGGAAAAACACAGCAGGTCAGGCAGCATCCAAGGAACAGGAGAATCGACGTTTCGGGCATAAGCCTGAAGAAGGGGTTATGCCAGAAATGTCGATTCTCCTGTTCCTTGGATGCTGCCTGACCTGCTGCGCTTTTCCAGCAACACATTTTCAGCTCTGATCTCCAGCATCTGCAGTCCTCACTTTCTCCTGTTGGAGAAAATGCAAAGGCATGGAATTGAGGGTGATTTCACAGTTTGGAGTAGAAACTGGATTTCTGAAAGAAGACAGCGAGTATTGGTTGATGGAAAATATTCAGCCTGGAGTCTGATTACTTGTGGTGTGCCACAAGGATCTGATTTGGGACCACTGCTGTTTGTCATTTTTATAAATGACTTAGACGCAGGCATAGGTGGATGGATTAGTAAATTTGTAGATGACACTAAAGTCGGTGGAGTTATGGACAGTTTGGAAGAACATTCCAGGTTGCAGGGGAACTTGGATAAACTGCAGAATTGGGCTAAAGAGTGGAAAAATGGAATTCAATGAAGCTAAATGTGAGGTGATGTACTTTGGGAAGAATAACAGGAAGGCAGAGTACTGGGTCAATGGAAAGATTCTTAGTAGTGTGGATGTGCAGAGGGATCTGACAATCCATGTACATAGATCCCTGAAGGTTGCCACCCAAGTTGATAGTGCTATTCAGGAGGCATGTGGTGTGTTAGTTTTCATTCAGAGAGGGATTGAGTTCCAGAGCCGCAATATAATGCTGCAACTATACAAAATGTTAGGGCGGCTATACTTGGAATATTGTGTACTGGTCGCCATATTTTGGAAAGGATGTGGGAACATTGGAAAAGGTGTAGAGGAGATTTACCAGGAGTTTGCCTGGTCTGGAGGGGAGGTCTCATGAGAAAAGGCTGAGAGACTTGGGTCTGTTCTCATCGGAAAGAAGAAGTCGAAGAGGGGATTTGATACAGACATACAAGATGATCAGAGGAGTCGATGAATGCACTGTAATCAGCTGCGATACTAAAACTAAGCTGTCATATTTATAGCTCTTCCCACTTGTCCTGACATCTTCAATAATCTGCTCATATACATCCAGGGCTCCTTGATCTTGCACGCACATTATAACAATACAGCCTGTTTTCTATTGTTTTCCAAAGTCCTTCCTACCAAAGTTCACGGTGGCACAGTGGTTGTGGGCGGCACGGTGGCACAGTGGTTAGCACTGCTGCCTCACAGCGCCCGAGACCCGGGTTCAATTCCCGCCTCAGGCGACTGACTGTGTGGAGTTTGCACGTTCTCCCCGTGTCTGCGTGGGTTTCCTCCGGGTGCTCCGGTTTCCTCCCACAGTCCAAAGATGTGCAGGTCAGGTGAATTGGCCATGCTAAATTGCCCGTAGTGTTAGGTAAGGGATAAATGTGGGGGTATGGGTGGGTTGCGCTTCGGCGGGTCGGTGTGGACTTGTTGGGCCAAAGGGCCTGTTTCCACACGGTAGGTAATCTAGGTATAACATCACAGTGCTCTGCATTGAGCCTCAACTCCCATACACCTGAAAATGACAACGACTTGGCACTGTCCTGTTGGAGTTCCACACTGTCCTCCGCACACTTTACAATTCTTCCATATTTGGTGCCATCTACAAATGGAGCTGCACCAAGTCATTATTTCAACGAGCTACGTCACACTGCAACATTCAAGAGCTACAAACAGCAGAAGAAGTATATCTATGCAATGTTTTCAAGACAAACAGGTGTCCAATAAAACAAAACCAAACATGCAAACACAACGCAACCAAAAACTATTGCCACATTACATTACATCAAACACATATCAGAAATGACTTCCAGTCTACTCAGACCCCTTGACATCGTGGTAGCCAGTAAACCTACCACACATTTAACAGCGACTGATGAGCCAAAAGGATCCATTAGATATTGCTAGCAAAATTAAACGAATTTACAAGATACCATGCAAGAACTGTTAAAAAAAAAAACACTATATCCGAAAAACTAGCAAGAAACTTGCCTCCAGGACACATGAACACTAACCGGCCACCTAAAGACAATACCCACTATCCCTAATTTCCAAACATTAAGAACAATGAAATATACCACGTTGGCTGGAACAACACACACGTCCTAGCAAAGGTGAAACAAACACATGCACGAGAATTCCTGGGGGCTGGCATTCTAATTGTGGGAATCCATCATTAAGCTCATCGATTTCGATCCCATCTACTTTCCCTTATACAAAAGAACCGAAAATGATATCACTCACCTTAAGAAACCAAGGCCTATCAAGAGAGAGGCAGAACATCGCACCAGCGCTTCACTGGAGACTCTCACTGATGATGTTACCTCGACATGGTGACTTAACGTCTGAAAACAAACCTTCAAGCTCAGCTAGCTGATTTACAGACTCTTCATCAACCTGAGCTACAAATCTGCTCAAACATTGGTAGCATTGAGAATGTCATAGGGTGAAAATTCTCATTGAGCAACTGAAATTCTGCCACAATCACGATTGTGAGCAAGTGAAATACTGATATCGTCCCACGTATGAGTCAAATAACAACATGCGGTCAATGGAGCAGCAAAAGTCCGACACACACCAGACAGAGTGAATGAAATATTGAAACACCACGGAGAAAGAGAAATCCCGATAAGCTTCGCTTATCTAAATTCATCAGGATTTTAATGTTATGACGTTGAAGGCGTGTTCCGTACCTTTAAAAGAGAGTGAATGCTATTTTGAACTTAGAGTTTACAAGCACCTGCATATATGAAGAAACTGCAGTCCCACATTGAATTTTCAAAATTGAAAATTGTAAAATTCGGCTGTGAAATAATTACCTCATGTTGGTTGCAGTTTTGCCAACAATGCAAATTTAACCAATCCATTTAAATTATGCACCGCGATACTAAAACTAAATCAAGTTTGAACCTATTGTTTTTCCAGCATCGAACTAATAAGATGATCCGATGTTGGGGTATTTAAAAATGCAGAAATGTTGCAAATTGCAGAAGAGCAAATGCCATCAACACCGAAATTAGGGAAAAAATCTCTCTATCAAAGATACCTTTTCATACAAAACACATTCGCAGTAAAAAGAAGGAAGATGACCGAGAGAGATCTTCAGCCAGAAGAAGACATCTAAAACAACAGTTGTTGTGTACTTTTGAAATTAAGTGGATGTGATTTTATGAAGTTTCCTGATTGTAGACTTGGAGGCAGAGAATAAGCAATTAAGAGAAAGGGAGCTCAGTGTTGTGAATAGTTAATGTTTCATATTCACTTTCAGGGTTGAAAAGTAAATTGATCTTTTTATTTCAACAATGTAATTTGGGAGTTCTCTGGCACTCATATTGTAACAGTATACGAAGCGAATTGAACTTTTCTGGGCGTTTAGTTTCAATTACCAGAAGGGCTCAACGCCGTGTCGTAACGATTCCTGTGTGTGCATATCTATGTGTCTCTGTGTGCGGCAGGTTCAGCAGTCTCTGAGGTGTTTAAAGTAATGAAATGCCGACCTCTGCTGGCCTCCCCTGCCACTGCATAGGCATTGGCAAAGCTGAAAACCAACAGGGATTCATTCAAAGAGGGAAAGGGAGAGGCCAGCTGCTCACAACATCATCCAAATTGATTTCTTATCTATGTATTGATCTAACTGTCTTTTTAACGTTACATCACTTCCTCTGGAAGTTCATTGCTAACACAAACCAGCTTCTGTCTAAAATAACTATCTTTCATGACTTTTGATAATCTTGCTTTTGATAATCTTATACCTCTCACCTTAAAATATCCCTCAGTCTTGAATCCTCCACTCTAGGGAAAAGACATCTGCCCTTCAACTTAACTGTACAGCTCATGATTTTATAAACCTCTGTAACGTCAGCCCTCAATTTCATACTCTCCAGTGAAAAAGGGCCCAGCCGATCCAGTCTCTCCCTTTGTCTCAATCCCTCCATTCACTGCAACATCCATATTAATCTCTTCTGAGCCCTCTCCAGCTTAATAATGTGAAGGTCAGTAATATCAACATGAATAGTCAAGGTTTTTTCGAAGGGTAGGGGAATCCAAAACACGAGGGTATAGTTTTAAGGTGAGAGGGGAAAGATTTAAATATAAGTGAAGGGGCAACTCATTCACTCGGAGGATGGTGTGCGTATGTAATGAGCAGCCAGAGTGACCAGACTCAGCACAGTTTTCCAGAAGCAGCCTCACGAAAGTTCTGTACAAGCTCAATATGACATCCCAATTCCGATAATCAATGGTTCGAACAATGAAGGCAAGTGTGCTCAATACCTTCTTATCCACGCAATCTATATGTGATGCAAATTTTAAAGAGTTATACCTGACGGCCGAGGTCTCTGTTCTACAGCACTCCCAAAAGACCCTACTTTTAATCATATCGATCCTTAATTTATTTGTTTTCCCAAATCCAATACGTCACACTAATCGAAACTAAACTCCCTCAGCCACTCCTCAGCCCAGTTAAAGATATTACCACCTCCTTACCCTCGCTCTTCAATTTTAAAATATCCACCCCCTCTCCAGGAGGACTGCACATTCTGGCCTTGATTCTCACAAGGAACCTGAGCTTGGTTTGCCTTGTGTAGTTAGGGGGAGGAGGGACACATTGCAGACTCAGTGTGGAGGAGAGCTTGGACAGTAATTGTTGGCTTTATGTCATTTCATTGTTTAAGGAAGAGGGCAGTCACATGTATTAGTTATCAATGGTTTGGGGCCAGACATTATGCTCTATCTTCGTCTCTGGTGTTCAGTAATAAATATCTATTCAAGATCCTTCATTGTACAGAGTCTGACAGCAGGATTTCCTTCCGTCATATTGCAGACTACAGATAATAGGAATTAAAGATGTTCCTAGTTTATTTCGATGACAGAGCACATGCACTCAACATCCTGCAGTTGAGACAAATACCTTGCATTTGTTTAACAACGAAAAACATTTTATGTAGTTCAGTAATGTTAAACAATTTTTAATACATCCACACCAAGCTGAAAGCTGGCATTGAAAATGTGACCCAACGTCAGGGCACGGTATAGATCTAGTGTGGTGTGAAGTGTACCTGCCTCTGAAGTAGAACCCTGGATTTGATTCCAATTCCTGTACTTGTGTGGTAGTGTCCCGAGATCTGGACCAGAAGTTCTGGATTTATGTCCTGCCTGTTGCAGAGCTGTGTCACAGCATCTTAGAACACACTAATGAACAAACTCACGGGAGATTAATGTTACAACTTCAGGGGTTATTGCCGAGTGGTCATAGTGTCCAGATTTAGAGTTCTGAGGGAGGTGGCTGAGGAAATAGCAGAGGCGTTGTTTGAGATCTTTCAGCAGTCACTGGAGTCAAGGAAAGTCCCGGATGATTGGAAGATCGCTGTTGTAACCCCCTTGTTCAAGAAAGGATCAAGACAAAAGATGGAAAATTATAGACCAATTAGCCTAACCTCGGTTGTTGGTAAAATTCTAGAATCCAACATAAGACCATAAGACCATAAGACATAGGAGTGGAAGTAAGGCCTTTCGGACCATCCAGTCCACCCCGCCATTCATTCAAGGCTGATGAGCATTTCAACTCCACTTACCCGCATTCTCCCCGTAGCCCTTAATTCCTTGTGACATCAAGAATTTATCAATTTCTGCCTTGAAGACATTTAGCGTCCCAGCCTCCACTGCACTCTGTGGCAATGAATTCCACAGGCACACCACTCTCTGGCTGAAGAAATGTCTCCGCATTTCGGTTCTGAATTGACCCCCTCTAATTCTAAGGCTGTGCCCACAGGTCCTAGTCTCCTCGCCGAACGGAAACAATTTCCTAGCGTCCACCCTCTCCAAGCCATGTATTATCTTGTAAGTTTCTATTAGATCTCCCCTTAATCTTCTAAAATCCAATGAATACAATCCCAGGATCCTCAGCCGTTCCTCCTATGTTAGACCTACCATTCCAGGGATCATCCGTGTGAATCTCCACTGGACATGCTCCAGTGCCAGCATGTTCTTCTAGAGGTGTGGGGACCAAAACTGGACGCAGTACTCCAAATAGGACCTAACCAGAGATTTATAAAGTCACAGTAGCACAACAGTGCTTTTATATTCCAACCCTCTTGAGATAATTGACAACATTGCATTCGCTTTCTTAATCACGGACTCAACCTGCATGTTTACCTTTAGAGAATCCTCAACTAGCGCTCCCAGATCCCTATGTACTTTGGCTTTACGAATTTTCTCACCGTTTAGGAAGTAGTCCATGTTTCTATTCTTTTTTCCAAAGCGCAAGACCTCGCATTTGCTCACATTGAATTCCATCAGCCATTTCTTGGACCACTCGTCCAAACTGTATAGATTCTTCTGCAGCCTCCCCACATCCTCAGTACTACCTGCCTGTCCACCCAACTTTGTATCATCAGCAAACTTCGCTAGAATGTCCCCAGTCCCTCCATCCAGATCATTAATATATAATTTGATCAGCTGCAGCCCCAACACTGAACCCTGCGGAACACCGCTTGTCACCGGCTGCCATTCCGATAAAGAACCTTTTATCCCAACTCTCTGCCTTCTTTCAGACTGCCAATCCTCAATCCATACTAGTAGCTCACCTCGAAAACCATGGGCCCTTGCTCAGCAGCCTCCCGTGTGGCACCTTATCAAAGGCCCTTTAGAAGTCCAGATAGACCACATCCACTGGGTTTCCCCGGTCTAACCTACTTGTCACCTCTTCAAAGAACTCCAACAGGTTTGTCAGGCACGACCTCCCCTTACTAAATCCATGTTGCCTTGTTCTAATCCGATCCTGCTCTTCCAAGAATTTAGAAACCTCATCCTCAATGATGGAATCTAGAATTTTACCAACAACCAAGTTTAGGCGAATTGGCCTATAATTTTCCATCTTTTGTCTTGATCCTTTCTTGAACAAGGGGGTTACAACAGCGATCTTCCAATCATCCGGGACTTTCCCTGACTCCAGTGACTTTTGAAAGATCTCAACCAACGCCTCCGCTATTTCCTCAGCCACCTCGCTCAGAACTCTAGTATGTAACCCATCAGGCCAGGAGATTTATACATTTTAAGACCTTTCAGCTTTTCTAGCACTTTCTCTATTGTAATGGCAACCATACTCAACTCAGCCCCCTGAATCCATTTAATTGTTGGGATATTACTCATGTCTTCCACTGTGAAGACTGATGGAAAGTACTTATTAAGTTCTCCTGCAATTTCCTTATCTCCCATCATTAGGCTTCCAGCATCAGTTTGAAGTGGCGCAATGTCTACTTTAGACTGTCGTTTGTTTATTTTGTATTGAAAGAAACTTTTACTATCATTTCTAATATTACTGGCTACCCTACCTTCATATTTGATCCTCTCCTTCCTTATTTCTCTCTTTGTTATCCTCTGTTTGTTTTTGTAGCCTTCCCAATCTTCTGATTTCCCAGTGCTCTTGGCCACTTTATAGGCTCTCTTTTTTTTTCTTTGATAGATTTCCTGACTTCCTTTGTCAGCCATGGCTGTCTAATCCCTCCCCGGATAATCTTTCCTTTCTTGCGGATGAACTCTGTACAGTGTCCTCAATTTTACCCACAAACTCCTGCCATTTTTGCTCTACTATCTTCCCTGCTAGGCTCTGCTTCCAGTCTATTTTCGTCAGTTCCTCTGTCATGCCCTCATAATTACTTTTATTTAACTGTAACACCATTACATCCGATTTTGCCTTCTCTCTTACAAACTGCATACTGAACTTTACCATATTATGGTCGCTGCTTCCAGAGTTTTCCCTTACGTTAAGATTTTTTATAAAGTCTGGTTCATGACATAGCACTAGATCAAGAATAGCCTGCTCCCTAGTGGGCTCCATGACAAGCTGTGCCAAAAAGCCATGCTGTAAGCATTCCATGAATTCCCTTTCTTTGGATCTACTGGCAACATTATTTACCCAGTTCACCTACATGTTGAAGTCTCCCATGATCACTGTGACCTTGCCTTTCTGACATGCCTTCTCTATTTCCCGGTACATGTTGCGCCCCTGGTCCTGACCACTGTTAGGAGGTCTGTACATAACTCCCACTATGGTTTTTTTGCCTTTGTGGTTCCTCAATTCCACCCACACAGACTCCACATCATCCGACGCTATGTCATTCATCACCATAGATTAAATTTTGTTCTTAACTAACAAGGCAACCCCGCCCCATCCGCACACCTCCCTGTCTTTTCGAGAAGTTGAAAACCCTTGTATGTTTAACTGCCAGTCCTGACCCCATTGTAACCACGTCTCTGTGATGCCTACCACATCATAATCATCGTAAAGGATGAAGTTTTAAATTCTTGGAAGAGCAGGGTCGGATTAGAACAAGTCAATATGGATTTAGTAAGGGGAGGTTGTGCTGACAAACGTGTTCGTATCCTTTGAAGAGGTGACAAGTAGGTTAGACCAGGGAAACCCAGAGGATGTGATCTATATAGACTACCAAAGGGCCTTTATTAAGGTGCCACACGGGAGGCTGCTAAGTAAGGTGAAGGCCCATGGTGTTCGAGGTGAGCTACTGGTATGGATTGAGGATTGGCTGTCTGACAGAAGTCAGAGAGTTGGGATAAATGGTTCTTTATCGGAATGGCAGCCGGTGACAAGTGGTGTCCCGCAGGGTTCACATTTGGGGCCGCAGCTGTTCACGTTATATATTAATGATCTGGATGAAGGGACTGGGGGCATTCGAGCGAACTTTGCCGATGATACGAAGTTGGGTGGACAGGCAGGTACTACTGAAGTAGTGGGGAGGCCAAGAATCTAGACAGTTTGGGAGAGTGGTCCAGGATATGGTCAATGAAATGGAAATGTGTTGCTGGAAAAGCGCAGCAGGTCAGGCAGCATCTAGGGAACAGGAGAATCGACATTTCGGGCATTAGCCCTTCTTCAGGAAGCCCCTGAAGAAGGGCTAATGCCCGAAACGTCGATTCTCCTGTTCCTTAGATGCTGCCTGACCTGCTGCGCTTTTCCAGCAACACATTTCCATCTCTGATCTCCAGCATCTGCAGACCTCACTTTCTCCTATGGTCAATGTAATTCAATGTGAGCAAATGCGAGGTCTTGCACTTTGGAAAAAAGAATACAAACATGGACTACTTCCTAAACGGTGAGAAAATTCATACAGCCAAAGTACAAAGGGATCTGGGAGTGCTAGTCGAGGATTCTCTAAATGTAAACATGCAGGTTGAACCCGTGATTAAGAAAGCGAATGCAATGTTGTCAATTATCTCAAGAGAGTTGGAATATAAAAGCACCGTTGTGCTACTGAGACTTTATAAAGCTCTGGTTAGGCCCCATTTGGAGTACTGTGTCCAGTTTTTGTTCCCACACCTCAGGAAGGACATACTGGCACTGGAGCGTGTCCAGCGGAGATTCACACGGATGATCCCTGGAATTGTAGGTCTAACATACGAGGAACGGCTAAGGATCCTGGGATTGTATTCATTGGAGTTTAGAAGGTTAAGGGAAGATCTAATAGAAACTTACAAGATAATACATGGCTTGGAAAGGGTGGACGCTAGGAAATTATTTCCGTTGGGTGAGGAGACTAGGACCCGTGGGCACAGCCTTAGAATTAGAGGGGGTCAATTCAGAACCGAAATGCGGAGACATTTCTTGAGCCAGAGAGTGGTGGGCCTGTGGAATTCATTGCCGCAGAGTGCAGTGGAGGCCGGGACGCTAAATGTCTTCAAGGCAGAGATTGATAAATTCTTGATGTCACAAGAAATTAAGGGCTACGGGAAGAATGCGGGTAAGTGGAGTTGAAATGCCCATCAGCGATGATTAAATGGCGGAGTGGACTCGATGGGCCGAATGGCCTTACTTCCACTCCTATGTCGTATGGTCGTATGGTCTAATGGTCTTATCTCCAGGCACAAATATCTTGGTAAAACTCCCACAGACGTGTTTCATAATACGACTAAATAAACTGATTAAAATGGTTTTAGAATTGTGCCCTGTTAGAGTGGAAAGCTGTGTCAGTATTCATTTTCAGAATTCAGCCGCGGGAAGACTGAAAGCAATCATTCGTGTTGATTGGAGTCGTATTTTGCGCAGTGGAGATTTATAAAATTATAAAAATCATGGATAGGATGAGTATTAAAGGTTTTTCCCCAGGGTGGAGGATTCCGAATCTAGAAGGCATTGGGTAAAAGTGAGAGGGGAAAGATTTTGAAGAGACCTAAAGGGCACTTTTTCACGCAGAGAAATGACTTATCAAAGGAAGTTTTGGAGGCTTGTCCAATTGCAACATTTAAACGGCATCTGGATGCTAACAGACTTGCTGAAGATTTTCCAGCAATTTCTATATTTGTTAAAATATGAAATGCTTCTTTTTTAAGACAGATAATCTGAATACATTAAGCATTGTACTTTTAAATTACGCAGGCAAATACAAACCACATCTTCAAATCAACGGGGACTATTTTCTGCTCAGGAAACGGCTTTGTGCATGACAGCAGTAACGATGCACCTACATGGAGCAGGGAATGTGATGGAGTCATAGTTCGGAAAATGTACCATGTACAAATCTCACATGGTATAGTTTGGAGAGGATAACATTATTGTGTGATTCAGCTGACAATGGAAGAGAATGCAATCTGCCCGAGAATGAACGGCCTATTGCACTCTCTCTCCTTACTTGTTCTTCATCACAGCAATGTGTGCGAGCAAAAGAAACATTCCTCAGTCATCTTCACGACAATTTTTTTATAGAATCCCTACAGTGTGGAAACAGGCCCTTCGGCCCAACAAGCCTTCCAAGACCCATTCACCTACCCTACATTTAACCCTGACTAATGCGAATAACTCAGGCATTCCAGAACACTTTGGGCAATTTAGCAAGGCCAATCCAACGAACCTATACATCTTTGGACTGTGGGAGGAAACCACAGCGTCCAGTGGAAACCCATACAGAAAAGGGGAGAATATGCAAGCTCCACACGGACAGTTGCTGGAGGCTGGAATCGAGACGACGTCCCTGGCACTGTAAGGCAGTTGCGCTAATCAGTGAGCCACTGTGGCACCCATGTGCAGGATGCCTGACCAGAATTCGTTGGATTCTCCTCACTGCCTGGAGGAAAGGGAATCCAGCCAAATCCACGTATTCCAGGATGAAATCCCATTGCTTGTGACTTGTGTAAGCAGAATATCTTCAGAAGCAGGATAATATTTTAGACAATCTTTTTTATTCCATTTTGTCATGAGTTAGACTAATGTTTGGAAAAAAGTTCTTTCAACTTAAAATTGCAGAGATTTTGTTCATCAGTTGTTTGTGTTTTGTGTGTGCACGCGTGTGTGTATGTGTGTCTGTGTGTCAGTGCTTTTGGAAAGAGAAATATCGATTGCATATTTGCAATATCCAATCAGTTTGCCACTCATCTTTCCACCATAGTTTGAGTGACATTGCTCTAAATCATAAAATGCAGTTTTAGCAGATTAATTAAACCAGCCTGACTTGTTCCAAAACTGAATCTGACCCAGTCTGAGACGAATATATCATTGGCCTTATCACCAACCTGGTGACATTTGAGGATTTTAGCAAGCAGTGGAGAGCGGGACTAGAAAAGGGAAACTGTCAGCCCAAAAGCCGGGGAGCTATAGACTGGCAAGCCTGACATCAATGATGGGTAAGTTGTTGGAGAGGATTCTGAGGGATAGCATTTGCATGCTTTGGGAAAGGCAAGGGCTGATCAGGGATAGTCATCATAGCGTTCTGCATGGGAAATCATGTCTCATTAATCTGAATGAGTTTGTGAAGAAGTAATAAAGATGATTGATAAAGGCAGTTTGGCAGGCATTGTCTATATGGACTTCAGCAAGGTACATAGAACATAGAACATTACAGCGTAGTACAGGCCCTTCGGCCCTCGATGTTGCGCCGACCTGTCATACCAATCTGAAGTCCATCTAATCTACACTATTCCATGTACGTCCATATGCTTGTCCAATGACGACTTAAATGTACTTAATGTTGGCGAATCTATTACTGTTGCAGACAACGCATTCCATACCCTTACTACTCTCATAATATTCCGATTGGTAGACAGATTAGTAAAGTGGGGGTCACATGGAATACAGAGGAAGCTAGTCAATCTGATTTACAATTGGCCTGAAGGAAGAGGGTTATCATCCAGACTGGAGGCTTGTGATCAGCAGTGTGCTGCAGAATCCTTCCTGAGTTTACTGCATTTCATCATTTATATCAAGGATTTGGATATGAATATCAGAGGCATTGCTAGTAAGTTCGCAGATGATGGTGGCATTGTCGATTATCTCAGAGAGCAAGAAGACCACAATTAGATGGGTTAAAGGGGCAAGGAGTGACAGATAATTCAGAGCGGGAATTATATACTTAATGATAAGGTCGTAGGGAGTGTTGCGGAACAAAGGGACCTGGAGCTGCAGATGCATAGCCCGTTGAAAGTGAAGTCGCAGGTAGAGAGTGTATTGCAGAACACATTTGGCCCATTTGCGTTAATCAGTCAGAGCATTCAGAAGAGGAGATAGGGTGGCATGTTGCATCTGTACAAGATGTTGTTGAGGTCACTTTAAGAATACCGCATACAACTCGGTTGTCTGCAGAACAGCTTTACAAGGATGTTCCAGGACTGGAGGGTTTGAGCTATAGGGAGAGGCTGAATAGGTTGAGGTGTTTCCCCGGAGTGTCAGCGACTGAGGCATGAGATTATAAAGGCTTATAAAATCATCAGGGAAATGGATATTCTGAAGAGCCACGGTCTGTTTCGCAGGATGGAAAGTCAAAAACAAAAGGGGATAGACTGAAGGTGAGTGGGGAATGATGTCTAAGGACCTTTAGGGCAAATGTTTCACACAGAGAGTGTTGTTTTCATAAAAGTGCTGTCAGAGAAAGTTGTGAAGTTGTAAACGAACATTTATAAAGTGTCTGAAAGAGGAGGGATGTTGGCCAAAGGCTGGCAAATGGGACGAGTTAAGAGTTGGTTATCTGGTCGGAGTGGGCAGATTGGACTAACGGATCTGTTTCCATGCTGCATGAATCTCTGATTCCATAAGAGAAATAAGGAGATGTTCTGGAAGGACCTTTCGAGAGGAAATTCTCTTCACTGGAAATTTGTCGCCGTCTATGTTCACATTGATTCAAAGCTGAGTTAGTTCAATATTTCAAAGAGTCATGGATAATGGGATACAAACAGGAAAGTGGGGCTGAGACCACAACCTGATCAGCCACAATCTTAGCGCCTGATGGAGAAGTTCCAAAGTGTTTAATGACCCACTTCTGCCGCTCAGTCCGATGTTTCGGTGTTCCAGTCAGCCCCTCAAATCTGCGAGACACGAGAAGTTGGAGGCCACTTACTGGTATCACCTAGTACACAGAAACAGAGAAGACCATTCATCCCGTCAAGAATTTCACACACGGTTTGAGATGATTTGGAAAATGTAATTGGAAAACTCAAGCTGTCTATGTAAGAGGCCCCTTATCCCTCTTGACAGATCTTCCCCTTTCTGCATCTTGTACGCCATTTGTTGGTCGTGTTGCAGATCTAGATTCAATGTAAATACAGTCCCCATACCTCAACCAGAGGTGGTACACAAAATCCTCTGGTCTCCCTAATTGCAACATTCAAAAACAGGCCTCCAGGAAAATAACACCCACTAACTTTCCAATAACAGAATGTGAGGACATCAGAAACAGAATAATGGCGTTCCCCCCACCCAGCGTGCCTTGCTCTTCTCTAAGATCACGCTTTAGGTTTCCAAATATCTTTTATGTCCAGTTGTTCAAAGTCAAAAACTTTCTGACAGATCAATATCCATCGACCTCCTCTTTAAATACTTCCAGTAATCTAGCTCCCCAAACACTTTGGAAAAGAGAATTCCTGACATTTAATATCTTCTGTTTGAAGAAAACACTTCCTGCTCCTTTAACATAACCTATTGATAAGGATAAATGATGTGAACTCAAGGTTCCAGAAAAGAGTGACTGGCCTTGATATCAAGGCAGTGAGTAACTGAGGTTGACATCAAAGTGCTGATCAAAACTGGACTTAATGGGAATCAGAGTAAAATCTCCAGTGTTTGAGGTGAATCATAGCACAAGGAAGATGTTTGTTGTTCGTAGATGTCCATCATCTCAATCCTGGGTCATTTCTGTGGGAGATCCTCAGGGTAGCTTCCTCTTCACAAACATTTCAGCTGCTTCAGCAATGTCTCTCCGCCCCTAACCTCACCCTCCCCACCATAGGATCAGATGTGGGGATGTTCACTGAAGATTCCACAATGTTCAGAATGATTTGTTCCCCCACACCAGCTCCTGAACCAGTCTTTGCCCATGTGCACCAAGACTCGGATACCATTCTGGCGTGTGCTGTTAACGTATCCGTAACATTCATGTGACAGTACTGCCTGACACAGCACATTGTCACAGTAAAATGAAGTGTTCATTTTGCACCTCACGCTAGTTTCACAGGAATATAAGGAAACCATTAGACCCATTGATACTATTGGATAAGAACAGGAATCACACGTTCAGTGCCTCCAGCCTATTACATAGGAAGAGAAGGAGTCTAGTGTAATGGAGCACACCAGAACCCTCGAATATAGTTGAAGACAGAAGCCTCGCCTCAATTGCTTTCTTATTTTTCAGGAAATATAAAGTGCCTATCCAGATGCAATGTGACTGATAAAATTACTCGGTGTGAAGCAAAACACGATTTATTTAAACACTATAGATAAAATAAAATTAAACAAAGATGGATATAGAAGAACGCAACTCCGTTGACCAACTTAATAGATTAATAGCTCCCATAATCACACCCCG
This sequence comes from Chiloscyllium plagiosum, assembly GCF_037043375.1. Classification (NCBI taxonomy): domain Eukaryota; kingdom Metazoa; phylum Chordata; class Chondrichthyes; order Orectolobiformes; family Hemiscylliidae; genus Chiloscyllium; species Chiloscyllium plagiosum. The sequence goes on from NW_028270183.1 coordinate 53,051,980, forward strand.
TGGCAAAAATAAAAATTCAGAAACAGATTGTCACAAACTCTTTCCCAATCCAGGATGATAAAACAGTATCAAGAAAAAATTCAGAGAGAAAAGCAGCCAGGAGGCATTCACTGAAGCTTCCAACTCTATTGAGACCCGAATTGTTTTAGTTTTACTGAGAAACCCAAACCCAGAGATTCTACTCTGTGAGAGCTGGCCACACTCATTCAGGATGCATTTAAATAAACCCAAGGACTCCCAAGCTGTTTACTCAAGTAGTGCCAGCTATCCAGCTTGGTAAAATTTGTTCAATCTCCTCTTAAAAGAAAGAAGTACAAAATAACCTCTTAAAGTTACAGAATTGCTACACTCGTCAGCAAAACGAGCTGTTTAACAGGTACCAGGGGTAACCCAGTCAGGCTCGTGGCCCTGTCCAATCGAACTAGGAAGAAGCCATTCAGTCAGCTAAGTCACTTACGTATGAATAGGAGGAGGCCATTCAGCCCCTTGAAACACTCAGTCACAGAGTCATAGAGATGCACAGCACGGAAACAGACCCTTCAGTCCAAATCGTCCATGTCAACAAGATATCCCAACCCAATCCAGTCCTACTCGCCAGCACCCGACCCATATCCCTCCAAACAATTCCTATTCATGAATTCAAGATGACTTTCAAATGCTGTCATTGCACCAGCATCCACCACTTCATCTGGTAGCTTATTCCACACATGCACCACCCGCTGTTTGAAAAGGTTGCCCCTTCGATCTCTTTTATATCTTTCCCCTCTCATTCTAAACCTATGCCACCCCTAGTTCTGGGAAAATACCTTGTCTATTTACCTTATCCGTGGCCCTGATGGTTTTATAAACCTCTATAAGGTCACCCCTCAGCCACCGACACTCTAGAAATAATAGTCCCAGCCTATTCAAACTCTCACTATAGCTCAAATCCTGCAACCTCAGCAACATCATTGTGAATGCTTTCTGACCTTTTCAAGTCTTCTAATATCCTTCTGATAGGAAGCGCTTACACAGAAACAGGAGGAAGGCATTCGGCTCCTTGGGTCACTTACACCTGTTCAGGAGGAGGCCATTTAAACCCTCAAGCCACATACACAGGGACAGAATGAAGTAGTTTATGCTGATTCCTCACCTCATAAAGGGCTTGTGCCCGAAATGTCGATTCTCCTCCTCCTGGATGCTGACTGACCTGCTGTGCATTTCCAGCACCACAATCTGGAATATCCAGCGTCTGCAGTCCTTACTTTCATGCTATTGGTGCTCTAAAATGACAAACAAGTGGAGCAGAAGCTGCACAGACAGACTGTTCCATGTTGTTCCTCGAGAGTCCATATCCCATTATACACATATGGGACTTTAACGTGGTTTTCTAGGTGTGGGGAGAACGCGAAATGTTTTGTATGAAGTCTCAAGAAGGCATCTTCTATCTCCGAGAAGACAGACTGCTGACCTCTATGAATGTCAGAAGCTGTTGGGAATGGCTACCTGTTTCAGAAAGAAGGTATTTGGCTGCTGACGGGGATTGTATACAATATGACATTCAATACAGGTTCACACGCCGAATGGCTGATTAATTTGGGGAAAGTTAATTTACTCATATAAACTGTTAGGAAAGCCGTATTAGACTGATGAATGGACTTTCTAAGTTCAAATTAAGCTGATCTTGTTCATTATGATCTTGTCTACTGCATGTCCTGCGCAATGTAATCTGTATATCTGTATGCCTTACTCTGTCTAAGTCTATTTCCACCCTATGATCTATCTGTCCATGCTTAGTATGATCTGCCTCCACTACTCACAAATAAAGTTTTTCTCTGTACTGTGATAAACATGACAATAAATCAACCCGGCTAATACTGGGTGAAGTGCGGGAGTTCTTACCCTATCAATGTCTCTTTTGGAAATAAATGATCGTTGCCAACCCTCAAATTTCAGTGTAACCATTTCTTCTTCTCTGACAACTCTACAGATTAAACACTCAGTTTCATCCCTCTCATTTCATGGTACAAATATCCGTGTCTATGGTAAGGAGATCATTCCTTAGAAAGATGGCCAAATCTCTAGGGAATGTCCCAAGTACTCTCTTGGCAAGGCTCTATAATTGCAGGAACATGGTTTTACTTATGTAATTGAATAATCTTAATATTTATTGCCCTTATGACACATACAAGGTTTGATTAGGCGCAGTCAGCATAGCCTTGTGCATGGGAGATCATGCCTCACAAATTTGTTAGAGCTCTTTGATGAAGTGACCAGGAATATTGACGAGCGCAGAGCAGTAGCCGTAGTCTACATGGATTTCAGGAAGGCCTTTGATAATGTTCCAAATGATAGGCTGCTCTGGAAGGTTAGATAGCATGGAAGGCAGGGGGAGCTGCCAATTTGGATATACAAATGGCTTGATGTTAGGAAGCAGAGGGTATTAGGCGAAAGACATTTGTAGGACTGGAGGCCTGTGACTTTTTCTTATTCGTTTATGGGATGAGGGCGTCACTGGATAGGCAGCATTTATTGCCCATCCAAATTGACCAGAAGGCAGTTAATGGTCAAGCATATTGTTGTCGGTCTGGAGTCACACGTAGGCCAAACGAGTTAAAGATGGAGTTTCCCTTCCATAAAGGATATTTGGGAACTAGTGGAGCATATCAGGGTTCGGTGTTGGGCCAATTAATTTTTGTTATCTCTTATCAAAGATTGAAATGAGATTGTAAAAAGCATGATGATTAAATTTGCAGATGACTGTAAAATAGGCGGTATCGTGGATAGTGAGGAAGGCTATCGAAATTGCAATAGGTTCTTGATCAGCTGGGAAAATGGGCTGAGAAATGGCAAATGGATTTTAACATAGATAAGTGTGAGGTCTTGCATTTTGGAAAGTCAAATTAAGGCAATAGTTTTGTTGTGAATTGTCGGGCGTTAAGGGGTGAAGTTCAGGTTCAAGATTCTCTGAAAGTGAAGTCACAGGTGGACAAGTACTCGGAAGGCTTTTGGCACACTGGCCTTCATTAGTCAGGGCAGTCAGTATGGAAGTTATGTTCCATTTGTGCAGGCCACCGGCGAGCCGCACATGCAGTTCAAAGTTTGTGAGAAGATTTGTAGCTTGGGTGCTCGTTGCTGTGGTTCTGTTCGCCGAGCTGGAAGTTTTTGTTGCAAACGTGTCTAGGTGATATCCTCAGTGCTTGGGAGCCTCCGGTGAAGCGCTTCTGTGGTGTTTCCTCCGGCATTTATAGTGGCCTGTCCCTGCCGCTTCCGGTTGTCATGGAGTATTATGTTCAGTATTGGTAACTTTGTTATTGGAAGAATGTTCTTAAACTGGAAGGAGCACAGAATAAATTTAGAAAGATGTTGCCACAACCCAATGGTCTGAGTTAAACTGAGTGGTTAGACAAGCCAGGCATTCATCTTTAGAGCAGAGGAGACTGACACAGGGCCTTATATAAGCGTGAAGGATCGTGAGGGGCATGAATAGGGTGAATGTTCTCAGTCTTTTTCCAACGTTTGGAGAATCAAGGACTAGTGGGGATCAGTTTAACGTTAGATGGGAAGGAATAAAAGGGAACCTGAGGGGCAAGGCATTTTTCTTAACACAGAGAGTGATGCATATGCAATGAGCTGCCACCGAATGTGTTTGAAGTGGGTATATTAACAATATTTAAAAGGCATTTGAACAAATGTTTGGATAGGAAAGCACCAGAAGGGTATGGACCAACTGCAGGGAAATGGGGTTAGCGTGGATGGACATTTACGATGGGGATGTCGAACCCCCCCCCCCCGTTAATTAAAACAAACACTCAGAAAAGCTCCCCTCACCTCGCAATCTGTTCATATATGAGTGATAGAGATCCCACTATTTAAACAAAAAAAAAACAATTTAGTTGCTTAACTTTAATAGTGAAAGCTAACCAACAACTATTCACAAATACAAAACACTCTTTCCTTAATTACTTACTATCTGACTCCAACTCTATAAAATATGCTGATGCTATAACCCACTTATGAAACATTACATTAAATTAATCTCAAGACTACACAGTCCGTGTCTTCTCCACTCTCTTCACTCTTTAAGCTGCTGATCTTCCTGAGTCGTTTGTCTTTATTTTGCAAGTAGGTTTTGCATGAAAATGTATCTATGTTCGATAGTATTTTCGATGGCCAGTTAGCTCTCCTGCTTAACAGCAGTTGCTCGGTTGTTGGACATTTTTCTACCTCTAGTGTTCAAAATAGTGGGTTTATATGCTCCTGATGACACAGCAAATTATCAAAATTTGATTGGTTTCCACGTGTCAAAATAATACAATGCAAATTCCATTGGTATCCTGGGCATTATTTATACTAATTGTTATCAAAACAGCAACTAAAACTCAGCTTCCATTTAACAGCCAGTTGTTACATTTCAAACAGACTGACCTTTAGCTGGAAGCTGTGGCTGTTCTTTAAGTTCAAAAAAACACGTTGTGTCTGAACATAACCAGACATGCTTTCATCTTCATAACACCGCCTCCGTTAAGAAAAATGATTGAACCATCAGAATGAAAATATGGCTTCATTTCTTTTGCTCTAATTCTCCGTCCCATTACGATGAAATACAGAAGTCATTAATTAAAATTACACCTTTCATATTAATTCTGAACTCATATAAATCACTAGAATAATTCAAAATTTATCCACACGTTTTCCTTTAAATCCGCGATAACTAACATGCTATGACATGCTACCCACAACATGCACATTTTGTAAGTTGAAAGTCGATAACGTAAGACTCCAATGAATTAATCTCATATTTTGTTCTTTAAATCTTTCAAATAATGCGAGACGTTTGGTGTTGTTGTCCACAAGTGTCTCTAACAATTTGTTTGCCACATAAACATTAAAATGTTGTCAAGGCAGGACCAATCTCAATAATACTTTTTCAATAGTGGAGTTTTATTTTCTGGTGGGCGTAAAGTTTTTTTTGACACGTAGCCAATTGGCTATTCAATTCCAGCATCATCTTACTGCATCAATATATCTCCAACCCCTACCTCGCTAGCATCAATCACAATTTTTAAGGGTTTCAAAATATTTGGTGTAGCTAAAACTGGTGCGGTGATTAACACTGCTTTTAAATTCTCAAATGCCTTCAGTCCACAAAACTTTTGTGTTTTTCTTTAGTAATTCCATCAGCAGTGCCACAACGTTGACAAGGTTTGAAACAAACTTCTGATAAATCCACACAGTTCCAAAAATCAAAGCTCCTCTTTCTTGAGAATGGTCGTGGAAATTCCTCAATGGCCTTCATTTTTATGTTCCTGGTGGTCAACCTTCCATGTCCAATGCAATACTCCAAGAACGCCCCCTCTGCTTTCGCGAATTCTGCTTTCATTACGTTTATGATCAGTTTTGCTTTTTGTAATCGTTCAACCAGCTCTGCCTACTCTAACATGTAATCTTCCCATTAATTGCTAAAGATCACTACACCATACAGACAAACAGCACAAATTGTTAATCTGGTCACATATCTGTTCCTGAGTGTTTGGATTGTGGCTGATGTATCATTCATTTCAAAGAGCATCAATGTGAATTGATATGACTCATGTGAGGTTGCAAACGCAGAAGCTTCTTTCACTTTCTCTGATAAAGATGCCTGCCAATAACCAAACAGTAAGTCCAACTTCATGATGTGTGCGGTTTGTTAAACTTTACGTATGCAGTCTTCCAAACTTGGTATTGGAGAGCAGTCCAATTTTGTTGCAGCGGAGACATTGCTATACTCCACTCAAATTCGTCGAGTCCAATCAGGTTTGGGAGCTAACAGATTCAGCGTACTCCACTCGCTCTGTCTCATTTCGATGATATCTTCATTGAGTATCGCATCACCTCCCTTCTGGATCTGTGAAACTTTGAAAGGATTAAGTCTGAACGGACGTTCTTTATCAGAACAGCATTCCCTTCTTCCACCCCATGCACAATAGTGTTTGTCCTTCCATCGTGCCCCTGCAAATGTCCTCATACTGCTGCAACAACCAATTTCCTTGTCCAGGAGCAGCAGGAGACAGAGAGGAGGTGACGTGGAGACCAGGAGGTTGCTGGAAAGGTAAGGACTTAGCTTAAATTTGGGCACTGGCTCATCCCGAGTGCAGTATTTCTCTCCCGCCCCCTCCCCTCCCTCTAATCAGAAGAAAAAGAATTTGTAAGGTAAAGAAAGGCTCATAGGGCAATAGTCATAGGGGATGAAATTGTAAGGAGAGTAGATAGGCGTTTTCGAGGCCGAAAACGTGTCTCCCGGATGGTGTGTTGCCTCCCAGATGCTCGGGTCAGGAATGTTACCGACCAGCTGTACAGCATTCTAAAAGGGGAGGGAGAACAGCCAGTTAGCTTGGTGCATATAGGCACCATTGATATAAAAACAAAACGAGATGAAGTTCTGAAAACAATATTCAGGGAGCTCGGAGAGAAGTTAAAAAGGAGGACATCAAAGGTAGTCTGCACAGATGCATGAGTTGGTCAGAAGCAGAGGGATACAGATGCTGAGGAATTGGGCAACAGGTTTATACAGTGGATTTGGATCGGCTCAGGCTTGCAAATCTTCTTTGTTCTAACTGGATTCTTTGCTCCTGTGACATATTGCTCACTGTCCTCTCCCACTGCTCGAGAACCGACTTGTTATTTAAAGCATTTTGAGGCATATTAAACTCCATGGCATCTGGATTTGATTCCTCACTCTGCAGGGCGGTAACTAATACGTTTTTCTCCAGTTCCCCGTCTCTCTTCTAGTAAGATTGCAACCTATTCACATGACATAACCGGTAACTCTTTTATTATCTCCAGCATCTTTACCAGATAGTTTGTCTGACTCAACTCTTTCTCCATTTTCATGTGGCCACTAAACCTGGCTTTGCATGTATTTCAATCCATTCTTAATAATACCAGTATGTCATCCCCACCAGAAAACATACGAATTTCGTAGTTTTTATCTGCCATTTGCTTCATTCTATGCCCTTCTCTCTTCAGGTGCTGTTCAGCCAACTCACAGACATTGTTTAATCTCTCCCTCACCTCAGATACATAATCCAAGTGTGAGATCTCCGACTTCAGTCCTGTCAATTTCTCTTTCATTCATTTGGAAGGAACTCTCACTCCATGTCCGAATATTAACTCAAAGGGAGTAAACTGAGTAGATTGCTTTGGGGTATATCTAATAGCACACAAATTAATGGGATACATTAATGTCAAACGTTCGGGTAATCCTGACAGTAAGCTGTTTATATGGTCTTCAGGGTCTAATGCTAACTTTCCAAGCCTCCTTGGGATTCAGGATGGTTCGTACTTGATTTGAAGTGCTATATGGCTACGCTATCCATGAGTTCCTTACAAAGCCGAACAGTACAATGAGAACCTTCGTCTGACCGAATCTGTCTGGGGAGCCCATAGCGAGTTAAGCAAGTTACCAAACTCCTCCGCCATCATTTTTGCCTTAACACTCCATAATAGAATTACCTCTGGAAATCTGGTAGACATATTCATTATGTTTAGCAAATATTGGTTTATACTTTTATTTTAGAAAGGGGAACTATGCAATTAACAATAACCCATGTGAAAGGTTCGTAGAATGCAGGAATTGGTAACAACGGTTTTATTACTGCCTTTGACTTATCTACCATTTGGCATGTATGACATGCACAGCAAAAATTAACCAAGACTTGTGCATTCCAGTCCAATAAAAATGTTTTTGTACCTTAGTCTGAGTCTTTGATAACCCTAGGTGACCTCCTGCAGGTGGATCATTTGGTATCGACATCACCTGCTCTCTTTGTGCGACTGGCAACACAATCTGGTTCACTTCAGCCCATTTCTCTTCTTCCCTGGTTCTCCATTTTCATTTAGGATTCGATCTTTAAGTTAAAAACGTTCAACAATATATGTTGATTCCTTTTATGAATATGCATCAATTTACATAAATATGTGCTGTAAGGACACTACCCTTTCTGGGCTAAAGACTTCACCCTGTTCAGGTTTTTCCTCCACCGTTACATCAAACACGATGTCAGCTAATTGAACATCAAAATCTTTTGACCTTTTTTTTCAGTTTTTCCTTCTGCCTGTAACTTGTGATAATTGGATCTTGTTACTTCACAGTCTGGAAAAAGAATCCAGTGTATTTTTCTTTGAACTCTTCAGTTCCTTGGTCTTCCTTTGATTTCAACACTAAAAGGGGCCACCTTTTCCACTTCACCTTGAATCATGCTAAATAGTTCCGAAGAACAAACTGTATTCCTGGAACTGATACTGTCATACACTCTCACTATTACTTTCCCAATCTTGATTTGGATTTTGAACCTAACGTTACACAAGGGAATGCAAAATTTCTTTCCCCATTCTACAAGTTATCACGTTCTCGGCCAACATGTCAGAAAGAGTACAAATAATTCCATCTCTTACTAATAGAGGCTGAGATAAAATTAGAAAACAGATACTGGAGATCAGAGTTGAGAAGTCTGGAGCTGGCAAAACACAGCAGGTCAGGCAGCATTCGAGGAGCAGGAGAGTCGATGTTTCAGGCATAAACACTTCTTCAGGAAAGTGGGAGTTGGAGGAGGGGGAAGCGGGCTGACAGACAAATAGTGAAGTGGAACTGGGTGAAAGGTAGCTTGGAAATCGATACGTAGATGTCGGTGGGGGTGATGGTGATAAGTTAGAGGGGAGGGTGAAGCGGAAAGGTGGTAGAACATTTGGGACCGTCCAGCCACAGGGTATCAACGTCGACTTCACTAGTTACCAGATCTCCCCTAACCATCCTCATCCCAGATCCAACCCTCCATCTCCACACCATCGTGAACACTCCTAACTGTCCATCTTCCTTCCCACCGACATACTCCACCTCCCTTCCAACCTATCATTATCACTTCCGCCTTCATTTTCCCATAGCCTTCTCTGTGAACAGCCACACCCCTGCCCGCATATTTATCTTTCAGCCACCTTCTCTCCCCGCCACTTTCCTGCTGAAGGGCTTATACCTGATTTGGCGGTTGTCTTGCCCTTAGGATCTTTTGTGCTTATTTCCAGCACCAAAATTTTTGACTATTAGAGAATTAACAGATCCCTAACCTCGCAAAATTATAACTTCATGTACTTCTCCCTCTGTTCTTTCTGAGTAAACTTTACCCACAGACTAGAATTTTTATCGAGATCAAATTCACATAGAAAATAGAACATTACAGCGCAGTACAGGCCCTTCAGCCCTTGATGTTGCGCCGCCCTGTCATACTCATCTGAAGCCCATCCCACCTACACTCTTCCATGTACGTCCATTTGCCTATCCAATGACGACTTAAATGCACTTAAACTTGGCCAATTTACCACCGATGCATACTCTCTGAGTAAAGAAACTACCTCTGACATCTGTCTTATACCTATCTCCCCTCACTTTAAAATTGTGTCCCCTCGTGTTTGCCGTCCCCATACTTGGAAAAAGGCTCTCCTTGCCTACCTTATCTAACCCTCTGATTACCTTGTATGTCTCTATTAAGTCACCTCTCAACCTCCTTTTCTCTAACGAGAACAGCCTCAAGGCCCTCAGCCTTTCCTCGTAAGACATTCCTTCCATACCATGCAGCATTCTCGTAAATCCCCTCTGCACCCTTTCCAAAACATCCACATCCTTCTTATAATGCGGTGACCAGAACTGTACACAATACTCCAATGTGGCCATACCAGAGCTTTGCTGCAGCATACCAGAGCTATGCTGCTGCATAACCTCCTGGTTTCGGAACTCGATCCCTCTATTAATAAAGGCCAAAACACTGTATGCCTTCTTAACAACCCTGTCAATATGGGTGGCAACTTTCAGGGATCTGTGTACATGGACACCGAGATCTCTCTGCTCATCTGCACTCCCAAGAATGCCGAGCTCTAGCTTAGGCTGCGCCCGTTTCTCAAGTTTTCTTGAGGTTTCCTTTACTACTTCCACTAATGCCACTGGTTGAGCCTCTTTTATCACATTTGTTTCCCACAGTGCCTTTCTTTAACGTCCAGCACTATGCGTTTATGTGTCCCACTTTCTGGTAGTGAAAACACCGTTTCCCGGTGCCCTTCTATAACCACCGGCACTGTAATGTCATGTGTTCCACTCCATGATCCTAAACAAAAAGAAAATCTGAGGCTTTTCTACTCCTTTCCACCATCTTAGGCATCTTTTATAACCTATGGTGAACTATTACCAGTTGGCGTTACTCTTTGTTTTGTCGAATAAGCACTCCCCTTCTCCCAGTTTCTATCCCTCACTGGATGAAAATCCTGCCAGAAGCTAAATTGCAGTTCATGCACCAATGTATATTTACCTGCCGTCTCCGCTACTTTTCTCAATTCTTGAACTTTCTGTTCATTCGCATGAATTCTGATCATCTCTGGAAGAGACTCCTCCAGTAGAATAATCTCTCTTTGAGCCTTATATGTCTGCTTTAAGGCCGACGTCCATCTCTACAAATTACCATATTAAAATCTTTTAAACTCACGATATGTCTGACCTGGTTTCATCTTTAAGTTTTTGAACCGCTGCCTATATGCTTTAGAGACCAAATCGTAAGAACTCAAAATACTTTGTTTGACATCTGCACAATCCTTTGACCCCTCATCTGTCAGCGCTACAAATATCTTACTTGCTCTACCTATCAGCTTAGTCTGAACTAGCTTTACGCCTAAGTTCTTTGAGCAGTCCATTTTCCCCTACAATTTTTTCAAATGAAAGAAAGAAGGCTTTGGCAACTTTTTCATCAAAGTGCTTCAATATTTTAACATATTTGTGGACATCACTATCTCTATTCACTTAACTTTCCTGACTAATTTGCAACTTCTGAAGTTCAAATTCACTCTCTTTTTTCTTTCTACTCACTCTTCATCTCTCTCTTTCCTCTCTCTCTCTTTGCTCAGCTGAGAACCTTCTCTCACTTCCCCCCTTTTCTTTACTATCTAAAATCTTTTACTCCAGTTGCAATTACTTTTTTTCTAACTCTGCTGCACTTCTATGTTTCTCTGATACAACTAAGTGCTTGACAAACTCTATTACAATTTCAGCTTCACTTTTGTCCATGGCTAAACCCAATTCTAAGCAAAAGTGAGTACTGCAATGCTGGAACCTAGACTCTATATTACAGTGGTGCTGGAAACGAACAGCAGGTCAGGCAGCATCCGAGGAGCAGGAAAATCGATGTTTCGGGCAAAAGCCATTCATCATGAATGGAGGCAGGGTGCCTCCAAGTTGGAAATATAAATGGGAAGGTGGCCGGGGAGAAGGAAGCAAAAAGTAAAATATGTGGATGGGGGTGGGGATGAAGTTAATAGGTCAAAGAGGAGGTTGGCAAAGGTAGCAAAGAGTACAATGGGCGGATGGGGTTGGGGATGAAGGTGATACGTTAGAGAGGAGGATGGAGCAGAAAGGTGGGAAGGAGGATTGGCAGGTAGGACAGGTCATGAGGTGGGGCTGAGCTGGAGGTTTGGAACTGTGGTAAGGTGGGGTGAGGGGAAATGGGGAAATTGGTGCAGTCCACATTGATGTCCTGGGGTTGAAGTGTTCTGAGGCGGAAGGTGAGGAGTTCTCCATTAAGGCGTCTGGTGGTGAGGGAGTGGCCGTGGAGTAGGCCCAGGACCTGCATGTCCTTAGCAGAGTGGGAGAGGGAGGTGAAATGTTGGCCCCTGTGCAGTGGGGTTGATTGGTTGTCCTGGAGACGTTCCATAAAGTGCTCTGTGAGAAGGCGTCCAGTCTACACAATGTAGAGGAGACCGCATCAGGAGCAACAGATACAATAAATGAAATTGGTGGATGTGCAGGTGAAACAGGATGTGGACGGCTCCTTTGGGGTCTTGGATGGAGGTGAGGGAAGAGGTGTGGACGCAGGTTTTGCAATTCCTGTGGCGGAAGGAGAAGGTGCCAGGAGTGGAGGGTGGTTGTTGGGGATCGTGGACCTGACTAGGTAATCATGGAGGGATCGATCTTTGTGGAAAATGTAAAGGGTTGTGGAGGGAAATATACTTCAGGTCGTGGGGTCCGTTTGGAGGTTGCGGAAATGTCGTCGGATGATTTAGTTTATGTGAAGGTTAATAGGGTGTAAGGTGAGGAAAAGAAGGGTTCTGTCCTTGTTACGGTTGTCGGGGTGGGGTTTGTTGGTGGAGGTGCGGGATGTGTATGAGATGCGTTGGAGAGCATCTTTAACCACATGGGAAGGCAAATTGCCGTCTTTAAAGAAGGAGGCTATCTAGTGTACTCTATGGTGGAACTAGTCCTCCTGGGAGCAGATACGGTAGAGGCAGAATACAGGTTGGCATTTTTGCAGTAGGTAGGGTGGGAAGAGTTGTAATCCAGGTAGCTGTGGGAGTCGGTGGTTTTGTGAAAAATGTCAGTGTCAAGTCAGTTGTCCTTAGTGGAGGTGGAGAGGTCCAGGAAGGGGAAGATATGTCAGAGATGGTCCAGGTGAATTTAAGATTGGGGTGGCACGTGTTGGTGAAGTTGGTGAACTGCTCAAATTCCTCGCAGGAGCACAAGGTGGCGCCAATGCAGTCATTAATGTAATGGAGGAAGAGGTGGAGAGTGGTGCCGGTGTAACTACGGAAGATGGAATGTTCTACGTAGCCGACAAAGAGACAGGCATAGCTAGGGCTCACACGCGTGCCCATGGCTACCCCTTGGGTCTGGAGGAAGTGGAAGCCTTCGAAGGAGAAATTGTTAAGGGTGAGGACCAGTTCAGACAAACGAATGAGAGTGTCTGTGGAAAGATACTGTTGGGTACATTGGGAGAGGAAGAAACAGAGGGCTTGGAGGCCCTGGTCATGGTGGATGGAGGTGTAGAGGAATTGGATATCCATGGTGGAATGAGGCGTTGGCGGCCGGAGAAACGGAAGTCTTGGAGGTGGTAGAGGGTCTGGGTGGTGTCTCGAACATATGTGGGAAGTTCCTCGTCAAGGGGGGATAAAAAAGTATCGAGGTGGGTGGAGATGAGTTCGGTGGGGCAGGAGAATGCTGAGACAATGAGTCAGCTGGGATGGTCAGGGTTGTGTATCTTGGGAATGAGGTAGAATCGCGCGGTGCGAAGTTCCTGGAAGCTGTGTGTGGGAGATCTCCTGAGGTGATGAGGTTGTGCATGGTCAGCGAGATGATAGTTTGGTGAGGATGTGTGGAGTCATGGTCGAGGGGGCGGTAGGAGGAGGTTTCTTCAAGTTGGCGTCTGGCTTCAATTGTGTAGAGGTCAGTGCGCCAAACTACCACTGCACGCCCTTTTCCAGCATCACTCTAATGTAAACATAATTCTAACCTATTTGCTAATTCTAAACGTATGCCCTTCCTCTGTCTTTCTAACGTTCTTGGCAAATTTGGGAATCATCTTTAAACCCCAAAATCTCTTTAGCAATGTTACGATCCATTTCTCTCACTTTTCATTTAGTCACCCACAAGTAACCAAAATTAAACAAATTTTCTGACCTAACTTTTATTTAAAGATCTAGGACTATAATTGCTGAGTGTTGCAATCCGCTGAGATCTTTTGTACCACAAATCTGTTCATGTATGCACAAATCCCAAACAACAAATCCCATTCTGTTATGACGTCGATGTTGAAATTTAAATTAAATGCCAAAAAATGCTCACCTCGTCTCGTATTCTGTTAACACATAAATGAGAGAGAACCTCAAATTCTACCATCAAAGAAAAATAACAATTTATTTTCTGAACTCGAATGGTAAACTCTAAAAAATACTATTCACAGGCACAACACCCCCTTTTCTTAACTGCTTAGTATTTGATTCCAAAACTACAAAATATGCTGTTCCAGTAATCCACTTATTAAGCATTACATTAACTTAATCTCAACATCACACAAGCTCTGTCTTTCCCGCTGTCTTTAACCTCCCTGCTGCTGATTTCCATGGGTAATCGTATTGCCTTTCTATTAACAGCATGTAGGTTTTGCATGAAGAAGTATCTTTGATAGAGAATATCTTTCTAATTTATTTGAGACCTAGATGTTAGATGGCTATTTAGCTCTCTGGCTCGACAGCAGTTGCTCTCACTCTAATTTTCAAAACATAATATTTATATACTCCCATGACACATGAAATTCTGATCATTTGATTAGTTTCCAGGTGTTAAAACAATAAAGTGTATTCTCCAATTGTTTCTAGTATCCTTGACATGATTACAACTAATTGGTTAAATTTGAATTGTCGTCAAAACAGCAACCAAAACTCAGGTAACCATTTACCAGCCATTCATTACATTTGGAACAACCTGACCTTTAGCCATCAGTTGTGGCTATACATAAATTCAGCAAAGCACGTTCTGTCTTAACCTGACCAGATATGCTTTCGGCTTCGTAACAAGTCAGCATGGACCAGTTTGCGGAGTATAAAGTTCTATGCTTCTCAGACTCCTGGATGTTCTCTGTTTGGTGACTCATAATCAAGGTCCTTTCGGACAATGACATTTCCCAAAATCGCACCACTTAATCAATGCAAAATGAGATCTCTGCTATTTGTTCCCCACATCAAAATCATGAGTCTAACTTGCTAATTGCTGTGGTCCAAATACTGATACATGTGATACCGCGAAAGTAACAGCCTTCAGTCCACACACGGTTGCATTCCCTGTAATATCCACGAGGTCATAATCCATGTAGTTCATACCCCCTTACACATAGACTTTCGCTCAGCTGTCAACAACCACGTCGGAAGTATTCTATTAATGGAGCGGCACGGTGGCACAGTAGTTAGCACTGCTGCCTCACAGCGCCAGAGACTCGGGTTCAATTCCCGACTCAGGCGACTGACTGTGTGGAGTTTGCACATTCTCCCCGTGTCTGCGTGGGTTTCCTCCGGGTGCTCCGGTTTCCTCCCACAGTCCAAAGATGTGCGGGTCAGGTGAATTGGCCATGCTAAATTGCCCGTAGTGTTAGGTTAAAGGGGTAAATGTAGGGGTATGGGTGGGTTGCGCTTCGGCGGGTCGGTGTGGACTTGTTGGGCCGAAGGGCCTGTTTCCAGACTGTAAGTAATCCAGTCTAATACAAATACACCACTGTCACTGGGATCTCATCTGTGGATGCCTCACCAAACACCAACTCCACAGTTTTCTCAGAAATGATTTCCGTTTTCTGACTCTTCCAAGTCACATCATGATTCTGTAAATGTCTATTTTTCACATTCCTTCTAGCAGATTGCAATAATTTTCTTCACACTGACATCAAGTTGTCCAAAATTTAGACTTAATTTATTTCCCTCTCCGTAACGTTTTCAATACTTTGGATTGTTAAAGGTACTTTTAGGTCTGCAGCAAGCAGTACGTTCAGTCTAAATAGTCTTGAAGGATATTCAATAATTATTTCTTGTGGTTATACTATCTAAAAGTCATGAATAGGAAAGGTTTGGAGGAATATGGACCAAGTGTCAGCAGGTGGGACTAGGTTAGTTTGGGATTATGATAATCACAGACTGATTTCACCGACTGGTCTATTTATGTGCCGAAAGTCTCTGTCACTCTTTCACTAGTTATTTTGGCTCCTGCCTGAATACTCCTGGATGGGGCTCATCTGATGCAGTAACTTACCAATCTTCTGTTCAGTTAGTTTATTGAGTGATTTCTCTTTATTAATTTTAATCCCCCATAGTTTGTCAATTGCACCAGACACTCTCTCCCCTAATACTTGTGGACGATTTTCTGTATCTTCCTATGTGGACAGAGAAGTAATGTATTCCCCTCAGTGGTGGGCAGAGATGGTCTCCGTCACTGAGTGAAAAAGTCGGAGCACTGCACTTGGGAGATGATGGATTTGGGACCCACTCCTGCCCAGGCAGTTCTAAAATCAAAATAGTTCAAATGATACAGTCACTGAGAGTACAGTGCTCTTCCTAGTATGAAGTTAAAGGTTATGCTGAAATAGATGGCATAAAGCTGTGACCACCACATTTTAGAATCAAACTGAATTTACACCTTACACCTTACACCTGACATATGTCCAGGGAGAGACAGGAATGCATTTGTGATCAAATTATTTGTTACAGGAAGACAGGTCATAAGAAAACTGCAGGCAGAAAGACGTGGATGATGGTTTAATCAGAAAATGCACTGATGTAGAAGTGAAGACTGCGAATATTGTGGAGGTTGTAGTGGGCAGGTTTGCTGATGGAGGGATTACTGAGACATAACTCAGCTCAGGTCAAAATGGGCCAGTTTTGATTATCAACACTTTTTTTCCCTCCTCAGATGTTTGTAAGTGACGTGTATGATTCTCATGAAATAGGAATGGAGTTTGTGATTGAACGTGAATACAACAGTTTATACCTTTGCCAAATGTGGGCAACAGAAATAGCGATCGTGCTCACAATGGTTTACAGAACTAAAAATTGACAGAGACAGGCTCACCAGAAACACCGAGGTAAAAACAATGACTGCAGATGCTGGAAACCAGATTCTGGATTAGTGGTGCTGGAAGAGCACAGCAATTAAGGCAGGATCCGAGGACAGGGAAAATGGGGTAGTAATCATTAGTAATAATACTGAATAATCATCAGTACACACTCTGTCCGCCAAGTTAAACGTATCCAATCCTGAGAAAGCCAGTAAAGACTTTCGGATAAACCTCTTTCGATTGTTGGAACGTTCCAGTCTAATGCTCTCAGATTCTGCTCCATTGTTGGAGCATTCCCGTCTAATGTTCTCAGATTACTATCTCTCCCTCTCTCTGGAGCTGCTGATCTCAATCAGGTTGAGGATGCTGCTACCGCTGATACTATGGGATAACATGTTGAATGAAACCCCTTATTAATAGAAGAGGGAAACCCTCCAGTGACACAGTTCTGATCCATGGACACTGACATCAATCATAATCACTGAATAAACTAATCAGTTAACCCGTTTCACGACAACAGTTTTAATGTGACAGCGCTACCTGGTCTGGGTGGGTTGTTGATATTGCCTGGTATTGATCTTATTGTTCACATCCAATTACTTGAACAATGTTAGTGGTAAAGGAGAATGGTGATGCTTTCCTTCCACAGTCTTGATGATACTGCTGTGTTATCCATACACAATGATCGATGTAGCCATCTCTGAAGAGAAAATTGTGAGGTTGCTACGACACTGAAGTCTCCTACATCTCAACAAGTATCAGTCCAAAACCTGTCTCTGAGGAGAGCTGCCCTGAACATAGGGAGTACACATTTCTCTGGTCATTCCTCTCATTCCTGTAGTAAGACAGCATCTTATCTTTAACACAACGCTAATCAATAACTTGTTTCTAAAGATGAAAATATCTTTTTGCATAGCTTATCCGCCTTTTTCAGATGCTTTAACCTTGGCCTTTATTAATAGAGGGATTGATTTCCCGAACCAGGAGGTTATGCTGCAGCTGCACAAAGCTCCGGTCCCGCCACAATTGGAGTATTGTGTACAGTTCTGGTCACTGCAGTATAAGAAGGATGTGGAAGCTTTGGAAAGGGTGCAGAGGAGATTCACTGGGATGTTGCCTGGTATGGAAGGAATGTCTTACGAGGAAAGGCTGAGGGCCTTGAGGCTGTTCTCGTTAGAGAGAAGAAGGTTGAGAGGTGACTTAATAGAGACATACAAGGTAATCAGAGGGTTAGATAGGGTGGATATGGAGAGCCTTTTTCCAAGTATGGGGACGGCAAACACGAGGGGTCAAAATTTTAAAGTGAGGGGAGATAGGTATAAGACAGATGTCAGAGGTTCTTTCTTTACTCAGAGAGTAGTAAGGGTATGGAATGCTTTGCTTGCATCAGTAGTAGATTCGCCAAGTTTAAGTGCATTTAAGTCGTCATGGACAGGCAAATAGACGTACATGAAATAGTGCAGGTGGGATGGACTTCAGATGAGTATGACAGGGCGGCGCAACATCGAGGGCCGAAGGGCCTGTACTGCGCTGTAATATTCTATGTTCTATCTTTGGAGTGTGGGAGGAAACTAGATCACTGGGAGGAAACCCACACAGATATGGGGAGAATGTTCAAACTCCTCCTGGAGGGTCAGCCGAGGTTGGAATTGAGCTCAGCTCCCCAGTGATATGAGGCAGCAGTGCTACGCTCATATCCACTATGTTCTTCCATTAGTTCTATTTGTTACTTGTGGCTGACTAAAGAAATCTGCCTGCTTTGTTCCTATCACTGAACCTGACCCAGGTGGACAGAGATACCTTTAACATTGGCCATATACCAAATTAGTTACATATAAAATCTGTTGTGAGCAGTGGAGGAGTGTGACTCGAAAAGGGAACAATGACAGCCTCCAACTTCAGTCAGAGCAGGAATGAGGAGAAATTCACAAAATGGGAATTCATTCAAATGGGAATTCTCTTTCCCAGAAGATTGGGATGGCTGAATCTTTCTAGTATATCAAGACTGGTTTCATGCGATTTTCCATAGACAGGTGAATCAGGGATAATGGTGTGCGGAGAGAATCGTGCAGCTGGGACAACAATGAGAAGAACTACGATATTAATTACCGGTGGAGTAGTGTCAGCCCTTCAGACCTGCTACACAGGGGCAGATCGAGGCCATTCCGATGGTTATCTGTAGTTTCAGAAATGCACCTGGCTGGGTCAGGAAGTGAAACCCTTCCCCCAATCCTTCTTTCCAGGCTTCCCCTCTCTGTAACTTCTGCTCCAGATATGGCTCATGTTACAGACCCAGATTCACTGTGTATGCAACCCCCATACCCTACCCAAGGTTTACTCAAACAATTCCTCTGCTCTCCCTCAATGCAACATTGCACAATACGACTTCCAGGAAAATAACCAATGACTTTCCAAAATCATAGCGTTAGAGCATAAGAAATAGTAACAGGAGAAGGCTCTTCGGCCCCTGAAGCCTGCACTACCATTCAATAAGAACATGGCTGATCTACTCCAGAGCTCAACTCCACTTTCCAGCTAACCTCTTGTATCCCTCAGCTCGCTGATATATTAATAACCAATCCACCCCCTTTGTAAATACATTCAGTGCCCCAGCCTCCACAACTCTCTGGGTTAGAGAATTCCAAATGTTCACTACCTTCTGAAAGAAAGTTTTTCTTTGCATCTCAGTTTGAAATCGAAATCTCTTATTCTGTATCTATGTCTCCGAGTGAGATACTCTGCCCAGGAGCGGACCCACATTCTGAATAGTTACGAGAATGTTGCCTGGTATGGAAGGTGCTAGCTATGAAGAGAGGTTGAGTCGGTTCGGTTTATTTTCACTAGAAAAAAGGAGATTGAGGGGGGACCTGATTGAGGTTTGCAAAATCATGAAGCGTATAGACACGGTGGATAGAGGCAAGCTTTTTCTCAGGGTGAAGGATTCAATAACCAGAGGCCATGCTTTCAAGGTTAGAGCTGGATAAATGAAGGGGAATACATGCGGCTAGTACTTCACACAGAGGGTGGTGGGCGTTTGGAACACATTGCCAGCAGAGGTGGTAGAGGCAGGCACGGTAGATTCATTTAATTAGCGTCTGGACAGATGCATGAGTAGGTGGGGATCAGCGGGTTACACATGCTAAGGAATTGACTGACAGGTTTAGAGAGTACGTTTGGATCGGCTCAGGCTTGAAGGGCCGAAGGGTCTGATCCTGGGCTGTAAATTTTCTTTGTTCTTTGTTGTTTGTTCTTGTGAAGCCCTCTCTGTATCTTGTACGTTTCAGTAATATTCATCCTCATTAATTTCAACGACAATGAATAAACATCTCACCATTTTAGAGTTACTTAACAATTCAACTCTTGCATCACAGGAAACAGTCGCCTAATGAACCAACCTAGTTACTTGCTGCATCAGCATGCTCACTTTATGCTTCATACACAGGAACACATGAATCCCTTTATATTGCTTCTTTTTTTGGAATCATCTTCATTAAGTAACAACCTGCCTCTTAGTTCTCAGTTTCATCCTCAAACTCGAATGTATATTGTACTCAGCTCCCGGCATCAGACTATCAGTACAGATGATAAATACCTCTTGCCATCAGACTGATATTTGTGGTACGCCAGTAGATACATTTTATCATAAAGGTCGATTAATAGTGACTCTCTAATTTCTATGTGTTAACCAACAGCCACCCCTTGCTCATACATTATCCGTCATACTATGAGTTTCTGTGTTGTGCAAGAAACTTTATTTTGGGATACCTTGTGGAAAATCTCTGGAAAGCCTCGTGCCTACCATTTCCCATTAATCAAATCTGCTTGTTACATTCTCAGGGATCTCCAGAAAAAACGTTTCATGATTTAACAGGGCAATATAGATCCCCTTTCACAAAACCATGCTGACTCTGCGTGAATCTTTTCTAAATGCCCTGCAATCCCTTCCTTAATAACCGATTCTAGCAGATTCCCAGCAATAATGATTAGGCTAAATGGTTCCTGCTTTCTGTCACGCTCTTGGAGACAGGCGCCACATTGGAGGATCACCAGTTTCACTGGAACATTCCTGTAACCCAGAGAGCTATGGAATATTTCACACAATGCCACCAGTCACTCTGGAACCGCTTCTTTTAAAACCATCTACGAATTACTGCTGATCTGTCTACCCTTAGTTGTATCTGTTTAATTTTTTTAAAAAGTATTCTCTTTGTGAGAGACAGTTCAAGAACTTCCCTCCGAGTACCATTTTGATTGTATCATTGAAATACTTACAGGGGATTTCCCTATGAGTTTAAAAATCACACAAGACGAGGTTATAGTCCAACAGGTTTAATTGGAAACACACTAGTTTTTGGAGCGCTGCTCCTTCATCAGGTGACTGTCACAGTCACCAAATACCATGGCTATTCACCCTACCCATGCCTCCCATGATTTTATAAACTTTTATAATGTCACCCCTCAACCTCCTACACTCCATCTGATATTAACTTCAAGAACAAACATTTAAATATAAACACTGCAAATTTAAAACAGTATTCAAAATGACAGGTAAACAACACTCAGCCCAAACTTCATACTGTGATTTGTTTTTCTCCATGCCACAATACTAAGGCAGCATGAAACTCTTACTAGTGCCAATAAGAAGTCAACCACCTGAATTCCATTGTCTAAAGGGAGTTATGATCTCTGCAGTGAAAACATTTCTCTGGCCAGATCTATGGAAGAAACGGAATTGTTATCCCAAACGTTCAGCGTGCAGTTGCATTTAGCAGAGTGAGATGAAGGCTGAATATACTTTTGGAAATTTGGATCACAGTGTGAATTCAGTGCAAAGGGGGAGAGGTGTTTTCAATAAGGTTTACTTCAAGAAGCAAACTTTCCGGAATGACATGTGAGTGGGAGCTGTAAAACAGTATGAATTGGGCGGCCGAACCTCACTGAGGCCAGAAGCAAAGTGGCAGCTCAAAACGTTGCTTGATTCTCGTGCCGGGACGGTAGACTTGATCAAAGAGCTTCAGGTGAAGTGGGTAGGGACCATAATGTGAGAGAATGTGCTCTGTAATTTGAGAGGAAGAACCTGGAATCAGGAAGGGGAGACGAGCAGGGAAGAGGATGAAGCAGCAATGGCAGGGGTTTCTGGGGGTAATTCATGCCCAGCATCTGCTTATGGCTCCTGATATAAACTGCAAAAATCTGCTCCTACACAAGCGTTCATGAATTTGTAATTCAATAGTATCCTTGACAGCTTTTGTCAACCATGGGTGGTTCATATCCTTATCGTGTCTTTCTGTTTGAACAGAAACAACAATTGCTGAGTGTTATGGGATATCTGCTAGAATGTCTGCTCCTGTATACTCACTGGCCTTCCTCTGGGTCTATTTCCACACCCCGCCTCGGACCAGATGTGAGACAGAAATCTTCAATTTATATGTCTGGTTCTTCTTCAGGGGGATCTTCTGCAAGTGGCTGAACACATGATTAACGGTGACTTACTCCATTCTCCCAGTTTATTTGTCTCTTTTGTTTCTGTTTGATGATGCCACATTCCAGTGGGCCGCCTGTGATGTGATCTCCTTTTCCGTCAAACGAGAAATACCCTAACTCCGGTGGACAGGGCATGCAGCTGTTACTGTCCCATCTCTCACGCTTCTGCCATCACTCCGTCCTCTCCTTCCCAAAACAATGATAGATCTCCCCTTGTCATCACTTCCTGCTGCACTAGAATCCATATTCTCAGAATCATCCTCTGTCACTTCCATCACCTCCAGCATGACATCACCATCAAACACATCTTTTCCTCCCATCCACGTCATATTTCACAGGGAACATTCCTGCAGTGACACCCTTCATCACCCTGAACACTTCCCCTCTCCCCAATGAAACCTTCCCTTGCAATTGAAGAAGTTGCAACACTTGCCCATTCATCTCTTCCCTCTTCACTGTCTAAGGCCTCAAACACAACTTCCAATTGAAGCAACATTTCCCTTGTACTCTTTCAATCCAATCTCCTGTCAATAACGCTCACAATGCAGAGTTCCTTACACTGGTAAGACCACAGAGATTGCTTCGAGTAACACTCCCACTCTGTGGGAATAACCCTGACCTTATCATTGCTTCCCACTATAATGAACTACCTTGGTCTCATGCTAACATTTCAGTCCTGGGCTGCTGCAATGTTCCAATGAAGCACAATCCAAACTCGAGTAACACCTCACTTTGCGTTTTGGTACGTTACAGATTGCAGGAGTTAATACTCAATTTCACAAATTCACAGCCTGACCCCATTATGGCTTTTCTCCATTTTGTGTACATTCTCCTTCCTGGCCTCCCTATGACCTTGTGTATTTGTGTCTTCTTTATCTTGCACTCAATAGAGAGAACTCCTTTCCCCCAATCACATCTTAATTTAAAGCCATTTCACATCATCTTCTTGTTCACCAATGCTAAAGGCCAGTTTATCTTTTGCCAGAACCTCTTTTCCCTGTCACCCACTTTCGGCGTCTGTCAAGGGATTAAAAAGCTCATTTTCCAATCCTTTTCCGCTCTGAAGAAGTGTCATACTGGACTTGAAACGCTAACTCTGTTTCTCTGTCTCCGCAGATGCTAACGCACTTGCTGAGTTTCTCCATAAATGAATAAGTACAGAAAAAAAATTCAATTTAACTAATGGTCATGGACACTGGAAATAAAAATACAAATATTGCTGGAGAAACTGGGAGCTTTGTCGAAGGGTCACTGCATCCAGAAATTAACTCTGCTTACACTCCATAAGATGCTGCCAGACCTGCTTAGTTTCTTCAGTAATTTCTGTTTTAGAACAGATTCCACAGACGTGTGGCAAAGTTGCTCAAATGCCCTGTACAACACAAAATGCCGTACATTGGAAGTGAACAATAACACAAGGTGCACACATTCATTGGGTCTTATAATAAATAAGGCTGGCATCACTGACACGACAGAGTTCTTAATCATGGTCAGGGAAAGAAACAGAGGGAATCACATTCACATCAAACACACAAAGATATCAATCGAGGAATGGCAAAGATTCAGATGCATATGTTACGGGGTTTGAGAAATGTAACAAATTGGAGATGTGAGAAGCCCTCAGCAGGGAGAAGCCCTCAGCAGAATGAGAATATGAAAACAGAAGCGTTACCATATCAGAAACCAGTGGAGTGCAGTGGAGGCTGGGACGCTAAATGTCTTCAAGGCAGAGATTGATAAATTTTTGATGTCACAAGGAATTAAGGGCTACGTGGAGAATGCGGGTAAGTAGAGTTGAAATGCCCATCAGCCACGATTAAATGGCGGAGTGGACTCAATGGGCCGAATGGCCTTACTTCCACTCCTATGTCTTATGGTCTTATTTATATAGTTCATCCATTTACCTAAACACCATAGAATACAAGCCCCGTCGACTCATCTTGCTCCAACAACAAAGATGGCAGATAGATGGGTGACAGTGAGGGGGACTGGGAGGAAGCAGCCAGTGCAGGGACCCCCTGCGGCCGTTCCCCTCAAGAACAAGTATACCGTTTTGGATACTTGTGGGGGGGATGACTTACCAGGGGTAAGTAACGGGGCTCAGGTCTCTGGCACGGAGCCTGTCCCCGTTACTCAGAAGGGAAGGGTGAAGAAGATTCATGAAGAAGGGCATGTGCCCGAAACGTCGAATCTTCTGTTCCCTAGATGCTGCCTGAATGCTGTGCTGTTCCAGCAATAAAGTTTCAGCTTTGATCTCCAGCGTCTGCAGACCTCACTTTCTCCTCCAAGGGTGAAGAAGAGCAGCGCAGTAGTAATTGGGGACTCGATAGTTCGGGGCACAGATAGGCGGTTTTGTGGGAACGAGAGAGACTCACGTTTGGTATGTTGCCTCCCAGGTGCAAGGGTACGTGATGTCTCTGATCGTGTTTTCCGGGTCCTGGAGGGGGAGGGGGAGCAGCCCGAAGTCGTGGTCCATATTGGCACCAACAACATAGGTAGGAGGAGTGCCGAGGATGTTAGACAGGCTTTCAGGGAGCTAGGTTGGAAGCTCAGAGTTAGAACGAACAGAGTTGTTGTCTCTGGTTTGTTACCCGTGCCACGTGATAGAGATTCGAGGAATAGGGAAAGAGAACACTTAAATGCGTGGCTACAGGGATGGTGCAGGAGGGAGGGATTCCGGTTTTTGGATAACTGGGGTTCTTTCTGGGGACGGTGGGACCTCTATAAACAGGATGGTCTACACCTGAACCTGAGGGGTACCAGTATCCTTGGGGGGAGGTTTGCTAGTGCTCTTGGTGGGGGGGGGGGGGGGGGTTTAAACTAACTCTGCAGGGGCGTGGGAACCCAGATTGTAGCTTCAGGGTGCAGGGCCTGGAGTGTAGGGAGGTTAGGAACATGCCATCAATTTCAAAGGAGGGTGCCTGTAAACAGGAAAGTGGCTTGAAGTGTGTATACTTCAATGCAAGAAGTATACGAAATAAGGTAGGTGAACTTGCAGCGTGGGTTGGTACCTGGGACTTCGATGTTGTGGCTATTACGGAGACATGGCTAGAACAGGGACAGGATTGGCTGTTGCAGGTTCCAGGATTTAAATGTTTTAGTAGGGTCAGAGGTGGGGGTAAAAGAGGGGGAGGTGTGGCATTGCTTGTCAAAGATAGTATTACAGTGGTGGAAAGGACGATGGATGAGGACTTGCCATCTGAGGTAGTTTGGGCTGAGGTTAGGAATAGGAAAGGTGAGGTCACCCTGTTAGGAGTCTTTTACAGGCCTCCTAATAGTCCTAGAATCATTGAAGAAAGGATAGGGAAGGTGATTCAGGAGATGAGTGACAGTAATAGGGTGGTTGTTATGGGGGACTTTAACTTTCCTGATATTGATTGGGAAAGCTATAGCTCAAGTTCGTTAGATGGGTCAGTGTTTGTTCAATGTGTGCAGGAGAGTTTCCTGACACAATATGTAGACAGGCCAACAAGAGGTGAGGCCATACTGGATTTGGTTCTGGGTAACGAACCAGGCCAGGTGTTAGAATTAGAGGTAGGTGAGCACTTTGGGGATAGTGACCATAATTCGGTGATTTTTACTCTCGTGATGGAGAGGGATAAGTGTGTAGTACAGGGCAAGAGTTATAGCTGGGGTCAGGGAAATTATGATGCGGTGAGGCATGACTTAGGATGTGTGGCTTGGAAAAGTAGACTCCAAGGCAAGAGTGTAAATGATATGTGGAGCTTGTTCAAGGAGCAACTATTGAGTGTCCTTGATAATTATGTACCTGTCAGGCAGGGAGGAAAGGGTCGTGCGAGGGAGCCGTCGTTTAATAAGGAATTGGAATCCCTTGTTAAATGGAAGAGGGTGGCCTATCTTAAGATGAGACGTGAAGGTTCAATTGGGGCGATTGAGAGTTATAGGGTAGCCAGGAAGGACCTGAAGAGAGAGCTAAGAGCAGCAAGGAGGGGACATGAAAGGTCCTTAGTCGGTAGGATTAGGGAAAACCCTAAGGCTTTCTATAGGTATGTTAGGAATAAAAGAATGACTAGGGTAGGAATATGTCCAGTCAAGGATAGTAGTGGGAAGTTACGTGTGGAGGCGGAAGAGATTGGGGAGACACTGAATGAATACTTTTCTTCAGTGTTTACTCAGGAACAGGGCATTGTCGTCGATGTGAATACTGAGTCACAAATAAGTAGAATGGATGGCTTTGAGGTATGTAGAGAACAGGTGTTGGAAATCCTGGAAAAGGTGAAAATAGATAAGTCCCCTGGGCCTGATGGCATTTATCCTAGGATTCTCTGGAAAGCAAGGGAGGAGATTGCAGAGCCATTGGCCTTGATTTTTATGTCCTCTTTGTCTACAGGAGTAGTGCCAGAAGACTGGAGGATATCAGATGTGGTTCCCTTGTTCAAAAAGGGGAGTAGGGATAACCCTAGTAACTATAGGCCGGTGAGTCTCACTTCTGTTGTGGCCAAAGTCTTAGAGAGAATTGTAAGGGATAGGATTTATGCACATCTGGATAGGAATAATGTGATCAAGGATAGTCAGCATGGTTTTGCGAAGGGCAGGTCGTGCCTCACAAACCTTATTGAATTCTTTGAAAAGGTGACGAAGGAGGTTGATGAGGGGAAAGTGGTAGATGTGGTGTATATGGATTTTAGCAAGGCGTTTGATAAGGTTCCCCATGGTAGGCTACTGCAGAAAATACGGAGATATAGCATTGAGGGTGAGTTGGAGGTTTGGATTAGGAATTGGCTGGATGGAAGAAGACAGAGGGTAGTAGTTGATGGCAAAGTTTCTTCATGGAGTGCCGTCACTAGCGGTGTTCCGCAAGGATCTGTTTTGGGACCATTGCTGTTTGTCATTTTTATAAATGACCTGGAAGAGGGGTTAGAAGGTTGGGTGAGCAAGTTTGCGGATGATACGAAAGTCGGAGGAGTTGTTGACAGTGAGGAAGGATGTGGCAGGTTACATCAGGATATAGAGAAGCTGCAGAGTTGGGCAGATAGGCGGCAAATGGAATTCAATGTAGCTAAGTGTGAGGTGATTCACTTTGGGAAGAATAACAAAAAGATGGGGTACTGGGCTAATGGTCGGATACTTGGTAGTGTGGATAAGCAGAGGGATCTTGGTGTCCATGTACACAGATCTCTGAAAGTTGCCACCCAGGTAAATAGTGCGGTGAGGAAGGCATATGGCGTACTGGCTTTTATTGGTAGAGGAATTGAGTTCCGGAGTACTGAGGTCATGATGCAGTTGTATAAGACTCTGGTGCGGCCGCATATGGAATATTGTGTGCAGGTTTGGTCGCCATACTATAGGAAGGATGTGGAGGCACTGGAACGGGTGCAGAGGAGGTTTACCATGATGTTGCCTGGTATGGAAGGAAGATCGTATGAGGAAAGACTGAGACACTTGGGGCTGTTTTCATTAGAGAAAAGAAGGTTTAGGGGTGACTTGATTGAGGTGTACAAGATGATTAGGGGGCTAGATAGGGTTGACAGTGTGAACCTTTTCCCGCGTATGGAGTCGGGTATTACAAGGGGGCATAGCTTTAAATTAAGGGAGGTAGATATAGGACTGAAGTTAGGGGTAGGTTCTTCACTCAGCGAGTCGTAAGTTCATGGAATGCCCTGCCAGTAGCAGTGGTGGACTCTCCCTCTTTATGGGCATTTAAGCGGGCATTGGATAGGTATATGGAGGATAGTGGGTTAGTATAGGTTAGGTGGGCTTGGATCGGCGCAACATCGAGGGCCAAAGGGCCTGTACTGCGCTGTATTCTTCTATGTCTATGTCTAACAAGCCTGTCATCCCAGAAATTAGTGTGCACTGATTTCGCTGCACTCACTCAATGTCAGGTTTGTCCTTTATTAGGTAAGGAAATGAAAATTGCACAGAATACTGCACAGTGTTCGAGATGAGGTCTCACAAGGCACTGTACGGCTGTAGTATGACGCACTTCCTCCTATCACCTGATGAAGGAGCGACGCTCAGAAAGCTAGTGTGCTTCCAATTAAACCTGTTCGACTATAACCTGGTGTTGTGTGATTTTTAACTTTGAACACCAGTCCGACACCAGCATCTCCAAATCCTGTGCACAAATTTTCCTGAAATGAAAGTCAACACACCATATATTTTCAACAATACTGTGTATTTCCCAGACAGCGGAGACTGCTCTAACCTGTGTGCGACGTGTACAGCAGGCTGGTAAAGTGTTGTTGCTGCTGTACAGGACCTTAGTGAGATTACATGTGGAGTATTGTGAATAGATTTAATCTCCTCACTGAGGGAAAGATATTGGAATTCACTCCGACATTGTTCCCTCAACTGATGTTTGCAATGAAGGTGTTAATCATAGAACCCCTACTGTGTAGAAACGGGCAATTTGACCCATCGACGCCACATTGATGCTCCGAAATCCACCCCATGCAAACTCCACTCCCCAAACCAATCTCTGCAATCTGGCATTTTCCATGACTAATCCACCTAACCTGCACATCTTGCGACTGTGGGAGGAAACTGGCATATTTGATGGAAATCCTTGCAGGTACAGGGAGAATGTGCCAATTCTACATAAACAGTGACACAAGTCTGAAATCGAAGCCAGATCTCTGGTGCTGTGAGGCAGCAGTGCTAACACAGTGTGGGCAACACAACGTGCCTGCCTAATTCAAACCTCGAAATGTGACATAACAGCAGGGAGCTTCCAGAAGTCACCAAATCTGTCATTGAGCAACTGGAGAGGACATTGAGATCTTGAGAGGCTTGGTCAGGAACAGGTGCACGATATGCAAGCCATCAAGACTAAAGTGTAGGAACACCAGGAAGACATTCGGCCCATCAAGTGTGTAAAGCAGGAACATAATGAGTCCAATCATCCACCCATGCCTCTTACACAGCAATTCGAGCAGATCTTTTGCAGCCTTGAGCATGTTGCACAGGAATTTAAGTGGACTGTCGAGGTTGTAGGACGTGAAGAACTTAGAATAACCAACTTCACTCGGGAATGAGAAGTTATAAGTAAACGATTGTGACTGAAGGCAAATTGTTCGATTCTGTTTTTAAGGAATTAACAACAGGAGACTTTCAAAGTAAAACCACAATCTATCAAAGTTGACATGATCTTATTCAGGATAAATCATGCTTGAATGATTTGCCTAATTTCTTTTCTTAAAATAAACAGTGACGAGCAAGGTGAAAAAAGGGGATCCCATAGATGTTTTATATCTGGACATCAGAAGGCAATGCATAACTGCTTGATAAAAGATAAATATGCAAGACAAGAGCACATGGGGTTAGGAAAATGTATTTACTTGGAGAGAACTTTGGCTTACAAATAAAAACCATGCTATGGAGGTGCTGGCTTTGGACTGGGTTGGATAAGGTCAAAAATCAAACGATACCAGGTTACAGTCAAGGGGTTGTATGAAAAGATAAGCTTCCATAGCGCTGCTCCTTCATCAAGTGTTAGAGAGAGAAAAGAAGACATTAGAAACAGAATTTATAAAGAAAATATCAAAGAGTTATACAACTCATGTTAATGAATTGAACACATCGAAGATGGCTCCTATATCTTTAATCCGTTAGAATGGAGGTGCAGGTTTTGATTGATTAAAATGCCAATTCGAGAACTTATGTCAAGTCACTGCCTGGAGATATCTTCAGGTATGATCAATGTAAAGGAGGTGACCCCTCCGGACAGACAATGTATCTTAGGCGTGAGGTCTTGTTTGGCATCTGTCTGTGTCTTCATCTGGAGTTAGACTGGGATTATTTCCAATGTAGGGGTTTTTAGAATGCCACATTGGCTGACTGTATACGAATTATATATTTTTGACAAAATATAATGCATCTACAAATACAAATCTGCAAATGCAAATTCACCCCCATATTTATGTCTGTGTGTGTGTGTGTTTGAGCGCGCGCGTCTGTGTTTGAGAGTGAGGCGGAATATCTGTGGGAGTGGGAGAGAGAGTGTTTGTGAAAGAATATGGGCAGTATGCGTGCATGTGAGAGAGGCAAGTGTGTGTGTGCATTTGAGAGGGGGAGTGTGTTTGTGTGTGGGGAGGAGACGGAGAGAGTGCATGGGTATATTTAAGGGGGAGAGCGAGAGGATGCGTGTGTCCTCGTTAAGACACAGACAGATTTGACAGATCCCTTGCCCCACACACACTCACTCCGTGGTTTAAGAGCTTCCCGTCTCTGCAGTCTCTGCTCCATTTGTTGTTTATGTTACAGACCCAGATGTTGTAACTACAGTCCCCATGCTCCATCCAGAATTGGGTTACCAAATCCTCAGGTCTCCCTGAATGTCTGAGGCAGCTCACAGCACAACCTCCAGCAAATCATCATCAGCACCTCAACTAACTTTTCAGTAACAGGAGTCAGCCAGAAGGCCCTCAACTACAATTCCTTTACAATAATACTCGAGGGGCTTCCTCGTGTTACGAACCACACGATCAGCTGAGAGGGACAAACACAGGCGGTCTGTGGAAGGGGACAGACCAAGTTTCAAGGACGTGTCTCAAAGCTTCTGGAACCCCCTGTCCAACATGGAGCAACAGCCCACCATACACCATTTCGTTGTTTCTGAGCTTCAGAATGTCAGCACTTGATACACTCGGGAGACAAAAAAAAACACCAGGGAAAGGTACAGAAAAAAAAAACTATGGATAAGGAGACAGAGGAATGGGAGTAACTGGAGAAGTGAGACAATGATGGGTCTAATCACAAGAATGAGAACATTCAATAAAAGTATTGCCAGATCAATTGAAATGGTTCGTTACATCAAATTCTGAGTCTGCCTCACAAAACCATCCGAGACACCATAAACTGGGACAATATACCAACCGGAATGGAGAGATGTGCAGACCATGCAAGTGGACTACTCCATAAACTGGACTCTCTGCCCAGCATGGGGAGCTTTGCAAACCTTTGCCAGTATATTGCTACTATACCTGCACTACAGAGATGCTTTACAGGGAAGATTTGCAACCCATGCAGTGAGTGACAGTGAATGGTATCCCACAAATATATGGCTCTGTATCTCCACTGGGAGAAAGTGAGGACTGCAGATGCTGGAGATCAGAGCTGATGTGTTGCTGGAAAAGCGCAGCAGGTCAGGCAGCATCCAAGGAGCAGGAGAATCGACGTTTTGGGCATGAGCCCTTCTTCAAGAATCCTGTTTGTGTGCGTGAGCGCGTGTTTGTGTGTTTTGATGGCAGTAAATATGAAACTTGTTGTTTGAGAGAGAGCACACATGGAGGAAATCAGTTTAATTGAGAACAACTGGCAATGGATTTTGTAATTACGATAGAGACACTGAGGTTTGTGTCACAGACGGAGGAAACGATGTACTTGAGAATATTAAAGTAAAGGCATTGCCAGACCAAGCAACACCATAAATCGATCCTCACAGGAATGACGGGATTCTGGCGTGAGGTGAGATCCGTTTCGTGGAATATCGAATTAGATTTGCTTCTGCAGGTTTGAAGTTGGGAGTGTCGGCAGCAGATTAATGCGATCATTAAGATTACATCTCATAGCTCAAGGTTCAAATATCAGATAGGATAAGCCAGTGAAGCATGTTCAGGAGATTTTAATGGACACAACTAGGAATGATCAAGTTATGTGTTAGGAATCATCTCATGGCCAAAGGAATCACCATAGCTGTTACTCGTCTGTTTCAGCCTCAGATAGTGGCCAGGGATGGGATGAAGTCAGAGGAAAGAAATGGAGTTTGTATCCTGTACAGAAGGCAGTGACCTACAAGCTTTAAATATTTAAATAGCAAGAGTTGTGATACAATAAATTGTGGTTCATAGCTGAAACTGAGTAGGTCAGCCCACAAGGCACAGTGCCAGAACTAAAGAGAGAGGGAGAGAATGAACAAGTTCACTGTTGTTATTCATAATGTTTTGGAGAGCGAGTATTTAGAGAGTAGAGTAAATGAAAATAATAGTAATACAGTCACAAATAGTTAATAGAAATAATAAATGGACAGTGAAACTTACCAGGGACACCAACAATAGCCAGGATAGGATAATAAAAATATTGAATAATGTAAAGTGCATATTGGATGCGCCATGCTAATGGCCACGAATATAAAGCAGAAAGAATCCAAACATATACGGATAATCTCCGGTCCATTATTGTAACATTCCAGTCTATTGTTCTCAGATTCGGATCCATTGTTCGCACACGCCAGTCTAATGTTCTCAGATTTTGATCTCTCCTTCCCCTCTCTCTCTGTAGCTGCCAATCTCTGTTCGTGCTGTCGGTGATGCTCCCGCTCATACTATGGGATAACACATTGAATGGAGCCCATTTATCATTAAAAGATGGAAACGCTCCACTGGGATAATTGCATTCCATGGAGACTGACATTAATCACAGTCACCAAACAAACAGGGTCAGTTAACCAGTTCCTTACATCATTTTCCATATCCCAATAAAAGGGAACATTTACTCAGTCTGGATGGAAAGTATGAGGGTTGCTGAGGGTTAGATAAAAAATCTTTCAATCAGTTTAATCTTTCTTTCTTGTACATAGGAGCATTGCTGGAACACTGTAGGTTTGTACGTGTTCCACCCTATTTATAAAAGGAGACAGTGATAAAACAACAGACCAGCTGCACAAAATGTCTGGTGCGGAATTTTCTAGATATCTTTGTGCAATGTTGCTCTTCGTTTTAAATGTGCTGTTATGAAACCCTTTCATAATCTTGAGACATCATTCAGAGCATTAAAATTGCTGGTCAGCAACAATTCTGTCCCCATGTGTCTGTTACAGAGGAATAGGAAGAGGTCATTCAGATTTTCAGGCCTGTAAGATAGGGTCAGGAAGAGGCCATTAAGCCTCGACGGTTTATTACAGAGGGACAGGAGGAGGTCATTCAACCTCTCGAGTCTGTTTCACAGGGACAGGAGGAAGCCATTAAGCCTCTCTAGTTTGTGACAGAGGGACAGAAGGAGTTCCTTCAGCCTCTCGAGTGTGTTACAGTGGGACAGGAAGAGGCCATTCATCCTTTCGAGACTGTTACAGAGGGACAGGAGATGGCCATTCAGCCTCTAGAACATGTTACAGAGCGACAAGAGGAAGCCATTCAGCCACTCCAACCTGTTACAGAGGGAAAAGCGTAGATCATTCAGCTTTTCGAGATTGTTACAGAGGGAAAGGTGGAGGCCTTGCAGCCTCTCGAGTCTGTTACAGAGTGACAGAAGGAGGCCATTCAACATATCGGGTTTGGGACAGAAGGAAAGGAGGAGGCCATTCATCCTGTCGAGTCTGTTACACAGGGACAGGAGGATGCCATTCAGCCTCTAGAGTTAGTCACACTGGGAAAGGGGAGGCCATTCAGTCACTCAATTCTGTTACAGAGGGACACAGCGAGGCCATTCAGCCTGTCAAACCTGTTACTCGCTCAGGGTCACATCGCTGCACAACAAAAGCAGTCAGTCAGCATGTTTGCTAAATTACTGAGAATTAAAACATTAATGCAGCATTCCGATTTTGAAGATGTTTTTCAGAAACATTGAAAGGGTTTCGGTCAATAGAAGCTATAAGGAATGTGAAGAGGCCATTCAGTCCCTCAAATCCATTCGACAGGAGCAGCAGGAGAGCACAAAACTATTGGAGCCTGGTACTTAGCGGAAGCAGGAGGAGAGCACACATCCATTGGAGCCTGTTACTCAGCGGCAGCAGGAGGAGCGCACACAGTTATTACAGCCTGTTACTCAGCAGCACGAGGATGAGAGCACACTTCTATTGCAGACAGTTACTCTGCAGCAGCAGAAGGAGAGAACACAGCTCTTGGGGACTGTTACTCGGGGCAGCAGGAGAGCATATAGCTATTGGAGCCTGTTACTCAGGGGCAGCAAAAGGAGAGCAATCAGCTACGCGAGTCTGCTACTCAGGGGCAGAAGCAGGAGAGCAGACAGAATTTGGAGCATGTTACTCAGGAGCAGCAAGAGGAGAGAACATAGCTACTGGAGCCTGTTACTCCGAGTCAGGAGGAGGAGAGCACACAGATATTGGAGTCTGTTACTGAGAGGCAGCAGGAGGAGAGCACATAGATATTGGAGCCTTTTACTTCGGAGCAGCAGGAGGTGAGCTCACAGCTATTGGAGCCTTGTACTCAGGGGCAGCAGGAGAGCATGTAGATATTGGAGCCTGGCACTCAGGAGCAGCAGGAGGAGAGCACACAACTATTGGAGCCGGTACTCAGGGGCAGGAAGACAGCACACAGGTATTGAAGCCTGTTTCTCAGGGTCAACAAGAGGAGAACACCAAGCTATGTGATCTAGTTATTCAGGAGAGGCTGGAGGTTAGTACGCAACTATTGGAGCTGTTACGCAGGAGCAGAAAGAGGAGATCAAACAGCTGTTAGAGCCTGTTACTCAGAAGCAGCAGCAGGAGATCACACATATATTGGAGACTGTTACTCAGCAGTAGCAAGAGGAGACCACATAGGTATAGGAGACTGTTATGAGGAGCAGCAGCAGGATTGCACAAATATATTCGAGCCAGTTGCTCAGGGGCAGGAAGAGAGCACACAGTTATTGGAGCCTTTTTCTCAGGGGCAGGAGGAGGAGAGCACACAGCTATTGGAGTGTGGTACTGAGGGGTAGCAGGAGAGCACTCAGCTATAGGATCTTGTTATTCAGGAGAAGCTGGAATTGAGCACACAACTATTGGAGCCTCTTACTCAGGAGCAGCAGGAGGATAGCTCACAACTATTGGAGCCTGTTACTCAGGGGCAGGATGAGAGCACACAGCAATTGGAGCGTGTTACTCAGCAGCAGTAGAAGCAACAAGTGAGCACACTATTATTGGAACTTGTTACTCAGGGGCAGGAAGAGAGCACACAACCATTGGAACCTGTTACTCCGGGGTAACAGGAGGAAAGCACACAGTTATTGGAGCCTTTTACGACGGGGCTGTAAGAGGAGAGCACACAGCTACTGCAGCCTGTTAATCAGGAGCAGCAGGTGTTGTGCACACACTTATTGGAGCCTGTTATTCAGGAACAGCAGAAGGAGAGCACACATCTATTGGGGATTGTCACTCAGGGACAACAAGAGGAGAATACACAGCCATTGGAGCCTGTTATTCAGAGGCAGGAGGAGAAGAGCATACAGGTATTTGAGCCTGTTGCTCAGGAGCAAACATAGACCACACAGATATTGGAGGCTGTTACTCTGGGGCAACAGGAGGAGAGCAATCAGTTACGGGAGTCTGCTACTCCGGGGCAGAAGCAGGAGAGCACACAGACATTGGCGCTTGTTACTCAGGAACAGCAAGAGGAGAGCACACAGCCACTGGAGCCTGTTACTCCGAGTCAGGAGGAGGAGAGTACACAGATATCGGAGTCTGTTACTGAGAGATAGCAGGAGGAGAGCACAGAGCTATTGGAGCCTTTTACTATGGGGCAACAGGAGGTGAGCACACAACTATTGGAGCCGGTTACTCAGGGGCAGAAAGACAGCACACAGGTATTGAAGCCTGTTTCTCAGGACCAACAAGAGAACACCACGCTATGTGGTCTAGTTATTCAGGAGCAGCTGGACGTTAGTACGCAACTATTGTAGCTGTTACTCAGGAGCAGAAGGAGGAGATCAAACAGCTGTTAGAGCCTGTTACTCAGAAGCAGCAGCAGGAGATCACACACGAATTGGAGCCTGTTAATCAGGGGCAGCAGGAGAGCGTGCAGATATTGGAGCCTGGCACTCAGGAGCAGCTGGAGGAGAGCACACAGCTTTTGGAGCTTGTTACTCAGAATCTGCACGAGGAGAGCACACAACTATTGGAGCCGGTTATTCAGGGGCAGGAAGACAGCACACAGGTATTGAAGCCTGTTTCTCAGGGTCAACAAGAGGAGAACACCAAGCTATGTGATCTGGTTATTCAGCAGCAGCTGGAGGTTAGTGCGCAACTATTGGAGCTGTTACTCAGGAGCAGAAGGAGGAGATCAAACAGTTGTTAGAGCCTGTTACTCAGAAGCAGCAGCAGGAGATCACACAGGAATTGGAGCCTGTTACTCAGCAGTAGCAAGAGGAGATAACATAGGTATTTGAGACTGTTATGAAGAGCAGCAGCAGGAGTGCACAAATATATTCGAGCCAGTTGCTCAGGGGCAGGAAGAGAGCACACAGTTATGGGAGCCTTTTTTCTCAGGGGCAGGAGGAGGAGAGCACACAGCTATTGGAGTGTGGTACTGAGGGGCAGCAGGAGAGCACTCAGCTATAGAATCTTATTACTCAGGAGAAGCTGGAAGTGAGCACACAACTATTGGAGACTCTTACTCAGGAGCAGCAGGAGGAGAGATCACAACTATTGGAGGCTGTTACTCAGGGGCAGGATGAGAGCACACAGCAATTGGAGCGTGTTACTCAGCAGCAGTAGCAGCAACAAATGAGCACAATATTATTGGAACCTGTTACTCAGCGGCAGGAAGAGAGCACACAACCATTGGAACCTGTTACTCCGGGGTAACAGGAGGAAAGCACACAGTTATTGAAGCCTTTTACTACGGGGCTCGAAGAGGAGAACACACAGCTACTGGAGCCTGTTAATCAGGAGCAGCAGGGGTTGTGCACACACTTATTGGAGCCTGTTATTCACGAACAGCAGAAGGAGAGCACACATCTATTGGGGATTGTCACTCAGGGACAACAAGAGGAGAATACACAGCCATTGGAGCCTGTTATTCAGAGGCAGGAGGAGAAGAGGATACAGGTAGTTGTGCCTGTTGCTCAGGAGCAAACATAGAGCACACACATATTGGAGGCTGTTACTCCGGGGCAACAGGAGGAGAGCATATAACTATTGGAGCCTGTTACTCAGGAGCAGGACTATGGCACGCAAACATTGTAGCTGGTTACTCCGGTGCAACAGGAGGAGGGCACACAGCTATAGGAGCTTATTACTATGGGGCAACAGGATGAAAGCGTACAGCTATAGGAGACTGTTACGCAGGAAGAGCAGGAGGTGAACGCAGGAGGTGGAGCCAGTTATGCAGGATTAGCAGCCGGAGAACACACAGTTATTGGAGCTTTTTACTATGGGGCAACAGGAGGAGAGCACACAGCTAATGCAGTCTGTTAATCAGGGGCAGCAGGATTTGAACACACAACTATTGGAGCCTGTTAGTCAAGAACAGCAGAAGGAGAGCACACATCTATTGGCGACTCTCACTCATGGACATCAGGAGGAGAGTACACATATATTTGAGCCTGTTACTTAGGGACAACAGGAGGAGAACACACAGGTATTCGAGCCTGTCACTCAGAGGCAAGAGGAGGAGAGCATACAGATATTCGTGTCTGTTGCTCAGGAGCAAAGAAAGTGCACACAGATATTGGAGCCTACTTCTCCGGGGCCACAGGAGGAGAGCAGCACAGCTTTAGGAGCCTGCTACTCAGGGGCAAAAGAAGGAGAGCACACAGGTATTGGAGCATTTTACTCTGCAGCAGCAGCAAGTGAGCACACAACTATTGGAGCCTGTTACTCAGGGGCAGCAGGAGAGCACACAGTCATTGGAGCTTGTTACTCCGGGGCAACTGGAGGAGAGCACACATTTATAGGAACCTATTGCTCAGTAGGAGCAGCAGGAGAGCACATAGCTATTGGAGCCTTTTATGAGGCAACAGGAGGAGGGCACACAGCTATTTAAGCCTATTAAACAGGAGCTAGCAGGATGTGAACGCATAACTATTGGAGCCTGTTACTCAGGAATAGCAGCAGGAGAGCACCTATATATTGGAGGCGGTCACTCAATGACAACAGGAAGAGAGTACCCATATATTGGCGCCGTTTACTCAGGGGCAACAGGAGGACAACACACAGCTATTGGAACCTGTTACACAGAGGCAACACGAGGAGAGAACACAGCCATTGGATCCTGTTACTCAGCAGCAGCAGGTGTTGAGCACACAACAATTGGAGCCTGCTACTCATAGGCAGAAAGACAGCGCACAGCTTTGGAGCCAGTTACTGCAAGGCAACAGGAGGACAGCACGCAACTATTTAAGCATGTAACTGAGGGGCAATAGGAGGAGAGCACACAAGTATTGGAGCCTGTTACTCAGGAGCCGCAGGAAGTGAGCACACATAAATTACTCAGGAGCAGCAGCAGGAGGGCACACAGCTATTGTAGCCTGTTAATCGGCAGCAACAGGAGGAGAGAGCACAGCTATTGTATCCTGTTACTCAGGAGCAGGAGGAGGACAGCACACATCTGTTGAAGCCTATGACTCAGCAGCAGGAGGGGGAGAACACGATCTATGGGAGCCTGTTATTCAGGAGAAGAAGGAGAGCACACAGTTATTGGACATTTTCACTTACTGACAGCAGGAAAGCACACATCTATTGGAGCCTGTTACTCATGAGCAGCAGGGGGAGAGCAAACAGCTTTTGGAACCTGTTACTCAGGAGCAGCAGGAGAGCACACAGGTATTAGAGCCTGTTACTCAGGGACAACAGGAAGAGAGAACACAGCTATTGGAGCCTGTTCATCAGGAGCAGCAGGAAGAGAGCTCACAGCTACTGGGGCCTGTTACTCAGGAGCAGCAGATGAGCCCACACTTATAGGGACCTGTTACTGAAGAGCAGCCGGTGGAGGACATACAGATATTGGAGCCTGCAACACTGTAGCTGCAGGAGAGCACACAGCTATTGGAGCGTGTTACTCATGGACAGCAGGAGAGCGCACAGCTATTTGCACCTGTTACTTATGGGCAGCAGGGCAGCATGTAGATATAGGCACCGGGTTACTCGGGGCAGAGGGAGGAGTACACACAGCTATTGGAACTTGTTACTCAGGGGCTGCAGGAAGAGAGTACACAGCTATTGGAGCCTGTTGCTCAGGAGCAGCAGAAGAGGACACACCTATAGTAGCCTGTTACTCAAAGGGCAGCAGGAGGAGAGCACACTGCTGTAGGCGCCTGTTACTCAGAAGCAGCAGGAGGACAGCACACAGCTATTGGAGTCCGGTGCTCACGGGCAAAAGCAGAGCATGTCGCTATTGGAGCCTTTTACTACGGTTAGCAGGAGGAGATCATGCAGCTATTGGAGACTGTTGGTCAGGAGTAGCAGCAGTAGAGCACACACTTATTGGAGCCTTTTAATCAAGGACAACAGGAGGAGGACACACAGCAATTGGAGCCAGTTACTCAGGAGCAAGAGGAGTAGAGCACATGTCTGTTAGAGCCTCTGACTCAGCGGCAGGAGGAGAGCACGCAGCTATGGGAGCATGTTACTCAGGGGAAGGAGGACAACACACAGCTATTGGAGCCTCTCACTCAGGACGAGTAGGAGGAGAGTACACATGTAATGGAACATGTTACTCGGGAGCAGCAAGAGAGCAGACAGTTATTAGAGCCTGTTACTCAGGGACAACAGAAGGACAGTACACTGCTATTGGTGCCTGCTACAAACTGGCAGCAGGAGAGAACACAGCCTGTTACTCATGGGGAGCAGGAGAGCATGCAGCTATTGGTGCCTGTTACTCAGGAGAAGGAGGAGGAGAGCACACAGCTATTGGAGCCTGTTACTCCGGTGCAACAGAAGGAGAGCACGCAGCTATAGGAGCCTGTTACACAGGAGCAGCAGCAGGAGAAAACACAGCTATTGGAGCCTTTTAC
The DNA here is from genome assembly GCF_037043375.1 of Chiloscyllium plagiosum. NCBI lineage: Eukaryota > Metazoa > Chordata > Chondrichthyes > Orectolobiformes > Hemiscylliidae > Chiloscyllium > Chiloscyllium plagiosum. The sequence continues at coordinate 53,091,459 of NW_028270183.1, forward strand.
TATGGAGCCACAGGAGAGGAGCACACAGCTATTGCAGCCTGTTAATCAGGAGCGGCAGGGGATGAGCACACAACTATTAGAGACTGTCACTCAGGGACAACAGAAGGAGAGTACCCATATATTGGAGCCTGTTAATCAGGAGCAATAGGAAGAGAACACATAGCTATTGAAGCCTGTTACTCAGCAACAGCATAAGGGGAGCACACAACTATTGGAGCCTGTTACTCTGGGGCAACAGGAGGAGAGCGCACAGCTATTTTAGCATGTTACTCAGGGGCAACAGGAGGAGAGCACGTAAGTATTGGAGCCTGTTACTCAGGAGCCGCAGGAGATGAGCACACAAAAATTGCAGCCTGTTACTCAGGGGCAGCAGCAGGAGGGCACAAAGCTTTTGGATCCTGTTACTCAGGAGCAGCAGCAGGACAGCACACTGCTAGTGGAGCCTGTTACTGAGGATGTGGAGGAGGAGGACAGCACACATCTGTTGAAGCCTGTGACTCAGCAGCAGGAGAAGAGTACACAGCTATTGGAGCCTGTTTCACAGCAGCAGCTGGAAGTGGGCACGCATCTATGGAGCCTGTTATTCAGGGGAAGGAGGACAGCACGCAGTTATTGGACACTTTTACTCAGCAGCGGCATGAGAGCACACTTCTATTGGAGCCTGTTACTGGGGAGCAGCAGAAGGAGAGCAAACAACTATGAGAACCAGTTACTCAAGAACAACATGGAAAGAGAACATCGTCATTGGAGCTTGTTACAAAGTGGTAGCAAAAGAGCACACCGCTATTGGAGCATCTTACACATGGGCAGCAGGAGAGCATGCAGCTATTGGTGCCTGTTACTCAGGGGCATCAGGAGGAGAGCACACAGCTTTTGGAGCCTGTTACTCAGCGGCAGGAGGAGGAGAGCATACAGGTATTCGAGCCTGTTCAGGAGAAAAAAAGAGAGCACCCAGATATTGGGACATGTTACTCAGGGGCAGGAGGAAGAGAGCAAAAGTCTGTTGGAGGCTGTGACTCAGGGGCAGGAAGAGAGCACACAAGCATTGGAGCCTGTTACTCAGCTGCAGCATCAGGAGGAGGGCACACATCCATGGCAGCCTACACTCTGGGGAAGTAGGAGAACACTCAGTTATTGGAACTTTTACTTAGCAGCAACAGCAGGAAATCACACAGATTTTGCACCCTGCTATTCAGGAGCAGGAGGAGAGCACTCCCCTATTGGAGCCTGTTGCTGAGGAGCAGCAGGAGGGGGGCACACAGATATTAGAGCCTGTTACACTGTGGCTGCAGGAGAGGACAAACCTATTGGAGCCCGTTACTCATGGGCAGCAGGAGAGCGCACAGCTATTGGAACCTCTTACTCATGGGCAGCAGGAGAGCATGCAGACATTGGCAGCTGTTACTCAGGGGCAGTAGGAGGAGAGCACACAGTTTTTGAAGCCTGTTACGCAGGGACAGCTGTGGAGCATGCAGATGTTGGCGCCCATTATGCAGGGGCACTAGGAGTAGAGCACACAGGTCTTGGACTCTGTTACTCAAGAGAAGCAGGAGGGGAGCACACAGCTATCTGAGCCTGTCACGAAGCCGCAAGAGGAGGAGAACACAAAGATATTGGAGCTTGTTGCTCAGAAGCAGCAGGAGAGCACACATCTATTACAGCCTGTTCCTCAGAGCAGCAGGGGAACGGCACACTGCTGTTGGAGCCCGGTGCTCAGGGGCAAAAGCAGAGCGTGCAGCTAATGGAGTCTTTTACTACGGTTAGCAGGAGGAGATCATGCAGATGTTGGAGCCTGTTACCAAGGAGCATCAGGAGGTGAGTACACAACAATTGGAGCCTGTAACTCAGGAACAGCAGCGTGAAGGCACACAGCGTTTGGAGCTTGTTACTGAAGGGCACCAGGAAGAGAGTGCAGAGGCATTGGAGCTTGTTACTGAGGAGGATGAGGAGAGCACACAGCTATTGCATCCTGTTATTCAGGAGCAGCAGTAGCAGACTAAAGAGCTATTGGAGCCCGTTACGCAGGAGCAGGAGGAGAAGAGCACATGCCTGTTGGAGCCTGTGTGTCAGCGGCAGGAAGAGTGCACACAGCTATTGGAGCATGTCATTCGAAGCAGCCGGAGGAGGGCACGCAGCAATGGGAGCCTGTTACTCAGGATGAGGAGGAGAGCACACAACTCTCAGATCCTGTTACTCGGACAGCAGGAGTAGAGTACACTGCTATTGGTGCATCTTGCAAACTGGCAGCAGGAGGGTAACAGCTATTGGAGTCTCTTACTCATGAGCAGCCGGAGAGCATGCAGTTCTTGGTGCCTGTTACTCAGAGGCATCAGGAGTTTAGCATGCAGCTATTAGAGCCTGTTACTCAGGAGAAGCAGGAGGAGAGCACACAACGATTGGAGCCTGTTACTCATGGGCAGCAGGAAGTTATTGGAGCATGTTGCTCAGCGGCAGGAGGAGGAGAACATGCAGGAATTGAAACCTGTTGTTCAGGAGTAGAAGTAGAGCACACATCTATTGGAGTCTGTTACTCAGGGGAAGCAGGAGGAGATCACACAGCTATTCGAGCCTGTTATTCAGTGCAGCAGGAGGACAGCATACAGCTGTTCGAGCTCGGTAGTCGTGGCAACAGGAGAGCATGCAGCTATTGGGGCCCGTTACTCTGTTTAGGAGGAGGAGAGCATGCAGCTATTGGAGGGACAGGAGGAGAGCACACAGTATTGGAGCCTGTTACTGACGAGCAGGAAGAGGAGCGCACACATCTATTGTAATGTTACTCAGGAGCAGCAGTAGCAGAACACACACTTATTGGAGCCTGTTACTCAGGGGCAGCAGGAGGACAGCGCACAGCTATTCGATCCTGTTACTCAGGAGCAGCAGCAGAAGAGCACACGGCTAGTGGAGCCTGTTACCCAGGATCAGGAGGGCTGCACATATCTGTTGGAGCCTTTGACTCAGTGGAAGGAGGAGAGTACACAGGTATTGGAGCCTGTTATTCAGCATAAGCTGGAGAAGGGCACGCAGCTATGGGAGTCTGTTACTCAGGAGCAGAAGGGGAACACACAGTTTTTACCGCCTGTTACTCAGCGCCAACAGGAGGAGAATGTTCAGCTATTGTAGCCTGTTACAAAGTGGCAGCAAGAGAGCACGCAGCTTTTGCAGCCTCTTACTCATGGGCACCAGGAGACCATGCAGCTATTGGAGCCGTTTACATAGGGGCAGCACGTGGACAGCAGACAGCGATTGGAGCCTGTTTTTCAGGAGTGGCAGGAGGTGAGCACACAGCTCTTAAAGGCTGTTAATCAGGGCAGCAGGAGGACAGCACACAGCCATTGGAGCCTTGAACACAGGGGCATCAGGAGAGAAAATCATGCAATTTTCGGATCCTGTTACTCAGTGCAGCAGTTGGAGGATACAGAGCTATTGGAGTCAATTACTCAGGAGCAGGAGGAAAGCACACCGCTATTGGATCCTGTTACTCAGTGGCAGCAGGAGAGCACACAGCTATTAGTGATTGTTACCCCGGGACAGCAGGAGGAGAGCACAGAACTAATGGAGCCTGTTAGACAGGAGCAGCAGGTGGAGAGCACGCAAAAATTGGAACCTGTTACTCAGGAACAACCGGAGGAGAGGACCCAGCTATTGGATGTTGTTACTCAGGAGCAGGAGGAAAGCACACAGCGATTGGATCCTGTTGATCTGAAACAGCAGGAAGAGGGCACACAGGTAATGGAGCCTGTTACTCAGGAGCAGCAGGATTGCACACAGTTATTGGCGATTGTTACCCCGGGGCAGCAGGAGGAGAGCACAAAACTATTAGTGGCTGATATTCAGGGGCGGCAGGGGAGCACATAGCTATTGCAGCTTGTTACTCTGGGACAGAAGGAGAGAATGCAGCTATTGGAACTTGTTACTCAGCAGCAACAGGAGGAGAGCACACATCTATTGAAGCCTGTTACTGATTGGCAGCAGGAGGACAGCGCACAGCCATTGGAGCCTGGTGCTGACGGTCAGCAGAAAAACATGCAGCAATGAGAGTCACTGCGGAGTAAGAGGAGACCACGCAGATATTGGTGTCCGTTACTCAAGGGCAGCAGGGGAGCACATAGGTATTGAAACCTGAAACTCAGGGGAAGGAGAAGGAGAACACACAGCTATTGAAAACTGTACCTCAGCGTCAGGAATAGAGCACACAGCTATTGCAGCCTGTTTTACAGCAGCAGCAGAAGCTGCAGGAGAGCACGCAGCTATGGGAGACTGTTAATCAAGGACAGGAGGAGAGCACACAGGGATTCGATGCTGTTACTCAGAAGCAGCAGGATAGCACACAGTTATTGGAGCCAGTTACTCAGGAGCATCAGGATAGCACAAAGCGATTAGAGTCTGTTACTCAGGGACAATAGGGACAGAGCACACAGCTATTGGAGCCTGTTAGTCAGGGACAATAAGAGCAGAATACACAGCTATTGGAGACTTGTACTGAGGGGCAACAGGAGTAAAGCAAAGAGCTATTGAAGACAGTATCACAGAACCTGGAGGAGGAGGGCACACAGCTATTAGAACCTGTTACTCAGGAGCAGCAGAAGAGAACACACAGCTATTGGTGAGTGCAACTCAGGATCTACCAGAGGTGAATACCCAGCTATTGGAAATTGTTACTCTGGAGAAGGAGGAAAGCACACTGGTATTGGATTCTGTTAATCAGAAACAGCAGGAAGAGGGGACACAGCAATTGGAGCCTGTTACTCAGGGGCTGCACCAGGAGAGCAAACAGCTATTAGAGCTTCTTCTTCAGCGACAGCAGGAGGACAGTACGCAGATATTGGAGCCTGTTCCTTAATGGCAGCTGGATTGCACACAGTTATTGACGATTGTTACCCAGGGACAGCAGGAGGAGACCACAAAGCTATTGAATCCTATTAATCTGGAACAGCAGGAAGAGGGCACACAGCTATTGGAGCCGGTCACTCAGGGGCAGCAGGAGGGGAGCACACAGTTATCAGAGCCTGTTACTCCGGAGCTGCAGGAGGAGAGCACACAGCTATTGGAACCGGTCACTCGGGGTAGCAAGAGGAGAGCACACAAATATTGGAACGTGTGACTTGGGAGTAGAGGGTGTAATGCGCACAGTTCTTGGAGCTTGTTACTCAGTGGAAGCAGGAGACCACACAGCTGTTGGAGCCTATTAATCAGGGAAAAAGGGAGGAGTGTACACTGTTGTTGAAGATGGTTACACAGTGGCGGCTGCAGCAGAGCACACAGCTGCGAAGCCTGGCACTCAGGGGCAGCAGGAGTAAAGCAAACAGCTATTGGAGGCTGCTACTCAGTAGCTGGAGGAGGATTGTACATAGCTACCGGAGCCTATGACTCAGTGGCAGGAGAGCACACAGCCCTTGGAGCCTGTCACTCAGGGGCAGCAGGTGAACACACCTATTGGAAACTGTTAGTCAGCAGACGCAGGAGGAGAACACACAGCTACTGTAGTTTCTTACTCAGGGAAAAGAGCATAAATCTATTGGAGCCTGTTACTCAGGGGAAGCAGGAGACCAGGATGCGCCAATTGGAGCTGGTTATTCGGGGACAACAGGAAGACAGTGCACACCTATTGGAGACTGTTACTCAAACGCAGCAGGAGAGCACACAGCTAGTGGAGATTGTTACTCGTGCCAACAGGAGGACAGTACACAGCTATTGGTGCCTGGTTCCCAGAGTCAGTAGGTGAGCATGCAGCTATTGGAACCTGTTACTCAGGAGCAGCAGTAGTAGAGTGCACAGCTATTGGAACCTTATACTGAGGGGCAACAGGAGAAGAGCAAAGAGCTATTTGAGACTGTACAACACAGAAGCTGGAGGAGGAAAATACACAGATTTTGACCATGTTGCTCAGGAGCTGGAGGAGGAGAGCACACAACTCTCGGAGCCTTTTACGCAGGAGCAGGAGGAGAGCACACAGGTGTTGTAGTTTGTTACTCAATGGAAGCAGGAGAACACACAGTCATTGGTGCCTGTCACTCAGGGGCAGGACGCGGAGAGAACACAGGTATTGTATCCTGTGACTCAGGAGCAGGAGGAGAGCACACTGCTATAGCAGTTTTTTTCAGCAGCAGAAGGAGGAGAGCACAAAGCTATGTAAGACTATTACTCCGGGGCAGGAGGAGAGCCCACAGCTATTCGACCTTGTTACTCAGCAACAGTAGGAGTGAACGCAGTTATTGGAGCCTGTTACTCAGGAGCAGCAGGAGGAGAGCACACAGCTATTGGAGCCTATTACTTAGGGAAAACTGGAGGAGAGTACATAGCTATTGGAGTCTGTTGCTCAGCAGCAGCAGGAGGAGAGCAGACAGCGATTGGAGCACATTACTTAGGAGCGGGATGGGAGCACACAGGTATTAGAGCCGGTTACTCATGGAAAACTGGAGTAGAGTACATAGCTATTGGAGACTGTTGCTCAGGAGCAGTAGTAGAGCACAAATCTATTCGACCCTGTTGCTCAGACGCAGCAGGTGGAGAGCACAGCTATTGGAACCTTTTACTCAGGAACAACAGGAGGAGCGTTCGCAGCTATTATATCCTGTTACTCAGGAGCAGCAGGAGGAGAGTACACACCTGTTGGATCCTTTTACTCACGGACAGGAGCAGAGCATGGAGCTATTCAAACCTGTTCCTCAGTGGCAACAGGTAGACAGCTATTTGAGCCTGTTCCTCAGGAGCGTCAGGAGAGCACACACCTGTTGGAGAATGTTCCTCAGGGATAGCAGGAGAGCAAACAGATATTGGAGCCATTTAATCAGCAGCAGCAGGAGGAGGGAACACACCTATTGGACCCTTTGATTCATCCGCAGCAGAAGAGTACATATCCATTAGGGCTTGTTACTCAGGAGCAGCAGAAAGAGAGCTACCAGCTATTGGAACCTGTTAGCAGGAGAGCACATAGATATTGGAGCCTGTGACTCATGGGCAGAAGGTGAGGACACAGCATTTGCAGCCTGTTAGTCAGCAGCAGCAGAAGCCGAGAACACAGCTATGGGAGCCTGTCACTAATGGACACCAGGAGGGCACGCAGCTGTTGTAACATATTGCTCAAGAGAAGCAGGATGTGATTACACAGTTATTGGAGCCTTGTACTCAGTGTTAACAGGGGAGAGCACACATGCATTGGAGTCTATTACCCATGCGCAGCAGGAAAGAATGAAGCTATTGGTGGCTGTTACTCAGGCACAGCAGGTGGAGAGCACACAGCTTTTAGAGTCTGTTACTCGGGAGAAGCAGGATGACAGCTATTCCAGCCTATTACTCAGGAGCATCAGGAGAGCACAAAGCTATTTGAGCCGGTTATCCAGAGGCAGTAGGAGGACAGCGCTCAGGTATTGTAGCCTGTGGCTCAGGGGCGGCAGGAGTGCACACAGCTATCGGAGCATGTCACTAAGGGGCCGCAGGAGTAGAGCACGCAGCTATTGGAGCCTGTTAGTTAAGGTCAGCAGGAGGACACAACACAGCTGTTGGAGCCTTTTACTTCGGGTACGCAGGTGGCGAGCACACTGCTATTGATGACATTTACCCCAGTGCAGCAGAAGGAGAGCACACAGCTATTGGAACCGGTTATTCAGGGCAGCAGGATTGTATGCTGCTATAGGAGCCAGTTATTTAGGAGCAGCAGGGGGAGAGCAGACACGTATTGGAGCCTGTTACTCAGGTGCAGCCGGAGGCGAGCACACTGGTTTTGGAGCCATTTACTCCAGGGCAGCAGGAGGACAGCACACAGCTATTGTAGGCTGTATTCAGGGTCAGCAGCAGAGCATGCAGCTACTGGAGCCTGTTGCTCAGTGTAGCAGGAAGAGAACATGCAGCGATCTGAGCATCTTTCTCAGGAGCGGTAGGAGGATGGCACATACTTATTGGAGTCTGTTACTCAGGGGCGGCAGGAAGAGATCACACAGATATTGGAGCCTGTTACTCAGGGGCAGCAGAAGGCCAGCATTTAGCTATTGGAGCCTGGTTGGCAGCGGCAGCAGCAGAGCATACAGCCCATGGAGCCTGTTGCTCAGCCACACCAGAAGAGCACACAGCTGATTGGTGCCTGATACTCAGTGGAAGCCGGAGGAGAGCACACATCTAATGGAGCCTGTTACTCAGGGCAGCATTTGGTGAACACACAGCTATTGGAGCCATTTATTCAACAGCAGCAGGAGCATAGCATGCAGCTATTGTAGCCCTATACCCAGGGTCAAAGGCAGAGCATGCAGCTATTGGAGCCTGTTACTCAGGGTAGCAGAAGGAGAGCACACACCTACTGTAGCCTGTTATTCATGGACAGCAGGAGGACAGCATGCAGGTATTGGTGCCTGGGACGCAGTGGCAGGAGAAGAGCATGCAGCTATTGGAGCCTTTTCCGCAGGAGCAGCTGGAGAAAACACAGCTGCTGGAGCGTGTTACTTATGAGAGGGGGAGGAGAGCACACAGCTGTTGGAGCCTTTTGTCAGGGTATTGGGCCCTGTTACTCAGAAGCAGGAGGTGGAGGCACACACCTGTTGGATCCGGTTACTGAGGGTCAGGAGGAGAGCATACAGCTATTCGAGCCTGTTGCTCAGGGGCAGCAGCAGAGCAGACATCTATTGGAGTCTGTTACTCAGGAGAAGCAGGCGGGAGCAAACAGCAATTTTAGCGTGTTTCTCTGGCTCATCTGGAGAGCACACAGCAATTGGAGCTTGTCACTCAGCGGCAGGAGGAGGAGAGCAGACATGTATTGGAGCCTTTTCGTCAGGAGCAGAAGGGGTGCACACGTATTGGAGTCTTTTACTCAGGGGCAACAGGAGGACAGCACACAGCTATTGGAGCCTGTTATTCGGGGCAGCACCTGGTGAACATCCAGCTATTGGAGCCATTTACTCAAGGGCAGCAGGAGCACAGCACACATCTATTTTAGCACTCGACTCCGTGTCAATGGCAGGACATGAAGCTATTGGAGCTTGTTACCCAGGGTAGCAGGGAGAGAGCATGCAGGTATTGGAGCCTATTACTCAGAAGCAGCAGGAGAAGAGCACACACCAGGAGATTAGACAGCTTTTGGAACATGTTTCTCAAGAGCATCAGGTGGAGATTACAGAGCTATTGGAGCCTGGTACTCAGTGGCAAAAGACGGAAAGCACACATGAAATGGAGCCTGTTACTCAGGAGCAGCATCAGGTGAACCCTCAGCTATTGGAGCAATTAATCACGTGCTGTAGAGCACAGCACACAGTTATTGTAGCCCTGCACTCCATGTCAAAGGCAGAACATGCAGCTATTGGAGCCTGTTAATCCGGGTATCAGGAAGAGAGCAGGCAGCTATTGGAGCCTCTTTCTCAGAAGCAGCAGGAGGCGAGCACACACCTATTGGAGCTGGTGACTCAGGGGCAGCAGGAGGAGAGCACACAGCTAGTGAAGCCTGTTACTCACGGGCATCATGAGGACAACATTTATCTATTGGAGCCTGGCACGCAGCGGCACCAGAAGAGCATGCAGCTATTACAGCTAGTTCATCAGGACCCACCAGAGAAAACACAGCTAATGGACCCTTTACTCAGGAGCGGCAGGACAGCACACAGCTGTTGCAGCCTGCTTGTCGGGGCCAGCAGGAGAGGACAACATAAATTGGACCAAGTTGCTCTGGGAAGCAGGTGGAGAGCAGACAGCTATTAGAGTCTGTTACTCCGGAGAAGCAGGAAGAGAGCACACAGTTATTCCAACTTGTTACTCAAGAGCATCAGGAGAGCACAAATTTATTGCACCTGGTTACCCAGAGGTAGGAGGAGGAGAGCGCACAGCTATTGGAGTCTGTTAATCAGGGTCAGCAGGAGGAGAGCACACAGCTATTGGAGCCTGTTACTCAGGGACAGCAGGAGGTGAGTAGACATGTATTGGAGCCTGTTACACGGGGGCAGCAGGAAGCGAGCACACTGTTATTGGATCAATTTACTCCAGGGCAGCAGGAGGACAGCACACAGCTCATGGACTCTGTTACCATGGGGCAGCAGAAGAGCATGCAGGTATTGGAGCCTGTTACTCAGGAGCAGGAGGAGGAGAGCACACACCTGTTGAATCCTTTTACTCAGGAACAGGAGGCGAGCATACAGCTGTACGAGCCTGTTATTCAGGGGCAGCAGGCAGAGAGATCACACCAATGGGAACTGGTTACTCCGGGGCAGCAGGAGGAGAGCATTCAGCTATTGGAGCCTGGTACGCAGGAGCAGCCAGAGAAAACACACTTATTGGAGCCTGTAATTCACGAGCGTCAGGTGAAAAAACAGCTATTGAAGCCTGTTTCTCATAAGATTTGGAGGAGAACACACAACTGTTGGAGCCTGTTTGTCTGGGGCAGCAGGAGAACACACAGGTATTGGAGCCTGTGACTCATGGTCAGGGGTTGAGCACACAGCTTTTGCAGCCTGTTAGTCAGCAGCAGCTGGAGGCGAGAGCACAGCTACGGCAGCCTGACACTCAGGGACACCAGGAGAGTACACAGCGTTTAGAACATAGAACATAGAACAGTACAGCCCTTTAGCCCACGATATTGTGCCGACCACTGATCCTCATGTATGCACCTTCAAATTTCTGTGACCATATGCATGTCCAGCAGTCTCTTAAATGTCCCCAATGACCTTGTTCCACAACTGCTGCTGGCAACGCATTCCATGCTCTCACAACTCTCTGTGTAAAGAACCCGCCTCTGACATCCCCTCTATACTGTCCTCCAACCAGCTTAAAACTATGACCCCTCATGTTAGCCATTTCTGCCCTGGGATATCGACTCTATCTGTGCCCGTCATTATTTTGTATACCTCAATTAGGTCCCCTTTCCGTCAACCTGTCTTCATAAGATAAGCCCTCCAGTCCAGGCAGCATCCTGGTGAACCTCCTCTGAACCCTCTCCAAAGCATCCACATCTCTCCTATAATAGGGCGACCAGAACTGGACGCAGTATTCCAAGTGCGGTCTAACCAAAGTTTTATAGAGCTGCAATAAGATCTCACGACTCTTAAACTCAATACCTCTGTTAATGAAAGCCAAAATACCATATGCTTTCTAGCAATCCTGTCCACTTGGGTGGCCATTTTAAGGGATCTCTATACCTGCACACCAAGATCCCTCTGTTCCTCCTCACTGCCAAGAATCCTATCCTTAATCCCGCACTCAGCTTCATCTCGCATTTATCCAGGTTGAACTCCATCTGCCACCTATCAGCCCATCTCTGCATCCTGTCAATGTCCCGCTGCAGCCTACAACAGCCCTCTATACTGTCAACCGACACCTCCAACGTTTGTGTAGTCTGCAAACTTGCTGACCCATACTTCAATCCCCTCATCCAAGTCTATAATTAAAATTACAAACAGCAGAGGCCCAAGGATAGAGCCCTGTGGAACACCACTCACCACAGACTTCCAGGCAGAAATATTTTCCTTCGACGGCCACTCGCTGTATTCTGTTGGCCAGCCAATTCTGTATCCAGACAGCTAAGTTCCCCTATATCCCTTTACTCCTGACCTTCTGAATGAGCCTACCATGGGGAACTTTTTCAAATGCCTTGATGAAGTCCATATACACCACATCCACAGCTCGACCCTCATGAACTTTTCTAGTCACATCCTCAAAGAATTCGAGAAGGTGTATGAGGCATGACCTGCCCCTCACAAAGCCGTATTGACTGCATTTAATCAAGTCATGCTCTTTTAGATGGTCATAAATCCTATCCCTCGGAATCCTTTCTGACACCTTGCAGATGACAGACGTGAGACTTACTGGTCTATAATTGCCAGAGATTTCCCTCTTTCCTTTCTTGAAGAGAGGAATTACATTTGCCTCTCTCCAGTCCTCAGGTACGACTCCAGTGGAGAGTGAGGATGCAAAGATCTTCACAAGTGGCGAAGCAATTGCATTTCTCGTTTCCAAAGCAGCCGAGGACAAATCTGGTCCGGGCCTGGCGATTTGTCAATCTTAATGTTTGACAAAATGTTCAGCACATCAGCTTCCTCTATCTCTATCCATTTCAGCATGCACACCTGCTCTTCAAAGGTTTCATTCACTACAAAGTTCGTTTCTTTCGTAAGGACAGAAGCAAAAAAACTCATTTAGGGCTCCCTCTACCTCCTCAGACTCCACACACAAATTCCCTATGCTATCCCTGATCGGCCCTACCCTTTATTTGACCATTCTCCTATTCCTCACATAAGTGTAAAATGCCTTTGTGTTCTCCCTAATCCGTTCTGCCAAGCCTTTCTCGTGCCCCCTCCTGGCTCTCCTCAGACCATTTGTAAGCTCCTTCCTCACTTGCCTGTAATCGTCTAGAGCTGAGCTTGACCCTAGCTTCCTCCATCCAACGTAAGTTACCTTTTTCCTTTTGACAAGAAGCTCCACCGCTCTCGTCATCCAAGGTTCCTTTATCTTACCACTTGTTGCTTGTCTCATAGGGACATATTTATTCATCACTTGCAACAACTGTTCCTTAAACAGTCTCCACATGTCTATAGTGCCATTACCATGGAACAATTGCTCCAAATCCATGCTTCCTAACCCATGTCTAATCGCATCATAGTTTCCTCTTCCCCAATTAAATATCCTCCCATTTTGCCTAATCCTCTCCTTCTCCATAGCTATGTAGAATGTGAGGCTTTTGTTGTCACTATCACCAAAATGCTCTCCCACCACAAGATCTGATACCTGCCCCGGCTCCTTTCCGAGCACCAAGTCTAGAATGGCCTCTCCCCTCGTCGGCCTGTCAACGTACTGAGTTAGGAAACCCTCCTGAACACACCTTACAAAAACATCTCCATTCTAATCTTCTGCTCGAAGGAGGTTCCAATCAATATTGGGAACGTTAAAGTCACCTATTACAACAACGCTACTACGTCCACACTTTTCCAAAATCTGCCGACCTATGCTTTCTTCCATCTCCATGCTGCTATTGGGGGGCCTGTAGTAAACCCCTAACGAGGTGACTGTTCCCTTGCTATTCCTAATTTCCATCCATACTGACTCGGTAGGAAGATCTTCCTTGACAATAGAAGCTTCTGTAGCTGTGATACCCTCTCTGATTAGCAGTGCTACACCCCCTCCTCTTTTCCCCCCTCCCTATTCTTTTTCAATGCTCTAAACCCTGGAACATCCAGCAACCATTCCTGCCCCTGAGAAACCCATGTCACTGTTATGGCCACTTCATAGCACCAGGTACTGATCCATGCTCTAAGTTCATCACTTTTATTCCTGATACTCCTTGCGTTAAAGCAAACACACTTGAACTGATCCCTTTGTTCCTTTCCAGGAAAATCCTTCCCACTCGCTGGTCTACCTCTTGCTATTGCCTCATCTCCAACAACTCTCACCTCCGGTATACAGCTCAGGTTCCCACCCCCCCTGCCATATTAGTTTAAACCCTCTTGAACTACACGAGCAAACCTTCCACCCAAGGCATTGGTCCCCTTCCAGTTAAGATGCAACCCGGCCTTCTTGTACAGGTCCCACCTTCCCCAGAAGGCATCCCAATCATCTACATATCTGAAGCCCTCCCTCCTACACCAGCTGCACAGCCACGTGTTAAGCTTCGCCCGCTCCCTGTTCCTCGCCTCGCTATCTCGTGGCACCGGTAATAAACTAGAGAACACCACTCTGCTCGTCCTGCTTCGCAGCTTCCATCCTAACTCCCTGAAATCACTTTTTATATCCTCGATCCTTTTCCTCGCCATATAATTAGTGTCAATATGTAACACAATTTCTGTCTATCCGCCCTCCCCTTTTAGAACCTTATACACCCGATTGGAGACGTCCCGGACCCTGGCACCAGGGAGGCAACATACCTTCCAGGCATTCCGATTCTGACCACAAAATCTCCTATCGATTCCCCTAACTATCGAGTCCCCTACCATGAGTAGGTTTCTATTCTTTGCCACAGTGTCAGGCTCAGTGCCAGAGAACTGACTAATATAGCTTTCCACTGGTAGGTCATCCCCACAGCCGTATCCAAAACGGTATACTTATTGCTGAGAGGAATGTCCACAGGGGATCTCTGCACTGTCTGCCTCTCCCCTTTCCTCCCCCTATCTGTAACCCATCTATCCTTGTCCTGAGCCTTAGGAGCGACTATCTCCTGGTAACTCCTCTCAATTACCCCCTCAGTGTCGCGAATGATCCGAAGTTCATCCAGCTCCAGCTCCAATTCCTTAACACGGTTTTCAAGGAGCTGGAGTTAGGTGCACTTCCCGCAGATGTAGCCAGCGGAGACGTGTGCCATGTCGCCCACCTGCCACATTCAGCAGGAGGAGCAAGCAACTGCCCTAGCATCCATACCCGACTTATCTGAACACCCACTCAGTACTACAGTAAGAAAGCTTAGTTCAAGTTGCTAAAAATTAAAAACAAACTTATACTCAATAGAGGAAGTTTAGAATGAACCTTACCTTATTAACTAGATTAGAGGAGGTGCGCGGGTGGGAGACACGACAGTTGTAGTATCTTGGGTTTAGCTGCCTTGCAGATATATATGGTGAGTGCTTTCGTTTCTGGCTGCCCCTCTGATCCTCGTCACTGCTGCTCCCGCTCCTTCTGTGAAAGGGAAAACACCGCCGTCCGCTACCGGTAAGCAATTTTTTCTTAAAAACTGCCTTACCTTAACTGCAGTTTTCCGGGTTCGTCTTACCTCCGCTGCTGCTCGCACTCACTTTTGGAACATGTTTCTCAAGAGCATCAGGTGGAGATTACACAGCTTTTGGAGTCTGGTACTCAGTGGTAAAAGGCGGAAAGCAAACATGTAATGGAGCCTGTTATCAGGAGCAGCATCAGGTGAACACACAGCTATTGGAGCCAATTAATCACGTGCAGCAGGAGCACAGCACACAGCTATTGTAGCCCTGCACTCCATGTCAAAGGCAGAGCATGCAGCTATTGGAGCCTGTTACTCTGGGTAGCAGGAAGAGAGCATGCAGCTATTGGAGTCTCTTACTCAGAAGCAGCAGGAGACGAGCACACACTTATTAGTGCCGGTTACTCAGGGGCAGCAGGAGGAGAGCACGCAGCAAGTGAAGCCTTGTTACTCAGGGGCAGCAGGAGGACAGCATTCAGCAATTGGAGACTGGTACGCAGGAGCAGGCAGAGAAAACACATCTATTGAAGCTGTTACTCAGAAGCGGCAGGAGAGCACGCAGCTATTGGAGCATGTTACTCATGAGTGGGGGAGATGAGCAGACAGCTATTGCAGCCTGTTTGTCAGGGGCAACAGGAGAGCACAACAGGAAGTGGACCCTGTTGCTCTGGGACAGCAGGTGGACAGCACACAACTATTAGAGTCTGTTAATCCGGAGCAGCAGGAAGACAGCAAACAACTATTCCAACCTGTTACGCAGGAGCATCAGCAGAGCACAAATTTATTGCAGCCGGTTACCCAGAGGCAAGAGGAGGCGAGCACACAGATTTGGAGCCTGTTACTCAGGGTCACCAGGAGGTGAGTAGATATGTGTTGCAGCCTATTGCACGGGGGCAGCAGGAGGAGAGCACACTGTTATAGGATCAATTTACTCAAGGTCAGCATGAGGACAGCACACAGCTCTTGGAGCCTGTTATCCTGGGGCAGCAGGAGAACACACATTCTTTAGGAGCCTGTTTCTGAGGGGCAGCAGGAGAGCACACAGGTATTGAAGCCTGTTACTCAGGAGCGGAGGAGGAGAGCACACACCTGTTGGATCATTTTACTCAGGGACAGGAGGCGAGCATATAGCTATCCGAGCCTGTTACTCAGGGGCAGCAGGCGGAGCGTTCGCACCTATGGGAACTGGTTACTCTGAGGCAGCAGGAGGAGAGCATTCAGGTATTGGAGCCTGGTACGCAGGAGCAGCCAGAGAAAACACACTTATTGGAGCCTGTAACTCACGAGCGGCAGGAGAACAAACAGTTATTGGAGCCTTTTTTTTTCTGGGGCAGCAGGAGAACACACAGGTATTGGAGCCTGCGACTTATGGTCAGGAGACGAGCACACAGATTTTGCAGCCTCTTAGTCAGCAGCAGCTGGAGGCGAGAGCACAGCTACAAGAGCCTGACACTCAGGGACATCAGGTGAGTACACAACTTTTGGAGCATGTTTCTCAAGAGCATCAGGTGGAGATTACAGAGCTTTTGGAGCCTGGTACTCAGTGGCAAAAGGAGAAAGCACACATGTAATGGAGCCTGTTACTCAGGAGCAGCATCAGGAGAATACACAGCTATTGAAGCCGATTAACCACGTACAGCAGGAGCACAGCACACAGCTATTGTAGCCCTGCACCCCATGTCAAAGGCATGAACATGCAGCTATTGGAGCCTGTTACTCAGAAACAGCAGGAGACGAGCACACACCTATAGGAGCCGGTTACTCAGGGGTAGCAGGAGGACAGCATTCAGCTATTGTAGCCTGGTGCACAGGAGCAGCCAGAGAAAACACATTTGGAACCTGTTACTCACGAGAGTCAGGAGAACAAACAGCTATTGGAGCCTGTTCCTCATGTGAGGGGGAGGAGAGCACACAGCAGTCAGAGCTTGTATGTCTGGGGCAGCAGGAGAGCATACAGGTATTAGAGCTTGTTACTCAGGAGCAGGAGGAGGAGAGCACACACCTACTGGATCCTTTTACTCAGGGACAGGAGTAGAGCATATAGCTATTCGAGCCTTTACCTCGGGGCAACAGGCGGAGGGCACGCATCTATGGGAGTCTGTTATCCAGGGGCATCAGGAGGGCAGCATTCAGCTATTGGAGCCTGTTACGCAGTGGCATCAGCAGTGCATGAGGCAATTGGAGCCTGTTCCTCAGGAGCGGCAGGAGAGCACACACCTGTTGGAGACTGTTACTCAACCCCAACAGGAGAGCACACATCTAATAAAGCCTGTTACTCAGGAGCATCTGAAAGCGAGCCACCAGCTGCTGGAGCCTGTTACTATGGAGCAGCAGGAGAGCACACAGATATTGCAGCCTGTGACTCATTGGCAGGAGGTGATCCCACCGCTTTTGCAGTCTATTAGTCAGCAGCAGCAGGAGGTGAGAACACAACTATGGGAGCCTGTCACTCATGGACACCTGGAGAGCACACAGCTATTGGAACATTTTTCTCTAGTGCAGCAGGAGGAGATTACACAGCTATTGGAGCCTGGTACTCAGAGGCACCAGGAGGAGAGCACGCATGTATTGGAGCCTGTTACTCATGGGCCGCAGGAGAGCATGAAACTATTGGTGGCTGTTATTCTGGGCCAGTAGGTGGACAGCACACAGCTATTAGAATCTGTTCCTTTGGCGAAGTCGGAAGACAGCACACAGTTATTCCAAGCTGTTACTCAGGAGCATCAGGAGAGCACAAAGCTATTGGTGCCGATTACCCAGAGACAGGAGGAGGAGAGCGCACAGATATTGTCGCTTGTTGCTCAGGGGCAGCACGAGAGCACACAGCTATGGAGGCAGTTACTCAGGGGCCAAAGGTGTAGAGCACACAGCTATTGAAACCTTTTAAACCGGGTCAGCAGGAGGAGACCACACAACTATTGGAGTCTTTCATTTAGGTCAGCAGGCCAGCACAAATTTATTGGAGCCAATTACTCAGAAGGGGCAGAAGGACAGCACACAGCTATTGGAACCTGTTACTCAGGGGCAGCAGGGGGAGAGTATGCTGTTCTAGGAGCCTTCTAATCAGGATCAGCAGGAGGAAAGCACACAGATATTGAAGCCTGTTACTCGGGCAGCAGGAGGAGAGCACACAGCTATTGAAGCCTGTTACTGGGGGGCAGCCGTAGGCGAGCACACTGCAAATTGAGCCATTTACTCCAGGGCGGCAGGCGGACAGCACACAGCTACTGTAACCAGTATTCATGGTCAACAGCAGTGCATGCAGCTACTGGTGCCAGGTACTCAGTGTAGCATGAAGAGAGCATGCAGCAATTTGAGCCTCTTTCTCAGGAGCAGCAGGAGGAGAGCTCAATCATATTGAAGTCTGTTACTCAGGTGCAGCAAGAGGATAGCACAGAGATATTGGAGCCTGTTACTAAGGGGCAGCAAGATGACAGCATTCAGTTATTGGAGCCTGGAGCTCAGCAGCAGCAGCAGCAGCAGCAGCAGCAGGAGGAGCAGCAGCAGCAGAGCATACAGCTTTTGGAGCCTGTTACTCAGGATCATCTGGAGAGCACACAGATATTGGAGCCTGTTGGTCAGGGGCAGAAGGGGAGCACACGTATTGGAGCCTTTTACTCATGGGCAAGAGGAGGACAGCACGCAGGTATTGGAGCCTGTTACTCAGGGTCAGCATTTGGTGAACACACAGGTTTTGGAACCATTTACTCAGGGGCAGCAGGAGCATAACAAATAGTTATGGTAGCCCTGTACTCAGGGTCAAAGGCAGAACATGCAGCTATTGTAGCCTGTTACACAGGTTAGCAAGAAGAGAGCATGCAGATTTTTGAACCTCTTCCTCAGGAGCAGCAGGAAGAGAGCACACACCTATTGTAGCCTATTACTGTGGAACAACAGGAGGAGAGCACACAGCTATTGAAGCCTGTTACTCAGAGGTAGCAGGAGGACAGCATTCAGTTATTGGAGCCTAGTACGCAGAGGCAGCAGAAGAACATGCAGCTATTGGAGCCTATTCCGCAGGAGCAGCTAGAGAAAACACACCTATTGGAGCCTGTTACTCAGGAATGGAAGGAGAGCACACAGCTATTGGAGCGTGTTGCTCGGGGAAGCAGACGAGCACACAGCGTTTGCAGCCTGTTAGGCAGCAGCAGCAGGAGGCGAGATCACTGCTATGGGAGCCTGTCACTCATGGACGCCAGGAGAGCACTCAGCTATTGGAACCTATTTCTCAAGAGCAGCAGGAGAAGATCACACATCTTTTGGAATCTGGTACTCAGGGGCAACAGGAGGCGAGCACACATGAATTGGAGCTTGTTACGCATGGGCAGCAAGAGAGCATGCTGCTAGTGGAGCCTGTTGCTCAGGGGCAGCAGGAGGTGAGTAGACACTGTTGGAGCCTATTACTCGGGGGCAGCAGGAGGCGAGCGCACTGCCATTTGAGCTATTTACTCCAGGGCAGCAAGAGGACAGCACACAGCTCTTGGAGCCTGTTACACTGGGGCAGCAGTACAGCATGCAGCTGTTGGAGCCTATTGCTCAGGAGTAGCCGGAGAACACACACTTATTGGACACTATTACTCAGGAGCGGCAGGAGAACACACAGCTATTGGAGCCTGTTACTCAGGGGCAGCAGGAGGAGAGCAGAAACATATTGCAGCCTGTTGCGCATGCGCAGCAGGAGGCGAACACACTGCTCTTGGACCAATTTACTCCAGGCCAGCAAGAGAACAGCATACAGCTATTGGAGCTTATTACTCAGGGGCAGCAGGAGAGCATGCTGCTAAATGAGCCTGTTACTCAGGATCAGCAGCAGGCGAGAAGACACGTATTGGAGCCTGTTACTCAGGGGCAACAGGAGGAAAGCACACTGCTATTGGTTCTATTGACTACAGGGCAGCAGGAGGACCGCACACAGCTATTGCACCCTGTACTCAAGATCAACAGCAGAGCATGCAGCAGAGCACTGCAGCCTGTTACTCAGGGTAGCAGGAAGAGAGCATGCAGCAATTTGAGCCACTTCCTCAGGAGCAGCAGGAGATGAGCACACAGCTAATGGAGCCTTTCACTCAGGTGCAGCAGGAGGAGAGCACAGAGGTATTGTAGCCTGTTACTCTGTCAGCAGGGGAGCACACATCTATTGGAGCCTGTTACTCCGGGGCAACCGGAGGAGAACACACAACTGTTGGAGAATGTTACTCAGGAGCTACAGCAGGAAAACACGTAGGTATTGGTACCTGTTAGACAGGAGCAACAGGAGGAGAGTACCCAGCTATTGGAGATTGTTACGCAGGTGTAGGAGGAAAGCATACAGCTTTTGGAACCTGTATCTCGGGAGCAGTATGATGAGAGCACTCACGTATTGGAGCCTGTTACTCAGGGGAAGCAGGAGGCGAGCACACTGCTATTGGAGATATATTCTGCAAGACAGCAAGAAGACAGCACACAGCTATTGCACCCTGTACTCAGGATCAACAGCAGAGCATGCAGCTACTGGACCCTGTTACTCAGGGTAGCAGGGAGAGAGCATGCTGCGATTGGAGACTCTTTCTCAGGGGCAGCAGGAGGAGAGCACACAGCTATTGGAGGGTTTTACTCAGATGCAGCAGAGCATGCAGTTATTGGAGCCTGTTCCTCAGGAGCAGCAGCAGGACATCACACACCTGTTGGGGCCTGTTACTCAGGGGCAGCAGGAGGAGGATTATTAAATCCTGTGACTCTGCTTCATGAGGAGAGCACACAGCTAAGGGAGCCTTGTATTCAGGTGCAGGAGGAGAGCACACAGCTATTGGACACTATTACTCAGCAGCAACAGGAGAGCACACAGCTATTGGAGACTGTTACTCAGGAGCAACAGGAGAGTATCCAGCTTTTGGAGCCTGTTAATATGGAGGAGCAGGAGAGCATACAACTGATAGAGTCGGTTACTTAGAGACAACAGAAGGAGAGCACACAGATATTGTAGCCTGTTACTCAGTATCAGAAGGGGAGCACACATCTATTGGATTCTGTTACTCCGGGGCCACAGAAGGAGAACATACAGCGATTGGAGCCTCTAACACAGGAGCAGTAGGAGGAGAGCACGCAAATATTGGAACTTGTTGCTCAGGGTGAGCAGTCGGAGAGCACAGAGCTATTGGAGCCTGTTAACCAGCAGCAGCAGGACGTTAGAGCCCAGCTATGGGAGCCTGTTACTCGGGGGAAGCAGGAGTAGAGCACACAGATATCGGAACCTGTTACTGAGGGGCAGCAGGAGAGAACATAGGTATTGGAGCCTGTGACTCAGGGGCAGGAAGTGAGCACACAGCTGTTGCAGACTGTTACTCCGGGGCAACAGGAGGAGAACACACGACTATTGGAGCCTGTTACTCAGTAGCAACAGGAGGAGAGTACTCAGCTATGAGAGCTTGTTACTCAGGTGCAGGACGGGAGCACACAGCTTTTGGAACCTGTTACTCAGGAGCAGCAGGAAGAGATCACACAGCTTTTGCAGGCTGTGTGTGCAGTTTTGGTCGCCATACTATAGGAAGGATGTGGAGGCACTGGAACGGGTGCAGAGGAGGTTTACCAGGATGTTGCCTGGTATGGTAGAAAGATCGTATGAGGAAAGGCTGAGGCACTTGGGGTTGTTTTCATTGGAGAAAAGAAGGTTTAGGGGTGACTTGATAGAGGTGTACAAAATGATTAGTGAGGATCTTTTTCCACGTATGGAGTCAGCTATTACAAGGGGGCATAGTTTTAAATTAAGTGGGGGGGGGGGGGGGGTAGGTGTAGGACAGGTGTTAGGGCTAGGTTCTTTAATCAGCGAGTCGTGAGTTCATGGAATGCCCTGCCAGTAGCAGTGGTGGACTCTCCCTTATTATGGGCATTTAAGCGGGCATTGGATAGGCATATGGAGGATAGTGGGTTAGTGGAGGTTAGGTGGGCTTGTATCGGCGCAACATCGAGGGCCGAAGGGCATGTACTGCGCTGTATTCTTCTATGTTCTATGTTACTCAGGTTGAGCAGGCAGAGAGCACACAGCTATTGGAGCATGTTACTAAGTAGCAGCAGGAGAGCACACAAGTGTTGAAACCTGTTACTCAGGAGTAGGAGTAGGAGAGCACACAACTATTGGAGCCTTTCACTCAGGAGCAGCGGGAGGAGAGCACACAGCTAACGGAGCCATTTACTCAGGGTCAGCAGGAGGGCAACGCACAGTTATTGTGGTCCAGTACACAAGGGCAGCAGCAGAACATGCAGTTATTGGAGCTTGTTACTCAGCGTAGCGAAAGGAGAACATGCAGTTATTGGAGCCTTCGACACAGGAGCAACAGGAGAGCACACAGCTATTGGAACCTGGTAATCAGGGACAGCAGTAGAGAATGCAGTTATTGAAACCTGTTACTCAGTGTAGCAGGAGGAGATCGCACAAGTTTTGGAGCCTGTTACTCATGCGCAGGAGGAGAGCACACGCGTTTTGGAGCCCGTGAATCAGGAGCAAATGGAGGACAGCGCACAGATCTTGGAGTCTGTGACCCAGGGACAGGAGGAGAGCATGGTACTATCCGAGCCTGTGAGTCAGCAGCAGCCGGAGGAGAGCACACAGATATGGTGGTCTGTTACTCAGGGGAAGGAGGCGAGGACACAGTTAATGGATTTTTAATCAGCAGCGGCAGGAGAGTACACACCTATTGGAGCCTGTTTCTCAGAAAAGAGAATACAACTAATGGAGCCTGGTATTCAGGGAATCAGGAGAGCACACATCCGTTAGAGCTGGTTACTTAAGGACAACAGGAGGAGAGTATACAGCTATTGGAGTCTCTTACGAAGTGGCAGCAGGAGATCACACAGCTATTAGAGCATGTTGCTCAGTGGCAGCAGGACCAAATCACACAACTAATGGGGATAGTACTCAGGGGGAGCAGGAGAGCATGGCGCTATTGGAGTCTGTTTCTCAGAGCAGCAGGATGAGTGTAGTCAGCTACTGGAGCTTGTCACTCAGGAGCAGCCGGAGAGCACACAACTACTAGAGCCCGATACTCAGGGGCATCAGGAGGGGAGCACACAACTAATTGAGTATGTTATCAGTGGCAGCAGCAGAGCACACAGCTGTGGAGCCTGGCACTCTGGGGCAGCAGGAGTAAAGCAACCAGCTATTGGAGCCGGTTACTCAGGAGCTGGAGGAGGAGTGTACATAGTGTGACTCAGGGGTAGGAGTAGAGCAAACAGCTTTTGGAGCCTGTTAATCAGAAACAGGAGGTGGAGAGCACACAGCTATTGGAGCCTTTTACTCAGGAGCAACCGGAGAAGTGTACCCAGCTCTTGGAGCGTGTTCCTGGGGAGCAGAAGGAGATCACACAGCTATTGGAGCCCGTTACCCAGGGGCAGCAGTAGGGGAGCACACAGATATTGGAGCATGTGTCTTCGGCGTAGAGGCAGGAGTGCACATAATTATCGGAGCCTGTTGATCAGTGGCAGCAGGACACAACACAGCTGTTCGAGCCAAAATCTCAGGGGAAGCAGGAGGAGTGAACACGGCTGTTGGAGATTGTTACTCAGCAGTAGCAGCAGGAGAACAAACAGCTGTTATAGCCTGGTACCAAGGGGGAGCAGGCGTAGAGTGCACAGCCATTTGTGCATGTTGCTCAGGAGAAGCAGGAGAGCACACAGCTATTGGAGTCACTTATTCAGTGACAACAGGACGACAGTTCACAACGACTGCAGCCTGTTACTCAGTGACAGCAGGGGCACACACATGTAATGGTGTCTTTTACACAGTAGCAGCAGGTGGAGAGTGCACAACTATTGGAACCTGTTACTCAAGAGCATCCGGAGGAGAGTACTCAGCTATTGGAGGTTGTTACTCAGGAGGAGGAGGAATGCACACAGCTATTGTATCTGGTTAATCAGGACAAGCAGCAGGAGAGCACACAGCTATTGGAGCCAGTTACTCAGGAGCAACAGCAGGAGGAGAGCACAGAGCTTTTGGAGCCTGTTACTCAGGAGCAACCGGAGGAATGTAACCAGCTATTGCAGCTTGTGACTCAGGAACAGGAGGAAAGCACACAGCTTTTGGAGTGCGATACTCAGGTCCAGCATGATGGGAGTATAGAACTATTGGTGCCTGTGACTCGGGAGCAGCAGCAGGACAGCACACAGCCATCGGAGCCTGGTACCCAGGTGCAGCGGGAGGAGAGTGCACAGATATTGATGCCTGATACTGAGGGGCAACAGGAATGAAGCAAAGAGCTATTGGATAGTGTAACACAGGAACTGGAGGAGGAGAGTACACAGATGATGGACCCTGTCACTCAGGAGCTGGCGCAGGACAACACACAGCTTTCGGAGCATCTTATTCAGGGGCAGCAAGATAGCACACAGGTATTGGAGCCTGTTTCTCACGAGCTGCAGGCGATGATTATACAGCTATTGGAGCCTGGTAACAAGGGACAATACGAGGAGTGCACACAGATTTGGAGCGTGTGACTCAGGAGCAGCAGGAGGATGGTACACATCGACTGGAGCCTGTCACTCAGGGGAAGCAGGCAAGCACACAGCTATTTGTGCCTGGCTCCCAGTGTTGGCAGGAAAAGAACTCACAGCTGTACAGAGGCAGTAGGAGAGAACATTGGCATTGAAGCCTGGTACCCAGGGTCAGCAGGAGGAGAGCACACAGCTCTTGGAGCCTGTTCCTCAGGAGCAGCAGGAGAGCGCACACTTATTGGAGCCCGTCACTCAGCGATTGGGGAGATGGACAAGGGAGATCCAGTGGATGTAGTGTACCTGGACGTTCAGAAAGCCTTTGATAAAGTCCCACATAGGAGGTTAGTGAGCAAAATTACAGCGCATAGTATTGGGGGCAAAGTACTGACTTGGATTGAAAATTGGTTGGCTGCCGGGAAACAAAGAGTAGTGATAAACAGCTCCTTTTCGGAATGGCAGGCTGTGACCAGTGGGGTACCGCAGGGATCAGTGCTGGGACCGCAGCTTTTTACAATATATATTAATGATATGGAAGATGGTATTAGTAATAACATTAGCAAATTTGCTGATGATACTAAGCTGGGTGGCAGGGTGAAATGTGAGGAGGATGTTAGGAGATTACAGGATGACATGGGTAGGTTAGGTGAGTGGATAGATGCATGGCAGATGCAGTTTAATGTGGATAAATGTATGGTTATCCACTTTGGTGGCAAGAACAGGAAGGCAGATTACTACCTAAATTGAGTCAAGTTAGGTAAAGGGGCAGTACAAAGAGATCTGGGTGTTCTTGTACACCAGTCAGTGAAGGCAAGCATGCAGGTACAGCAGGTAATGAAGAAAGCTAATAACATGCTGGCCTTCATAACAAAAGGGATTAAGTATAGAAGCAAAGATGTTCTTCTGCAGCTGTACAGGGCTCTGGTGAGACCGCACCTGGAATATTGTGTGCTGTTCTGGTCTCCAAATTTGAGGAAAGACATTCTGGCTATTGAGGGAGTGCAGCATAAGTTCACGAGGTCAATTCCTGGAATGGCAGGACGATCTTATGTCGAAAGATTGGAGCGACTGGGCTTGTATACTCTTGAGTTTAGAAGACTGAGAGGGGATCGGATTGAGACGTAGACGATTATTAAAGGATTGGACACTCTGGAGGCAGGAAACATAGAACATATAGAACATAGAAGAATACAGCGCAGTACAGGCCCTTGGGCCCTCGATGTTGCGCCGATCCAAGCCCACCTAAACTACACTAACCCACTATCCTCCATATACCTATCCAATGCCCTCTTAAATGCCCATAAAGAGGGAGAGTCCACCACTGTTACTGGCAGGGCATTCCATGAACTAACGACTCGCTGAGTGAAGAACCTACCCCTAACATCAGTCCTATATCTACCCCCCCTTAATTTAAAGCTATGCCCCCTTGTAATACCCGACTCAATACGCGGGAAAAGGTTCATACTGTCGACCCTATCTAACCCCCTAATCATCTTGTACACCTCAATCAAGTCACCCCTAAACCTTCTTTTCTCTAGTGAAAACAGCCCCAAGTGCCTCAGTCTTTCCTCATACGATTTTCCTTCCATACCAGGCAACATCCTGGTAAACCTCCTCTGCACCCGTTCCAATGCCTCCACATCCTTCCTATAGTATGGCGACCAAAACTGCACACAATATTCCAGATGCGGCCGTACCAGAGTCTTATACAACTGCATCATGACCTCAGGACTCCGGAACTCAATTCCTCTACCAATAAAAGCCAGTACGCCATATGCCTTCCTCACCGCACTATTTACCTGGGTGGCAACTTTCAGAGATCTGTGTACATGGACACCAAGATCCCTCTGCTCATCCACACTACCAAGTATCCGACCATTAGCCCAGTACCCCATCTTTTTGTTATTCTTCCCAAAGTGAATCACCTCGCACTTAGCTACATTGAATTCCATCTGCCACCTTTCTGCCCAGCTCTGCAGCTTCTCTATATCCTGCTGTAACCTGCCACATGCTTCCTCACTGTCAACAACTCCTCCGACTTTCGTGTCATCCGCAAACTTGCTCACCCAACCTTCTAACCCCTCTTCCAGGTCATTTATAAAAATGACAAACAGCAATGGTCCCAAAACAGATCCTTGCGGAACACCGCTAGTGACGGCACTCCATGAAGAAACTTTGCCATCAACTACTACCCTCTGTCTTCTTCCATCCAGCCAATTCCTAATCCAAACCTCCAACTCACCCTCAATGCCATATCTCCGTATTTTCTGCAGTAGCCTACCATGGGGAACCTTATCGAACGCCTTACTAAAATCCATATATACCACATCTACCGCTTTCCCCTCATCAACCTCCTTCGTCACCTTTTCAAAGAATTCAATAAGGTTTGTGAGGCACGACTTGCCCTTCACAAAACCATGCTGACTATCCTTGATCACATTATTCCTATCTAGATGTGCATAAATCCTATCCCTTACAATTCTCTCTAAGATTTTGCCCACAACAGAAGTGAGACTCACCGGTCTATAGTTACTAGGGCTATCCCTACTCCCCTTTTTGAACAAGGGAACCACATTTGCTATCCTCCAGTCTTCTGGGACTACTCCTGTAGACAAAGAGGACATAAAAATCAAGGCCAATGGCTCTGCAATCTCCTCCCTTGCTTCCCAGAGAATCCTAGGATAAATGCCATCAGGCCCAGGGGACTTATCTATTTTCACCTTTTCCAGGATTTCCAACACCTCTTCTCTACATACCTCAAAGCCATCCATTCTACTTATTTGTGCCTCAGTATTCTCATCGACAACAATGCCCTGTTCCTGAGTGAATACTGAAGAAAAGTATTCATTCAGTGTCTCCCCAATCTCTTCCGCCTCCACACGCAACTTCCCCCTACTATCCTTGACTGGACCTATTCCTACCCTAGTCATTCTTTTATTCCTAACATACCTATAGAAAGCCTTAGGGTTTTCCCTAATCCTATCTACTAAGGACCTTTCATGTCCCCTCCTTGCTGCTTTTAGCTCTCTCTTCAGGTCCTTCCTGGCTACCCTATAACTCTCAATCGCCCCAATTGAACCTTCACGTCTCATCTTGAGATAGGCCGCCCTCTTCCATTTAACAAGGGATTCCAATTCCTTATTAAACCACGGCTCCCTCGCACGACCCTTTCCTACCTGCCTGACAGGTACATAATTATCAAGGACACTCAATAGTTGCCCCTTGAACAAGTTCCACATATCATTTACACTCTTGCCTTGGAGTCTACTTTTCCAAGCCACACATCCTAAGTCATGCCTCACCGCATCATAATTTCCCTTACCCCAGCTATAATTCTTGCCCTGTAGTACACACTTATCCCTCTCCATCACGAGTGTAAAAATCACCGAATTATGGTCACTATCCCCAAAGTGCTCACCTACCTCTAATTCTAACACCTGGCCTGGTTCGTTACCCAGAACCAAATCCAGTATGGCCTCACCTCTTGTTGGCCTGTCTACATATTGTGTCAGGAAACTCTCCTGCACACATTGAACAAACACTGACCCATCTAACGAACTTGAGCTATAGCTTTCCCAATCAATATCAGGAAAGTTAAAGTCCCCCATAACAACCACCCTATTACTGTCACTCATCTCCTGAATCACCTTCCCAATCCTTTCTTCAATGATTCTAGGACTATTAGGAGGCCTGTAAAAGACTCCTAACAGGGTGACCTCACCTTTCCTATTCCTAACCTCAGCCCAAACTACCTCAGATGGCAAGTCCTCATCCATCGTCCTTTCCACCGCTGTAATACTATCTTTGACAAGCAATGCCACACCTCCCCCTCTTTTACCCCCACCTCTAAACCTACTAAAACATTTAAATCCCGGAACCTGCAACAGCCAATCCTGTCCCTGTTCTAGCCATGTCTCCGTAATAGCCACAACATCGAAGTCCCAGGTACCAACCAACGCTGCAAGTTCACCTACCTTATTTCGTATACTTCTTGCATTGAAGTATACACACTTCAAACCACTTCCCTGTTTACAGGCACCCTCCTTGGAAATTGATGCCATGTCCATCACCTCCCTACACTCCAGGCCCTGCACCCTGAAGCTACAATCTGGGTTCCCATGCCCCTGCCGAGTTAGTTTAAACCCCCCCCAAGAGCACTAGCAAACCTCCCCCCAAGGATACTGGTTCCCCTCAGGTTCAGGTGTAGACCATCCTGTTTATAGAGGTCCCACCGTCCCCAGAAAGAACCCCAGTTATCCAAAAACTGGAACCCCTCCCTCCTGCACCATCCCTGAAGCCACGCATTTAATTGTTCTCTCTCCCTATTCCTCGAATCTCTATCACGTGGCACGGGTAACAAACCAGAGACAACAACTCTGTTTGTTCTAACTCTGAGCTTCCAACCTAGCTCCCTGAAAGCCTGTCTAACATCCTCTGCACTCCTCCTACCTATGTCGTTGGTGCCAATGTGGACCACGACTTCGGGTTGCTCCCCCTCCCCCTCCAGGACCCGGAAAACACGATCAGAGACATCACGTACCCTTGCACCTGGGAGGCAACATACCAAACGTGAGTCTCTCTCGTTCCCACAAAACCGCCTATCTGTGCCACGAACTATCGAGTCCCCAATTACTACTGCTCTGCTCTTCTTCACCCTTCCCTTCTGAGTAACGGGGACAGGCTCCGTGCCAGAGACCTGAGCCCCGTTACTTACCCCTGGTAAGTCATCCCCCCCACAAGTATCCAAAACGGTATACTTGTTCTTGAGGGGAATGGCCGCAGGAGGTCCCTGCACTGGCTGCTTCCTCCCAGTCCCCCTCACTGTAACCCATCTATCTGCCATCTTTGGAGTTACTACTTCCCTATAACTCTGATCTATGACCCCCTCTGCCTCCCGAATGATCCGAAGTTCATCCAACTCCAGCTCCAGTTCCCTAACACGGTCTTGGAGGAGCTGGAGATGGGTGCACTTCCTGCAAGTGTAATCGGCAGGGACGTCGATGGCATCCCTCACCTCATACATGTTGCAGGAGGAACATTGCACTGCCTTCACTGCCATCCCTCTAAAGCTAACTGTTTAAACAAAAACTGTATCTAAATAATACAAGCAAAATTCAGCACTTACCTGCTTGCCACAACAGATGTTATTATTAGGTTAGAGGAGGAGGGCGGGTGGGAGGCACTACCCGTGTAGTGCCTCGGGTTCCTCTCCTTCACGCTTTTAAAGGGGGGAAAAAAACTAACCCAGCTAAGCTTACACTAACTGCTTCCGGGTCTCGGCTGCCCCTCTGCTTGCCGTCACTTCCTCTGCTGCTCCCGCTCTTTCTGTGAAGGAGAGAGAAAACAAAACACCGATGCCCGCTACAGGTAAGTAATTTTGAAAAAAACTCTTACCTTAGCTGTAGTCTCCCGGGTTCACCTCAACTCGGCCGCTGCTCCCACTCAAATGACCGTTGGTGGTGAAACAGTGAGTATTTATACTCACAGTTCTCCTTCCCGGCTGCCCCTCTGCTTGCCGTCACTTCCTCTGCTGCTCCCGCTCTTTCTGTGAAGGAGAGAGAAAACAAAACACCGATGCCCGCTACAGGTAAGTAATTTTGAAAAAAACTCTTACCTTAGCTGTAGTCTCCCGGGTTCACCTCAACTCGGCCGCTGCTCCCACTCAAATCATGTTTCCGCTGATGGGTGAGTGCCGAACCAGAGGACACAGCTTAAAAATAAGGGGTAGGCCATTTAGGACAGACATGAGGACAACATTCTTCACACAGAGAGTGATGGGTGTGTGGAATGCTCTGCCACAGAAGTCAGTGGGGGCCCAGTCTCTGGATTCGTCGTAGAAAGAGTTGGATAGAGCTCTCAAGGATAGTGGAATCAAGGGTTATGGAGATAAGGCAGGAATAGGATACTGATTGAGGATGGTCAGCCATGATCATAATGAATGGCTGTGCAGGCTCGAAGGGCATAATGGCCTACTCCTGCACCGATTGTCTATGGTCTTGGGAGCCTGTTAGTCAGGTGCAGTAGAAGGAGAGCACAAAGTTATTGTTGGGTGATATTCAGGGGCAGCAGGAGAGCACACAGCTATTGCAGCCAGTTAATCTGGGGTAGAAGTAGAGCATGTAGCTATTGGAGCCTGTTACTCAGCAGCAGCAGGAGGAGAGCACAGATCTATTGGAGCCTGTTACGAACGGTCAGCAGAAGAACATGCAGCTATGAGTGACTTACTCAATAGCAGGAGGAGGGGAGCACCAATCTATTGGAGCCAGTCCCTCAGGAGCAGGAGGAGACTACACAGATATTGGTGTCTGTTACTCAGGGGCAGCAGGAGAGCACATAGATATTGTAACTCAGGGACAGGTGAAGGAGAGCACACAGCTATTGGAAACTGTTTCACAGCAGCAGCAGAAGGAGAGCACACAGTTATGTGATGCTGTTAATCAGGGGCAGGAGAAGAGCACACAGGTATTGGACTCTATTACTCAAAACCAGCAGGATATCACGTAGCCATTGGAGCCGGTTACTCAGCAGCAGCTGGACGAGAGCACACAGTTAGTGGAGCATGTTACTCAGGAGCAGGAGGAGAGCACACAGCTATTACAGCCGGTTGCTCAGGGACAATAGGAGCAGAGTACATAGCTATTGGAGCCTGAAACTCAGAGGTAGCAGGAGAGTACACAGATATTGGAGCCTGTTACTCAGGAGCAGTAGGAGGAGTGCACACAACTGTTTAAGCCTCGCACTCAGGGGCAACAGGAGAGCTTGCGGCTATGTACTTGTTACTCAGAACAGCAGGAGCAGAGCACACAGCTGTGGCAGGCTGTTACTCACGAGCAGCTGGAGGAGTGCGAACAGCTATTTTTGCCTGTTACTCAGGAGCAGGATGAGAGCACACAGTTACTGCAGCCTGTTACTCAGGGAAACAGGGCGAGAGTACACAGCTGTTGCAGCCTGTTACGCAGTGGCAGCAGAAGAGCACACAGGTATTGGAGCGTTTTACTCCGGGGCACCAGAAGGAGAGCACACAGCTATTGGAGCCTGTTACACAGGAGCAGCAGGTGGAGACCAAAAAACAATTGGAGCCTATTACTCAGGAGCAACTGGATGAGAGTACCAATCTACTGGAGCTTGTCACTCAGGAGAAGGAGCAGAGAACGCAACTCTCGGATCCTATTACCCCGGAACAACAGGAGGAGAGCACATAGAGATCGGAGCCTGTTACGCCGCGGCTGCAGCAAGAGAGCGCGCAACTGTTAGAGCCTGTTAATCAGGAGTAATCGGATGAGTGTAATCAACTATTGGAGCTTGTCACCCAGGAGCAGGAGGAGAGCACACTGCTATTGGAGTCTGTTATCATTGGAAGCAGCAGAGCACAAACCTGTGAAGCCTGGCACTCAGGGGCAGCAGGAATAAAGCAAACAGCTATTGGAGTCAGTTACTCAGGAACTGGAGGAGGAGTGTTCATAGCTACCGGAGCCTGCGGCTCAGGGGCAGGAGGAGAGCACACACCTAATGGAGCCTGTTACTCAGGAGGAACAGGAGAACACACAGCTATTGGAACCTGACTCTCAATGGCAGGTGGAGAAGAGCACACAGCTGTTGAAGCCTTTTGCTCTGGAGCAGCAGGCGAACACAGCTATTGAAGCCTGTTACTCAGGGGCTGCAGGAGGCCAGGACACAGCTATTGGAGCCGCTTACTCGTGGAGAACAGGAAGAGAGTGCACAGCTATTGGAGCCTCTTAGTCAGGGGCTGCAGGAAGAGAGCACAAAGCTATTGGTGCCTGTTACTCAGGAGCAGCAGGAGGAGAACACACAGCTATTGGTGAGTGCAACTCAGGAGCAACCAGAGGTGAATACCCAGCTATTGGAAATTGTTACTCTGGAGAAGGAGGAAAGCACACAGGTATTGGATTCTGTTAATCAGAAACAGCAGGAAGAGGGGACACAGCAATTGGAGCCTGTTACTCAGGGGCTGCACCAGGAGAGCAAACAGCTATTAGAGCTTCTTCTTCAGCGACAGCAGGAGGACAGTACGCAGATATTGGAGCCTGTTGCTTAATGGCAGCAGGATTGCACACAGTTATTGACGATTGTTAACCCTGGACAGCAGGAGGAGACCACAAAGCTATTGAATCCTATTATTCTGGAACAGCAGGAAGAGGGCAGACAGCTATTGGAGCCTGTTACACAGGAGCAGAAGGAGGAGAGCACACAGCTATTGGAGCCGGTCACTCAGGGATAGCAGGAGGGGAGCACACAGTTATCAGAGCCTGTTACCCCGGAGCTGCAGGAGGAGAGCACACAGCTATTGGAACCGGTCACTCAGGGGCAGCTAGAGGAGAGCACACAACTATTGGAACGTGTGACTTGGGAATAGAGGCTGTAGTGCGCATAGTTCTTGGAGCTTGTTACTCAGTGGAAGCAGGAGACCACACAGCTGTTGGAGCCTATTAATCAGGGACAAAGGGAGGAGTGTACACGGCTGTTGAAGATTGTTACTCAGTGGCGGCTGCAGCAGAGCACAAAGCTGCGAAGCCTGGCACTCAGGGGCAGCAGGAGTAAAGCAAACAACTATTGGAGGCTGTTACTCAGGAGCTGGAGGAGGATTGTACATAGCCACCGGAGCCTATGACTCAGTGGCAGGAGGAGAGCACCAGCTCTTGGAGCCTGACACTCAACGGCAGGTGGAGGAGAGCGCACAGCTGTTGAAGCCTGTCACTCAGGGGCAGCAGGCGAACACAGCTATTAGAAACTGTTACTCAGGAGACACAGGAGGAGAGCACACAGCCACTCTAGCCTCTTACTCAGGGGCTGCAGGAAGAGAGCACAAATCTATTGGAGCCTGTTACTCAAGGGAAGCAGGAGGACAGGATGCGCCAATTGGAGCTGGTTATTCGGGGACAAGAGGAAGACAGTGCACACCTATTGGAACCTTTTACTTCAGGGCAGCAGGAGAGCACACAGCGAGTGGACATTGTTACTCGTGCCAACAGGAGGACAGTACACAGCTATTGGTGCCTGGTTCCCAGAGTCAGTAGGTGAGCATGCAGCTATTGGAACCTGTTACTCAGGAGCAGCAGTAGTAGAGTGCACAGCTATTGGAGCCTTATACTGAGGGGCAACAGGAGAAGAGCAAAGAGCTATTTGAGACTGTAACACAGAAGCTGGAGGAGGAGAATACACAGATATTGACCCTGTTGCTCAGGCGCTGGAGGAGGAGAGCACACAGCTCGAGGAGCCTTTTACGCAGGAGCAGGAGGAGAGCACACAGGTGTTGTAGTTTGTTACTCAGTGGAAGCAGGAGAACGCACAGTCATTGGTGCCTGTCACTCAGGGGCAGGACGCGGAGAGAACACAGGTATTGTATCCTGGGACTCAGGAGCAGGGGGAGAGCACACTGCGATAGCAGTTTTTTCAGCAGCAGAAGGAGGAGAGCACAAAGCTATGTAAGACTATCACTCCGGGGCAGGAGGAGAGCCCACAGCTATTCGACCTTGTTACTCAGCAACAATAGGAGAGAACGCAGTTATTGGAGCCTGTTACTCAGGAGCAGCAGGAGGAGAGCACACAGCTATTGGAGTCTATTACTTAGGGAAATCTGGAGGAGAGTACATAGCTATTGGAGTCTGTTGCTCAGCAGCAGGAGGAGAGCACAAAACTATTCGACCCTGTTACTCAGACGCAGCAGGCGGAGAGCACAACAGTATTGGAACCTATTACTCAGGAGAAGCACGACAGCGCACAGCTATTATATCCTGTTACTCAGGAGCAGCAGGAGTAGAGTACACACCTGTTGGATCCTTTTAGTCAGGAACAGCAGGATTAGCGGACACAGCTGCTCGAGCCTGTTACTCAGAGACGACGGAACAGCACACATCGTTGGGAACCTTTTGCACAGTGGCAGCAGGAGAGCTTTCAGATATTGGAGCCAGTTACTCAGGAGCAGCCGGAGGAGGAACACAGATATTCGAGCCTGTTACCCAGGGACAACAAGAGGAGAGTGCTGAGCCTGTTACTCAGCAGCAGCAGGAGGGGAGCACACAGATGTTGTGGCCTGTCTGTCGGGGCAGGGGAGGAGGGAACACGGCTATTGTATCCTGTGATTCAGGGCAGGAGGAGAGCACACAGCTATCGGTCCAAGTTATTCAGCAGCAGCAGGAGAGTACAAAGCCATTGGAATCTGTTACTCAGGAGCAGCAACAGGAGAGCACACAGCGATTGGAGCCTGTTACTCAGGAGCAGGAGGAAATCACGCAGTTATTGGATCCTGTTAATCAAGAACAGCAGGAGAAGGGGACGCAGCTATTGAAGCATATTACCCATGGACTGCACCAGGAGAGCACACAGTTATTCGAACCTCTTATTCAGCGACAACAGGAGGACAGTACGCAGCTGTTGGAACCTTTTACTCAGTGGCGGCAGGAGAACACAGCTAATGGAGCCTGTTACACAGGAGCAGCAGGTGGAGCGGACACAACTATTGGAGCCTGTTTCTCAGGCGCAACCAGAGGAGAGAACCCAGCTCTTAGAAGTTGTTACATGGGAGCAGGAGGAAAGCACATGGGTATTGGATCCTGTTAGTGTCTAGATTAGAACATAGAACATAGAACATAGAAGAATACAGCGCAGTACAGGCCCTTGGGCCCTCGATGTTGCGCCGATCCAAGCCCACCTAAACTACACTAACCCACTATCCTCCATATACCTATCCAATGCCCTCTTAAATGCCCATAAAGAGGGAGAGTCCACCACTGTTACTGGCAGGGCATTCCATGAACTAACGACTCGCTGAGTGAAGAACCTACCCCTAACATCAGTCCTATATCTACCCCCCCTTAATTTAAAGCTATGCCCCCTTGTAATACCCGACTCAATACGCGGGAAAAGGTTCATACTGTCGACCCTATCTAACCCCCTAATCATCTTGTACACCTCAATCAAGTCACCCCTAAACCTTCTTTTCTCTAGTGAAAACAGCCCCAAGTGCCTCAGTCTTTCCTCATACGATTTTCCTTCCATACCAGGCAACATCCTGGTAAACCTCCTCTGCACCCGTTCCAATGCCTCCACATCCTTCCTATAGTATGGCGACCAAAACTGCACACAATATTCCAGATGCGGCCGTACCAGAGTCTTATACAACTGCATCATGACCTCAGGACTCCGGAACTCAATTCCTCTACCTCTACCATTAGAGTGGTGCTGGAAAAGCACAGCAGTTAAGGCAGCATCCGAGAAGCAGTAAAATCGACGTTTCTGGAAAAGCCCTTCGTCAGGAAGACAGGCAGAGTTCCTGAAGGTTGAAGAGATAAGAGTTGGATCCTGTTAATCAGGAACAGCAGAAAGAGGGCACACAGCAATTGGAGCCTATTGGAGCAACCGGAGGAGTGCATCTAGCTGTTGTAACTTGTTACTCAGGAGCAGGAGGAGAGCACACCGCTATTGGAGAGTGTGAGTTGGGAGGAGAGGCACGAGTGCTCACAATTATCGAAGCCTGTTACGGAGTGGCAGCAGGAGAGCACACAGCTGTTGGAGCCTAATACTCAGGGGCAGCAGGAGGAGAGTGCATAGCTGTTGGAGATTGTTACTCTGTGGCAGCAGCAGGAGAGCATACAGCTATTGAAGCCTAATACTCAGTAGCAGCAGGAGGAGTACACACGGCTGTTGGAGATTGTTACTCAGCGGCAGCAGCAGGAGAACAAGCAGCTATGACAGCCTGGTACTCAGGGGCAGCAGGACGAGACTGCACAGTCATTGGTGCCTGATACTCAGGAGCAGCAAGACAGCACACAGGTTTTAGAGCTTCTTATTCAGCGACAACAGGAGGACAGCATACAGCAATTGGAGGCTGCTACTCAGTGGCAGCAGGAGAGCACTCAGCTAATGGAGCTAGGTACTCCGTGGCAGGATGAAGCGGGCACAGAGCTACTGGTACCTGTTACAATGTCGCAGCAGGTGGAGAGCGCACAGCTTTCCGAGCCTGTTACTCAATACCAACCGAGCGAGAGTTCCCAACGTCTTTGGTGCATGGTAAGGTGGTTATGGTTTATGGCTGTGTTTGGTCTGCTTGTCGTGGTTTGTTCTTGAGGAATCTGCGCACTGTATTATTTGAGTATCCGTTCTTCTTGAGTATGTTGTATAGGTGGTTCTCTGTTTTCCGAAATTCGTTTCTGCTGCAGTGTGTGGTGGCTCGTTGGAATAGTGTTCTGATACAGCTTCGTTTGTGTGTGTTGGGATGGTTGATGGTGTAGTTAGGTATTTGGTCAGTGTTTGTCGATTTTCTGTATACGCAGGTTTGTAGTTCTCCGTTGTTCTTTCTTTCGACTTTGATGTCCAGGAATGCGAGTTTATTTCAGAAATGACAGAAGTTTCAGAAATGACAGCCACAGTACTAAGAACCCTCGGAATCGTAGTAGCACACAAACCCACCAACACTCTCAAACAAAAACTAACAAACTTAAAAGACCCAGTTCAACCCATGGACAAAACCAACATCATCTACAAAATTCCATGCAAGGACTGCCACAAACACTACGTAGGACAAACAAGAAGAAAGTTAGCCACCATGATACACGAACACCAGCTAGTCACAAAAAGACACGACCCTCTCTCCCTCTTCTCCCTACACACGGATGAATAAAACCATCATTTCGACTGGGACAACACATCTCTCCTGGGACAGGTTAAGCAAAGGCATACCAGAGAATTCGTCCAGGCCTGGCACTCCAACCACAAGGCCATAAACAAACGCATAGATCTAGATGCCATCTCTCAACCCCTCAGAAAAGGAACAGGAAATGACGTCACTACAGGAACCCTACCCAGGATAAAGATATAAATAGAAAGCAGGAAACATCAGCTTTGCTTCACTTGGAGGTCGCCACTGATTATGTTACCTAGCCAGGTAATGAAACATCTGGATATGAAACCTACAGCTCAGCGAGCAAACCTACATCCTAAATCTCAACCTGAGCTACAAACCTTCACAAAACTTGCAAAAAAGAGTGTAACCAGTCATTGAAGCTTGTCACTCAGGAGCAGGCGGAGAGCACTCCAGTATTGTAGCTCGTTACTCAGGTGCAGCAGGAGGGGATCACACATCTATTAGACGTTGTGACTTGGTAGCAGCAAGAGTAAAGCAAACAGCTAATGGAGCCTGTTACTCAGGAGCTGGAGGAGGAGTGTTGACAGCTACCTGAGCCTGTGATTCGGTGCAGGAGGAGAGCGCACAGCTATTGTCGACCATTACTCAGAAACAACAGGAAAGCATACAGTTGTTGGAGCCTTTTGGACTGGAGCAGCAAGAGAGCACACAGGTATTGGAGCCTGTCACTCAGGGGCTGCAGGCGAACACAGCTATTCGAGCCTGTTAGTCAGGAGCCGCAGGAGGAGAGCAACCAGCTATTGTAGCGTCTTACTCAGGGGCTGCAGGAGAAGAGCACAAAGCTATTGGAGCCGGTTACTCGGGGACAAAAGGAAGAGAGTGCACAGCTATTGCAGCCTGTTACTCAAAGGCAGCAGAAGAGCACAGAGCTATTGGAGCTTGTTACTACGTGGAAATAGGAGGGGAGCACACATCTAATGGAGCCTCTCACTCAGGGGCAGCAGGAATATCGTCCACACCTGTTGGAGCCTGGTACTCACATGCAGCAGGGAAGCATGCAGCTATTGCAGTATGTTACTCAGGAGCAGCAGGAGCAGGAGCTATTGGAGCCTTGTACTGAGGGGCAACAGAACCTAAGCAAAGAGCTATTGGAGACTGTAACACAGGGGCTGCAGGAGGAGAGTACACAGATATTGGACCCCGTTACTCAGGAGCAGATGGAGGAGAGCACACAGCTCTTGAAGCATTTTATGCTGGAGCAGGAGAGCACACAGGTGTTGTAGTTTGTTACTCAGTTGAATCAGGAGAGCATACAATCATTGGTGCCTGTCACTCTGGGGCAGGATTTGGAGAGAACTCAGGTATTGTTTCCTGTGACTCAGGAGCAGAAGGAGATCACATGGCTATAGGAGTTTGTTATTCAGCAGCAAAAGGAGGAGAGCACACAGAAATTGGAGCCTCTTATTCCGGGGCAGGAGGAGAGCCCACAACTATTGTATTACTCAGGGAAACCTGGAGGGGAACACACAGCTATTGGAGCCAATTACTCAGAAGCAGGAGGGGAACACACAAGTATTAGAGCCTTTTTCTCAGGAAAAACTAGAGCCTATTACTTCGGAACAAGAAGAGAGCACACAGCTATTGGAATCTATTACTCAGGGGCAGCAGGAGGACTGCGCACAGCGATTTGATTCTTTTACTCAGGGACAACATGAGAGCAGCACACAACTGTTGGAGCCTGTTACTCAGGGGCAGCAGATGGACAGCACACAGCTACTGGAGACTGTTACTCAGGAGCAGGAAATGAACACACAGCTATTGTAGCCTTTTAGTCAGGGGCAGCAGGAGGAGTGCACGCAGCTATTAAAGCCTGTAACGAAGGGGCAGCAGGAGATCACACAGTTATTGGATCCTTGAACTCAGGAGCAGCAGGAGTTGACTATAAATCTATTGGAGCCCGGTACGCAGAGGCAACAAGAGGAGAGCACTCAGCTATTGGAACCTGTTACTCAGGAGCAGCATGTGGAGACCAAGCATGTATTGTCGCCTTTTTGTCAGGAGCAGTATGAGAGCACACAGTTATTGGAGCGTTTTACTCAGGAGCAGCAGGAGGAGAGTTCAAAGGTAATGGAGCATGTTAATCAGGGACAACATGGGGAGAGTACACACTATTGGAGCCTCTTACTCAGAGGCAGCATGAGGGCACACAGTTATTGGAGCCTGTCACCCAGGAGCAACAGGAGGAGGCAGACAACAATTGGAGCCTAGTACTCAGCGGTAGCAGGAGGAGAGTACACAGCTATTGAAGCCTTTTACTCAGTGGCAACAGGAGAGCACACAGGCATTGGAACTTGGTACTCAGGGTCATTAGGAGGAGAGCACACGGCTGTTGGAGATTGTTACTCAGTGGGAAACAGGATTAAAGCAAACATCTCTTGGACCCTGTTACTCAGGAGCAGTAGGAAAGCATACAGCTCCAGGAGCATCGACTCAGTGGAAGCAGGAGCGCACACTGCCATTGCAACCTGTTTCTCAGGAGCAGCAGGAGCTGATCATACATCTTTTGGAGCCTGGTACTCAGGGACAACAGGAGGATACGACACAGATATTGGAGCCTGTTTCTCAGGAGCAGTAGGAATTGATTATACAGCTATTGGAGCCTGGTACCCAGGGGCAAAAGGAGGACAGCACACAGCTATTGGAGCGTGTTACTCAGGAGCAGCAGGATGAGAGTACACAGCTATTAAAGCCTGTTACCCAGGGGCTGCAGGTGGAGAGTACATAACTATTAGAGACTGATACTCCAGTGCAGGAGAGCACACAGCTATTGGAGCCTGATGCTCAGTAGCAGCAGGAGAGCACACAGGCATTGGAGTTGGTACTCAGGGTCAGCAGGACGAGAGCACGCAGCTACTGGAGCCTGTGATTCAGGGGCAGGAGGAGAACACACAGATATTGGAGCCTGTTACACCGGAGCAATAGGAGAGCACACAGCTGTTGGAGCCTGATACTCAGTGGCAGGAGGAGGAGACAGCACAGCTATTGGAGCATGTTATGCAGGGGCAGCCGACGGTGAGCACACAGCTATTGGAACCTGTAAATTTGGGGCAGCAAGAGAGCAGCCAGCTGTTAGAGCCTGTTACTCAGGGGCAACAAGAGGACACCAAACAGCTATTGGAGTCTGTTACTCAGGAGCAGCAGGAGGAGAACGCAAAGCTATTGGAGGCTGTTACTGAGGGGCAGCAGAAGTGCACACAGCTATCGGAGCCTGGAACTCAGGGGCAGAAGGAGAGCACACGTTATTGGAGCCTGTCACTCAGGA
The DNA here is from genome assembly GCF_037043375.1 of Chiloscyllium plagiosum. NCBI lineage: Eukaryota > Metazoa > Chordata > Chondrichthyes > Orectolobiformes > Hemiscylliidae > Chiloscyllium > Chiloscyllium plagiosum. The sequence continues at coordinate 53,131,449 of NW_028270183.1, forward strand.
GCAGCAGGAGGAGGCGGACAATAATTGGTGCCTGGTACTCAGGAGCAGTAGGAGAGCACACAGCTATTAGAGCCTCGTACTCAGGGACAAAAGGAGCAGAGTACTCAGCTATTGGAGCCTAGTACTCGGTGGCAGCAGGAAGGCACAGAGCTATTGAAGCATGCTACTCCTGGGCAACAGAGGAAAGGAGACAGATATTGGTTCCTGTTAATCAGGAACAGCAGGAGCGTGCACAGAGCTATTGGACCATGCTACTCAGGAGCAGCAGGAGGAGAGGATCCAGGTATTGGAACATGTTACTCAGAGGCAGCTGAAGGTGAGCATACAGCTATTGGAGCCTGTTATTCGGGGGCAGCAAGAGAGAAGGCAGCTGTTAGAGCCTGTTACTCAGGCGCAACGGGCGGACAGCACACAGCTATTGGAGACTGTTCCTCAAGAACAGAAGGAGAATACACAGCTATTGCATTTTTCACTCAGGAGCAGCAGGAGAAGAACACACAGCTATTGGAGCCTGGAACCCAGGGTCAACAGGACGTGAGCACACATGTATTGTTGCCTGTTATTCAGGAGCAGCTGGAGAGCACGCAGATATTGGAACTTGTTACTCAGTAGCAGCAGGAATAAAGCACACAGCTATTGGAACCTGTTACTCAGAAGCAGCTGGAGAGTACACATTTATTACTCAGGGACAAGAGGAGAGTATACAGCTGTATGAGCCTCTTACTCAGAGGCAGCAGGAGAGCACACAGGTATTGGAGCCTGTTATTCAGGGGCAGCAGCAGGACAGCGCACAGCCATTTGAGACTGGTACACAGGGACAGCTGGAGAGCACACAGCTGTTAGAGCCTGTTACTCAGGGACAACAGGAGGAGAGTACACAGGTTTTGGAGCCTGTTTCTCAGAGGCAGCAGGACAGCACACAGCTATTGGAGCCTACTACTCAGGGGCAGCAGGAGAAGAGCACACACCTATTGATGCCTGGTATTCAGGAGCAGTTGGAGAGCACATAGAGCCTGTTACTCATGGACAACAGTAAGAGAGTACACAGGTATTGAAGCCTGGTACTCGGTGTTAGCAGGAGGGCACACAGTTATTTAAGCTTGTTACTCCTTGGCAGCAGAAGTTGAGGACACAGATACTCGTTCCTGTTAATCAGCAGGAGTCATGCACAGAGCTATTGGACCATGCTACTCAGAATCAGCAGAAGAGCACACAGCAACAACCGGAGAAGTGAAACCAGCTATTTGAGTTTGATACTCAGGAGCAGGAGGAGTGCATTAAGCTATTGGAGCCTGTTTCTTAGGTGCAGCAGCAGGAGCGCACACAACTATTGTTGCCTCTTACTCAGGAGCAGCAGGAGACTGCACAGCTATTAGAGCCTGTTACTCAGGGGCAGCAGTAAGAGAGTACACAGGTATTAGTGCCTGTTACTCAGGGACAACAGTAAGAAAGTACACAACTATTGGAACCTGTGACTCGAGAGCAGCAGCAGGAGAGCACACAACTATTGAAGCCTGTTACTCAGTGGCAGCAGGATTCATGTAGATGGCTGTTGGAGATTGTTACTCCGTGACAGAAGCAACAGCGCACAAAGCTATTGGAGCGTGGTACACAGGGGTAGCAGGAGTAGAGTGCATAGCTATTGGAGCCTGGCACTGAGGGGCAACAGGAGGAAAGGAAGCAGCTATTGGAACCTGTTACTCAGGAGCGTTAGGAGGAGAGTACACAGCTATTGCAGCATATTACTCAGGGGCAGCAGGAGAGCACACAGGCATAGGAGCCTGGTACACAGGGGCAGCAGGAGAGCACACAGGCACAGGAGACTGGTACTCAGGGTCAGCAGGAGGAGATTACATAGCTATTGTAGCATGTTAGTCGGGGCAGCAGGAGAACACACAGCTTTTGGAGGCTTGTACTCAGGGGCAGCAGGAGGAGAGCACACAACTATTGAAGCCTGTTACTCAAGGGCAGCAGAACAGCACACAATTATTGGAGCCTGTTACTCAGTGGCAGCAGGAGAGCAGACAGCTGTTGGAGCCTGTTACTCAGGTGCAGTAAGAGTCATGTAAACGGCTGTTGGAAATTGTTACTCCATGGCAGCAGCAACAGTGCACAAAGCTATTGGAGTGTGGTACATCGGGGGAGGAGGAGGAGAGCCCACAGATATTTGAGCCTGTTACTCAGGAGAAGGAGGAGGACAGCACACAGCTGTTGGAGTCTTTTGCTCAGGAGCAGCAGGAGAGCACACCGCTATGGGAGACATTTTCTCAGGGACGGCAGGACGAGGACAGACAATAGACAATAGACAATAGGTGCAGGAGTAGGCCATTCAGCCCTTTGAGCCTGCACCGCCATTCAATATGATCATGGCTGATCAGTCCTAATCAGTATCCTCTTCCTGCCTTATCTCCATAACACTTGATTCCACTATCCTTGAGAGCTCTATATAACTCTTTCTTAAATGAAACCAGAGACTAGGCCCCCACTGCCCTCTGGGGGCAGCACACAGCTGTTGGAGCCTTTGGCTCAGCAACGACAGGAGCGCATACCGCTATGGGAGACTGTTACTGAGTGGCAGCAGTAGGAGAGCACACGGTTAATGGAGCCTGTTACTGAGAGGCAGCAAAAGAGCATGCAGCTATTGGACACTGTTCCTCAGTGGCAGCAGGACAGCACACAGCTATTAGAACCTCCTACTCAAGGGCAGCAGTAGGAGTGTACACATGTTTTGGAGCCTAGTACTCAGGGGCAGGAGGAGAGTACACAGCTATTGCAAACTGTTCCTCAGTTGTAGCAGGAGGAGTGCATACAGCTATTAGAACCTATTACTCAGTGGCATATTGGAGAGCACACAGCTATTGGAGCCTTTTACTCGGCACAGCAGGAGAGCACACAGCTTTTGTAGCCTGTGTCACAGGACCAGCAGGAGGAAGGTGCACATGTATTGGAGCCTGGTAATCACGAGCAACAGGAGGAGATCACACAGCTATTGGAACCTATTACTCAGGAGCAGCGGACGTTGAGTACACAGCTGTTGGGCCTTGTTAGTGAGGAAAAAGAGAAGGGGAACACACAGCAATTGGAACCTGCGACTCAGGGGCAGGCGGAGAGTACACAGCTATTGGAGCCTGTTACTCAGAGGCAGCAGGAGGAAAGTACTCAGCTCTTGGTGCATGTTACTGAGCAGCAGCAGCAGCAGGAGAGCACACAGCTATTGCAACCTGTTACTCAGTGGCAGCAGGAGGAGTGCACATAGGTTTTGGAGCCTGTTACTTAGCGGCAGCAGGATAGCACACAGCTATTTAGCCTATTTTTCGGGAACAGCAGGAGGAAAGTACACAGATATTGGAGCCTGGTACGCAGGGCAGCAGTAGGAGATCACACAGCTATTGGAGCCTGTTACTCAGGAGCAGGAGGAGGAGATTACACAGATATTGGAGCCTGTTACTAAGGGGCAGCATGAGGAGAGGAGAGCACACAGCTATGGGAACCTGATACTCATGAGCAGCAGGACAACTCACAGCTATTGGAGCTTGTTAATCAGGGGCAGTGGAAGAGAGGACACAGCTCTTGGAGCCTGTTACTCAGGAGCAGAAGGGCAGAACACTGTTATTGGAGCTTTTTAATCAGGGGCTGGAGGAGGATATCTATTTTCGCAAACCCTGGGCAAAGGAACAGGAGTCTGTCACTCTACTGCTCGAGACTGGGATGTTACTCATGAGCATGACTCGGAAGCAGGAGGGTGTTATTCAGCTGCTCGAGACTGGTACCCAGTGACATTCGGAAGTCATTCGATTGCTCGAGATTTGCACCCAGCGATAGGAGGCAGTCATTCAACTGCTCGAGAGTGGGCACAGGAAGAGGAAGCAGTCACACAGAGCTCGAGAGCGGGAAACAGGAACTGGAGGCAGTCATTCAACTGCTCGAGTCTGGGATACAGGAAAACCTGGAGGCTAGTGAGTCCCCTGGATCCTGTAACCTTTTGAGGAAGTGACTCACTCCTTATCAGTATGAGACACTCGAGAAAAGGGAAATTGGCTTGTTACTAACAGAAATTTGAAACATTTGCATGAATAACCCATTCAAACCTCCTCCAACATTCTCTGAGAGCGTCACTGATCTGATTGTGACTTCTTCATTCGTTTTATAGATTCTTCTTCCTGCAGCCTCTGCTTCATTTGTTGGTCATGTCGTAAACTCAGATGCCGTAAATACAATCCACTTGACTCATCCTGGGTGGTCACTAAAGCCTTTGGCTTTCATGAATGTCCACAGCAGCTTAAAACGCAGCCTTCACTAATGTTCCAAAACTAGAATTAAGTCAAATATCACTCAAACGGAAGTGAAAAGCCTGGTCATAATCTATAACAGTGGTGGGAATTTCTCATGTTACTGAGCACATAATCAGCAGAGAGTGACTAATACAGGCATTCCGTGGATAGACACAGAACAAATTACAAAGATTTGCTTCAAAACTGTTGAAACCCCACTATCGAACATGGAGCACAGGGCATGACACCGGAAAGACAAAGAAAACGCAAGCTATGCCTTTTGAACATTGTTTCAAAACTTCTTAATGTCGGAAGCTGATGCTCTTGGGTGAGCAACATTCAAGGCCAGGGAAAGATTTAGGACAATTATTTACATTAAAACTGGACAATTAAAACTGGATGGTGGGGATACTGTATAAATACGAAAAAAAAGGAGGGATTTGGGAAATAGACAGAGAGAGAGAGACTCAGAGACAGTGTTATGGGAGGTTGTGATCGCAGGTTTCAGAATGCTGAAATGAAGACATTTCGATCGCATCTAGTAACATAAGCTGGTATTTCCGGGATTGATGAATTAATGGGATATTGGTGTGACGTCAGACCGAGTCATAGAGTCTCGGGCATGCAAACCATGGAAACAGATCCTTCTGTCTAACTCGTCCACGCCGAAGAGATATCCTCAATTAAACTAGCCCCATTTGCCAGCATTTTCCCATATTGCTCCAAACCCTTCCTCTTCATGTACCCATCCAACTGCCTTTTAAATGTTGCAGTTGTAACAGCATTCACAACCTCCTGTGGCAGTTCATTCCACATATGCTCGCGCCTCTGTGTGAAAAAGCGGCTCCTGTGGTTATTTTAAAACAAAACCTTTCCCCTCTCACCTGAAATCCATGCTCTCTCATTTTGGTGAAAAAATCTTGGTTATTCACCCTTTATATGCCCCTCATGTTGCAAGTAAAATCACCCAACCTACTCACCCTCTCCCTGTAGCTCAACACCTAGCAACATCCTTGCAAAACTTTCCTGACTCCCTTCAGGATTCACAATATCTTTCCGATATATGGGAGAGCAGAATTGAATGCGGTACTCCAAAAGTGGCGAACCAATGTGCTGTACAGCAGCAACATGACCTCCCAATTCATTTAGCCAAAGCACTGACCAACAAAGGCAAGCATACCAAATGCCTTCTACACTATTCTGTCTAACTGTAATTCAATTTTCAAGGAACCATGAACCTGCAATCCGAGGTCGCTTTGTTCTGCAACACTCCCAAGGACCTTTCCATTAAGTGCTCTGATTTGCATTTCCAAAATTCAGCACCTCACATTTTTCTAGATTAAGCACTATTTGCCACTACTCTGCCCAACAGCCCACCTGATCATGATCCCATTGTACTGAGACGTACACCTTCCTTGTTGTCCACTACACCATCAATTTTGGTATCATTTGCAAACTTACCAACTACAAGTTGATGAGGGTCGAGTGGTGGATGTTGTGTATGTGGCCTTCAGCATGGCATTCCCCATGGTAGGCTCTTTCAGATAGTCAGGAGGAATGGGATAACGGAAGATTTAGCTGTCTGGATACAACATTGACTGGTCAACAGAAGACAGAGAATAGTAGTGGAAGGAAAGTATTCTGCCTGGAAGTCTTAGTAATTTTATTAATGACATGGATGAGGAGATTGAAGGATGGGTCAGCAAGTTTGCAGACGGTACAAGGGTTAGAGGTGTCGTTGACAGTATAGAGGACTGTTGTAGACTGCAGCGTGACATTGACAGGATGCAGGGATGGTTGGAGATGTGGCAGGTGGAGTTCAACCCGGATAAATGCGAAGTGATGCATTTTGGAAGGTCGAACTTGAAAGTTGAGTACATGATTAAAGACAGGATTCTTGGTAGTTTGGAGTAACAGCGGGATCTTGGTGTGCAAGGACACAGATCCCTTAAAATTGCCACCTAAGTTGACAGGGTTGTTAAGAAAGCATATGGTGTTTTGGCTTTCATTAACAGGGGGATTGCTTTTAAAAGCCGTGAGATCTTGTTGCCGTGAGATCGTGTTCTATATTCTTGTTCTATGTTCTATGTTCTCTCGCTGCTGTGTTCACATCCAAATGTTTTATATAAATAATGAAAAGCAGTGGACCCAGCACCGGTTCTTGTAGCAACTACTGGTTAAAGGCCTCCAGTTCGAAATGCAGTCCTCCACCATCACCCTCTGTCTCATACGTTCGAGCCAATTTTGTATCCACATGGCTAGTTCTCCCATTATCCCATGTGAACTAATATTGTTAACCCTTCTAACATGCGGAAAGTTGTCAAATGCCTGACTGAAGTCCATATCGGCAACATACACCTCTCTACCTCAATGAATCCTCATGGTCACTTCTTTACAAAAAGACTCAGTAAATTTAGTGAGACACAATTTCCAATGCTTAAAGCGATGTCGACTATCCCTTATCAATCCTAGCGTTTCAAAGTGTATGCAAACTTTGTGCCTCATAATCCTCTATCAATTTTCACACCACTGACGTCAGGCTCACCGGCTTTTCTTTACCACCCTTCTATCATTTTTGAAATAATGGAAAAGGTTAGCAACCTTCTATCTTTCAGCAGTCATGATGCAAATACCTCAGCAATAGGCCCAGCAATCACTTCCCTCGCCTCTCATATAGTTCCCGAGTACACCTGATCAGGACCTGGGGTATTTTTCAACCTTTACATGCTTTACGAACTCAAGAATCTCCTCCTCTGTAATGCAGACAATTTCAAGATGTCAATGTTTATTTCCGACGTTCCCTAGCTTCCATATCCTTCTGCACATAAACGTTGATGCAAAATGCTTGTTTAGTACAGACTCAATCTCCTGTGTTTCTGCATATCAGCAGACTTGCTGATCATGAATTAGCCCGAAGATCTCTTGAGTTACTCTTTTGTCTTTAATGTACTTGTAGAGTCCCTTTGTATTGTCCTTAACCCTAATTACCAAATCTATTTCATGTCCCCTTTATGGCCTCCTGATCTCCCTCTTAAGTGTACCCCTACTGGCTTTAGACTCTTCTAGAGATTTACTTTAAATCTGGAATTACTAGACTGATGGCGATGATGAATCCACTTTTGATTGGTGGATTCACTGATGTCCTTGATGGAAGCAAACTGCCATACCTACCTGGTCTGGGTCGTTGTGACTCCAGACCAACAGCAATGTGTGTGACTTAATTACCCTCTGGGCAATTAACGATCGGCAACACATGTAGGTCCAACCAGTGATACACTCATCCCGTGAATGAATACTGAAAAAAATCTCGATTCCTGCTATCTTTCACTGACATATGTTTCCCTCTTATCCGTGTCCAGGGTCTCACTTTCTACAGTCCTCCAGCATTCCTTACACCTACCAGCCTTACGCTTCACACTAACAGAGACACAGTGTCTCTGTCTACTTCACATTTCATTTTTTGCTGGCCTCGTATCTGAGAATATCTGTCCTAATCCACTTTGGAAGTTCTTGCCTAATAACATCAAAATTGGCCTTCCTTCAAATTAGAATGTTAACTTTTACATCCAGTTCATCCTTTTCCATCTCTGTTTTAAAAGTAATGAAATTATGACTACTAACCGCAAACTTCTTCCCCAGCGATACCTCAGTTACCTGCCCTGCCTTCTTTCCCAAGGATAGTTCACGTTTAGCTCCTTCTCTGTGATGGAGAGTATTGGCTAAGCACCTGCAGCTTTGTAGCTGTGAGTGGTGTCAGCAGGGTGTTCGCCACATTGATGTGAATCGAACAATAATTTGGCTCAGTGATATTTTCATTGAGAGAGACAGAGGTATCGTCTGCACAATGCCGAACTAGTTTTTTGGTGCTATCTTATCGAACACACCTGATTAACCATCTACCGCACGCCACGGTGCCTCTTTGTTGAATGTCAGGCCGCTTCTCAGACCGGTCGTGGCTCGACGTCCTCATCATTGCCCGGATGCCCCTGGATATTCCGTGAGCCCTGGCACTGGTTTCATCTTTAACAGGCACCGCTGCCTCACAGCGCCTGAGACCCGGGTTCCAATTCCCGCCTCAGGCGACTGACTGTGTGGAGTTTGCACGTTCTCCCCGTGTCTGTGTGAGTTTCCTCCGAGTGCTCCGGTTTCCTCCCACAGTCCAAAGATGTTCAGCTCAGGTGAACTGGCCATGCTAAATTGCCCGTAGGGTGAGGTAAGGGGTAAATGTAGGGGTATGGGTGGATTGCACTTCGGCGGGTCGGTGTGGACTTGTTGGGCCGGAGGGCCTGTTTCCACGCTGCAGTCTAATCTAATCTAAAAGGCCAATGGGCACACGGTTGAGCTTTCCCAGTTTGGAGCTGCGCTATGCAGTTTAACCCGAGCATGGCAGATAAGAGGCAATTATACCACGGTTTGTCGACAGGTGCACGGAGATCCTGGTAGATGGGCTAGTACAGAGGAGGGCCATTCTCTTCCCAGAGAGGGCCACACCACCAGACCCACCGAGCATGGTCATGGTCTGAGTTCACCACCCAGCTCAGTGCAGTATCTGCGGTCTGAAGAAATGTCCAGCAATACAAGACAAGCATCAATAATTTTCCCCACTTTGCCAGGATAAGGGTCATCATAATCTCTCTGCTTTCTAACACGCACTGTATATCTGTTGCAGCACCTGCCACCAAACAAAGTACATGCTCCACCACTAACACTAGTGCATGCAGCACCTTCCCCTCCCCCACACCTCCCACCCCCCCCAACCTCATCTCCATTATAGCTCCCACACTAATAACATGGCATGGATACAACACTGTCGACTGGCTCCCATCGGAAACCTCACCATTCGCCCCTACCTACACTAGCACTGACAGCAGGGCCACCCACTCCCACCCTCCCAACCTTTCTGCCTTTTTCCCATTCCAGGAGAAACAGCCTGGAAAAGGACAGAATGAACCAAGTCGGATGGTTTGAGTGCCTGACAGCCGTTCCCTCACCTCCCTGGTACGAGCCGGTGAGGACCGGAACGCCTCGTATGGAGATTCTGAAACGTCCACGTCCCACCAACCGAGTAAGGCGCAATGTTCGGTGCAGGACAATTCTCACTTTAAACCCACTGTCAGTTCCATTTCTCCGACACAACTTAGAAGCCGTGGCCCTGATGCCATCTCCCTTTTGTGTCGAGATGATACAAATGGGATACCCCACAGCCTCGGTGAACAGGACAGTGGGCTCACAACACATCATCACCACCACCTCCCAGGAAGGGAGCATTGAGGCTTCCTCCTACAACACCTCCCATAATCAGCTCAGATACTGAAACTAATCTGCGATATTATCTGCCCTCACAAGTTGTATTGAAATCCTCAATAATTTCTCCTCATACACACCGAAAGCCCTCTGCTCCTGCACCCCCTTTATAACGGTACAGACCATTTCATATTGTCTTCCAATGTCCTTCCTTCCAAAGTGCATCACCTCACACTGCCCTTCACTGATCGTCATATGATGCATACCTGAACACTACACCAACATGTCGGTGCCCTGTTGTTATTGCACTGCGACCTCGACACACTTTTCAATTCTTCCAGGTTTGTTGACATCAACAGGCATCGAAGTTGTCGTAGAGTCACGCTCCACTCAATATAACTGAAAGAGAATGTGTTGCTGGAAAAGCACAGCAAGTCAGGTAGCATCCGAGGAACAGGAGAATCGAGATTACAGGCATAAGTACTTCATCAGGCTTATGCCTGAAATGCCGATTCACCTGCTCTTCAGATGCTGCCTGACCTGCTGTGCTTTTCCCGCACCACACTCGCGAAATTGATCTCCAGCATCTGCGGTCCTTACTTTCGCCTGCAAAAAAACTGAAATACTGACAGATTCTCTGGTGTGATCAAGGAGCACACTGATACCAAATGAGAATCAGAAATATCAACACACATTCCACAGACCCAGAGAAACAAAAATGACATGCTGCAAACAGAGAAATAGAAATAATATGCACACCATGCAGAGAAGGTGAAATAGTGACAATTCGCCACAGAGAAAGAGAAATATCGATTGACTCACCATGTTTGTCTCTTGCCAGTGTGTTGTGTGTGTGTGTGCGTGTGTGTGTTTGTGTGTGTGTCCATTGATTTGTACGTCTGCATCTGTGTGTATGTATTACAGTGTGTATTAGTGTGTGTGTATCTCTGTGTGGGACTGGTCTGGTGGTTTTCCGTTGCCGAAAGTGATGGAATTCCACACTCTGCTTGCCTCTCCACTCCATTGTTCAGACAGTGGCGGATGGTGAAAACCGTCTGGAATTCGGTCAGAGAGGGATGGAGGGAGGGCAGCAGGTCACAGCATCATGCAAACCCACAGCAGTATGAACAAGAAGACAGAGACACACACACACACACGCACACATACACACACAAGACTAGTGTGGAGAGGATTGCAATTGTACTGGGGCTCATATGGAGAAATGCCTGTGCTCCCTCTACAATGTAGACTGAATTTGGGCAGTATTTCTGACAAATAGTGTACATATTAATGAGTATTTCCACAGCAGCTGTCTTCAGACGTGTCTAAGTGAACCATTGTGGAAGGAGATGAGATCATTTGATTGCACGTTCTGCTACTTGCATTTTATTTGCTCTACCTTCTGACAAATGGTAAGCGAGAATGCATTTTCAATAACGCAATGGCGCCAACAGGTTAACGCTAGACATGTCCACCTCCATTTGATAAGGTTCCCCAATAGTAGGCTCATACATAAGGTCTTTGAAGAGAAAATGAGGTCTGCAGATGCTGGAGATCAGAGATGGAAATGTGTTGCTGGAGAAGCGCAGCAGGTCAGGCAGCATCTAGGGAACAGGAGAATCGACGTTTCGGGCATTAGCCCTTCTTCAGGAATGAGGAAAGTTTGTCCAGCAGGCTAAGATAAAAGATAGGGAGGAGGGACTTGGGGGAGGGGCGTCGGAAATGTGATAGGTGCAAAAAAGGAGAAGGTGAGGGTGATAGGACAGATTGGGGTGGGGGCGGAGAGGTCGGGAAGAAGATTGCAGGTTAGGGAGGCGGTGCTGAATTTGATGGATTTGACTGAGACAGGCTGGGGTGAGGGGAAATGAGGAAACTGGTGAAATCCGAGTTCATCCCTTGTGGTTGGAGGGTTCCTAGCCGGAAGATGAGGCGTTCTTCCTCCAACCGTCGTTTCGCTGTGGTCTGACGATGGAGGAGTCCAAAGACCTGCATATCCTTGGTGGAGTGGGAGGGGGAATTGAAATGTTGAGCTACAGGGTGGTTGGGTTGGTTGGTCCGGGTGTCCCAGAGGTGTTCTCTGAAACGCTCCGCAAGTAGGCGGCCTGTCTCCCCAATATAAACTTCCATATCCGCCACAGATTCACCTGTACCTCCACACATATCATCTATTGCATCCTCTGTACCCGATGTGGCCTCCTCTATATTGGGGAGACAGGCCGCCTACTTGCGGAGCGTTTCAGAGAACACCTCTGGGACACCCGGACCAACCAACCCAACCACCCTGTAGCTCAACATTTCAATTCCCCCTCCCACTCCACCAAGGATATGCAGGTCTTTGGACTCCTCCATCGTCAGACCACAGCGAAACGACGGTTGGAGGAAGAACGCCTCATCTTCCGGCTAGGAACCCTCCAACCACAAGGGATGAACTCGGATTTCATCAGTTTCCTCATTTCCCCTCCCCCCAGCCTGTCTCAGTCAAATCCATCAAATTCAGCACCGCCTCCCTAACCTGCAATCTTCTTCCCGACCTCTCCGCCCCCACCCCAATCTGTCCTATCACCCTCACCTTGTCCTTTTTCCACCTATCACATTTCCGACGCCCCCCCCCCCCCTCCCCAAGTCCCTCCTCCCTATCTTTTATCTTAGCCTGCTGGACAAACTTTCCTCATTCCTGAAGAAGGGCTAATGCCCGAAACGTCGATTCTCCTGTTCCCTAGATGCTGCCTGACCTGCTGCGCTTCTCCAGCAACACATTTCCATCTCATACATAAAGTCAGGAAGTATGGTAGACAGGGAGATTTGGCTATCTGGATTCAGAATTGGTTGGCTGACAGAAGGCAGAGAGTGGTTGTAGATGAAAAGTATTCTGCCCGGAGGTCAATGTTGAGTGGGGTCCCGCACAGCTCTGTTCTTGGGCCTCTGCTCTTTGTAATTTTGAAAAATGACTTGGAAGAGGAGATTGAGGGGTGGGTTAGTAAAGGTGTAGATGACACAAAGGTTAGAGGTACCATCGATAGTATCAATGTCTATTGCAGGCTGCAGCGGGACACAGACAGGATGCAGAGTTGGGCTGATAAATGGCAGATGGAGTTCAACATGAGATAAATACGAAGTGATGCATTTTGGAGGGTCGAACTTTAATGCTGAATATAGGATTAAAGGCAGGATACTTGAAAGTCTGGAGGAACAGAGCGATCTGGATGTGCAAGTACATAGATTCCTCAAAGTTGCCACCCAAGTGGATAAGTTTGTTAAGAAAGCATATGGTGTTTTGGCTTCCATTAACACGGTGATCGAGTTTAAGAGTCTCGGGGTTTTGCTACAGCTCTACAAGTCCCTGGTGAAACCACACTTAGAATATTGTGTCCAGTTCTGGTCACCCTATTGTAGGAACGATATAGTGGGTTTGGTAGAGTGCAAAGAAGGTTGACCAGGATGCTGTCTGGACTAGAGGGCTTGCCTTATAAAGAAAGGTTGAAAAAGCTCGGACTTTTTTCTCTTGAGAGAAGGAGAAGACCTGATTGAGGTGTACAAGATAACGAGAGGAATAGATAGAGTCAATAGCCAGATAGTTTTACCCACAGGGCAGGATTTACGGGTACGAGAGGTCATAGTTTGAAGATATTGGAGAAATGTATCGAGGAGACGTCAGAAGTAGGTTCTTTAAGCAGAGAGTTGCGAATTCATGGAATGCGTTGCCAGCGGTGGTGGTGGAAGAAGTGTCATTGGGGACATGTAAGCAATTGCTAGACATGCACATGGAGAGCAGCGAGTTGAGGGGTGCGGCGTTGAGAATAAGTTATTATATTTTACATTAGGATTTAACCTCGGCACAACATTGTGGGCCAAAGGGCCTGTTCTGTCTGTACTGTTCTATGTTGTATGTTCTCTAATGTCTCAGGGACAAGATTTCAAATGGTCACACAAACTCCACTCTATTGCCAAGCTATTCTTTCAAGCACGACACAGCCGCACAATGTGTGCGATTGACAGTCATTGATGCATTCTCAAATAAACGCTGAGGTCTCAACTTTTCTCCTGCAATCCCAAGATGTTCAGGGTAGGTAGATTGGCCATGCTAAGTTTCCCATAATGCCCTGGAATATGCAGGCTAGCATGGGTTAACCATAGAAAATGCAGGGTTACAGTGATGGGAACGATTGTGGGGCACTCCATGGCGGGTTGGTGTGATAAAGATGGCCTGAATTCCACACTGAAGGGATTCTGTTAAACCTGCTGCTTGCACAGCGGTGTTAGTGAACCAGCAGATGGTGACATTAAATTATTTTTAAACACGGCATTATCCCCCTTTTCAATTAATCCACTCTCCCCAAAACAAGAGAGAACCCATTACACAGTGTTACTGATCAGATCAGAACTCTCAAAAGAGACTAAGAAGTTAGCCTGAACTTAAACGCTTTCTTATTTTAAAGGTAAATGTAAGTGCTATGTTTCAGATACAATTCAATTGATCAAACTAATTGAAGTTACGCAAAACGCAATATATTTGAACACCAAATTTAAAATATGATCAAAGAAAGATGAACGTGGAATAACTTAACTCTATTGGAAAACTTAGCAAAACTTAGTTACTAATTAACAGTAACTGTTCCAAATACGGAACATCCCAGAAACACACCCTGGGCACAAACATTCAGAAAAGCAAATTGTCTCACATGCAACTCCTGCAACCCAGAAGGGAAAATTCAGAGAAAGTAGTAGCCAGCGACATGTAGCAGAACTTCCAACCAGTTGACATCCCGGCTACAACTGCTGAAAGCTACACAGTTAAAAATCACACAACACCAGGTTATAGACTAACAGGTTTAATTGGAAGCAGACTAGCTTTCGGAGCGACGGTCCTTCATCAGGTGATAGTGGAGGACACAAGTCTAAGGCACAGAATTTACAGCAAAATTTTACAATGTGATGTAACTGAAATTATACATTGAAAAATACCTTGGTTTTCTACTAAATCTTTCATCTGTTGGAATACCATGATAGTTTCACTACTTCCATGTGTAAATCACAAAACCTTTTTTTAAAGGTTGCATTCTCAGGTTGGCTGTAATAATGGGCATTAGCTTGACAATATGTTGAAGGTGTTATCCCCTGTGTTCTCTGTCTATGCCATGATGTTTAGAATGATTCTATTCTAAGAAGTGAGAAAACAGAGTTTTGCATGAATTCATGCCTTTTTTGAGCAAAGTACAATGTAACTGTGCAAGTACAAATTCAGCCCACAAAATATATGTGTGCACGTGTGTCATTGTCTGTCTGTGTGTGTCTGGGGTCAGGGGATTGTGAGTGTCTGTGAGAGGGAGTTTATATGTGCGCGCATGAGTGTGGCGTGGTATAAGTCTCTGAGAGGATGCCTGTGTGGGTGTGGGAGTGGGTGTGTCTGTAAGGGTGTATGTGAGTGTCTGTGTGCGTGTCTGTGTATATGTGTGTCCGGGTGTATGTGTGTGTCTAGAAGTGCCTGCGTGTGTGTATGTATAGTGCAATGGTGGTCACTTGTAATGTGACATTAACCCAGCGTCCCGGTTGAGGTCCTCCCTATGGGTACCGAACTTAGCTATCAGCCTCTGCTCGGCCACGTTTAGCTGCTGCCTGTCCTGAAGTCCGCCTTGGATGATGGTCACCCGAAATTCCGAGGTCGAAAGTCCTGGACCACTGAAGTGTTCCCCAACTGGAGGGAACACTCCTCTCTGTTGATTGTTGTGCAGTGGCAATTCATCCATTGTCTAGCCGTCGTTTTGTTTTACCAATGTACTATGCCACCGGGCATCCTTGCCTGCATACAACCCTGTCACGGTAGGCACTGCAAAATGTGTCAGATTGTGGACATGGATACCATCATTACACGTGGGGATTCCTCCCACCTTGTACGTGGCAGGTACTCGTGTGACCCATCCAACGTTGTCTATCTTATACATTGCAGGCAAGGATGCCCTGAGGCATGTTACATTAGGGAAAACGGATGAATGGGCACCACACAACAATCAACAGACAGGAGTGTTCCCTCTCAGTTGGGGAACACTTCAGTGGTCCAGGACATTCGAACTCGGAACTTCGGGTGACCATCCTCCTAGGCGGACTTCGGGACAAGCAGCAGCGAAAAGTGGCCGAGCAGAGACTGATAGCTAAGTTCGGTACCCATAGGGCGGGCCTCAACCGGGACTTTGGGTACATATCACATTACAGGTGATCACCATTGCACTATACACACACACACAGGTACTCCCACGCACACACACACGCAGGCACTTCTATATACACACGTAGACACAGCCACACATATACACAGACACGCACACACACCCTTCCAGACGCACACACTCCCACACCCACACAGTCATCCTCTCAGAGACTTAAACCACACTACACTCATGCACTCACATATACACTCTCTCTCACAGACACTCATAACCTCCCACCCCAGACACGCAAACACAGACAGACAAAGACCCACATGCACACATATATTTTGTGGTGTGAATTTGAACTTGCAGAGTTACATTGTAATTTGCTCAAAAACTGCATGAATTCATATAAAGCTTTGAGCTCAAAAAATGCATGAATTTATGTAAAACTCTATTTTCTCACTTTTTAAAAATTAGAATCAATCTAAACATCATGGCATAGCCAGAGAACACAGGGGGCTAACACCTTCAACATATTGTGTAGCTAACACCCAGTGTTACAGCTAACCTGAGAATGCAACTTTTCAAAAAATGTTTTGTGATTTACCCATGAAAGAAGTGAAACAATCATGGTATTCGAACAGATGAAAGACTCATTAGACAATCAAGGAATTTTTCAATGTAAAATTTCAGTTACATCACAATGCAAATGTTTGCTAAAAATGCTGTGCCTTAGAATTGTGTCCTCCACTATCACCTAATGAAGGAATCGCGCTCCGAAAGCTAGTGTGCTCCCAATTAAACCAGTTGGACTATAACCTGGTGCTGTGTGATTTTTAACTTTGTACACCCCTGTCTTCAAATCAAGAAAACTACAGAGTATTCACGCTGGTTCTATCAGACCGTGCCTGTACTCATTGAGGCTGCTTCTTTTGTTCAAGTTTTTTAAAACAACAACGTCTCACGAACAACATATTTTAGTTGCTCTGGAAGATTGCTGGGTGGCTTTGCCTGAAAACCTAACTTTAAAAACGAGGACGACAAAATAAACCCTTAAATCTACAACAGACATATGCACGAACAGACATAAAGACATATATGAACAAACATGCAAATATAGACACGATAATGTCTTTCAGATAGGGTTAGATAAAGTTTTAACTAATAATGGAATCAAGAATAATGGGGAGAAGTGAGAAGCATGTGCTTAAGAAACAAAACAGCCATGAGCAAGCAGCAGAACAGATTTGATGGCGCAAATGTCCCAACTCAGTTCTCGTTTCTTATGATTCATTGATACCTGGAAATGTCGTTGTGAGTGTGCTGTGCAGGCTGGCTTTGACAGATATTTAACCAAAATGTAGTCAGTGGTAATGTGCGACATGTTAGGAGGGCTGAGTGGTTTTTATCTGTTCCTTATTATTGTTGTTTCCTATGAGGTTAACAGACTATATAAATAAGCGAGCTCCATTTAAGACTGAGTCTAGGATCTTTTATTCGCATTGGGGATTTTCTCATTCCCAGGGAACAATGAAGATTGGGTTATTGAAGGTATTCAAGGCTGAGATCAACTGACCTTTGATAGACAGCAGAGTCAGTGTTTATTGGGAACAGACAAAGGAAGAGAACTATCACATTCAGCTAGTAACGCAATGGGAAAATTGGGGCCGTTCTGCCGCTCTAAGGAGTTAGACAAAAACGAGGTGATGTTATTCAGCCCTTCAGTGTACACTGCACAGCACAGGACGAGGCCATTCAAAATGCCTGAGGTGCTGCAGAAGCACAGCAGACTCCTGAATATAACAGGAAGTAGTGTGTAGAGATTAATATTGGTTTGCAAGTTGGATAACTGATGCAGATTAACCTTTGAGGCACGCCACAGGTTACGGTTATTTGGATGACCCGGTAAATTGAAGTTCAATGAGCTAAGAAACCAAGATAGTCATTCAATACGTTGTCAACTTGACGCAGACAGTCAGCAATGGGATACATTCAGGAGTGGTTTAGTGTCAAAACCTTCAGCAGAAAATGTTTAATGTGGATTATGAAAGTCACTGCTGCATGAATCATGTAAAGTTAGTCAGCATGTGCAGCAAATGATTCGGAAGTTAAATGGAACGATGCTGAAATGGTTATCGGGTTTAATCGTAGGAATGTTTTATTGCATCAGTACAGAGCATCGCTGAGATCACACCTGCTGCAGTATTAACTGTTTTTCATCCTAAACTGACAAAAAGAAAATTCAAACAGAGGAAGAGCACCATTCTGAGGAAGGTTTACCGGACCCAAAATGTTAACTCTGATTTGTCTTCACAGAAATTGCCAGATCCGCTGAGATTTTCCAGGAAATTCTGGATTTGCTCCTGATTTACAACAGGTGGTTGTGAGTAGAGTTTTATATTGATTTTCAGTTTGGAAAACTGAAACCAGTGTAGTGCTCCAGGGATCAGTCTATGTCAGTTATTCACAGTTCTGTTGCTTTCCAGTGAACCAAAAACATTTGATTTAGAAACTTCACTTTATTGTTTCTGAGTTGAAGGCCTTGTATTATGAAGGATATGTACTCAATTTAAATGATTCTGCTTTTGTACAAAATAAGATATGAAAACAGTGTATCAGGTGAATACCTGATGGACATTTCCTCTTGTATGGAAGACTAAAACCTGGAAATCCATTTTAAGAATAAGTATTCACTTTGACACAGATATTGGAAAGTCATTAACCATTTTTATAAAAGGTAAACGAGTCTTGGTCACAGAACCAAACAATAAGGAAACACACTCGTTGGTTCAACTAATACTACCAGTCTGCATTTGGCCCATATCCCTCTGAACATTTCCTGTTCTTGTACCTACCCAAACATCTTTTACATTTCGTAACTGTACCTGCATCCACCACTTCGTTTGAAAGTTCATTGCACACATTAACATTTCTATGTAACAACATGTTGTCCATCTTGTACTTTTTAAAACTTTGTCTTCTCACTTTAAAATATTATCGCTGGTTTTGAACTCCTCCGTCCTAGAGAAAATAAACATGCCATTCACTTTATCAATATCGCTCATGATTTTATAAATATCCAGAATGTTACCCTTGAATCTCGTGCGCTCCAGGGAAAAAATGCATGAGTCGATACAATCTCACCTTCTCCCCCAATCCCTCCATTCTTAGCAACATTCCCGTAAATCGTTTTAACCTTAACCAGCTTAATAACGTCCTTCCTCTGGCAGGGTGATTAGAACTGGACCCAGTACTCCAAAAAAAGCTCTTACCAATGCCCTGTACAACCTCAAGATGAAATCTGGACGCCTATACTGAAACGTCTGAGCGACGAAGGCAAGCGTGCTAATTGCCTTCTGAACCATCTTTTCGACCTGTGACACAAAGTTCAAAGAATTATGTGCCAAAACCCCTCGTTCTCTGTGGTCTGAAACACCACTCGGGCCCTATGATTGTTTGTTTTACGTCATGAAGTACATCACATTTACTGGATCTAATCTCCATCTGAAACTCCTCAATCCATTGACCTAATTGATCAATATATCTTTTCAATCTCAGACAACTGTCTCACTGCCCAATATACCAGCACTTCTTGTGTCATCTGAAAATGCCTTCTATAATATCATCCAAATCTTTTACATCAATGACAAACAAAAGTCCATCCAGTTCTGATCTCTGTGGAACACTGCTGGTCACAGGCTTCTAGGCCACAGCAAAATCCTCGATTCATTCAGTTGGCAAGCTCACCCTCAATCCCATGTGCTCTAACTTTATTCATTAGTCTACCATGCAGAACCTTATCAAAGGCTTTGCTAATATTCATTTAAAGAACATCTACCATTCTGCTACAATCATTCTTTCTGGTTACTTCATTTAAAACAAATTAAAATCATGTTTGTAAGACATGATTCTTCTCACACAAAACCTTTCTGACCATCACAAATAAGTCCTTCCCTCTCTGCATATAAATCCTTTCTTTCAAAATCACTTCCAACAACTTCCTCATCAACAATGTAAGATTCACAGTCTATCGTTTCCATGCTTTTCCTACCAGCCTTTCTAAAGGCGCAGCATTAGCCACCCTCCAGTCCTCTACAGTACTTCACTTGTGTTTATAGAAGAAACAATTGTACCTGCTGGGTTCCATACGTTTCGAAGAATAAAGAACAAAGAAAAAATAACAAAGAATATTACAACACAGGAATAGGCTCTTTTGCCCTCCAAACCTCACGGATCCAATTCCTCTTTCTAAGCCTATTTTCTATGGATCTGTTTCCCTTGGCTCCCTAACCATTCATGCATTTGTCTCGATCGAGCTTAAATGACGCTATTGTGCCCAACTTTGCCACCACTGCTGGCAACGCGTTACAGGCACCCCCACCCTCTGTGTACATGAACTTACCACATGTACCTCCCCTAAACATATCTGCCCTCACTTTGAACTCGAGGCCCCTCGTAATTCAGTACGCCACTCTGGGGAAAGAAAAAAGTTTCTTGCTATTCAACCTGTCTATACCTCTCATGATTTTGTTGACCGCAATCATATCCCCCCCAACCTCTGTCTTTCTAATGTAAATACTCCTAATCTACTCAAGCTCTCTTCATAGCAAGCGCCCTCCATGCCAGGCAACATCCTAGTGAACCTCTACTGAACCCTCTCCAAAACATCCACATAGTTCTGGTAATGTGGCGACCAGAATTGTACCAAATGTAAGGTCGAACCGTAGTCTTACTGAACTGTAACATGACCTACCATATCGTGTACAAAATACCTCGTCCGATGAAAGAAAACATTTCATATGATTTCGTGACCACTCTATTGACCTGTGTTGCTAAATTCCGGGATCAAAGGACCTGAAAACCCAGAGTTCTCTCTATACATCAATTTTCCCCTGGACATTTCTACTTATGGTATAATTCGTTCTTGAATTGGATCCTCTAAAATACAACACCTTGCATTTGCCCCGATTGAATTCCATCTGCCATTTCTCAGCCCAACTCTCCAGTCTATATATCTTTGCTCCCACAACGTCCTGGCTTACACAGGAACCAGTCCTGGGAGATTGATCAATTCTAATGTTTTCTCGGACACAACACCCAAATCTCCTTGTGCTGGTGTTTTGTTTTTACAGTCTCTGTCCATATGAATAATCATTTGTTTTTTCATTCTTCCTTCTGAAGTGCTTGACCTCACACTTTATTACAATGAACTCCATCTTTCAATTACATAGTGCAGATTTCTAAAATCCTTATCGCACCAGGCACTCCACCCTATTTTTACGACCGTCAAATGTGCATAGATTGCATTCTACACCGCCCCTCAAACCTTTAATACATGAGTATGCAACTGGAGTCCAAGTGCAGGCATTTGTGGTACTCCATTTATTATATCTTTCTGAAACCTCGCCGACATATTAATCAAGACTCACTCCTTCGTGTCTTCACAAATATTAAATCTCTGAACAACAACCCACAAGTTCCTACCTTGTGCAATACACGCTTTATATGGTATTTTACAAAATGCTTACCAAATCTAAACACACGGGCTAAGAATTCACTTTTATTATCACTGTTTCTCCTTTCAGATGACTACGTTGAGTCTGTTTGATCCTTTTAAATTCCTGTAAATGCCATCTTTTTCCCCTGATTGATAGACTCGAGCAGTTTCCTAATAATAGACATGAGGTTACCTGACCTTTATTTTCCTTTTTTCTACCTTCCTCTCTCCTTGACGCAGGCATCACAGTATGACCTTAGATTCCAATGAAATCCTCTTGGACTGTACTGATATTTCAATGAATGCCAGGAATATGTCTGAAGCACATTCTTTCGAAATCCAGGAAACAGACCACTGCTTTTTGGTGGATAGTTTATCCGTAATTATTTCCTTCATCAAACAGGTTGCCCTGAAAATAAGTCCTGTGAATCCTTTGGGATAATTTCTATGTCAAATCAATGCGGCAATCAATAAAAGATATTTGTTCGAGTGATCTGGGAGTTTCCATTTTTCCTGTGTGGAAATTCCCGATTTCATCTTCCAACTGTTCCAAAAAAAGGTTTTAGCGACATTTTTTCTATTTTAAATTTCCACATGGAGCCTCGTGCTATTTATGTTTATACTTTGCAACAACTGACCTTCCGAAATCAATTGCCTTCAACTATATTTGCTTTAGATCATTCAACTGTTGGGCTGTAAAAAAGAAACCCAATCCTCTGGTCGACCAGCAGTTTTCATCATTTTGTGCAACTTTGTTTTCATTTGGTACTCGTCCTGACTACACTTGTTAAGCATACAAAGTTCATCTTCTCATCAATTCGTTTTTGTTTTTTATTAAATTTGTTCACGGATTTAGGGCGTCACTGGCTCGGCCAGCATTAGTTGCCCATCCCTAATTGCCTATAGGGCAGTTACGAGTCAATCAAATTGCTGTGGGTCTGGAGTCACATGTAGGCCAGACCAGGTAAGGATGGCAGATTCTTTCCCTGAAAGGACTTCAGTGAACCAGAGGGTGTTTTTCCCCAAAAATCGACAATGGATTCATGGCCATCATGAAATTCTTAATTCGAGATTGTTTTATCGAAATAAATTTCCACCATCTGCTGGAAATTCGGGTCCCAGAACAATCTGGCGATGACACCACAAGACTACCGCCTCCCCATCATTTTTGATCATTGTGTAACGTTAATTTAAATATCTGCCAATGTCATCATCTCAGTCTAATTCCCCAACTCATTATAAGCAACAAATGTCCAAGCTATTGATTATAACATAAGAACTAGGAGCAGGAGTAGGCCGGCCAGCCCTTCGAGCATTCTCCATCATTCAATCACATCATGCCTGAGCTTTCCGTGGACTCAGCTCCACTTACCTGCCCTCTCACTGTATCCCTAATTTTCTTCATTGTTTGAAAAAAATACGTTAGCTTGAAAATAGTTTCCTGAAAAGCGTCAACTACTTCCCCAGGCAAAGAGTTCCATTGATTAACAACCCTCTGAGTGAAAGTCTTCCTTCCGATTTCAGTCCTAACTCTGCTTCCTCTATTCTTGCAGTTTTGCCCTCTTGTCTTAGCTTCACCTGCCAGTGGAAACATCCTCTATATTGCTATTTTATCCATTCCCTTCATTATTTTATATGCCTCTGTGAGATCTCCCGCATTGTTCTGAATTTCAAATAATATAATCCCAATCTACTCAGTCTCTCCTCATAAGCCAACCCCTCCTCGACTTCGGAATCAACCTAATGAAAATCCTCTGCACCCCCTACAGAGCCAGTACATGCTTTCTCATGTAAGAAGACCAAAACTGCACACAGTACTGCAGGTGTGGCTTCACCAGCGCCTTGTACAACTGCAACATTACCTCTTTGCTTTTCAACGCAAATCCTATAGAAATGAAGGATAAAGTTCCATTTCCCTTCCGAACCACTTGTTGATGAACGCCTTTTGACCGAAACATCGAATTTCCAGCTCCCCTGATGCTGCATGACCTGCTGTGCTTTTCCAGCACCGCTCTAATCTAGACTCTGATCGCCAGCATCTGCAGTCCTCACTTTCGCCCTCTTGTCCGACCTGCAGACCAAAAGTCTGTGATTCATGCCTGATCGTTCTCAAGCCTCTAAGGGGTTTTCCCATGTGGATTAAAGTTTGATCAGCTCACGGTGACTAACTTGGAGTTTTCGTGGATAGTCAGAGAATAATTGTGAACGATATGAGTCAATGTTTCTAAAATCCCTGTCGGACAGGGAGCCGCACGTGTGATGCTTTGGACGTGAATGATAATACAAGCAACAACACAGTACCACCAACTGTACAGGGGCTCAAATCATGGTCAGGGAGGGACAAAGAAGCAAGCACATTCCCATTAAACACAGGATAGGACAATGCTGGAAGGAAAACACATCTGAGGAATATATGAGAAATGAGCTGAAGAATCAGACTAATTGGAGAAGTGAAGTCATAGAGACACATTGATAAGAAGGAGAACTTTAAAATGAGACATTATCACAACGATTATAGGGGTAATAAGTGAATGGAACTCCGTGTGAGTTGGCAAACAAGCAGCAGAGTTGAGGATGAGCTGAGGTTCAGGGAGGGCATAAGGTGAGATGTCAATGAGACGATTATTATAACAGTTCAGACTGGAACAGACAGAGACATGCATGAAGTTTTCAGAAGGAGAGTTTATAAGGAAGGGATACAGATCGAGGCTGCAATAGAGCTAGGAAATAGGGAAAGTTTTGGTGACAGGTATGGAAAGTAGGATGAAGCTCAATTCACTGTAAAGTAGAATGCTGAGATTGTACACAAACTAGTTCAGGCTCAGATATCAGCTGGGAGAGGAATTAGATCAGTACATGTGGGCGATCACGGTAATTATGATACAGGCTCCTGTGGTATAACAGTACACTCAGTACTGATTAGTGCAGGAATTATATATGGAGTAGGAGGCAGAAAGAGAAATGAGTTGAAACTTTATTGCTGGAACAGCACAGCAGGTCAGGCAGCATCCAGGGAACAGGAGATTCGACGTTTCGGGCACAGGCCCTTCTTCAGGAATGAGCAGAGAGTGTTCAGCAGGAGAAGATAAAAGGTAGGGAGGAGGGACTTGGAGGAGGGGCGTTGGATATGTGATATGTGGAAAGAGGTCAAGGTGAGGGTGATAGGTCGGAGTAGGATGGAGGCGGAGAGGTCAACAAGAAGACTGCAAGTCAGGAAGGCGGTGCCGGGCTGGAGGGATCCGGCTGAGACAAGGTGGGGGGAGGGGGGATGAAGAAACTGGTGAAGTCCAAGTTCATCCCCTGCGGTTGGAGGGTTCCCAGTCGGAAGATAAGACGCTCCTCCTCCGACCGTCGGGTTGTTGTGGTTTGGCGGTGGATGAGTCCAAGGACCTGCATATCCTCGGTGGAGTGGGAGGGGGAGTTGAAATGCTGTGCTACAGGTTGGTTGGGTTGGTTCGTCCGGGTGGCCCAGATGTGCTCTCTGAATCGCTCCGCAAGTAGGCGGCCTGTCTCCCCAATATAGAGGAGGCCACACCGGCTGCAGCGGATGCAGTAGATGATGTGGGTGGAGGTGCAGGTGAATCTGTGGCGGATATGGAAGTTTCCTTTGGGGCCTTGGAGAGAAGTGAGGGGGGAGGTGTGGGCGCAAGTGTTGCACCTCCTGCGGTTGCAAGGGAAGGTGCCGGGAGTGGAGGTTGGGTCGGTGGGGGGTGTGGATCTGACAAGGGAGTCGCGGAGGGAGTGGTCTCTACGGAAAGCTGATAGGGGAGGGGAGGGAAATATATCCTTGGTGCTGGGGTCTGTTTGGAGGTGGCGGAAGTGACGGCGGATGATGCGCTGTACATGGAGATTGGTGGGGTGGTAGGTGAGGACCAGTGGGGTTCTGTCCTGGTGGCGGTTGGAGGGGCGGGGCTCAAGGGCGGAGGAGCGGGAAGTGGAGGAGATGCGGTGGAGGGCACCGTCGACCACGTCGGGGGGGAAATTGCGGTCCTTGAAGAAGGAGGCCATCTGTGTTGTACGTATTGTGAACTGGTCCTCCTGGGAGCAGATGCGGCGGAGACGAAGGAATTGGGAGAATGGGATGGCGTTTTTACAGGGGGCAGGATGGGAGGAGGTGTAGTCCAGGTAGCTGTGGGAGTCGGTTGGTTTGTAGTAGATGTCCGTGTTGATTCGGTCACCTGAGATAGAAACAGAAAGGTCTAGGAAGGGGAGGGAGGAGTCCGAGACTGTCCAGGTGAATTTGAGGTTGGGGTGGAAGGTGTTA
The DNA here is from genome assembly GCF_037043375.1 of Chiloscyllium plagiosum. Taxonomy (NCBI): domain Eukaryota; kingdom Metazoa; phylum Chordata; class Chondrichthyes; order Orectolobiformes; family Hemiscylliidae; genus Chiloscyllium; species Chiloscyllium plagiosum. The sequence goes on from NW_028270183.1 coordinate 53,156,871, forward strand.
GTGTAGTGAATGAACTGTTCAACCTCCTCGTGGGAGCACGAGGTAGCGCCGATACAGTCATCAATACAGCGAAGGAAAAAATGGGGGGTGGGGCCAGTGCAGTTGCGGAAGATGGATTGTTCCACATACGCTACGAAGAGGCAGGCATAGCTGGGGCCCATGCGGGTGCCCATGGCTACTCCTTTTGTTTGGAGAAAGTGGGAGGATTGGAAAGAAAAGTTGTTCAGGGTGAGGACCAGTTCGGTCAGTCGAAGGAGGGTGTCGGTGGAAGGGTACTGGGTGGTACGGCGGGAAAGGAAGAAGCGGAGTGCTTTGAGTCCTTCGTGATGGGGGATGGAGGTGTACAGGGACTGGATGTCCATGGTGAAGATGAGGCATTGGGGACCGGGGAAGCGGAAATCCTGGAGGAGGTGGAGGGCGTGGGTGGTGTCAGGAACGTAGGTGGGGAGTTCTTGGACTAATGGGGACAGGACCGTGTCGAGGTATGCCGAGATGAGTTCGGTTGGGCAGGAGCAGGCTGAGACGATGGGTCGTCCGGGGCAGTCAGGTTTGTGGATTTTGGGCAGGAGGTAGAAACGGGCGGTGCGGGGTTGTGGGACTATGAGGTTGGAGGCGGTGGATGGGAGGTCCCCTGAGGTGATGAGATTATGGATGGTCTGGGAGATGATGGTTTGATGGTGGGGGGTGGGGTCATGGTCAAGGGGATGGTAGGAGGAGGTATCTGCGAGCTGGCGTTTGGCCACAGCGGTGTAAAGGTCAGTGCGCCAAACTACTACTGCGCCTCCCTTGTCAGCTGGTTTGATGGTGAGGTTGGGGTTGGAACGGAGGGAGTGGAGGGCTGCGCGTTCCGAGGGTGAGAGGTTGGAGTGGGTGGGAGGGGTGGGGGAGTTCAGGTAGCGGTTAATATCGCGGCGGCAGTTTGCTATGCAGAGGTCGAGGGCAGGTAGGAGGCCAGCACGGGGTTTCCAGGTCCTCCCACTTTCTCCAAACAAAAGGAGTAGCCATGGGCACCCGCATGGGCCCCAGCTATGCCTGCCTCTTCGTAGCGTATGTGGAACAATCCATCTTCCGCAACTGCACTGGCCCCACCCCCCATTTTTTCCTTCGCTGTATTGATGACTGTATCGGCGCTACCTCGTGCTCCCACGAGGTGGTTGAACAGTTCATCCACTACACTAACACCTTCCACCCCAACCTCAAATTCACCTGGACAGTCTCGGACTCCTCCCTCCCCTTCCTAGACCTTTCTGTTTCTATCTCAGGCGACCGAATCAACACGGACATCTACTACAAACCAACCGACTCCCACAGCTACCTGGACTACACCTCCTCCCATCCTGCCCCCTGTAAAAACGCCATCCCATTCTCCCAATTCCTTCGTCTCCGCCGCATCTTCTCCCAGGAGGACCAGTTCAAAATACGTACAACACAGATGGCCTCCTTCTTCAAGGACCGCAATTTCCCCCCCGACGTGGTCGACGGTGCCCTCCACCGCATCTCCTCCACTTCCCGCTCCTCCGCCCTTGAGCCCCGCCCCTCCAACCGCCACCAGGACAGAACCCCACTGGTCCTCACCTACCACCCCACCAATCTCCATGTACAGCGCATCATCCGCCGTCACTTCCGCCACCTCCAAACAGACCCCAGCACCAAGGATATATTTCCCTCCCCTCCCCTATCAGCTTTCCGTAGAGACCACTCCCTCCGCGACTCCCTTGTCAGATGCACACCCCCCACCGACCCAACCTCCACTCCCGGCACCTTCCCTTGCAACCGCAGGAGGTGCAACACTTGCGCCCACACCTCCCCCCTCACTTCTCTCCAAGGCCCCAAAGGAAACTTCCATATCCGCCACAGATTCACCTGCACCTCCACCCACATCATCTACTGCATCCGCTGCAGCCGGTGTGGCCTCCTCTATATTGGGGAGACAGGCCGCCTACTTGCGGAGCGATTCAGAGAGCACATCTGGGCCACCCGGACGAACCAACCCAACCAACCTGTAGCACAGCATTTCAACTCCCCCTCCCACTCCACCGAGGATATGCAGATCATTGGACTCATCCACCGCCAAACCACAACAACCCGACGGTCGGAGGAGGAGCGTCTTATCTTCCGACTGGGAACCCTCCAACCGCAGGGGATGAACTTGGACTTCACCAGTTTCTTCATCCCCCTCCCCCCACCTTGTCTCAGCCGGATCCCTCCAGCCCGGCACCGCCTTCCTGACTTGCAGTCTTCTTGTTGACCTCTCCGCCTCCATCCTACTCCGACCTATCACCCTCACCTTGACCTCTTTCCACCTATCACATTTCCAACGCCCCTCCTCCAAGTCCCTCCTCCCTACCTTTTATCTTCTCCTGCTGAACACTCTCTGCTCATTCCTGAAGAAGGGCCTGTGCCCGAAACGTCGAATCTCCTGTTCTCTGGATGCTGCCTGACCTGCTGTGCTGTTCCAGCAATAAAGTTTCAACTTTGATCTCCAGCATCTGCAGACCTCACTTTCTCCTCGAAGATTTCAACCTACTGCGAATCCTCTTACAAGGATGCCTTCCTTGAAGAAGCTCTCTGCCTCTCTCTACAAAGATTTCAGTGAGTCCCTCTCTCACTGCACACCCCAGGTCATCTCCTCTGCACAGAAGCTCTTCAGCCACATTCTGAAGCAGACTCGTTACCACAGCCATATCTCCTTTCTCAGCACCTGCCTACGGAACCGACTGATCCCCCATGGACTCCAGATCACCTTCCGACCAACACAATTTGGACCCAACCAGGACTACCAGTACCTGCAACAAATCCGCAGCCTCCAGCAACGGACCTCCCTCCGGATCCTCCACTCCACGCTTGCAGCCATGCGCCGGTACCTACATTCCCTGCAACTCGACCTACCCCAGCTCAGGACAACTCTCTCACAGACCTGTAAAGGACCTCTACTGTTCTTCATTTACAGAAGAATCCATAGACTGAACAAACAGTTCTTTCTAGCCATATCGGAAATTAAAGGCAGTAAAGACCAAAAACTTTCATGCACTTACCCCCAAACTCCGGATTCCTCAACCGTTCCAGAAACTTCCATCGGCCTCCGAAACCAGTCCGGCGCCATTACACACGCGGCCGCTACAGCGCCCGCAATAATAGCCGCAGACGCCGCCGACGATGACGTCACTTCCGCCCCAACCGACCTCGCAACCTTCATGATGCGGCCCAAACAACCGCCTCCGGGATCGCCGCACAGACAACCTGCTCTGCGATCGTCATGAAGACAATCACCAACAGATTGGCGACCTCCGCGGCTATGGGGAAGAACTCTGTCTCCGTGGTCGCCGCAGCTACTTCCGCCCCCAGTGACGTCAGCAACCTACATTTGGACCACATCGCCGCATGTGTCTCCGCCCCCCCGCCGCGTTCCGTCACCACGCCTAACCCCGCCCCCCGCCGCGTTCCGTCACCACGCCTAACCCCGCCCCCCCGCCGCGTTCCGTCACCACGCCTAACGCCGCCCCCCCGCTGCGTTCCGTCACCGCGCCTAACCCCGCCCCCACGCCTCGTTCCGCCACCACGCCTAACTCCGGCCCCCGGCCGAGTTCCGTCACCGCGCCTAACCCCGCCCCCACGGCGCGTACCGTCACCGCGCCTAACTCCGCCCCCCGGCCGAGGTCCGTCATCGCGCCTAACCCCGCCCCCCCGCCGGTCTCAATGTCCAACTCCGCCCCCACGCCGACCTCTGTCCCCGCCCCCAGGCCTAACCCCGCCCCCACATCCAGCTCCAGCCCCACACCAGGTCCTTGCTCCCCGCCCTGCCGTGTGTTCACCATCCCTCCAGACTTGCCCCTCTCTGAGGATGAAAGATCAGTCCTCATCCGAGGTCTCACCTTCGTTCCCACACGTTCTCGGGTCAATGAATTCAATACACGGAGTGACACCGAACAATTCTTCCACCGCCTTCACCTCCGTGCCTTCTTCTTCAACCAAGACTCTCGCCCACCCTCTGACGACCCCTTCTCCCACCTCCAACACACCCCGTCCACCTGGACACCCCGTGCTGGCCTCCTACCTGCCCTCGACCTCTTCATAGCAAACTGCCGCCGCGATATTAACCGCTACCTGAACTCCCCCACCCCTCCCACCCACTCCAACCTCTCACCCTCGGAACGCACAGCCCTCCACTCCCTCCGTTCCAACCCCAACCTCACCATCAAACCAGCTGACAAGGGAGGCGCAGTAGTAGTTTGGCGCACTGACCTTTACACCGCTGAGGCCAAACGCCAGCTCGCAGATACCTCCTCCTACCGTCCCCTTGACCATGACCCCACCCCCCACCACCAAACCATCATCTCCCAGACCATCCATAATCTCATCACCTCAGGGGACCTCCCATCCACCGCCTCCAACCTCATAGTCCCACAACCCCGCACCGCCCGTTTCTACCTCCTGCCCAAAATCCACAAACCTGACTGCCCCAGACGACCCATCGTCTCAGCCTGCTCCTGCCCAACCGAACTCATCTCGGCATACCTCGACACGGTCCTGTCCCCATTAGTCCAAGAACTCCCCACCTACGTTCGTGACACCACCCACACCCTCCACCTCCTCCAGGATTTCCGCTTCCCCGGTCCCCAACGCCTCATCTTCACAATGGACATCCAGTCCCTGTACACCTCCATGCCCCATCACGAAGGACTCAAAGCACTCCGCTTCTTCCTTTCCCGCCGTACCACCCAGTACCCTTCCACCGACACCCTCCTTCGACTGACCGAACTGGTCCTCACCCTGAACAACTTTTCTTTCCAATCCTCCCACTTTCTCCAAACAAAAGGAGTAGCCATGGGCACCCGCATGGGCCCCAGCTATGCCTGCCTCTTCGTAGGGTATGTGGAACAATCCATCTTCCGCAACTACACTGGCCCCACCCCCCATTTTTTCCTTCGCTGTATTGATGACTGTATCGGCGCTACCTCGTGCTCCCACGAGGAGGTTGAACAGTTCATCCACTACACTAACACCTTCCACCCCAACCTCAAATTCACCTGGACAGTCTCGGACTCCTCCCTCCCCTTCCTAGACCTTTCTGTTTCTATCTCAGGCGACCAAATCAACACGGACATCTACTACAAACCAACCGACTCCCACAGCTACCTGGACTACACCTCCTCCCATCCTGCCCCCTGTAAAAACGCCATCCCATTCTCCCAATTCCTTCGTCTCCGCCGCATCTGCTCCCAGGACGACCAGTTCAAAATACGTACAACACAGATGGCCTCCTTCTTCAAGGACCGCAATTTCCCCCCCCGACGTGGTCTACGGTGCCCTCCAACGCATCTCCTCCACTTCCCGCTCCTCCGCCCTTGAGCCCCGCCCCTCCAACCGCCACCAGGACAGAACCCCACTGGTCCTCACTTACCACCCCACCAATCTCCATGTACAGCGCATCATCCGCCGTCACTTCCGCCACCTCCAAACAGACCCCAGCACCAAGGATATGTTTCCCTCCCCTCCCCCATCAGCTTTCCGTAGGGACCACTCCCTCCGCGACTCCCTTGTCAGATCCACACCCCCCACCGACCCAACCTCCACTCCCGGCACCTTCCCTTGCAACCGCAGGAGGTGCAACACTTGCGCCCACACCTCCCCGCTCACTTCTCTCCAAGGCCCCAAAGGAAACTTCCATATCCGCCACAGATTCACCTGCACCTCCACCCACATCATCTACTGCATCCGCTGCAGCCGGTGTGGCCTCCTCTATATTGGGGAGACAGGCCGCCTACTTGCGGAGCGATTCAGAGAGCACCTCTGGGCCACCCGGACGAACCAACCCAACCAACCTGTAGCACAGCATTTCAACTCCCCCTCCCACTCCACCGAGGATATGCAGGTCCTTGGACTCATCCACCGCCAAACCACAACAACCCGACGGTCGGAGGAGGAGCGTCTTATCTTCCGACTGGGAACCCTCCAACCGCAGGGGATGAACTTGGACTTCACCAGTTTCTTCATCCCCCCTTCCCCCACCTTGTCTCAGCCGGATCCCTCCAGCCCGGCACCGCCTTCCTGACCTGCAGTCTTCTTCTTGACCTCTCCGCCTCCATCCTACTCCGACCTATCACCCTCACCTTGACCTCTTTCCACCTATCACATTTCCAACGCCCCTCCTCCAAGTCCCTCCTCCCTACCTTTTATCTTCTCCTGCTGAACACTCTCTGCTCATTCCTGAAGAAGGGCCTGTGCCCGAAACGTCGAATCTCCTGTTCCCTGGATGCTGCCTGACCTGCTGTGCTGTTCCAGCAATAAAGTTTCAACTTTGATCTCCAGCATCTGCAGACCTCACTTTCTCCAGAAAGAGAAATGAATTTATGATGATGGAACATGTCACTAATTCTATCATTGTTATGATATTTAGAATAAAGATGTCACCATTTAGACAATGTTACAGTTTCCAAAAGATTGATAATCAAAACACCAGCATAGCCTGAGGTAGATACAAAGCACACCTCCCTCATTGTTTGTGTGTATGGAGAAAGGGGTGGAGGAGTGATATTGAACATTTCAGTAAGGATTCTGGACTACAGGTGTGCAGGAATTCTTGTGTTTACTTCTTTGATCTTAATTGCAGATTTGATCTTTTTTTAAAAGTATGCAAGTACTTTGAATGCTGTCCAGAGGAGGTTTACTCAATTGAAGCCTCAGATATTCAGGTTTTTTTTTGAGAAAAGGTGATACGCTGGCCTTGTTTATATGAGTGTGCTTAGGAGAGAGGAATGAATTTATGAAGTACTGTATAATATTCACAATCTACTTGTGAAAATGATGATGTGGATTATTGATGGCTCTACCTAAAGTTTTAACATAGCTATTTATGTTTTGATATCATAGATGAGTTGTGTACAATTTTTTAACACTATGTAAAAATATGTCAAGCATAGGCAGCCGAACGGGGAGCATGCCAGTGTTTACCCTAATTTAATAAGATCACGCTGAGCTGATCATAACATTAAACCTGCATTCCCAACTATTCTGCAAATCTGTTCACCTCTTTCCTGACCTGGAATCTGCCATACAGAATTGGAAAGCTTATACTAATTAACGTTGTCAGACAAAATAGAAGAGCTAAATCTATGTAACAAGATAAAGGACTCAAGAATTTAAGACCCTTGACATGACAGTCAAAATGTTGGCGTTCAATTCAACAATTATACTGCCTTACAAGGGTATTTGGGGTCTCTTGCCTCCACTACATTCTCAGATAGAGAAATCTAAAATAAAGCCACCTGCAGAAAAGAAAGTTATTTGCTGTTTTAAATAGGTGATCCTTCATGTTTAACAAATGAACTATAAGTCTACATCTTACACGTACTTAGAAGCATTCTATCTACATCTAATCTCTCAGGATCCAATATGATGTTTATCAAACATTGAGCCAACATAGTCTATTCAACAAATCAACTCTGTTCCGCAATTCATTACCGTCATGGCTGATTGATGATCCTCAAATCTGCCTTCTTGCCTTATCTCCATAGCTCTTGATACTCTCACTGCTGAGCAATCTATCCACCAACTACTTTGATTAGATTTAGCGACGGAGTTTCAGCAGCCCTATCTTTCATTAACCCTCTGAGAGAGAAGATCCTCCCCACCTCCATCAAAAAGGTACACTCCCTTTGATTGAGGCTATGCCTTCTGGTACTGGACTCTCCCACAGATTTACACACCTTTTTGGCAATGAACCTATCGGCCTACTAAGAATTGGATTTTGTTTTCATTAAGATCTCCTCTCATTCTTCCAAACTCCATTGAGTTTATGTCTAAGCTATTCAAGCTTGCTCCATAAGGAAATACCTCAATTCTCAAGATTAATTCTGTGGAGCTTCTCGTATCTGCTACCAATAAGTCTGTTATCTCGTCTACATAGTTCCTTAGAAAATCAGACTAGAATCGTTCACATTTTTACAGGTTCAGTCTGTGTAGAAACGTGTGCATGTTTAGAGTGATATTTATGAGCCATCACATTTGAAATAATAGCTAATAGTGCATTCGAATTTCCTATAATTGTTGAATTGAACGCCAACATTTTGACTGTCATGTCAAGGGTCTTAAATTCTTGAGTCCTTTATCTTGTTACATAGATTTAGCTCTTCTATTTTGTCTGACAACGTTAATTAGTATAAGCTTTCCAATTCTGTATGGCAGATTCCAACTTTGTGTGCACTCGTCTTATTTTTTCTATCTCATGATAAACTCCTTGCATCATCCTCACCATTTGCCTTTCCATTTCTGTTTGCGTTACTCACTGATATAGAGATAGTAATTTCAATTTCTATCACCCAAGTCATTGTGTGGTTAATAATTCCGGTCCCAGCACTGATCCCTGTGGCACAGCACTGGTTAAAGTTCATTATCCCAATAATGGTTCCTCGATGCTCCTCTTTCAGCAGATCCTGTCTGTAGACATGTTATAAACAAATAAACTACGAATTTCCTCAGCAAGAGCAGGAATTGAACCCATGCTATTTAATCGTTCTATTTGATATATATACCAGCCATCTTGGCAACTGAATTTTCCAATGCCCAGTACCTGGCACCACTGAAACATTAACACCTACTTTTATATTCAATGTTGCTCAAAATAACTGATACAATTCTACGACGTTGCCTCATTACTTATTGTACCTGCATAAAACGTTTTGCAAATAAAACAGAAGTGCATCCTATAACTGTGTCGTCTCTCATTTTATTTTCTTTCTACTAATGGACGATTTCGCAATTACTCATCTCATACATTTGCTTTATCTTGTCCAACTCATGTGATACATCATTACGTTTTTCAAACCATAAAAATGAGATTGAGAGGGATTATTTGCTTTAAGTTAAGGTTGGGAGTACATGTATTCATATTCCTGTTAAGAAGAGGATCAAGCCATTTTGAGGGTAGAGGGGAGTGTTGTGTACAAATCAGAAAGGAATCAGTCACGGTCTTATTGAATGTGAAAATGCAAGCGGACAAATAGCCCATATCAGCTTCTAGTTTCGATGCATATTCCCTCATTTTCATCAATATTGCATAGAACATTACAACATAGTACAGGCCCTTTGGCCCTTGATGATTTTCCGACGCACGGAGCCAATTGGAAGACCATCTAACTACACTGTTCAATTTTCATCATTATGTCGATCCAAAGATCATTTAAATGTCCTTAAAGTTGGCACGCCTACTTCTGTTGCAGGCAGGTCATTCCACACCCCTACTACTCTGTGATATAGAAACTATTTTGGACATCTGTCGTATATCTACCCATCTCAATTTAAAAACATGTCCCATCATGCTAGCCATCACCATCCCAGGAGAAAGGGCTCTCACTGTCCAAGTAAAAACAATGATTGCAGATGATGGAGGCCAGATTCTGTATTAGAGTGGTGCTGGAAAAGCACAGCAGTTCAAGCAGCATCCGAGGAGCAGGAAAATATCTTGTAGAGAGAGGAGGAAAACTTCTTCAAGGTAGGCTCTCACGATCCACCCTTTCCAACCTTCTGATTATTTTATATGTTTCAGTTATGTCACCTCTCAGCTCTCTTCTCTGTAACGAAAACAACCTGAAGTCCCTCAGCTTTTCATCGTAAGACCTTCCTTCCAAAACGGGCAACTTCCAAGTAAATCTCATCTGAAACCATTCCAAAACTTCCACATCCTTCCTATAATGCGGTGAACAGTGCACCGGCACCAGATGTTTATACAGCCTCAGAATGACCTCATGGCTCCTGAATTCAATTTCTTTACTAATAAAACCTGACGCACCGTATGTCTTCTTAACAATCCTATCAAGTTGGTTTGCAACTTTCAGGGATCTATGTACATTGACATGGAGATCTCTCTGTTCATCTACCTTACCAAGAATCTTACCATTAACACAGTACTCTGCATTCGTGTAACTCCATACAAAGTGAATCATCTCGCACTTTTCCGAATTAAACTCCATTTGTCATAGCTCTGTTGTTTAGCTATGTCCCTCTACAACCTACAACATTCTTTGGCACTGTCCACAACTCTACCGACCTTGGTGTCATCCGCAAATGTACTAACCAATTCTTCTTCGCCCTCATCCAGGTCATTTATAAAAATGACAAACAACAGTGGACCCAAAATAGATCCTTGCGATACCCCACTGGTAGCAGAACATCAGGATGGACATTTCCCATCAACCACCCTCTGCCTTCTGTCAGCCAGCCAATTTCTGATCCAAAACGCGAAATCACCCTCAATCCCATTGTCTCCGTAATTTCTGAAATGGCCTACCGTGGGAACCTTATCAAATGCCTTACTGAAATCCATATACACCACATCAACGCTTTACCCTCCTCCAGCTGTTGATCACCTTTTCAATTAACTCAATCAGGTTTGTGAAGCACGATCTACCCTTCACAAAACCATGTTGGCTCGCCCCGTTAACTTGTTCCTTTCGAGATGATGTTAAATCTTATAATTTATAACCTTTTCTAATGTTTTACCCACTACAGAAGTAAGGCTCACTCATCTATAATTCCCAGGGTTGTCTGTACTCACCTTCTGGAACAAGAGAACAGCATTTGCTATCCTCCAGTTTTCTGGCACTATTCCTGTAGACATTAACGGCATAAAGATCAAAGCCAAAGACTCTGCAATCTCCTCCATAGCTTTCCAGAGAATCCTAGTATAAACCCATGCAACTCAGGGGACTTATTTATTTTAACGCTTTCCAGAATTGCTCACACCTCTTCATTGTGAAACTCAATCCCATCTCATCTAGTCGCCTGCACCTCTGTATCCTCCTCAACAACATCGTTTTTTTTCCAACGTGAATACTGACGTAAAATATTTATTTAGCGCATCCCCATCTCGTCTGACTCTCTGTACAATTTCCCACTACTATCTTTCATTGGCCCTAAACTTATTCTAGTCATTCTTTTATTCCTTATTTACCCAGAAAAAGCCTTAAGGTTTTCCTGGATCCTATCTGCCAACGGCTTCTCACGTCCTCTCTTGGCTCTTCTTATCTCTTTTCTGAGTTCTTTACTGGTTAATGTGAAGCTTTCTAATGCCGTAACTGAGCCCTTCGTGTCTCACTGTAACATCAGTCTTATTTTTCCTCTTCACAAGAGATTCAACTTCTTTAGTAAACCACAGCTCCCTCGCTCGATCACTTCCTCCCTGCCTGACAGGTACATGCTTTTCAAGGAAAATCAATAACTGTTCCTTGAATAAGCTCCATATTTCAATTGTATCCAATCCCTGCAGTTTCCTTCCACATCCTAAGCATCCTAAATCTTGCCTTATTGCATCATAATTAGCCTATCCCTTTTAGGGCTTTGCTTTTCACTGGCCACTTGGGTGTTTTCTTTTCTTCCTGGTGGTGGAAATTGAATAACGGTTCATGCACCTTGCGTCTTTCACTGACTCTTACACCTGCACGTACAAACATGGGTGCAGGGGAAAAATAAGCACGACCACAGTTAGTCGGTAGTGTGGGGAAAGAAAGAACAGGAGTATCACTCTGTTCACTCTGACAAGAAAAGAAAAATAGCGAATAAAATATTCCTATCCCTTTCTATCGCTAAAGTAAACATAACCATATTTTGGTCGGTATTACCAAAGTGCTCACTTAACTCCAAATCAAAAATGCGGTCTAGTTCATGACCCAATACCAAATCCAATGTGGCCTCGCTCCTGGTTATGTTGTCTACATACTGTGTAAGGAAAGACTCCTGCACACATTGGACAAAAACTGACACATCTAAATTACTTGCACTATAACATTCGCAGTCAATATTTGGAAAATTAAAGACCCCATAACAATTACGCTATCACTCTCGCTCATATCGAGAATCATTTTTGCTCTGCTTTCCTCTGCATTTCTGAAAATATTCGGAGGCCTATAGATAACTCCCGATAGGGTGACCTCTCCTTCACTGTTTGTAAATTCAGCAGACGAGTTCTCAAACGTCCTTTCTGCCACTGTAATACTGTTCTTGATTAATAATGCTACACCATCTCCCCAACCCCCATCTATGGCAATCTTCCCTCTGATTAATGAAACATCAAAATCCCAGAACATGCAATAACCATTCCTGTCCCTGCTTTACCATGTCTCTGAAATGGCCACAACATCGCACTCCAACGTATTAATCCATGCTGCAAGTTCACGCACTTTAATCTGGGTGCTCCTCACATTGAAGTAGACACACAACAAACCAGTGTGCTTGCAGAGCCCTCTTGCGAGCTTGAAACCATATTACTGACCACACTATTATCAACATCGTGTATACTGGAACTAAAAGTTCGTTTCTTACACCTCTGCTGAATTGGTTTAAACTGTCCCAGAGAGTATGAACAAATTCCACACCCCCAGGATATCGGTACCCCTCTGGTTCATGTGAAGACCATCCAGTTTAGAGAAGTTCCACCTGCCCCAGAAAAATATCCAATTATCCAGTATTCCAAAACCTCTAACCTATACCTTCGCTGTAGTCATGTGTTCAACAGCGCTCTCTCCCTCCTCCTCGCCTATTAACTTCATGCAATTCCTTGTAATTACTTGTCATGGAAGCTGCATTATGCCTCAGAGGAAATCATCAAATTTCCTTAGTCAGTACCTTCAAAACCTACAAAAACATCACTCCGGAGAAAAATAGTGCAGCAGGTATGTGGGAACACCATCTTTGACAAGTTCCCCCGCAAGTCACTTGCCCATCCTGCCTTGGAAACATATCATTCAGGGTTTTTGTGTCAAAATCCTCGAATTTCGTCTGAATGGCATTCTGGTTCTACCTTCGCCAAATAGTCTGCAGCAGACCTACAAACAATCAATTCCCACTTTTTTCCAAGGCAACCTTGGATGAACAAAAAACAATGGCCCCAATAAGTTCCTCCAAAACCCATGGACATATTCAACTCAATACAAGTTACTCAATTCACCGGTATTTCTCGGAAATTATTCTATCATCCACCAGAAGACAGAAACAATGTGTGCATCTCGCCTAGAATACGTGACCTCCATCACCGAATGATACATAAATGGACAGTATCATTGGAGATGATGGAATGCACATTTACTCCTGCCTGGGAAGTTCTGGATCAAAGGCACTCAATAAAACTGTGACATTGATGATCAACGTGAGCCTCGTCTTCACCTGGTGTAACTCTACAAAATTTGTTGAAAGGGAGCGAATGACACAGCTGTGACACAACCTCTTCTTTGAACAAGACTTGTCTCACTTTGTGCTCCTGCTTTCCCAATTTGTTGTGCAAGTGTTCCTGGAAAACTCAGGATATATTGGTCATATCCGAACTGTCTCAACTCCCAGCCTAGCCCGACATCAGCATCCTACTTTTTAAAACGGCTTTCTCCATTCTAAAATGTTTGCTTAGTTTGACAGTCCCATTGGATATCCTCACTGAATCTATGCTGCAGCTGAAACACAACCGAGGAACCCATGCCCAACCTCCCAAATAGCTTACCACCGAGATAAGTATGTTACATTCCACAAAGACCATTGTTGTTGATTAGAATAGCTTCATTCCCTGTCTTTGATCTCTTTTGTTCATTTCCCTTTCGAAAGAGACAGTGTCAGATATTCAAGTAGTCTCAACAATCTGAATATTGGGACTCAATCTCTCCACAGAAATGAATGACAGTATAAATTGTACCATTTTCTGAAGGTCAGCATCTCGGACACCAACACTAGTGCTGCCTGTGGATGTAACAATGAAACATAAAAAAGAAAAAATACCAGAAGTTAGGAGGAGGGCATTTGGTCCTTCATCGCAATCATGGCTGATCATCTAACTCAATAGCCGAATGCTGCTTTTTCCTCATACCCTTTGATCCCATTCTCCCCAAATGCTACATCGAGCCACCTCGTCAAAGCAATCAGTGTTTTGGCATCAACTACTTCCTGTAGCAATGACTTCCAGAGGCTCACCACTCTTTGGGTGAAGAAATGTCTCCTCATCTCTGATGTAAATGGTCCACCCTGAATCCTTAGACTGTGACAGTTCTGGACACACCCACCACCAACAACATCCTCCCGACATCTACCCTGACTAGTCCTGTTTGAATTATATTAGTCTCTCTGCGATCTGTCCCCCCCGCAACTCATTCGTCTGAACCCCAGTGAAAACAATCCCTACCTAGTCAAATACTCCTCATATGTCAGTCCTGCCAAACCCGGAATAAGCCTGGTAAACCTTTGCTGTACTGCCTCAAGAGCAACACCATCGTTCCCCAGAAAACGAGACCAAAGCTGCACACAGTATTCTAGGTGTGGCCTCACCAAGACCCTGTATAACTGTGACAACACATCCGTCAATCTGTACACGAAACCTCCCGCAATGAAAGCGCAACATACCATTTGTTTTTGTTTTTTTACCGCCTGCTGCGCCTGCATGACAAACTTCAGCGACTGTGCAACAGGACACCCAGGTCCCACTGTGAACCCCCCCTCTCCCAACTTACAGCCATTCAGGTAGTAAAATTGCTGTGGTTCTGTTCGCTGAGCTGGAAGTTTTTGTTGCAAACGTTTCGTCCCCTGTCTAGGTGACATCCTCAGTGCTTGGGATGTTGAGGATGTTACCTAGACAGAGGACGAAAAGTTTGCAACAAAAACTTCCAGCTCGGCGAACAGAACCACAGCAACGAGCACCGGAGCTACAAATCTTCTCACAAACTTTGAAGATAGTAAAATTACTTACTATTTTGCTTCAGTGGTGAATAACCTCTCATTTATTCAAATTATACTGCATGTGGCATCGATTTGCCCAACTTACCCAGAATTTGCTGAAGGATCTCTCTTTCTCGTCACAGTTCATCCTGCCATTAAACCTGGTTTGATCTGCAAACTTTGAGATGTCAAATTTTGTCTCCTTCATCCTAATCATGAATATGTATCTTGAATAGCTAGGGTCCCAGCCCTGATCTTTGTGGCACCCCACAGATATCCTACTTGCTATCACTAGGCCCAAATCCCTCGTCTCCTTTCCTATTCATTTATCCATCGAGATGACTTTTTTAATGCTGTACTTAGACCAGACACCATTACTTCCTTTGGCAGTTCATTCCATATACGGACCACCATCTCCATGATTAAGTTGACTCTTATGCCTCTTTTAAGTCTTTCTCCTTCCACAATAAACCTATGTCCTCTAGTTCCATACATACCCACTCCAAGAAAAATACCTTGGCTATTTACTCTATCCTCATGATTTTGTAAACCTCGACAAGGTCACCCATCAGCCTCTGAAGATCCAGGGAAAACAGACCCAGTGTATTCAACCTCTCCTTATAGCTCAAATCCTCCATCCCTGGCAACATCGTTGTAAATCTTTTCTGAACACTTTCAAATTTCACAACATACTTCCGATAAGAGTGAGACCAGAACAGCAAATAATATTCCAAATATGGCCTAACCAATTCCTGTAAAGCACCACCTTGACCTCCCAACTTCTAACTGAATGCTCTGCCCCCAAAAATAAAGTAAGCCAAATGCGTTCTTCATTATCCTATCTGCCTGCAACTTCACGCCCAATGAACTATGAATCTGCACTCCAAGGTCTCTGTTCAACAAACACACCCAAGACATTCCCATTACGTTTTTACGTTCTGCTATGATTTGCCTTTCAAAAAGCATTATCTAGCATGTATCTCCAGCCACTCCTCGGTCCATTTTATTCTGAGGTAACAATCTTTGCTGCCCACAACACCACCACTTCAAGTGAAGCTAATTATACCTCCAAAATTCACTTCCAAACGATTTATATAAATGATGAAAAATACTGGATCCAGCACTGATCATTGTGGTTAAGCACTGGTACAGCTTGAAAGGCCACTCTCTGGACGGAAGGAAGGATCGAAAATGAGATGATGGATGGGTGGATGGCAGAAAGGAAGGATCGAAAAAGAGATGATTGACGGAATGAAGGAAGGATGGAAGAAGAGATGTTGGGTGGAAGGAAGGAAACATTGAAAAAGAGGTGATGGAAGGAAGGAAGCATCAAAAAAGAGATAATGGATTGATAGAAGGAAGGAACAAAAAGCGAAGATGTGTGGATGGAAGGCAGAAAGGAAAGAAGGAATGAAGGAATGAAAGAAGGGGAGATGGAAAAAGAGGTGATGGATGGAAGTAAAATTGGAAGGAAGGAAGGATGGATGGAAGGAAAGAAGAAACGAAAAAGAGATGATGGATAAAACAGAAAGAAGGAAGGAATGATAGAAAAAGAGATGCTGGAAGGAAGGCAAGAAGGAAGGAAGGGTCGATAAAAGATGAGGGATGGATCGACTTAAGAAGGAACAAAAAAGGAAGGATCAAAAAAAAGATGATGGAAGTGATGAAGGAAGGATGGAAAAACAGGTAATGAATGGAAGGAAAAAAGGATCAAAAAGAGATGATGGAGAGAAGGAACGAAAAAGCGAGGGTGGATGGGTGGAATACAGAAATGAAGGCATGATTGAATGAAGCAGAGATCAAAAAAGAGATAATAGATGACAAGTAAGGAAGGAATGACCGAAAAAGAGATGTTGGAAGGAAGGCAAGATGGAAGGAAAGATCTAAAAAGAGTGGATGGAAGGTAGGACGGGAGGAAAATTCGAAAAAGAGATGATGGATGGATAGAATTAAGAAGAAACAAAAAGTATGGATCGAGTATTGTCGTACCTTCCATCCACTCTTTTTCGATCTTTCCTTCCATCTTGCCTTCCTTCCAACATCTCTTTTACGGCCATTCCTTCCTTACTTGTCATCCATTATATCTTTTTTGATCTTTGCTTCATACATTCTTGTTTGAGGTGAGGGATGCCATGGACGTCCCTGCTGATTACACTTGCAGGAAGTGCACACATCTCCAGCTCCTCCAAGACCGTGTTAGGGAACTGGAGCTGGAGTTGGATGAACTTAGGATCATTCGGGAGGCAGAGGGGGTCATAAATCGGCGCTTTAGGGAAGTAGTAACTCCAAAGTTTGCAGATAGATGGGTGACGGAGAGGGACACTGGGAGGAAGCAGCCAGTGCAGGGACCCCCTGCGGCCGTTCCCCTCAAGAACAAGTATACCGTTTTGGATACTTGTGGTAGGGGGGGGGGGACGACTTACCAAAGGTAAGTAACGGGGCTCAGGCCTCTGCCCTCAGGCCTCGATAGTTCGGGGCACAGAAAGGCGGTTTTGTGGGAACGAAAGAGACTCACGTTTGGTATGTTGTCTCCCAGGTGCAAGGGTACGTGATGTCTCTGATCGTGTTTTCCAGGTCCTTAAGGGGGAGGGGAAGCAGCCCGAAGTCGTGGTCCACATTGGCACCAAAGACATAGGTAGGAGGAGGGCTGAGGATGTTAGGTAGGCTTTCAGTGAGCTAGGTTGGAAGCTCAGAGTTTGAACGAACAGAGTCGTTGTCTCTGGTTTGTTACCCGTGCCACGTGATAGAGAGTCGAGGAATAGGGAGAGAGAACAGTTAAATGCGTGGCTACAGGAATGGTGCTGGAAGGAGGGATTCCGGTATTTGGATAACTGGTTTTTTTCTGGGGAAGGTGGGACCTCTGTAAACAGGATGGTCTACACCTGAACTTGAGGGGCACCAGTATCCTTGGTGGGAGGTTTGCTAGTGCTCTTGGGGGGGGGGGGGGATGTGGTTTAAACTAATTCTGCAGGGGCATGGGAACCCAGACTGTAGCTTTAGGGTGCAGGACTAGAGTGTAGGGAGGTTAGGAACATGGCATCAATTTCAAAGGAGGGTGCCTGTAAACAGGAAAGTGGCTTGAAGTGTGTATACTTCAATGCAAGATGTATACGAAATAAGATAGGTGAACTTGCAGCGTGGGTTAATACCTGGGACTTCGATGTTGTGGCTATTACGGAGACATGGGTAGAACAGGGACAGGATTGGCTGTTGCAGATCCCAGGGTTTAAATGTTTTAGTAGGGTCAGAGGTGGGGGTAAAAGAGGGGGAGGTGTGGCATTGCTTGTCAAAGAGAGTATTACAGTGGTGGAAAGGACGATGGATGAAGACTCGCCATCTGAGGTAGTTTGGGCTGAGGTTAGGAATAGGAAAGGTGAGCTCACCCTGTTAGGAGTCTTTTACAGGCCTCCTAATAGTCCTAGAATCGTAGAAGAAAGGATTGCGAGGATGATTCAAGAGAAGAGTGAAAGTAATAGTGTGGTTGTGATGGGGGACATTAACTTTCCTGATATTGATTGGGAAAGTTATAGCTCAAGTTCCTTAGATGGGTCAGTGTGTGTCCAATGTGTGCAGGAGGTTTCCTGACACAATATGTAGATAGACCAACAAGAGGTGAGGCCATACTGGATTTGGTTCTGGGTAACGAACCAGGCCAGGTGTTAGAATTATAGGTAGGTGAGCACTTTGGGGACAGTGACCACAATTCGGTGACTTTTACTCTAGTGAGAGAGGGATAAGTGTGCACTACAGGGCAAGAGTTATAGCTAGGGGCAGGGAAATCATGATGCGGTGAGGCATGAATTAGGATGTGTGGCTTGGAAAAGTAAGCTTCAAGGCAAGGGTGTAATTGATATGTGGAGCTTGTTCATTGAGTGTCCTTGATAAGTATGTACCTGTCAGACAGGGAGGAAAGGGTCGTGTGAGGGAGCGATGGTTCAATAAGGAATTGGAATCCCTTGTTAAATGTAAGAGGGTGGCCTATGTAAAGATGAGGCGTGAAGGTTCAATTGGGGCGATTGAGAGTTATAAGGTAGCCAGGAAGCACCTGAAGAGAGAGCTAAGAGCAGCAAGGAGGGGACATTAAAGGTCCTTAGTTGTTAGGATTAGGGAAAACCTTAAGGCTTTCTATAGGTATGTTAGGAATAAAAGAATGACTAGGGTAGGAATAGGTCCAGTCAAGGATAGTAGTGGGAAGTTGCGTGTGGAGGCTGAAGAGATTGGGGAGACACTGAATGAATACTTTTCGTCAGTACTCACTCAGGAACAGGACATTGTTGTCGATGTGAATACTGAGTCACAATTAAGTAGAATGGATGGCTTTGAGGTATGTAGAGAAGAGGTGTTGGAAATTCTGGAAAGGTTGAAAATAGATAAGTTCCCTGGGTCTGATGGCATTTATCCTAGGTTTCTCTGGGAAGCAAGGGAGGAGATTGCAGAGCCATTGGCCTTGATTTTTTTGTCCTCGTTGTCTACAGGAGTAGTGCCAGAAGATTGGAGGCTAGCAAATGTGGTTCCCTTGTTCAAGAAGGGGAGTAGGGAAAACCCTAGTAACTATAGGCCGGTAAGTCTCACTTCTGTTGTGGGCAAAGTCTTAGAGAGAATTGTAAGGGATAGGATTTATGAACATCTGGATAAGAATAATGTGATCAAGGATAGTCAGCATGGTTTTGTGAAGGATAGGTCGTGCCTCGCAAACCTTATTGAATTATTTGAGAAGGTGACTAAGGCGGTGGACGAGGGTAAAGCGGTAGATGTGGTGTATATGGACTTTAGTAAGGCGTTTGATAAGGTTCCCCATGGTCGACTACTGCAAAAAATACGGAGGTATGGCATTGAGGGTGAGTTGGAGGTTTGGATTAGGAGTTGGCTGGCTGGAAGAAGACAGAGGGTAGTAGTTGATGGCAAACGTTCATCTTGGAGTGCCGTCACTAGCAGTGTTCCGCAAGGATCTGTTTTGGGACCATTGCTGTTTGTCATTTTTATAAATGACGTGGAGGAGGGGTTAGAAGGTTGGGTGAGCTAGTTTGCGGATGATACGAAAGTCGGATGAGTTGTCGACAGTGAGGAAGGGTGTGGCAGATTACAGCGGGATAGAGATAAGCTGCAGAACTGGGCAGAAAGGTGGCAAATGGAGTTCAATCTAGCTAAGTGTGAGGTGATTCACTTTGGTAAGAGTAACAAAAAGATGGGGTACTGGGCTAATAAGCCCTTCTTCAGGGAGGGCTTATGCCCGAAATGTCGATTCTCCTGTTCCCTGGATGCTGCCTGACCTGCTGCGCTTTTCCAGCAACACATTTTCAGCTCTGATCTCCAGCATCTGCAGACCTCACTTTCTCCTCCTGGATGAGCAGAGGGATCTTGGTGTCCATGTACACAGATCTTTGAAAGTTGCCACCCAGGTAAATAGTGCGGTGAAGAAGGCATATGGCGTACTGGCTTTTATTGGTAGAGGAATTGAGTTCCGGAGTCCTGAGGTCATTTTGCAGTTGTATAAGACTCTGGGGCGGCCACATCTGGAGTATTGTGTGCAGCTTTGGTCGCCATACTATAGGAAGGATGTGGAGGCACTGAAACGGGTGCAGAGGAGGTTTACCAGGATGTTGCCTGGCATGGTAGGAAGATCGTATGAGGAAAGGCTGAGGCACTTGGGGTTGTTTTCATTGGAGAAAAGAAGGTTTAGGGGTGACTTGATAGAGGTGTACAAGATGATTAGGGGTTTAGATAGGGTTGACAGTGAGAATCTTTTACCACGTATGGAGCCAGCTGTTACAAGGGGGCATAGCTTTAAATTAAGGGGGGGGGTGGTAGGTATGAGACAGATGTTAAGGGTAGGTTCTTTACTCAGCGAGTCGTGAGTTGATGGAATGCCCTGCCAGTAGCAGTGGTGGACTCTCCCTCATTATGGGCATTTAAGCGGGCATTGGATAGGCATATGGAGGATAGTGGGCTAGTGTAGGTTAGGTGGACTTGGATCGGCGCAACATCGAGGGCCGAAGGGCCTGTACTGCGCTGTATTCTTCTATGTTCTATGTTCTATGAAAACGCGATGATGGATAGAATGAGGAAAGTAACAAGGAAGGAAGAAAAAGAGATGGCAGATAGAAGGAAGGTAGGAAGGAAGGATCGACACAGAGATGATAGATGGAAGGGAGGATCGAAAAATAGATGATGGAAGGAAGGAAGAATCGACAAAGACGATGGATGGAAGGGAGGAAGGATCGAAAAAGACATGAAAGATGGAAGGAAGGATCAAAATGAAAACATCGATGGAAGGAAGGATTGGAAATTAGGTGATGGGTGGATCGATGAAAGGATAGGAAAAGAGCTGTTGGATGGAAGGAAGGACAGAAATAGAGATAATAGTTGGAAGGAAGGTGGGAATAATAAAGGAGATAATGGATGGAAGGATGGATTGAATAAGAGATGATGGATGGGAGGATGGCAGGGACAAGGAAGGAAGGATCGAAAAAGAGTTGATGGATGGAAGGAAGGAAGGAATGAAGGAAAAATCGAAAAAGAGATGATGGAGGGATAGAATTAAGTAGGAACATGAAAGGAAGGATAAAAACGCGATGATGGATAGGAAGAAATTAGAAAGGAAGGCTCGAAAAAAGAGATGGTGAAAGGAAGGAAGGATCGACTAAGATGATGGATGAAAGGAAGGAAGGATCAAAAAAGAGACGATGGATGGAAAGGAGGATCGAAAAATAGATGATGGAAGGAAGGAAAAATCGATAAAGACGATGGATGGAAGGGAGGAAGGATCGAAATAGACATGAAAGATGGAAGGAAGGATCAAAAAGAAATGATCGATGGAAGGAAGGATTGGAAAATAGATGATGGATGGAACGATGAAAGGATAGAAAAGGAGCAGTTGGATGGAAGGAAGGACAGAGAAAGCGATTACAGTTGGAAGAAATGTAGGATCGCAAAAGAGATGCTGAACGGAAGTAAGGATAGAAATAGAGATATTAGTTGGATGGAAGGTAGGAATAATAAAGGAGATAATGGATGGAAGGTTGGATTGAATAAGAGATGATGGATGGATCGAAGGGACAATCGAGAAAGAGAAGATGGATGGCTGGCAGGAAGGAAGCAAAGAAGGATTGAAGCAGAGATAATGGATTGCTGGAAGGAAGGAAGAGTCGACAATGAGTTGATGGATGGATGGAAGGACGCAAGAATGGAAAAAATATGTTGAATGGAAGGAAGGAATGAAGGATCGAAAAAGAGATGATTGGTAGAAGTAAGGAAGGTTCCAAAAAGAGAAGATGGAAAGAAGGAAGGAAGGAAGGAAGGATCGTGAAAGAAATGATAGATTGAAGGAAGGAAGGAAGGATCGAAAAAGAGGTGATGGATGGAAGGAAGGGAGGATTGAAAATGAGATGATGAATGGAAGGAAGAAAGAACCGAAAAGAGAATGATAAATGGAGGAAAGGAAGGAAGAAAAGATCGAAAAAAGAAATGATGGTTGGAGGAAAGGAAAGGAAGGAAGAAAGGATCGAAAAAAGAGATGTTGAATGGAAGGAATGAAGGGTCGAAAAAGGGATGATGGATCCGACGGATGGAAGGAAGGCAGGATCGAAAAAGAGATGTTAAATGGAAGGAAAGAAGAATCGATAAAGAGATGATGGATGGAAGGAAGGATCACAAAAGTGATGATGAATGGATGGAAGGAATGAAGAAAACAAGGGTCGAAAGAGGGATGATGGATGGATGGAATTAAGAAGGAACAAGAAAGGAAGGATCGCAAAAGAGATGACGAACGGAATGAAGCAAGGAACAAGGAAGGAAGTATCGAAAAAAGATGTGATGGATGGAAGGAAGGAATGATTAAAAATAAATGATGGATGGAAGGAAGGAAGTATCGGAAAAGAGATGATGGATGGAACGACGAAAGGATAGAAAGGGAGGTGATGGATGGAAGGAAGGAAGGACAGAAATAGAGATAATGGGTGGCAAGATTGTAGGATCGAAAAGGTGATAATGGACAGAAGGAAGGAAGGAATGAAAAAAGATGATGGATGTATCAAAGGGACGATCGGAAAACAGAAGATGGGTGTCAATAAGGAAGGAAGCACAGGAGGATCGAAACAGAGATGATGGATGGGTGGAAGGAAGGATCCCAAAAGTGATGATGGATGGAAGGAAGGAAGAGTCGACAAAGTGATGATGGATGGAGTGAACGAAGTATCAAAAAAGAGATATGGATTGATGGATGGAAGGGCATAAACAGAAACATTGAATGGAAGGAAGGAAGGATCGTAAAATAGATGATGGGTGGATGGAATTCAGAAGGAACAATAAAGGAAGGATCGAAAAAAAATGTTAAATGCAAGGAAGGAAGGATCGAAAAAGAGATGATTGATATAAGGAAGGAAGGATCGAAAAAGAAATGAAGGAAGGAAGGAAGGAACAAGGAAGGATGGATCGCAAAAGAGATGATGGATGGAAGAATGGCAGGGACAAGGAAGGAAGGATCGAAAAAGAGTTGATGGATGGAAGGAAGTAAAGAAGGAAAAATCGAAAAAGAGATGATGGAGGGATAGAATTAAATAGGAACATGAAAGGAAGGATCGAAAACGCGATGATGAATAGGAAGAAATTAGAAAGGAAGGCTCGAAAAAATAGATGATATAAGGAAGGAAGGGTCGACTAAGATGATGGATGGAAGGAAGGAAGGATCGAAAAAGAGATGAAGGATGGAAGGAAGGAGGATCAAACAGAAATGATCGGTGTAAGGAAGAATTGGAAAAAGAGATAATGGATGGAAGGAGGGATTGTAAAAGAGGAGATGGATAGATCTAAGGGACGATCTTAAAAGAGAAGATGAATGTCAGGAAGGAAGGAAACAAAGAAGGATCGAAGAAGAGATGGTGTATTGATGGAAGGAAGAAATAGTTAACAATGAGTTGATGGATGGAAGGATTGACGGAAGAATCGAAAAAGAGATGTTGGATGGAAGGAGGTAGGATCGGAAAAGAGTCATTGCATGAAAGTAAGGAAAGAAGGATCAAAAAGAGATGATTGGTAGAAGTAAGGAAGGTTCCAAAAAGTGAAGATGGAAGAAAGGAAGGAACAAGAAAGGAAGGATCGTAAGAGAAATGAAAGAGGGAAGGAAGGATAGGAAAAGGATCAAAAAAGAGATGATAGACGGACAGAAGGAAGAATCGAAAAAAATATGATGGATGGAAGGAAGGAAGTAAAGAATGAAAATGTGATGATTGATGGAAGGAAGGAAGGATGGAAATACCGAAAAAGAGTTCATGGAATGAATGCATGAAGGAACGAAGCAAGGATCGAATAGAGGTGATGGATAGAAGGAAGGGAGGATTGAAAATGAGATGATGGATGGAAGGAAGAAAGGACTGAAAAGAGAATGATGGATGGAGGAATGGAAGGAAGAAAGGATCGAAAAAAGAGATGATGGATAGAAGAAAGGATCGAAAAAGAGTTGATGGATGGAAGGAAGGAAAGGTCAAAAAGAGATGATGGATCTGAAGGATGGAAGGAAAGCTGGATCGAAAAAGAGATGTTAAATGGAAGGAAGGAAGTATAGAAAAAGAGATGATGGATGGAACAAAGAAAAGGATAAAAAGGCGATGATGGATGGAAGGAAGGAAGGACAGAAATAGAGGTAACGTGTGGAAGGATTGTAGGATTGAAAATGAGATAATGGATGGAAGCAAGGAAGGAAGGATTGAAAAAAGATGATGGATGTGTCAAGGGGACGATCGGAAAATAGAAGATGAATGTCAATAATTGAGGAAGAATAGAAAGATCGAAACAGTGATGATGGATGATTGGAAGAAAGGAAGGATCGCAAAAGTGATGATGGATGGAAGGAAGGAAGAATCGATAAAGTGATGATGGATGGAGTGAACGAAGTATCAAAAAGAGATTATAGATTGATGGATGGAAGGACTAAAACAGAGACATTGGGTGGAAGGAAGGAAGGATCATAAAAGAGATGATGGATTGATGGAATTCAGAAGGAACAATAAAGGAAGAATCGAAAGAGAGATGATGAACGGAAGGAAGGAAGAATCGAAAAGAAATGATGGAAGGAAGGAAGGAACAAGGAAGGATGGATCGCAAAAGAGATGATGGATGGAAGGATGGGAGTGAAAGGAAGGAAGGATAGAAAAAGAGATGATGGATGAGCGGAAAACATTCTGGAAGGCAGGATCGAAAAAGAGATGTTAAATGGGAGGATGGAAAGAAGGAAAAATCTAAAAAGAGATGATGGATGGAACAAAGAAAAGGATAAAAAGGCGGTGATGGATGGAAGGAAGGAAGGACAGAAATAGAGGTAACGTGTGTAGAATTAAGTAGTAACATGAAACGAAGGATCGGAAATGCGATGATGGATGGAAAGAAGAAAGGAAAAAGGACGGAAAAATCGAAAAAGAGATGATAGGTAGAAAGAAGGTAGGAAGGAAGGATGGACAAAGAGATGATGCAAGGAAGGGAGGGTCGACTAAAATGATGAATGGTAGGAAGGAAGGATCGAAAAAGGGATGAAGGGTGGAAGGAAGGAGGATCAAAAATAAATGATTGATGGAAGGAAGGATTGTAAAAGAGAAGCTGGATGGATCGAAGGGACGATTGTAAAAGAGAAGATGAATGGCAGGAAGGAATGAAGCTAAGAAGGATTGTAGCAGAGATGATGGATTGATGGAAGAAAGGAAGAGTTGACAATGAGTTGATGGCTGGAAGGAAGGACGGAAGAATCGAAAAAGAGATGTTGGATGGAAGGAGAAAGGATCGAAACAGAGACGTAGCATGAAAGGAACGAAAGAAGGATCGAAAAAGAGATGACTGGTGGAAGTAAAGGAAGGATCCAAAAAGAGAAGATGGGAGGAAGGAAGGAACAAGGAAGGAACAAGGAAGGAATGATTGTAAAACAAATGAGAGACGGATGGAAGGAAGGATTGAAAAAGAGATGATGGATGGAAGGAAGGAAGTAAGGATCGAAAATGTGATGATTGATGGAAGGAAGGAAGACGGAAATACCGAAAAAGAGTTCACGGAATGAATGAATTAGGAAATAAACAAAGAGCGAGAAGAGGTGATGGATGGAAGGAAGGGCGGATTGGAAATGAGATGATGGAAAGAAGGAAGAAAGGACTGAAAAAAGAATGATGGATAGAGGAAAGGAAGGAAGAAAGGATCGAAAAAAGAAATGATGGATGGAAGGAAAGGACCGAAAACGAGATGATGGATGGAAGAAGGAATGGTCGAAAAAGAGATGATGGATGTGACGGACGGAAGGAAGGCAGGATCGGAAAAGAGGTGTTAAATGATAGGAAGGAAGAATCGAAATAGAGATGATGGATGGAAGGAAGGAAAGATCTCAAAAGAGATGCTGAAAAGATGGAAGGAATGAGGAAAAGAAGGATCGAAAGAGGGATGATGGATGGATGGAATTAAGAAGGAACAAGAAAGGAAGGATCGAAAAAGAGATGATGGATGGAATGAAGAAAATAATTAGGAAGTAAGTATCTCAAAAGATGTGATGGATGGAAGGAAGGATCGATTACGATGATGAATGGAAGGAAGGAAGGATTGAAAATGTGATGATTGATGGAAGGAAGAAAGGATGGATATATTGAAAAAGAGTTCATGGAATGAATGAAGGAAGGAAAGAAGCAAGAATCGAAAAGAGTTGATGAATGGAAGGAAGGGAGGATTGAAAATGAGATGATGGATGGAAGGAAGAAAGGACTGAAAAGAGAAGGATGGCTGGAAGAAAGGAAAGAAGCAAGATTCGATAAAAGAGATGATGGATGGAAGGAAGGATCGAAAAAGAGGTGATCGATGGAAGGAAGCAAGGTCAGAAATAGGGATAATAGATGGAAGGACTGTTGTATTGAAAAGGAGATAATGGATGGAAGGAAGGAAGAAAGGATCGAAAAAGAGATGATGGATGGATCGAAGGGACGATCAGAAAACAGAAGATGGATGGCAATAAGGAAGGAAATATAAAAGGATCAAAACAGAGATGATGGATGGATGGAAAGAAGGAAGGGTCGACAATGTGATGATGGATGGAAGGAAAGAAAGATCGCGAAGAGATGATGGATGGAATTAAGGAATAGCCGATAAAGTGATGATGAATGGAGTGAATGATGAATCGAAAATGAAATCATGGATTGATGGATGGAAGGACAAAAACAGAGTCGTTGGATGGAAGGAAGGAAGGATCGTAAAAGAGATGATGGATGGATGGAATTAAGAAGGAATAATAAAGGATGGATCGAAAAAGAGATGCTTGGTATAAGGAGGGATATATCGAAAAAAAGATGATGGAAAGAATGAAGGAAGGAACAAGGAAGGAAGAATCGGAAAAAAATGATGGATGAAAGGAAGACAGGAAGGAAGGAAGGATCAAAAAAGAGATAATGGATGGAAGGAAGAAAGGGTTGAAAAACACATGATGGATTGAAGGGAGGAAGGATCGATAAAGAGTTGATGGATGGAAGGAAGGGTGGATCAAAAAAGAGACGACGGATCTGATAGATGGATGGAAGGCAGGATCGATAAAGAGAAGACAGATTAATAGAATTAAGAAGGAACAAGAAAAGGGATGACGAATGGAAGGTAGGATGGAAAGAAGGATCGAAACTTAAATGATGGATGGATAGAATTAAGAAGGAACAAGAAAGGAGGGATCGAAAACGCGATGATGGACAGAATGAAGAAAGGAACAATGAAGGAAGGATCGAAAAAGAGATGATGGATGGAAAGAAGGCAGGAAGGGAGGATCGACTAAAATGATGGATGGATAGAAGGATGAATCAAAAAAAGACATGAAGGATGGAAGGGAGGAGGATCAAAAAGAAATGATCGATGGAAAGAAGGATTGGAAAAGACGATAATGGATGAAAGGAAGAATTGAAAAAGAGATGATGGATGGATCGAAGCGATGATTGTAAAAGAGAAGATCAATGGCAGGAAAGAAGGAAGTAAAGAAGGATCGAAGCAGCGACGATAGATTGATGGAATGATGGAAGAGTCGACAATGAGTGGATGAATGGAAAGAAGGACGGAAGAATCAAAAAAGAGATGTTGGATGGAAGGAGGATGGATCGAAAAAGAGACGTTTCATGTAAGGAAGGAAAGAAGGATCGAAAAAGAGATGACTGTTAGAAGCACGGAAGAATCCAAAAAGAGATACAAGGAAGGAAGGAACAAGGAAGGAAGGATCGTTAAAGAAATTATAAATGGAAAGAAAGAAGGAAGGATCGAAATGTGATGATTGATGGAAGGAAGGAAGGATGGATATATTGAAAAAGAGTTCATATAATGAATGTAGAAAAGAAAGAAGCAAGGATTGAAAATAGGTGATGGATGGAAGGAAGGGAGGATTGAAAATGAGATGATGGATGGAAGGAAGAAAGGACTGAAAAGAGAAGAATGGATGGAAGCAAGGAAGGAAGAAAGGATCAAAAAAGAGATGATGGATGGAAGGAAGGATCGGACAAGGGATGTTGGATGGAACGAAGGAAGGATATCAAAACAGAGATGATAGATGGAAGGAAGGATCAAAATGAAATACTCATGGAAGGAAGGAAGGAAGGAAGGATCGATTAAGATGATGGATGGAAGGAAGGAAGGATTAGAAAACAGATGACGGATGGAACGAAGAAATGATAGAAAATGAGGTGATGAATGGAAGGTGGGAAGGACAGAAATGGAGATAATGGATGGCAGGATTGTTGGATTGAAAAGGAGATAATGGATGGAAAGAAGGAAGGAAGGATCGATAAAAGAGATGACGGATGTATTGAAGGGACGATAGAAAAACAGAAGATGGATCAAAAGAAGGAAAGATGAAAACAGATGATGGATGGATGGATGGAGGGAAGGAAGGATCAACAATGCGATGATGGATGATGAAGGATGGAAGGATCAAAAAAGAGATGTTGGATAGAAGGAAGTAAGGATCGAAAAAGAGTTTATGTATGGAAGGAAGGAAGGATCGCAAAAGTGATGATGGATGGAAGCAAGGAAGATCGAAAAAGAGATGATAGATGAACGGACGGAAGAATCGATTAAGTGATGATGGAAGGGAAGGAAACAAGTATCGAAAAAGAGATTATGGATTGATGGTTGGAAAATAATAACAGAGATGACGGATGGAAGAATGTAAGGAGGAAACAAAAAAAGGGTGATGGGTGGAAGGAAGGAAGGATCGAAAAAGAGATGTTGGATGGAAGCAAGGAAAAAGAAGTAAGGAAGGACTTTAAAACAGACGATGGATGGAAGGAGGGAAGGAAGGATCAAAAAGTCATGATGGATCCAATAAAGGAAACACCGAAATAGAGATGATGAATGGAAGGAAGGAAGGAACAAGGAAGGAAGGATCGTAAAGGAGATGATGGATGGAAGGAAGGAAGGAAGGAAAAACGCAGGGAGATTGAAAACGATACGATGGATGGAAGGAAGGAAACATCGAAAAGAGGTGAGGGAAGGAACGATTGAAGGATCGTAAAAGAGATAATGGATGGTAAGGCGGAGGATCAAAAAGAGATGATGGATGGATGGAAGGAAGGAACGACAAAGGAGGATAGATGGATGGAAGGCAGAATGGAAGGAAGGAATGTTGGAAGAAGAGGTCGAAAATTGGATGATGGATGGGCTGGAATGTTGGAAGGATGGATGGAAGAAAAGATGGATGGAAGGGAGAATTGAGAAAGTGATGATGGATGAAAAGGAAGGAAGGAAGGATCGAAGAAGAGAAGATGGATGGAAGGAAGAAAGGAAGGAATGATCAAAAACGAGATGTTGGAAGAATGCAAGAAAGGCAGGATCGAGTCAGAGATGATGGCTGGACGGAAGGATCCGAAAATAGATTATGTGTGGAAGGAAGGAAGGAAGAACGGATTGGAATGAAGTGATGGATGGATGAAAGAAATGAAGGATCCGAAAAAGAGATCATGGATGGAAGGAAAGGTGGAACAAAGAAGGAAGGATCGTAATGGAGATGATGGATGGAAGGAAGGAATGAAGGATCACGGAAGGAGAGATCGAAAGTGAGATGATAGTTGGCAGCAAAGAAGGAATGATCAAAAAAGTGATGATGGAAGGAAGGACGGAACGAAAGAGAGATGATTGGTGGAAGGAAGATGAACAGAAATAGATTTCTTGGATGGAAGGAAGAATTGAAAAAGAGATGATGAATAGAAGGACGGAAGGAATAATCACAAAGGAGATAATGAATGGATGGAATGAAGAAAGGAACATGGATGGAAGAATCGATAAAGAGACAATGGATGGTGGGAAGGTGGGAAGGAAGGATTGAGAAAGCGACGATGAATGGAAGGATGGATCGAAAAAGAGATGATAGATGGAAGGATGAATGAAAGAAGGATCAACGAACATCATGGAAGGAAGGAAGGATCCAAAAAGGAGGTGATGGATGAAAGGAAGGAGAACATGAATAGAGATAATGGATGGAAGGAATGTAGGATGGAAAAGGTGATAATGGATGGAAGGAAGGAAGGATTGAAAAAGAGATGATGGATGGATCGAAGGGGCGATTGGAAAACAGAAGATGGGTGGCAAGAAGAAAGGAAGCAAAGAAGGATTGAAACAGAGATAATTGATGGATGGAAGGAAGGAAGTGTCGACAAAGAGATGATGGATGGAAGGAAGGACGGGCAGGATCGAAAAAGAGATGTTGGATGGAAGGAAGGATCGAAAAAGAGATTATGCTTGGAAGGAAGGATGGCAAAAGAGATGATGGATGGAGGGAAGGAAGGAATGATAGAAAAGACATGCTGGTTGGAAGGAAGGGAGTGTAGAAAAGGAGGTGATGGATGGAAGGAAGAAGTACAGAAATATATTTAATGGATGGACGGAAGGAAGGATTGAAAAATAAATGATGGATGGAAGGAAGGAAGAATCACGAAGGAGATGATGAATGGTTGGAATGAAGAAAGGAACATGGAAGGATTGAAACGGAGATAATTGATGGATGGAAGGAAGGAAGTGTCGACAAAGAGATGATGTATGGAATGAAGGATGGCAGGATCGAAAAAGAGATGTTGGAATGGAAGTAAGGAGGGATCGCAAAAGAGTTTATGTATGGAAGGAAGGATCGTAAAAGAGATGATGGATGGGTGGAAGGAAAGAATGAAAAAGGAAGGAAGAATTGAAAAAGTGATGATGGATGGAAGGTAGGAAGGATGGATCGACAGAGATGGAAGGAAGGAAGAATCGAAGAAGGGATGATGAATGGAAGGAAGGAAGGATTGACTGAGATGATGGTTGGAAGTAAGGAAGGAAAGAACGGAAAATAGATGATGGATGGAACGAAGAAATGATAGAAATGAAGCTGTTGGATGGAAGGTGGCAAGGACAGAAATGGAGATAATGGATGGACGGATGGTAGGATTGAAAAGGAGATAATGGATGGCAGGAAAAAGGAAGGATTGAAGGAAGAGATGATGGATGTTTCAAAGGGACAATCGAAAAATTAGGGATTGGTGATTGGAAAATAAAAACAGAGATGACGGATGGATGGAAATAAGGAGGAATTGAAAAAGAGATGATGGATGGAAGGACGGAAAGATCAGAAAAGAGATGTTGGATGGAAGTAAGGAAGGTACAAGGAAGGAAGGATCATAAAGGAGATTAAAGCAAATTACTGCGGATGCTGGAATCTGAAACCAAAAGAGAAAATGCTGAACAAACCCAGCAGGTCTGGCAGCATCCGTAAGGAGAGAACAGAGCTGACGTTTCGAGTCTAACTGACCCTTTGTCAAAGCTACAAAAAGGGAGAAATAGGGAGGCATTTATACTAGGTTTAGGGAAGGTGTTGAGACCGGCAGGCTATAATGTGCTACTTCAACACACAATCCTGCTGCCATACCCACATGTCTGTCCTTGGCCTGCTGCAATGTACCAGTCAAGCTCAATGCAAACTGGAGGAACATTTTCCGACTCGGCATGTTACAGCCTGCAGATCTCAATATTGAATTCAACAAGTTCAGATGATTATCCCATCTCGACCATTTTGTTTTCATTCTGCTCCATAATTTTATTTAATTTATTTTATTTATCTTTTTTGTATTTTTCACTGTTCTGTACCTCTTATTTCTTGATTGTCTCTCTTTCTCTCGCTCCCCACTCTCTCATCACCCTTTTCCTCTCCTCTTTCCCCTTGCTACCTTCTCCCCTGTTTTCCATTTTGACTCTGCTTCACCCATCCCCCAAATCCACCACATATTTTGTCACATAGCAGTGTCTTCAGCCTTGGTCATTCACAGCTCCCAATCTCCCTATAATCTCTCTATACACTGTTACTATCACCTCTTTATCGCTACCTTTGCTTCTGGAGCCATGACTCGCCTTCTCTCAGCCTAGTATAAATACCTTACAATTTGTCCCTATTTTTAGCTTTGACAAAGGTCAAACGTCGGCTTTTTTCTCTCCTTACAGATGCTGCCAGACCTGCTGAGATTTTCCAGCATTTTTCTCTTTTGGGCTCGTAAAGAGACGATCGATAGAAGGAGGGAAGGAAGGATCGAAAAAGCAGTGACGGATAAAAGGAAGGAAGGGTCGAAAAAGAGATGATGGATGGAAGGAAGGAAGGATCGTAAAAGGGATGATAGATGGATGCATGCAAGGAAGGAAATATTGAAAAAGAGATGATGGAAGGAAGGAAACATCGAAATACAGATAATGGATGGAAGGAAGGATGGATCAAAAAAGATGTTGGATGAATGGAAGGAAGGAACGACAAAGCAATGATGGATGGATGGAAGGCAAAATAGAAGGAAGGAATGAATGGAGGAGAGATCGAAGAAGAGACGATAGATGGAAGGAATGTTGAAAGGAAAAGTGAAAAAAAGGATGAATGGAAGGAAGAATCGAAAAAGAAATGATGGATAAAAATGAAGGAAGAAAGGAAGGAAAGAACAACGAAGGAGAGATCAAAAAAAGATAATGGACAATGGAAGGAAGGATCGAAAAAGAGATGATGGAAGGCAGGAAGGATCGTAAAACAGCTAATGGATGGAAAGAAGGAAGGATCAAAAAGAGATGATGGATGGAAGGAAGGAACGACAAAGTAACGAAAGATGGATGGAAGGCAGAATGGAAGGAAGGAATGAAGGAAGGAGAGATCGATAATGAGATGATGAATGGAAGAAATGTTGGAAGGATGGATAAAAAAAAGGATGAATGGAAAGAAGGAAGGATCGGAAAACGGATAATGGAAGAAAGGAACAAGGAACGAAAGATAGAATAAGAGACAATGGAACGCAGGAAAGAAGTTTGATCGAAAAAAAGATGATGGACGGAAGTAAGGACTGAAAAACAGATAATGGCTGGAAGGAAGGATGGATCAAACAAAGATGATGGATGGATGGAAGGAAGGCACGTCAAAGCAAAGATGAATGGATGGAAGGCAGAATGGAAGGAAGGAGCGTATGAAGGAGAGATCGAAGTAGGAGACAATAGATGGAAGGAATGATGGA
This sequence comes from Chiloscyllium plagiosum, assembly GCF_037043375.1. Taxonomy (NCBI): domain Eukaryota; kingdom Metazoa; phylum Chordata; class Chondrichthyes; order Orectolobiformes; family Hemiscylliidae; genus Chiloscyllium; species Chiloscyllium plagiosum. The sequence continues at coordinate 53,190,044 of NW_028270183.1, forward strand.
AGAAAGGATGGATGGAAGGAAGAATCGAAAAAGAGATGATGGATGAAAGGAAGGAATAAAGGATGCAAAGAACAACGAAGGAAAGATCGAAGAAAAGATGATGGATCAAGGAAGGAAGGATCGAAAAAGAGATGATGGCAGGAAGGACGGATCATAAAACAGATAATGGTTGGAAAGAAGGAATGATCAAAAAGCGATGATGGCTGGAAGGAAGGAACGCAAAGCGAGGATGGATTGATCGAAGGCAGAATGGAAGGAAGGAATGAAGGAAGGAGACATCGAAAATGTGATGTTGGATGGAAGGAACGTTGGAAGGATGGATGGAAGGATGGATGGAAGGAAGGATGAAGGAAGGAAGGAAGGAAGGAAGGAAGGAAGGAAGGAAGGAAGGAAGGAAGGAAGGAAGGAAGGAAGGAAGGATCCTAAAAGAGATAATGGAAGGAAGCAACAAAGAAGGAGAAATCGAGAAAGAGATAATGGGAGGCAGGAAAAAAGGAAGGATCGAAAAAGTGATGATGGAAGGCAGGAAGTATGAAAAAAGCGATGATGGATGGAAGGAAGGAAACATCGAAAAAGCGATGATGGAAAGAAGCAAGGATTGAAAAACAGATAATGGATGGACGGAAGGATAAAAAAAGATGATGGATAGATGAAACGAAAGAACGACAAAGCGAGGATGGATGGATGGAAGGCAGAATGGAGGGAAGGAATGAATGAAGGAGAGATCGAAAAAGAGATGATAGATGGAAGGAATGTTGGACGGAAGGATGGAAGAATAGATGGATGGAAGGAAGAATCGAAAACGAGAAGATGGATAAAAAGGAAGGAAGAAAGGAAGGAAGGAATGAAAGATCGAAACAGAGAAGGTGAATGGAAGGAAAGAAGGACGGAATTATCAAAATGAGATGTTAGAATGATGCAAGGAAGGCAGGGTCGAAAAATAGGTGATGCATGGAAGGAAAGAAGGAAGGATGGTTCAAAAATGAGATGTTGGATGGAATGAAGAACGGATCGATAAAGACATGACGGATGGAAGGAAGGATCGAAAACGCAATGATGGATGGAAGGAAGGGAGCAATGAAGAGTTCGAAAAAGGATGATCAATGGATTGAAGGAATGAAGTTCGAGAAAGAGATGATGGATGGAGGGCAAGAAGTGAGGATGCAAGTAGGAAGCAAGGATCGAAGAAGATACAGTAGATGGATGAATGGAAGGAAGGTAGGAAGGAAGGACCGAAAGTAGAGATGACAGATAGAAGAAAGGATCGAAAAAGTGATGATGGATGGAAAAAAAGGAAGGATCGCAAATGAGCTGACAGATGGAAGGCATGATGGATCGAAAAAGAGATGTTGGATGGAAGGAAGAAAGAATCAAAAAAAGTGACGATGGATGGGTGGAATTAAGAAGGACCAAAAAAGGAAGGATCTAAAAAGAGATGATGAATGGAGGGAAGGAACGATCACAAAAGAGATGATGAACGGATGGAAACATGGAAGGAAGGATCAGTAAAGCGATGATGAATGGAGGGAAGGTGGGAAGGAAAGATCGACAAATAGATGATGAATGGAAGGCAGGAAGGATCGAAAAAGAGATAATAAATAGAAGGAAGGAAATAAGGGGGGATCGATGAAGATGATGCATAGAAGGAAGGAAGGAAGGAAGGTTCGAAAATGAGATGTTAGATGGAATGAAGGACGAATCGATAAAGACAAGACGGATGGAAAGAAGAGTCGAAAACGCAATGATGGATGGAAGGAAGCAATGAAGGATCGAAGTAAATGGTCGATGGATTGAAGGATCAAAAAAGAGATGATGGATGAATGGCAGGAAGTGAGGATGCAAGGAGGAAGCACGGATCGAAGAAGATACAGTAGATGGATGAATGGAAGGAAGGTAGGAAGGAAGGACCGAAAGAAGAGATGATGGATAGAAGAAAGAATCAAAATATTGATCATGGATGGAAGAAAGGAAGGATCGCAAATGAGCTGACAAATGGAAGGCATGATGGATCGGAAAAAAGATGATGGATATGACGGACGGAAGGAAAGTTGAATTGAAAAAGAGATGTTGGATGGAAGGAAGAAAGAATCAAAAAAGTGATGATGGATGGGTGGAATTAAGAAAAACAAAAAAGGAAGGATCGAAAAAGAGATGATGAATGGAGGGAAGGAACGATCACAAAATAGATGATAATGGATGGAAACATGGAAGGAAGGATAAATAAAGGGATGATGAATGGAGGGAAGGTGGGAAGGAAAGATCGACAAATAGATGATGAATGGAAGGCAGGAAGGATCGAAAAGGAGATAATAGATGGAAGGAAGGAAATAAGGGGGGATTGATGAAGATGATGGATGGAAGGAAGGGAGGATCGAAAAAAGAGATCTTTGAAAGTTGCCACCCAGGTAAATAGTGCGGTGAAGAAGGCATATGGCGTACTGGCTTTTATTGGTAGAGGAATTGAGTTCCGGAGTACTGAGGTCATTTTGCAGTTGTATAAGACTCTGGTGCGGCCGCATCTGGAGTATTGTGTGTAGTTTTGGTCGCCATATTATAGGAAGGATGTGGAGGCACTGGAACGGGTGCAGAGTAGGTTTTCCAGGATGTTGCCTGGAATGGTGGAAAGATCGTATGTGGAAAGGCTGAGGCACTTGGGGTTGTTTTCATTGGAGAAAAGAAGGTTTAGGGGTGACTTGATAGAGGTGTACAAGATGATTAGGGGTTTAGATAGCGTCGACAGTGAGAATCTTTTTCCACGTATGGAGTCAGCTATTACAAGGGGCATAGCTTTAAATTAAGGGGTGTAGGTATAGGACAGATGTTAGGGGTAGGTTCTTTACTCAGCGAGTCGTGAATTGATGGAATGCCCTGCCAGTAGCAGTGGTGGACTCTCCCTCATTATGGGCATTTAAGCGGGCATTGGATAGGCATATGGAGGATAGTGGGCTAGTGTAGGTTAGGTGGGCTTGGATCGGCGCAACATCGAGGGCCGAAGGGCCTGTACTGCGTTGTATTCTTCTATGTTCTATGTTCTATGTTCTATGTTCTATAGATGGAAGGAACAAAAGAAGGAAGGAACGACGAAGATGATGGATGGACGGAAGGAAGGAAGGATCAGAAAATAGATGATGGATGGAACGAAGTAAAGACAGAAAAGAAAACGATGGATGGAAGGACTGAAGGGTTGTAAAAGAGATGACGGATGGATCAAAGGGATGATCGAAAAACAGAAGATGGATGGCAAGAAGGAAGTAAGCAAAGAAGGATCGAAACAGAGATAATTGATGGATGGAAGGAAGGGTCAACAAAGATGAGACAGATGGAAGGGTGGAAGGAAGGAATCGTCAAACACGCGAGGTTGGAATGATGCAAGGAAGGCAGGATCGAAAAAGACATTATGAAGGGAAGGAAGGAAGGATGGATGAATTGAAAATGAGATTTTGGATGGAAGGAAGGACGAATCGCAAAATACATGAAGGATGTAAGGAAGGATCGAAAACGCAATGGTGGATGGAAGGAAGGAAGGAAGCAATGAAGGATCAAAAAAGATGATGGATGGATTGAAGGAATGACGGATCGAAAAAGAGATGGTGGATGGAGGGAAGGGAGTGGGGATGCAAGGACGGAAGCATGGATAGAAGAAGAGACGGTGGATGGATGAATGGAAGGAAGGTTGGACGGAAAAGAAGATGAATGAAGGAAGAAAGAAAGGGAGGAAAGAAGGATAAAAAAAAGAGATGATGGATAGAAGAAAGGAAGGATCGCTAATGAGCTGATTATATGGAAGGCAGAATGGATCGAAAAAGAGATGATGGATCTGACGGACAGGAGAAAGGCAGAATCGAAAAAGAGATGTTGGATGCAAAAAAGGAAGAATCGAAAAAAGAGACAGTGGATAAAAAGGAAGGAGAAAGGACAGAAGTAATGTAGGATCCTAAAAGAGAAGATGGATGGAAGGAAGGAAGGAAGGAAAGATCGAAAAAGAGTTGATGGATGGAAAGAAGGATGGAAGGAAGGATGGAAGAAAGGGTGGTAGAAGGAGCAATCAAAAAATCGATGATGGATAAAAATGAAGGAGAAAGTAAGGAAGGAATGTTGGATCGGAAAAGAGAAGATGGATGAAGGAGGGAAGGAAGGAATGATCGGAAAAGAGATGTTGGAAGGAAAGCAAGAAGGAAGGAAGGATCGAAAAAGAAATGATAGATGGATGCAAGGAGGGCAGGATCGAAAAAGAGATGATGGATTGAAGGAATGAAGGAAGGATCCAAAAATTGATGATGCATGGAAGGAAGGTCGGAAGGATCATAAAAGACATGATAGTTGGAAGGAAGGATCACAAAAAAGATAATGAATGGATGGAATGAAGAAAGGAACATGGAAGGAAGGACCGATAAAGAGATGATGGATGAAAGGATGGAAGGATCGAAAATGAGATGATAGCTGGAAGGAACGAAAGAAGGAAGGATCGACGAAGAAGATGGATGGAAGGAAGGAAGGATCAGAAAATAGATGATGGATGGAACAAAGTAAAGATAGAAAAGAAGATGATGGATTGAAGGCAGGAGCACAGTAATAGAGATAATGGATAAAAGGAAGGTAGGATTGAAAAGGAGATAATGGATGGAAGGAATGAAGGACTGAAAAAGAGATGATGGATGGATCGAAGGGATGATTGAAGAACAGAAGGAATAATTAGTAAAGAGGTTATTTATTGATGGATAGAAGGATAGAAAAAGAGATGATGGATGGAAGGAAGGAAGGAAGGGAAGGAGGATCGAAAAGGAGATGCTGGATGGCAGGAAGGAAAGAAAGAAAAAGCGAGGAAGGATGGATGGAATGCAGAACGGAAGGAAGGAACCTCGGATGGAGAGATCTAAAAAGAGATGATGGATGGAATAAATGATGAAAGGTAGGACGGAAGAAAGAATGGAAGGAAGGAAGAATGGAAAAAGAGATGGTGGATAAAAAGTAAGGAGAAAGGAAGGAAGTAATGTAGAATTGAAAAAGCGAAGATGGATGGAAGGAAGGAACGAATGATGGAAAAAGGAGATGTTGGATGGCGGGAAGAAAGGAACGAAAAAGCAAGGATGGATGGATGGAAAGGAGAAAGGAAGGAAGGAATCTAGGAAGGGTAGATCTAAAAAGAGATGATAAATGGAAGGAAGGATGGAAGGTAGGATGGAAGTAAGGATGGAAGAAAGGAACAATCGAAAAAGAGATGTTGGACAAAAAGGAAAAAAGAAGGAAGTAATGTAGAATCGAAAAAGAGAAGATGGATGGAAGGACGGACGGAAGGAATGATCGAAAAAGAGTTGATGGAAAGATGCAAGGATGGAAAGAAGGATGGATGAATTGAAGGAAGGAATGAATGAAGAATGGTAGGTGCGAAAAAGAGATGATGGATGAAACGAAGGAAGCAAAGAAGAAAGGAAAGAATGATCGAAAAAGAGATGAGGGATAGAAGGAAGACAGGAACGAAGGATCGAAAAGGAGGTGATGGATGGAAGAAAGGATGGAAGGAAGAATCAAAAATAGATTATAGTTAGAAGGAAGGAAGGAAGAAAGGATCGAAAAAATGATGATGGATGGAAGGATGGACGGAAGGATCAAAAAAGAGATGATGGATTGATGGAAGGAAGGATGGAAGGAAGGAGGGGTAGATGGAAATAGTGAGGATGAATGGCACGGAGGAAGGATGGAAGGAAGGACTGAGAGAGCAATGATGGATGGATCGAAGTAAGAAGGGAAGGAAGTAATAATCGAACAAGGGATGATGGATGAATTGAAGGAAGGAAGGAAGGATTGAAAAAGAGTTGATGGATGGACGGAAGTACGAAAGGAAGGAAGAGAGTATCAAAAATTGACGATAAATAGATGGAAGAAAGGAACAAGGAAGGAAGTATAGAAATATTAAATGATGGTTGGAATGACAATAGCAAGGAAAGATCGATAAAGAGATAATAGCTTGAACAAAGGATCGAAAACTGATGATGGATGGAAGGAAGGACAGAAGGCAGGAAGAATCGAAACAGTGATGACATTTAGAAGGAAGAATTAATGCAATGAGGGCAGCGTCAAAAAGAGTTGGTGGATTGAAGGAAGGCATTATCCAAAAATAGATGATGCATGGAAGGAAGGAAGGAAGGAATTATCAAAAAAGAGATGATGAATGGAAGAAAGTAAAGATCGCTAATGGGCTGATGGATGAAAGGCAGGATGGATCGAAAAACAGATGATGGAACTGACGGATTGAAGGAAGGCAGGATCGAAAAAGAGATGTCGGATGGAAGGAAGGAAGAATCGAAAAAGAGACGATGAATGGATGGAATTAGGAAGGAACATAAAAGGACAGATCAAAAAAGTGATGATGGATGGAAGGAAGAAAGGAACATGGAAGGAAGGATCGATTAAGAGATGATGGATGGACGGAAGGCAGCAAGGAAGGATCGGCAAAGTGATGATGAATGGTAGGAAGGAAGGATCGGAAAACGATGATAGATGATAAGAAGGGACAAAGGAAGAATCAACGAAGATAATGGACAGAAGGCAGGAAGGATCAAAGAGAAATGATCGATGGATGGAAAGAAGGATCAGAAAAGAGATGGTGGATGGAATGAAATAAGCATAGAAAAGGAGGTGATGGATGGAAGGAAGGAGAATAGAAATAGAGGTAATGGATGGAAGGAAGGTAGGATTGAAAAGGACATAACGGATGAAAGGAAGGAAGAATCGAAAAAGTGATGATGGATTGAAAGAAGGAAGTATCGAAAAAGACATTATGGATTGATTTATGTAAGGATCAAAAAAGTGATGAACGATGGAAGGAAGGAAGGAAGAATCGAAAAAGAGATGACAGATGGAAGGAAGGAAGGAAGGAACGAACGAAAATGGAATGATGGATGGATGGAAGGAAGGGTCGAAAAAGAGAGGATTTTTGGACGGAAGGAATGAAGAATTAAAAAAAACTAGTGATGGTTAATGAAAGGAAGGAAGGAAGGAAAGTATGAAGGAAGGAAGGATCGAAAAGAGTAGATGAATGGAACGAAGGATGCAAAGAAGGAAGGAACGAAGAAGCGAAGAAGGGATGCTGGGCTGATGGAAGGAAGGACTGAAAAATTTATATGGATGGAAGGAAGGAAGAAAGGAATGCAAAAAGGAAGGAAGGATCATAAAAGAGATGATTTTTGGATGAAAGGAATGAAGAATTGAAAAAAGAGATGGTGGAAGGAAGGAAAGAAGGAAGGAAGGATCGAAAAGAGTTGATGGATGGAACGAAGGAAGGAAGGAAGCAAGTAAGGCAGGGAGGAAGAATCGACGAAGAGATGATTTTTGGACGGAAGGAATGAAGAATTTAAAAAAAAAACTAGTGATGGCGAATGAAAGGAAGGAAGGAAGGAAAGTATGAATGTTGGACGCAAGGAAGGATGAAATGAAGAACCGAAAAATTTATGATAGATGGAAGGAAGGAAGGAAGGATCGAAAAAGAGAGTATGGAGTGAGAGAAGGATGGTAGGATCGAAAAAGAGAAGAATAGATGGAAGGAAGGATGGAAGGATCGAAAAAGCGATGTTGGATGGAAGGATTGAAAAATAGATTATGGATGGAAGGAAGAATGGAGAAAGAGATGTTGGGTGGAAGGAAGGATCGCTAATGAGCTGATGGATGGAAGGCAGAATGGATTGAAACAGAGGTGATGGATGTGACGGACGGAAGGAAGGCAGAATCGAAAAAGAGACGCTGGTTGCAAGGAAGGACGAATCGAACAAGAGATGATGGATGTGCAGAATTAAGAAGGAACAAAAAAGGAAGGATCAAAAAGAGATGATGGATAAAAAGGAAGAAAGGAATGAAGGATCGAAAAATAGAAGATGAATGGAAGGAAGAAAGTAAGGAATGATCATAAAGGAGATGTTGGAAGGATTCCAGGAAGGCAGAATCAAATGAAAATTGATGGATGAAAGGAACAAAGGAACGATGCAAGGAAGGATCGAAAATGAGATGATGGATGGAGGGAAGGAAGGATCAAAAACACGATGATGGCTGGAAAGAAGGAATGAAGGATCGTAAAAATGATGATGGATCGCTGGAAGGAATGAAGGATCGATAAAGAGATGAAGGATAGAAGGAAGGATCGAAAACGCGATGATGGATGGAAAGAAGGAATGAAGGAATGATGGATCGTAAAAGTGATGATGGATGGATGGAAGAAATGAAGGATCGAAAAAGAGATGATGGATATGCAGAATTAATAAGGAACAAAAAAGGAAGGATCAAAAAAGAGATGATGGATAAAAAGGAAGGAAGAAAGGAAGGAAGGAATGAAGGATCGAAAAATAGAAGATGGATGGAAGGAAGAAAATAAGGAATGATCATAAAGGAGATGTTGGAAGGATTCCAGGAAGGCAGGATCAAATGAGAGTTGATGGATGAAAGGAAAGAAGCAAGGAAGGATCGAAAACGAGATGTTGGATGGAGGTAAGAAAGAATCGAAAACGCGATGATGGATGGAAAGAAGGAACGAAGGAATGGCGGATAGTAGAAGTGATGATGGATGCATGGAAGAAACGAAGGATGGAAGGAAGGGTGGAAAGACTGAAAAAGTGATATTGGATGGTGGAAGGAAGGATCGAGAAAGAGATTATGCATGGAAAGAAGGAAGAATTGACAAAGTGATGATGGATGGAAAGAAGGAAATATGAAAAAAGAGATTATGGATTGACGGAGGAAGGATCGAAAAAGTGACGATGGATAGAAGGCAGGAAGGCATGGCGGATCGAAAAAGACATGGTGGATGGAAGGAATGTTGGAAGGAAGGATGGAAGGAAAAATTGAAAGAGAGATGATGGATAAAAAGGAAGGCAGAAAGGAAGGAAGGAATGAAGGATCGAAAAATAGAAGATGGATGGAAGGGAAAAAGGAAGGAATGATCAGATATGAGATGTTGGAAGGACTCTATGAAGGCAGGATCGATTAAGAGATGATGGATAAAAGGAAGGAAGGAAGGAAGGAAGGAAGAAAGCAAGGAAGGATCGAAAATGAGATGTTGGATGGAAGTTAGGAAGGGTCGCTAATGAGCTGATGGATGGAAAGCAGGATGGATCGAAAAATAGATGATGGATCTGACGGACGGAAGGAAGGCAGAATCGCAAAAGAGATGTTGGTTGGAAGGAAGGCAGGATCGAAAAGAGATGAGGGATGGATGGAGATAATAAGGAACAAGAATGGATGAAATGAAAAATGGAAGGAAGGCAGGATCGGAAAAGAGATGATGGAGGAATGGAGTTAATAAAAAACAAGAATGGACAGAATGCAAAAGAGACGATGGATGGAAGGAAGAAGGGATCACAAAAGAGATGATGAACGAATGGAAAAAAATGAAGGAAAGAAGAATCTAAACAGAGATGATGAATGGATGTAATTGAGAAGGAACAAGAAAAGAAGGATCTAAAAAGAGAGGATGGAAGAAAGGAAGGAAGGATAGAAATAGCTATAATGGACGGAAGGACTGTAGGATTGAAAAGGAGATAATGAAGGAAGGAAGGATCGGAACAGAGATGATGTATGGATGGAAGAAAGGAAGGATCGACAATGTGATCATGGATGGAAGAAGGAGGGAAGGATCGAAAAAGAGATGATGGATGGAGGGAAGGAAGGATTGAAAATAAGAATGGAAAAATGGTAGGAAGAATCGACAAAGTGATGGTGGACGGAAGGAAGGAAGTATCGAAGTAGAGATTATGGATGGAAGGAAGGAAGGATCGAAAAAGATGTTGGATGGAAGGAAGGAACAAGGATCATGAAAGAGATGATGGATGGATGGAAGGAGGGAAGGAAGAAGAAAGGAGAGAAAGAAAAAGATATGATGGAAGGAAGGATCGAAAAAGAGATTATGGATGGAAGGAAAGAAACATCGAAAAAGAGATGATTGTAGGAAGGACGAAAGGTTCTAACAATAGATAATGGATAGAAGGAATGAAGCATCAAACAAGACATGATGGATGGAAGGACTGAAGAAATGACAAAGCGACGATGGATGGATGGAAGTCGGAATGGAAGGAAGGAATGAAGGAAGGAGAGATCGAAAAATAGTTAGTGGATGGAAGGAATGTTGGAAGGAAGGATGGATGGAAGGAAAATCCGACAAAGAGATGATGGATAAAAAGGAAGGAAGAAGGGAAGGAAGGAATAAAGGATCGAAAATGAGTCAAAGGATGGAAGGAAGAAAGGAAGGAATGATCAAAAATGAGATGTTGGAAGGATGCAAGGAAGGGAGGATCGAAAATGAGATGTTGGATGGAAGGAAGGAAGGATCAATAAAGAGATGATTGAGAGAAGTACCGAAGGATGGAAGTATTGAAAAGCGTCAATGGATGGAACGAAGGAAGGAAGGAAGCAATGATCGAAATTACGTGATGCATGGAAGAAAGGGAGGATCGAAAATGAGATAATAGATAGAAGGAATGAAGTATCGAAAAAGCGATGATGGATGAATGGATGGAATGATCGGAAAACGGATAATGCATGGGAAGGGGGAAGGATCAAAAAAGAGATGATGGATGAATATAAGGAAGGAACGAAACAGCGAGGACAGATGAATGGAAGTCAGAAAGGAATGAAGCAATGAAGGACTGAGAGATCAAAAAAGAGATGATGGATGGAAGGAAGTATGGAAGGAAGGATGAAAGAAAGGATGGAAGGAAGGAAGAATCAAAAAAAGAGATGATGGAAAAAATGAACGAGAAAGGAAGGAAGGAATGAAGGATCTAAAATGAGAAGATGGGTGGAAGGAAGGAAGGAATGATCGAAAAAGAGATATTGGAAGGAAGTCAAGAAGGAAGGAAGGAAGGCAAAAGAGATGAATGGATGCATTGAGGGCAGGATCGAAAAAGAGATGATGGATTGAAGGAAGGTAGGAAGGATCCAAAAATAGATGTTGCATGGATGGAAGGAAAGAAGGAAGAACTGAAAAAGAGATGTAGGATTGACAAACAGATGATGGATAGAAGGGAGGAACGATCAAAAAAGATATGATGGTTAAATGGATACAAGAAAGGAAGGAAGGATTTTAGGAAGGAGAGATCGAAAATGAGATGGCAGATGGAAGGAAGGGTGGAAGGAAGTATCAATCGAAAAAGATTAGATGAAAGGAAGGAAGGAAGGAAGGAATGATCGAAAAATGATATGTTGGAAAGAAGGTAAGCATGTAGGAAATAACGAAAAAGGGATGGATGGATACAATGAGAGCATGATCGAAAAAGAGACTTTGGATTGAAGGAAGGAAGTAAGGATCCAAATGCAGATGATTCATGTAAGGAAGGAAGGATTTAAAGAGATGATGGATGGAAGGAAGGAAGAAAGTAAGGAGAGCAGGAAGGACGGATCGATAAAGCCATGATAAATGGAAGGAACGTAGAATGGAATTATTGAAAAAGAGTTAACGTATGGAATAAAGGAATGAAGGAAACATGATCCGAAAGTGGATGATGGATGGAAGGAATGATGTTCAAACAAACGATGATGGATGAATGGTTGGAAGGATCGAAAAACGGAGAATGGATGGAAGAGAGGAAGGATCAAAAATACATGATAAATGGATGGATGGAAGGAAGAAAGGAATGAAAAATAGAGAATTGATGGATGGAAGGCAGAAAGGAAGGAAGGAATGAATGAAGGAAGGAGAGATCGAAAATGAGGTGATGGGTGGAAGGAATTTTGGAAGGAAGGATGGAAGAAAGGATCAATGGAAAAAAGAATTGAAAAAGAGATGATAGATAAAAAGGAAGAAAGAAAGGAAGGAAGGAATGAAGGATCAGTAAAGAGAAGATGGATGGAAGGAAGAACAGAAGGAATGATCAAAAACGAGATGTTGGATGGGAGGAAGGAAGGATTGATAAAGAGATGAAGGATGGAAGGAAGGATCGATAAAAAGATGATGCATGGAAGGAAGGAAGAATCGGAGGACCGAATACATCTTAATCAATGGAATGAATGCAGGAAGGATGCAAGAAAGGAAGGGAGGATCGAAGAAGAGACATTGGGTGGGTGGAAGGAAGGGTGGAAGGAGGAACCTAAATAGTTATGATGGATGGAAGGACCAAAGGAAGGAAGGGACGAAAACACGATGATAGATGGAAGGAAGGAAGGAAGGAGTGAAGGATCGTTAGATAGAAGATGGATGGATGGAAGGAATGATGGATCGACAAAGGGATGATGGATGGATGGATTAAGAAGGAACAAAAATGAAGTATCGAAAAAGAAATGATGGATGGAAGGAAGGAAGGATCGAAAAAGAGATGATGGATGGAATGAATGAAGGGATGAATAAATGATCGATAAAAAGATGATGGATGGATGGAAGGAATGAAGGATCGAAATAGAGATCGTGGATGTAAGGAAAGAAGGATGGGAAGGATCAATAAAGAGATGATGGATTGAAGAAAGTAAGCAAGGATGGAAGGATCGAAAACCGAGATGATGGATGAAAGAAATGTTGGACAAAGAAATGATGGATGGAAAGAAGTAAGCGTCGAAAATGAGATGGTGGATAGAAGAAAGGGAAAGATCGAAAAAGTAATGACAGATCTGACAGACGGAAGGAACGTCACGGTGGGCGGCACGGTGGCACAGTGGTTAGCACTGCTGCCTCACAGCGCCAGAGGCCCGGGTTCAATTCCCGCCTCAGGCGACTCTCTGTGTGGAGTTTGCACATTCTCACCGTGTCTGCGTGGGTTTCTTCCGAGTGCTCTGGTTTCCTCCCACAATCCAAAAAAATGTGCAGTTTAGGTGAATTGACCATGCTAAAATGCCCGTAGTTTTAGGTGAAGGAGTAAATGTAGGAGAATGGGTCTGGGTGGGTTCCGCTACGGCGGGTCGGTGTGGACTTGCTGGGCCGAAGGGCCTGTTTCCACACTGTAAGTCGTCTAATCATCTAATCTAAAGGAAGGCAGGATGGGAAAAGAGATGATGTTTGGAAGGAAGGAAGTAATGGTGAATTGAAAAAGAGATGATTGTTGGATGGAGTTAAGAAGGAACAAGAATAGAAGGATCGAAAACGAAATAATGGTTGGAAACAAGAAAAGATCACAAAAGGGATGATGAATGGATGGAAGGAATGAAGGAAAGAAGGATCTAACTAGAGATGATGAATTCATGTAATTATGAAGGAGCAAGAAAGGAAGGATCCAAAAGGAGATGATGGGTGGAAGAAAGGAAGGAACGACAAAGCGACGATGGATTGATGGAAGGCAGTATGGAAGGAAGGGATGAAGGAAGGAGAGATCAAAAAAGAGATGATGGATGGAAGGAATGTTGGGAGGAAGAATGGAAGAAAGGACGGATGGAAGGAAGAATCGAAAACGGGATGACGGATAAAATGGAAGGAAAAAGGATGGAAGGACTGAAGGATCAAAAAGAGAAGATGGACGGAAGGAAGGAAGGAAGATTGGAAGGAAGGACGGATCATTAAAGCCATGACTGATGGAAGGAAAGAAGGATGGAATTATCAAAAAAGAGTGAACGGATGTAATGAAGGAATGAAGGAAGCAAGATTCGAAATGGATGATGGATGGAAAGAAGGGTGTATCAACAAAGCGATGATGGATGATTGGATGGAAGGATCGAAAAACAGATAATGCATGGAAGACAGGAAGGATCAATAATGCGATGATGGATGGATGGATGGAAAAAAGGAAGGAAGAAATGAAGGAAGGAGAGATCGATATTGAGATGATGAATGGAAGGAAGGATGGAAAAAAGGATGGAAGCAAGGAGCAATCAAAAAGAGATGATGGATAAAAAGGAAAGATAAAGGAAGGAAGGATTTAAGGATCGTAAAAGAGGAGATGGATGGTAGGAACGAAGGCAGAAATGATCGAAAAAGAGATGTTGGTATGTAGGTAAGAGTATAGGAAGGCACGAAAACGAGATGTATGGATTGAATGAGGGCATGAGCGAAAAGGATATGACGGATTGAAGGAAGGAAGGAATGGTTCAAACACAGATGATGCATGGAAGGAAGGAAGGAAAGATCAAAAAAGAGATGTTGGAAGGATGCAAGGAAGGCAGTATCGAAAATGAGATGCTGGATGGAAGGAAGGAAGGATCGATAAAGCGATGATTGATGGAAGGAACGAAGGATGGAAATATTGAAAAAGGATTAATGATTGGAACGAAAGAAGGAAGGAAGCAAGGATCGAAAGTAGATGATAGATTGGAGGATGATAGTATCAAAAAGGCGTTGATGGATGAATGGATGAAAGGATCGAAAAACGGATCATGGATGGAAGGGAGGAAGGATCAAGAAAGCGATGTTGAATGGATGGAAGGAAGGAAGCAGTGATTGAAAAAGAGATGGATGGATGCAATGAGGGCAGGATCGGAAAAGAGATGATGGATTGAAGGAAATAAGGAAGGAAGGATCCAAAAATAGCTGATGGATTGAAGGAAGGAAAGAAGGAAAGATCGAAAAAAAGGTGATAGGTGGAAGGAAGGACGGTTTGAAGTAACGAAAACGCAATGATGGATGGATGGAAGATATGAATGATCGAAAAAGAGATGGTAGATGGATGTAATTAAGAAGGAACAAAAAGGAAGGATAAAAAAGAGATGATGGATTGAAGGAAGAAAGGATCACAAAAGAGATGATGAATGGATGGACTGAAGAAAGGAACATGGAAGGAAGGATCCATAAAGAGATGATGGATGGAGGGAAGGTACGAAAGAAGTATCGAAAAAGAGATGATGGTTAGAAGGGAAGAAAGAAGGAGGGATCGACGAAGCTGATAGATGAAAGGAAGGAAGGAAGGATCGAAAAAGAGATGATGGTTGGAAGGAATGTTGGAAGGAATGAAGGATCGATAAAAAGATGCTGGATGGATGCAAAGAATGAAGAATCAGCAAAGAGGTGATGGATGGAACGACGTAAGGATGGATTAAATGAGAACAGAAATAGAAATAACAGATCGAAGGAAGTTAGGATTGATAATGAGATAAGAGATGGAAGGAAGAATTTTAAAAGAGATGATGGATGGAAGGAAGGATCAAAGGGAAATGATCGATGGAAGGCAGGAAGGATCAGAAAAGAGATGATGGATGGAACGAGGTAAGGATCAAAATGGAGATAGTGTGTGGAAGGAAGAACAGAAATTGAGATAATGAATGGAAGGAAGGTAGGATTGAAAAGGAGATAATGGATGGATTAAAGGGACGATCGAAAAACAGAAGATGGGTGGCAAGAAGGAAGGAAGCAAAGAAGGATCGAAACAGAGATGATTGATTGATGGAAGGAAAGAAGTGTCGTCAGACAGATGATGGATAGAAGGATGGAAGGAATGATCGAAAAAGAAATGTTAGAAAGGAAGGCAGGAAGAAGGATCGAAATAGAGATGATGTATGGAAAGAAGGACGGATCGCACAAGAGATGATGGATGGAAGGAGAAAGAATCGATAAATTGATGATGGATGGAAAGAGGGAAATATCGAAAAAGAGATTATGTATTGATGGGTGGAAGGATCGAAGAATAGATGGTGGATGGAAGGAAGTAAGGAAGAATCGAAAAAGAAATAATGTTTGGAAGGAAGGGAGGATCGAAAAAGAAATGATGGAAGAAAGGAAGGAAGGAACAAGGAAGGAAGAATCGTAAAAGAGATGGTTTATGGATGGAAGGAAGAAAGGAAAAGGAAGGAGTGATCAAAAAATAGACAATGGGTAAAGGAACGAAGGAAGGATCGAAAAAGGTGTTGGATGAAAGGAAGGATCAAAAAAGAGATGATGCATGGAAATAAGGAAGTAAGGATCGAAAAAGCGATGATTGATGGAAGGAATGAAGGATGGAAGTATCGAAAAAGAGGGAGCGAGGGAGGAAGGAAGGGTGCATCACAATAGGCAGGCAGGATGGAAGGAAGGAAGGAAGGAAAGATGGAAGGAAGAATCCAAAGTGGGATGGTGGAATGAAGGAAGGGAGAATCAAATAAGGCAGGGAGGAAGGAAGGTAGGAAGGAAGGAAGGAAGGAATGAAGAAGGAAGGAAGGACTGTAAATGGGAGGGAGGAAGGAAGTAACGAAGGAAGGAAGAAACCTTTCCAAAAATGTAGGCACAAGGAAGGAAGGATGGAAGTATCGAAAAAGGGAGAGAGGGAGGAAGGACGAAAGGAACGAAGGGAGGATGGCACGAAAAATTGAGGGAGGAAGGAAAATGGTATTGGGGAAGGAAGTAAGGATCGAAAAAGGGAGGGATTAAGGAAGGATGGTAAAGGGAAGGAAAGAGTAAGGAAGGCTCGAAATGGAGAGAGGAAGGAATGAAGGAAAGGGTTAAGGAAGGAAGGAAGAAAGGAAGGAAGTAAAGAAGGAAGGATGGATGGATCGAAAAAACGAGGAGATAGGAAGGAAGGATTGAAAAGGGAGGGAAAAATAAGTAAAGAGGGCACAACTGAAAAGGGAGAGCAGAAGGATGGAGTTAAGGAAGGAAGTAAAGAAATAAGCTTTGATAAATGCATGGAGAAAGGGATGAATGAAGGAAGGAAGTAAGGATTGGAAAAGATAGGTAGGATGGAAGGAAGGATCGAGAAAGTGATAGAGGGAGGAAGCAAGGATGGAAGGATCCAAAAATGGAGCGACGAAAGAAGGAAGGAAGGAAGGATTGAAAAAGCGGGAGATGAAGAAACGAATTAAGGATTGAAGGAAGGAACGAAGTAAAGATTAAAAGCGAGTGAGGAAGGGAGGAACGAAGGAAAGAAGGAAGGAACAAATGAAGGAAGGAGGAATCAAAAACGGAGGGAGGGAGAAAGGAAAGAATTGTCATAAAAGGGAGGGAGGCAGAAAGGAAAGAAGGAAGAAAGGAAGGAAGAATCCAAAAGGGGAGGAGGAGGAAGAAAGGAATTAAGGAAAGAAATAAGGAAGTGATTACTGAAAAAGGGAGGGAGGAAGGAAGGAAGCAAGGAAGGAGCGAAAAAGGGATGGAGGAAGGAAGGAAGGAAGGATTGAAAAAGGGAGAGATGAAGGAAAGAAGTAAGGAATAAAGGATGGAACGAAGGAAGGATTGAAAAAGCGAGTGAGGAAGGAAGAAATGAAGGAAAGAAGGAAGGAAGAAATGAAGGAAGGAACAAAACCGGAGGGATGAATGAAGGAAGGATGTGAAGGAAGGACGGATCGAAAAAGCAGAGGATGAAGGAAAGAAGGATCGAACAAGGAAGGGAAGAGAGAAGGAAGGGTAGAAAAGGTATTGGGGAAGGAAGTAAGGATCAAAAAAAGCAAAGTAGAAAAGGAGGGAAGAAAGAAGGAAGGAAGGAAAATGGTAGTGGAGAAGGAAGTAATAGTCGAAAAAAGGACGGAGAAGGGAGGAAGAATCAGAAAAGGGGGAGTGAGGAAGGAAATATCGAAAAGAGTGGGGCACAAAGGACGGAAGAAAGGAATGGAGAATTGGAAAAGAGAGGAAGAAAGGAAGGAAGAAAGGAAGAATCAAAAAAGGGAGGGCGGAAGACAGGAAGGAACGAAGGAAGGAAAGAAAGAAGGGATGGAAGTAAGAATGAAGTATCATAAAAGGAAGGAAGGAATAAAGGAGGGGATGAAGGGTCAAAAGGGGGCGTCAGGAAGGAATGAATTAAGGAATGAAGGAACGATGATAAGACGGACGAAAAATGGAGGGAGGAGGCCAGGATATTTCGAAAAATAGAGGAAGGGAAGAAGGAAGAAAGGAAGGATCGAAAAAGGAAGGGAAGAAAGAAGGGCGGAAGGGAGGAAGAATTGAAAAAGCGAGATAGGAAGGAACTAAGTAAGGAATGAAGCCTTAATATGCTTCATTCACCAACAACATTCCTGTCTGTGTAAAATGCCCCACCCTACCAACATCCTTATTCCTGTTAACTGATCCATGTCTCTCCCACCTCCCCATCTCCTTGAACTCCTGCAGGCCATACAGCTCTCCACATTTCTGTACCTCACTGAGGCTCTATGGTCCTCCCTCCATGTGAAACCACCTCCGTTCTCCACAACGTTATCAGTCTGGGTTGTCTGCTGCAGATCAAACTATTGATGTCTCTGTAAACTCCGACACGCCTCACAAAACTGCCTCTTTATGTCTATTCCTTCGGATCCCATCCTCTTCAGCTTTCTGAAAACTCTTCCTGACATTGTAACCCTCCCTATTTATAACATAGAACAGTACAGCACAGTACAGTCCCTTTGACCATCAATGTTGTGCTGACCTTTTATCCTCCTCTAAGAATAAACTAACCTAAATTCCCTACAGCTTATTATCACCCACGTGCCTATCCAATATTTTCTTGAATGCCCCTAATGCTTCTGACTTTACTACCACTGTTAGCAGTGCATTCCACGCACCCACTACTCTCTTTGTAACGAACTTAATTATGTGATCTCCCTTGAACCTTCCTCCAGTCATCTTCAATTTATGCCCCATCGTTGTAGCCATTTTCGCAATGGGAAATGTCTGTGGCAAGCCACTCTATCTATGCCTCTTATCATCTTGTACAACTCCAAGCAGTCACCTCTCATCCTTTTTCATTCCAATGAGTAAAGCACAATGTCGCTGAAACTTTCTTCACAAGACATTTATTCCAGTGCACGCAGCAGCCTGATAAATTTAGTCTGCACTCTCACTGTATCTTCCACATCTTTCTGATAGTGAGGCAAGCAGAACTGAACACAATATGCCAAGTGATGTTCTATAGAGCTGTAGCATAATCTCGTGGCCCTTCAACTCAATCACTCTGCTAATGAAAACCAACACACCATACCCCTTCTGAAAAAGGCTATCAACTTGAGTAGCAACTTTGAGGGATCTATGGAAGGGGACACCCAGATCCTTCTGTTTCTCCACACTGACAAGAAGTCTGCTTTTAAACCTGTACAGGTTTTCTGCGGAATCCTTCAATCTTAAACCATGCCTATCTTGGTAGCTTTCTCCAATCCCTGCAACACTCGTAAACTGTGAAACCTCTTCAAGTCCCAATAGTCCTCCAGAGCACTGTAACCGCCTTTATTACTCTGAAACCTCAAAATCATTGAAGCCTCTTTTTGCCACAACAATATTCCTAATATCTACAAATCCCTCCCGGCCTGATATCCTTCCGGATCTCTGTAACGTCCACCATCCTCCAGTGTCCTTCTGGGGAACATTGCAGTGGAAGGAAGAGCTGTTGAGTCCGACACATGTGACGGAGGTAGGAAGGGCTGCAGAACCTGGAGAATGGTACAAAGGTAGGATGAAACATCGACCACGCAGGAAGTTAGAGGGTGTGGGATTCATAGACCCTGAATGATGGGACCAAGAATGAGTTGCAGATCCTGAAGGTTGTTTAAATTTGAATGACTGAGTGTTTTTGATCTGAATTTTGGGTCGATCTCGATATCCAATTTATGGAGATATTTGCTAGAATAGCTGTGCACCCTTCAGATTCGTAGGCTGGGAGATATGAGTTTTGATGTGGATCCATTATCCCATTCTGTCTGTGTGCCTGATGCTGACCTTTTACTGTTCTGATTTAAGCATTCTCCATGAATTGGTGACCTACAGATCTACATGACTGACAAGAGCTCACCCATCAAAGCATTTCTTTGGAACGTTTATTTTTTCATTATTTTCAAATGGCAGTTTCGCGAGATGCAGGAAATTTGGAGTTTCAATTTTGAGAGAATGGGACCTTTATCATTGGAAATTGGGAAGCCTTCAAAAATGAGCACGGCAGTTCTGAGACAGGAGATGTATTCCTGTTAGGGTGTAAGAAAAGGCTGGTAGGTGTAGGGAATGCCTGATTATTAGATAAATTAAGGTTTTAGTTAAGAAAAAGAATAAGCATATGTCCAGTATGGACAGGAGAGATAGTATGAATCCTTAGAAAAGTGTAAAGGCAGTAGGAATATACTAAAGCGGGAAATCAGGCGGGCAAACATGAGGCATGAGATAGCTTTCGCTTACAAGGTTAAGGGCGATCCAAAGGGCTTTTATAAATACATAAATGACAAAACGGTAACTAGGGAAAGAATAGAATACCCTTGCTCAAAGATTAGCAAGGTAGCCTGCACGTGGATGAGGGAGATACCAAACAAGTATTTTGCATCAGTGTTTACTGTAGAGAAGGACATGGAACATAGAGAATGTTCGGAATAGGTGGTGAATTCTTAAAAACTGTCCATATTACAGAGGAGGGGGCGTTGGATGTCTTGAAACGCAAAAATGTGGATAAATACCCAGGACCAGATCAGGTGTTCCTTAGAACATTTTAGGAAGCTAGGTAAGTGATTGCTGGGCCTGTTGCTGATATATTTGTGTCATCGAGAGTCACAGGTGAGGTTCTGGAAAACTGGAGGTTGTCTAACGTGGTGCCATTATTTAACAAGATAGCAAGGAGAAGCCAGGGACCTACAGATCGATTCGCCTGACGTCAGTGGTGGGCAAGTTGAAGGAGGGAATCATGCAAGACAGGATTTGCATGTATTTAGAAAGGCAATGTCTAATTAAGGATAGCATAGCTTTGGACGTGTGAAATCTTGTCTCAAGAAATAGATTGAGGTTTTTCAAGAAGTAACAAAGAGGATTAATGAGTGCAGCGCGGTGGATGTGATCGATGTGGACTTCAGTCAGGTCTTCGAAAAGATCCCACATGGGTGAATGGTTAGCAAAGTTAGATCCCATGGAATACGGGGAGAACTTCCCATTTGGATACAGAACTGTCTCGAAGGGAGAAGACAGATGGTGGTGGTGGAGGGTGGTTTTTCAGAATGACGGTCTGTGACAAGTGGTGTGCCACAAGATTCAGTGCTGAGTCCACGACGTTTCATCATTTATATTAATTATTTATATGTGAACATGAGAGGTATTGTTAGTACGTTTGCAGATGACACCAAAATTGGAGGTGTAGTGGAATGCGAAGAATGTTAGTTCAAATTGCAACGGCATCTGGATCAGATGGGCCAATGGGTTGAGAATTGGCAGATGGAGTTCAATTTAGATGACTGAGTGGCAAAGATATTAAGGGAGCCTAAGGGGCAACTATTTCAGGCAGCGGGTGATGCTTGTTTGAAAAGAACTGCCAGAGGAAGTGGTGGAGGCTGGTACTATTACTGCATTTAAAAGGCATTTGCATGGGTATTCGAATAGGAAGGGTTGAGAGAGATTTGGGCCACGAGAGTATTTTAGGATATGGGGGTGACGTGGACGAGTTAGGCTGAAGGGTCTGTTTGTGTGCTGTACATCTCTATGACTGTAAATGTTTTCCACTGTCCATTTACATCCACACATTTCACTGTTTCTCCTGTTTTACTTGGCTAGTTCTTCTCTCAAATATTTGTAAATGGCTTTGGTTGTAATTGTAAGGTGTGTTTTATGGTCACTTTAAAATTTCATCTTCTCTTTGAATTCCACTATACTATAATTTTCCAGAGGATTGCTCAGTGTGACATCACTCTTTCACTCAGATGCATCACCCACTGATCGATCTGAGATAGTCACGTCCCTAGGAATTTGCACAATGTGTTATTCAAAGACACACTGACAAAATATACGAAGAGGCGTTTGGAGAAGTTTACTTTTGCCAATGTGACAGTCTCAGATTATATAAAGATTGAAGTGTCCCAAAATTATCACAGTGCCTTTGCATTACACAGGATTTCATTGAAATTTGCAACAGTGTTGTGCAATGAAATGCTGTTAAATAGCCCAAACACTGTGCTCCTGCTTGTGATTTTGACACGTACTACCCAGAATTTGCATGCAGGCTGATTTAGCTGCATAACCAGAAGCCAAATGCTTTCTCTGTAATTCCTTTGGTATTCATTACTGTCAGGGTTACCTAGCCTGCACTCCCATTCTGCCAGAGATCCCTCGAGGTTGTTTACTGTTGAATATTTATATTCCTCTTTTTGTTCACCCTGTAACCACGTCTCTCTGACGACTAAATCTCGTTTATTGCATTGACACATGTTCATCAACCTTATTACAGATACATTGTCCTTTCCAAAAAATAACATTATAATTGACTTTTTCACACAATTTTCTGTCACAGCCAATTCACTGATGTACTTTTTGGTTAACGTCTTGCTGTTCCTCTCTGCTGGTCTTCAGACACATCCCAATGCTGTTCCATTGCTTCATATTTTCTGTTTGGGTTTGGAAATCTCCTTCGATGTGAACCCTGTCTCTGCATCCTTCATGTCAGCTTAAAGCCCTGTCCATAAGCCTACTGAATTGATTGGCCACGACATGGCTCCCAGCAGTGTTCTTTTTACTTCACTCGTGGGATGTTGCAGTCTCTGACTGGCCAGCGTGTATTCCCCACCCCAAGCTGCCCTGGAGCTTAGTTGCTTCCTAGATCATTACAGAGGGCAGTTGAAAGTCAATCCCACTGCTCTGGATCCAGATTCATATGTAGGCCAGACCTGCTGCAGATGAAAACTTTCCTTCCTTAAAGAACATTAAGCAGTCAGGTGGGTGTACCGAATCAAATTCTGAACAGTCTTGTGAGAATAACGCCATGTCATCATCTTTCCCACTTGTAGCTCAACCGTCACTGAGTATGTGCAACATGAATCGAAACCCTTTCGTTCTGATCATTGTTTGATTCTGAAATCTTTCAGCACTTTGATGATATCACTCAGTCTCTCTCCATGTGGTATCCCTCACTGTGTAATGCCTAATTGCTGCCTTTGTGAGTATCGCTCGCTCTTGCAGCTACTCCAGATCCTGAGCCAACATAATCCTGCGCTCCAGAGAGACGAGACAGCACAGGCCAAAGATTTCTCTGTCTTCTGTAGTTACTCAGGAAGTTCCTCACTCAATAAACCTATCAGCTGCTGGGTGTCTCCTCCATCACCTTATTCAAGGCTGTTGATCAGCCAGAGGGCAGTTAGATCTGGAGCCTTCAATAAATCCTGCAGCGACGTAAGATCATTCACAAAGAACAGAGCAGAGAACATTTAAAGGGCAAGAATAATTGGTTCACTAGACATGACGGATATTCAGTGCTGAAGGGTAAACACAGACCATAAAGCTACTAGGTTCAATCTCCACCCCCTTGTGAGAGAATTACTTTCAGCTCTCCAGTATTGACCCTTCCTGAGACAGCATAGGGAATTCCCAGTTATCAATTCAAAACTATGCTTTCTTAGTGAGTATCGAGAGAACAGAGGGAAAGAAGGCTTCCCTTAAGAAAGTGCTATTGAAGCCTGGGATCTTGCTGTTCTCTATTTCATCTCCAATACTCTCTGTTGTCAAATCATAGAGTCATAGAACAAGGAAACAGACCTTTCAGTATACCTCATCTACGCCACTGCCTTGAATACTTCTAAATCTGAGAACAGTTCCTATCTCTGTAACCTCCTTCGTTGTCTACAATCTCACTGTATATTTAAAACCTACTCCAATGCTGACTACTCTCCCTGTCTCTGTAAATGACTCCAGTCTGAATGAAATGCCAAATCTCTGCATTCTCCATCTACAGTCATTACAATAATCCCTATTCCTATCCATCTTGCTCAATACCTACAGCACACCTTGCCTCTGAAATATCCTCCAGCGTTTATCAATTCCCCCGCTATCTATGTTCCTTCCTCCAGTACCTACTGTATCACTGTAATCTTCAATCCCTATCACATTCCTGTCTCCCGTCCTACATCACCACATGACCTCTGAAAACATACTATCCCAAGAGAATTCCCTATCTGTGCAAACTCCTCCAGTCCCTATAACTTTCCTAACTGTGTAACCTGCTACAATCCCTGAAACCCTCCCTGTTTATTATGTTCTGAAGCTACTTTAACCCTCCGCATCTCTGCAACCTCGTCCAGTCTCTGCGATTCCCTCTATCGCTGTGACCTTCTGCCAACACCACAAAACTCCATAAATCAACCTCCTCTCATCTCAACGAGCATTCCTGTCTTTTGAACCTCTTGATGCCACTTAAACCATTCATGTATCTGAAAGATCCTCTTTGTTGCAGTATTAAAGCCCAGGTCAGGCAGCTGTCACTTTCTGCAACCTCCTTCTGTCTGAAGAACCATCTAGTGTCTACGCCACTGTGTGTTACTAACTTAATCTAAACGCTAAAATGTTGTGCAATAATAAATACCTAATAATCATGTTATGAAGGAGTTTTGTGAACAGAGACCCAGAATACTGTAATACGGATGCTGAGTTTGATTTAAGACCATGAGATGTAGGAGCGAAATTATTACATTTGACCAATTGAGTATATTCTGCCCTTCAATTATATCATGGCTGCTCTGATGATCCTTAACTCTCCTTTCCTGCCTTTTCCACAACATTCTTGTTTCCCTGATTCAGTAAAATCTGATAATCTCTGCTGTAAATATTCTTAACGACGCAAACTCGACTGACCCCTGCATTCAAGAATTCCCACAGAGTCACTCCCACAGAAGACATTCCTCGTCATCTCCGTCTTAAATTGGTGAACCCTTTCTGGGATTTTATGCCCCCGGTTATAGACTCTCTCACAATTGAAATGAAAGCAAGTGACAGGTATAATTATTGTAGATGACATGAGAATTGGTGGAGTTGGGGTTAATGAGCAAGGATATCCACGTTTACAGGAGGTTCCAAATCAGTTGGAAAGACGTGCAGAAAAATGGCAGGTTGAGTTTAATTTGAACAAGAATGAGATGATGAAGTTTCCGATGTGAAATTCAAGAAGAAATTCAGGATACCTAGGGATATTGATATTCAGAAGGATCTTGATGCAAGCCCATAACTTTCTGAAAATGACAACAGAAGTGTTTCAATTGGGAAAGAAAACAAATGGAACACTGGCTTTCATCAGTCACCGACGTTGAGTGCAGTGGTTTGAATCTGATGTTGCGATTGTACAAAGATTTTGTTTGGCCACATTTGAAGTACTGTATGCAATTATCATCTCCATACAATAGGAAGGATGTGGAGTTTTGGAGAGGGTACAAAAGGGGTTTATCAACACCTTGCCTGTATTAGATTTTTTTTAGGTGTGTGCAAGCTGTAAGAGGAAATTAAACAAAGTTGGATTGTTTTGCAAGAGTTTTTATTCACATAGAGAGTGGAAGTTACCGAGGGAGGTCCTCGAAGCAGAAAAATGAGCAAAGATTCAAAGGCGCATTTAAACAGAAACATGAGTAGGCACACAGATGGACCACGTGCAGGCAGATGGTATGAGTTGAGAAGAGCATCATCGTCGGCAGAACCATAGTGGGCCGAAGGGTCTATTGTTGGACTGTACTGTTCTGTTTTCTGACTTACCACCATCTACCCTATCAAAGCCCTTCAGAATCTTGGATGTTTCATTCCATTTCTCTCTCATTTTTCTAAGCTTCAAAGGATTCAATCTCAATCTACTTCACCTCTTCTCATTAGAAAATGCCTCCATTCCCAAGAACAGCTTGACTGAACCTTCCGAGTCCTGCATCAAATGCAAGAATATCTTTCTTCGGGCACTCATACTGTTCATAATATTCTAGGTGTGTATGGTTTTAGGAAGACCTTCCTAGTTTTAGACCCCATTCCCTTCGTAAAAAATGCCAGCAATTGATTTGTCTTTTCTATTACCTGCTGACCCTTTCAGCTACCTTTTTAGATTGATGAACAAGAATCCCCATAACCCTTTCCGCTGTCAGTTTGAAAAAAAAAGTGTTAACCTAGGAGTAAGTAGGGAGCATGTTGAAATGTGTTAGAAAGGATATGTCACTAAACAATAAGTGGCCACTTTAGAAACACATTTTATAAATAGAGAATGTGTTTTTGAGACTGCTTGATTTTATTTGTTGGTGTGAATGTAAATGGCAGAATAGATAATGATATAGGAGGGGTTGGTCGTATTTTCAGACGCATTTATGTAAGTTTCAATAAGGGCTAAAGAGTAATTTGGAAGAGAATAGGGGCCCTTAGTTATCAATAAAGTCGCCTATGTTTGGAACCAGAGGAGATGGGTGAGATATTAGTCAAAATAGTCTTGGCAAATTTACTGTGGAGAACGAAATGGAAGCTTGGCAACATAGGGAAATAATAA
Source organism: Chiloscyllium plagiosum (assembly GCF_037043375.1). NCBI lineage: Eukaryota > Metazoa > Chordata > Chondrichthyes > Orectolobiformes > Hemiscylliidae > Chiloscyllium > Chiloscyllium plagiosum. The sequence goes on from NW_028270183.1 coordinate 53,216,047, forward strand.
ATTATGTATTGGAGAGAGTCCTCAACAGAGAAGCAGAAGTGCTGGAAACTTAAAAACAAATAACGTTTTTGAACTTACTCTTCCTGGATATGCATGGGAAGAGATTATTTTCTATTCTCTCTTTCTGTGCAAGGTAAAATATTTTGGTAAACTGGGTGACTGAGAGCCCAACTGGAGTTTCGAATTGGTACAGAAAAACCATGAAATGCATTTCTCTTGAAATTTTACAAATGTCGTGCACCATAAGACCGAATTATTCCATAACATATGGCAGCCCTTCTTGATTTACACAAATACAGATATTTCGGCCATCCTAACAAGGGATTTTATTTAACTGAGATGGCGAACCTAGCTGGTCCGCGGCCCCTTGGGAGAAGAATCCCGCACGAATACGGGTTTTGTTATGATCTGATGTTAACACATTTCGAGCATGTATCTCACTACACAATTTCTGTATTATCCGTCGATTTTGTTTCTTCCCTGAATAATGTAAGAGACTTAAGTATACACTCTGGTTAGTTGTAGGTTAGATTAGTAGTTAGTTGATTCTTGTTCTTTTCTCTCGGTATATCTTTTATCTGTTTGATAAATTTTGGTTATTGTCTATTTAAGATTTATTTGTATATCTATGTTTATACTTGGGTTTTTAAAATTTGTAAACTTGTAAAAATATGTTAAGTTTTCAATAAAAATATCTAATAAAGGTAGTTTAATCCTCAGTAGCTCATTAGGTCGATCTTAGAATATTGTGGGAAGCTAGGTAGGAGATTGCAAAGTCCCTGACAGAGATATTTATATTATCAACAGATGCAGTGTGGTGTTGGAAGACTGGAGGGCGGCTAATGCTGTTCCATCGCTTAAGGACTGCAGGGAAAAAACGGAAAATTAAAGACCAGTGATGGGTAGGTTGTTGGAGCAGATTCCTAGAGAAATAAACCACGTATATTTGGAAAGCTAAGCACTGCATAGAGATAAACAGCATAATTTTGTGAGTGGAAAACCATGTTTCACAACCCGTATTGACTCATCGAGGAGGCGGCCCAGAGATAAATGAAGGCAGAGCGGTCACCGTTGCTTACATAGACTTCAGCAAAGCGTTTGACAATGTTCCAAGGGGTGTAGAACATCTCATCAAGAGGAAGATAGGAAGCTTAATTATAGGTTGAGAAAGCAAGGATCAGACAGGGTTCTAGAGGGTAACATGGATTAGCACGGTAGCTAAGTGGTTAGCACTGCTGCCTCATAGCACCAGGGACTCTATTTCGATTCCAGCCTCAGGCCACTGTCTGTGTGGAGTTTGCACATTCTCCCCGTGTCTGCATGGGTTGCCTCCAGGCGTTCCGGTTTTGCACCCACAACATGATTATGTGCAGGTTAGGTGAATCAGCCATGCTAAAATACTCAGTGTTCAGGGATGCGTGGGTTTGGTGCATTAGTTGGACAAATGGAGAGTAATAATATGGGAGGGACACTCTTCGGAGGGTTGGTATGGAGTTGTTGGGCCAAATGGCCTGTTTCCACACTGTAGGGATTTTATGAAGTTATCAGGAAGGCACTTAAGAATGGACTTGGGGCACCTAGAAGGGGGCATGAAAAAGCATTGTTTGGAAGGATTAAGGAAAACCCTAACGCATCCTCCACTTGTGTGAGGAACACGAGCATGGCCGGAGTAACGGTAGCGCCAATCCGGCATAGTGGAAGGAACTTGGGCCTGGACTCGGAGGAGGTCTAACTGGATACTAAGCCTCAGTATTCATTACTGAGTGGGATCTTGCCATTTGAGAGGATAGCGTGAAAAAGGCTGATATATGTGAACAGGTAGCTGTTAAGAAGGACGATGTGCTCAGACTTTTGTAAAATATAAAGATAGCTAAGTCTGCGGATCCAGACGGGATGCGCCCAAATTTACTACAGAAAGCGAGGGAAACGATTGTTGCGCCTTTTCGATTACCTTTGCCCCCTCACAGTTCACTGGAGTCGCACCAGATGTTTGGATGCAGGCAAATGTTATTCCCTTGTTCAAGAAAGTGAATATGTATACTCTTGGGAATTAAAGACCTGTCAGCCTTATTTCTGTAATGTGCAGAATTTTGGAGAGGGACGGGATTTATGATTCCTTGGAAAACCAGAGTTTGACTAGAAAAGTTGATGAGGGTCGAGCTGTGGATGTGGTGTATTTGGACTTCAGCAAGACATTTGATAAGGTTCCCCATGGTAGGTTCATTCAGAAAGTCAGGAGGAATGGGATACAGGGGAACTTAGCTGTCTGGATACAAAATTGATTGGCCAACAGAAGACAGCGAGTGGTAGTCGAACGAAGATATTCTGCCTGGAAATCTGTGGTGAGTGGTGTTCCACAGGGAACCTTGGGCCTCTACTGTTTGTAATTTTTAATAATGACTTGGATGAGGGGATTGAAGGATGGGTCAGCAAGTTTGCAAAAGGCACAAAGGTTGGAGTTGTCGTTGACAGTATAGAGGGTCGTTGTAGGCTGCATCAGGACATTGACAGGATGCAGAGATGGGCTGAAAGGTGACAGATGGAGTTCAATCTGGATAAATGCGAGGTAATGCATTTTGGAAGGTCGAATTTGAAAGCTGAGTACAGGATTAAGGATAGGATTCTTGGCAGTGTGGAGGAACAGAGGGATCTTGGTGTGCAGATGCATTGATCCCTTAAAATGGCCACCCAAGTGGACAGGGTTGTTAAGAAAGTATATGGTGTTTTGGCTTTCATTAACAGGGTGATTTAGTTTAAGAGTGATGAGATCTTGTTGCAGCTCCATAAACCTTTGGTTAGACCGCACTTGGCATACTGACTCCAGTTCTGGTTGCTCTATTATAGGAAAGATGTGGGTGCTTTGGAGAGGGTTCAGAGGAGGTTTACCAGGATGCTGCCTGGACTGGAGGGCTTATCTTATGAAGAGAGGTTGACTGAGGTCGGACTTTTTTCATTGGAGAAAAGAAGGAGGAGAGGGGACCTAATTGAGGCATACAAGATAATGAGAGGCATAGATAGAGTCGATAGCCAGAGATTATTTCCCAGGGCAGAAATGACTAACACGAGGGGTCATAATTTTAAGCTGGTTGGAGGAAAGTATAGACGGGATTTCAGAGGCGGGTTCTTTACACAGAGAGTTGTGAGAGCATGGAATGCGTTGCCAGCAGCAGTTGTGGAAACAACGTCATTGGGGACATTTAAGAGACTACTGGACATGCATATGGTCACAAAAATGTGAGGGTGCAGACATGAGGATCACTGGTCGGCACAACATCATGGGCTGAAGGTCCTGTTCTGTGCTGTACTGTTCTATTTTCTATGTTCTATCATTGGAAATGGTCAGCATGGCTTTGTAAGGTGCAGGTCATGCTTCACAAATCTTTTTGAATCCTTTGAGAATGTTATAAAACACATTTATGGCTCATTCAGAAAGTACGGAGGCATGGGATACAGGGAAATCTGCCTGTTTGGATACAGAAATCCTGGCCCTTAGAAGACAGATGGTGATGACAGATGGAAAGTATTCAGCCTGGACCGCGGTGACCAGTCGTGTTCTGCAGGGATCGGTTCTGGGACTTCTGCACTTTTTGACTTTTATAGATGACTTGGATGTGTGAGTGCAAGAGTGGGTTAGTAAGTTTGACGATGATACGAAGATTGGTGGAGTGGTGGATAGTGTGGAAGATGTTGTAGGTTGCAACGGGACATTGACAGGATGCAGAGCTGTACTGAGAAGTGGCAGATGGAGTTTAATCTGGAAAAGTGTGAGGTGATCAATTTTGGAAGATCTAAGTTGAATGTAAAATACAGAGGTAAAGCCAGTTTTCTTGGCAGTTTGTAGAAACAGAAGGACCCTGAGTTTCACATCCATAGTTCCCTCAAAGTTGTCACCAAAGGTGATAGGGTTGTTTAAAAGGAATATATTGTGTTGAATTTCATTGGCTGGGGGAGTGCGTTTTAAAGCCCGTGAGATTATGCTGCAGCTCGAAAGAGCCCTGGTTAGACCCCACTTGGAATATTATGTTCAGTTCTGGTCCCCCTATTACAGGAAGAATGTGGAAGCTTTAGAGAGGGTAAAGAGGAGATTTGTCGGGATACTGCATATACTGGACAGCATGCCTTATGAAGAAAGTTTGAGGGAGCTAAGGCTTTTCTCATTGGAATGAAGAAGGATGAGGGGCGACATGGTAGAGGTGAACAAGATGATGAGAGGCACAGAGACAGTGAATATTGAGAGACATTTTCCCCATGACGTAAATAGCTATTACAAGGGAGTATAATTTCAAGGTGATTATCGGATGGTTCAGGGGAGATTTCAGAGTTAGGAGTTTTACACACAGATTGGTGGGTAAGTGGAATGCACTGCCCGCGTTGGCAGTAACAATTGATGCATTAGCGACATTTAGTATACTTTTGGATATGCACATGGATGATCGTAAAATGAAGGGCATGTAGTTTAGTTTGATGTTACGGTCGGATAAAAGATTGCCATGACATCAAGTGCCGAAAAGTTTTGTGCCCCATTGTTCTGTGTTCTACGTTCTGCATTCTACGTTCTGCATGTGCGTAATACGCTCAGATTAGTGCAAAAGGATTTGACATTCAGGGGTAGCTAGTGAACTGGATACAACGTTGACTTGATGGTAAGATACAGAGGGTGATGGGATATATGTTTTTTTTCTGACTAGAGGCATGTGACCAGCGGTATAGTGGGCCTACTGTTATTTGTCATTTGAAGAAATGGTTTGGATGGGAATATTGTTTACCTTGTAAGTATTTTTTTGGGTGACACTGAAATTGGTGGTAAAGTGGACAGTGAAGAAGTTTATCTATAATACAACAGGATGAACAGTACTTCTGGGATAGTGCCCAGAAGAATAGCAGATGTAGTTGAATTGAATAAAAGTGAAGTGCTCAATTTTGGTGAAACAAACCATGTTGAGGCTTGTACAGTTAATGATCGGGTCCTGGGTAATGTTGTCAATCAGAGACCTAGGGATGCAGGTACACAGTTCTTTGAAAGTGGTGTCACAGATAGACAGGCAGGTGCAGCATTCGTTTCCAATGCTTATCTTCTTTGGGCAGAGAATTAAAAGAAGGAAAATGAGTGCAAAATATTCTATGAGTGCAAAACATTGGTGAGGTTACCATGAAACAATAGTTGATCAGCAGGAAGAACTCATCTGGTTCACCTACCTCCTTTTGGAAAAGACATCTGACATTGTAACCTGGTGTGGCCGACATGTGACTCCAGACCCACAGAAATATGGCTGACTCTAAGCTACCCTCTGTCCAATTATTAGTGGGTCAAAGAATTCTGGTATAATCAGAGACGTCCTCAATCCATGAAGGAATAAATGAAAGTATATAACTTCCCTCCCTACCTTTGCAAACACTTCCAGCTGCAGCAATACATATTGGCTTTGTAACACCATTCAGGCCATGCACACTGTCTGTAATACTCTCAGCACCATCAGCAACTGCACCTCTCCCTGTTCCTATTGTGACACTAAACCCTGACAATGATTCCCCTTCCCACTGCCCTCCACCTGAAAAGAGGCCCATTGCAAATCCTTTAAAACTTACTCCTAAAACTCTTTCTCACTTCAGGATTTTAAGTACTTTTTGGTGATTTTCTAAGCCTCTTAATCTAATATAACCCTTTTTGTCCTGAGTGAGAGACCGATGGGGATTTCTTGCTGAAGCTTTGTCTGTTTCAGTCGAGTGCCTTTTTGTTGAGTGTTTTACACTGTTCCTTCAAATGCTTTTCACTATTCATTTACAGGTACATGTTTCAGTCTGTTTAGCCAATTTATATTGGTCTGTTCTCTCAAAAAAATTAATTGGCTATTTTTTTATTTCCTGTTGTAGATTGCCCTTCCTGCGATTCACTGTAAAACTTAATATTTCATTTGAATCCACGTATTAATAATTTTCAGGAGGATCTCTCCTGGTGACATTAATCATTCACTAGGTTTCATCACACAAAGGTGATCTGAGATAATTACATCCCTCGCCAGTTGCACAATGTGTTATTCAAAGATACACGGAAAAAAATCTCGGAACCCCTCATTCAGTATCACTCTTGACCTACATAATTAAATTTTTTGATGTTTCCCAAAATTATCACAATGTTTTTGTTAATAAATTCCATTAATTCCTATTTAATGCAGTGATGAGCAACGAAATGCGGTTAGGTGCCCTAAAACTGTTCTGCTGCTTGTGGCTTTGGCAAGTAGGAGCCAGAATTTACATTTATACTGACTCCAATTCATGATCTGAGGCCAAGTGCTGTCTCTGTAATGCATTTGCTATCCATTATTTTGCCTGAGTTTCCGCAAGGTTGTGTACAATTGAATATTTATATTCCACCTTTTTGAAGGGAAGTCCACATTTGAAATGTGGGACGTTTTCAAAAAACAAAATAAAGATAGTGCAGGATAGGCATGTCCCGTTGAAGGCAAAGGATAGGAAGGGCAAGAGTTTTGAATCGTAGATGACAGGAGAAATTGTACGACTGGCCAAGAGGAAAAGGATAGCATACATACGGTCTAGGCAGCTAAAAATAGAACTGGCCCTGGAGGAATATCGGAAGAGTAGGAAAAATATTAAATGGGGAATCAAGCGGCTAAAAGGGGTAATTAAAAAGCTTTATCGAGCAGAATTAAGGAAAATCCCAAAGCATTTTATTCTTATATATGAGGCAAGCGGGTAACTAGAGAAAGGATTGCTCCACTAAAGGATAACGAAGGAAGGCTGTTTGTCGGACCTGAGAGATTGGGTGAGATTATGAATGTTTCTTTGTATTAGTGTTCACTGAGGAGGAAAACATGATGGATGTTGAGATTAGAAATAAAAGTTTGATTAGTCTGGATCACGTTGACATTAAGGGAAGATAAGTTGGGTATGCTAGAGATTATCAAGTTGGACAAATCCCCAGGACCGGGTGGGATCTATCCAAGGTTGCTGTGGAAGGCGAGAGAGGAGATAACTTGGACCCTGTCAGATATCTTTGTGGCATCCTTAAATACAGGTGAGTTGCCGGAAGACTGGGGGGGTTGCTCATGTTGTTCCCCTGTACAAAAAGGATAGTAGGGATATTCTGGGTAACTACAGACCAGTGAACTTGACGTTAATGGTGGGAAAGTTGCTGGAAAAGGTAGTGAAGGATAAGATAAATTTATATTTAGAAAAGAATGTGCTTATCAGTGGTAGCCAACATGATTTTGTGCAGGGGAGATCGTGCCGTACCAACTTAATAGAGTTCTTCGAGGTAGTAACCAAATTGATAGATGAAGGAAGGGCTGTTCATGTTATATAAATGGATTTTAGTAAGGTGTTTGATAAGGTTCCCCATGGTAGACTAATGGAAAAAGAAACACCGACGAGGGTAGAGGCCATGTCGGATTTGGTGCTCCGCAACAAGCCAGGACAGGTGTCAGATCTCGCGGTGGGAGAGCACTTTGGTGAAAGTGATCACAGCTGCCTCACATTTAGCATAGCATTGGAGTGGGAAAGGAGCAGTTACAGAGGGAAGATATTTTACTGGGGAAAAGGCAATTATGAAGCTATCAGGTGGGAGTTAGTAAGTGCAAGCTGGTAGCAATTGTTTCACATAAATGGCTCAGCAGACATGTTGAGACTATTTAAGAAACAGTTGTTGCGAGTGATGCACGACCTTGTGTCTCTGAGACAAGTAAGAAGGAGTAAGATGGAGGAAGCTGAAAATGTGTTGCTGGAAAAGCGCAGCAGGTCAGGCAGCATCCAAGGAACAGGAGAATCGACGTTTCTGGCATAAGCCCCTTGGATAACGAGACTGAGGATCTTCTTATCAAAAAGTAGAAGGCAGCTTACGTAAGGTGGAGGAAGCAAGGATCTCGCACAGTTTGACAGCATTACAGGCTTGCTACAAAGGAACTCAGAAATGGACTGAGCAGAGCCAGTAGGGGGCACGATAAAGATTTGGTAAAAAGTAAAAGGGAGAATCCAAAGGCGTTTTACTCATACGTGAGGAAGATGAGAATGATCATGGAGAAGATAGGGCCGATCAGGGATAGCGGGGCGAACTTGTGCGTGGAATCTGAGCAGATCGTGGAAGCCCTAAATGATTTTTTGCTTCGTTGTCACCAAGGAAAGGGAACTTGTTGTAAATGATAACTTAGAAGAGCTGGTATAGAGACTTGACCAGATCAAGATTGATGAAGGTGATGTGCTAGAAAGTTTGGAAAACATTAAGATCGCAAAGTCCCCAGGGCCAGAACAGATTTATCCGAGGCTGCTCCGGGAAGCGAGAAATAAGGTTGCTGAGCCATTGACGAGGATATTTACCTCCTCCTTCTCTACAGGAGTCATACCGGAGAATTGGAAGGAGGCGAATGTCGTTCCTATTTTCAAGAAGGGTAATAGGGAAATCCCTGGCAATTACAGGCCAGTCAGTCTTACGTCTGTTGTCAGCAAAGTTTTGGAAATAATTCTGAGGGCTAAGGTTTATGACTATTTGTCAAAGCATAGTGTGATTAAAGACAGCCAGCATGGGTTTGTGAGGGGCAGGTCATGCCTCACAAAATCTTATTGAGTACTTTGAGGAGGTGTCAAGACTGGTCGACGAAGGTCGAACAGTGGATATGGTGTATGTGGACTTCAGCAAGGCATTTGATAAGGTTCCCCATGGTAGGCTCATTCATAAAGTCAGGAAGTACAGTATACAGGGAGATTTGGCTATCTGGATTCAGAATTGGCTGGCTGACAGATAGCAGAGAGGGATTGTATATGCCTGGAGGTCAGTGTTGAGTGGAGTCCCGCAGGGCTGTGTTCTTGGACCTCTGTTCTTTGTAGTTTTTATAAATGACTTGGATGAGGAGATTAAGGGGTGGATTAGTAAATTTGCAGATTACACAAAGGTTGGAGGTGACGCCGATAGTACAGAGGGGTCCTGCAGGCTGCAGTGCAACATAGACAGGATACAGAGCTGGGCTGAGACATGGCAGATGGAGTTCAAGTTGGATAAATGCGAAGTGATGCAACTCGAAGGATGGAAGGATGAACTCGAATGCTGAATATAGGATTAAAGACAGTATTCTTGGTAGTGTGGAGAAACAGAGGGATCTGTGTATGCATGTACATCGATCCCTCAAAGTTGCCATCCAACTGGATAGTGTTGTTCAGAAGATTTATGGTGTTTTGGCTTTTATTAACAAGGGGGAACGAGTTTAAGAGCGACGAGGTTTCACTACAGCTCTAAAAGTCCCTGGTGAGACCACACTTAGAATATTGTGTTTAGTTCTGGTCGCCCTACTATAGGAAGACACAGAGGCTTTGGAGAGGGTGCAAAGAAGGTTTACCAGTATGCTGTCTGGACTGGAGGGCTTGCCTTATGAAGAAAGGTTAATAGATAGAGTCAAATAGCCAGAGACCTTTCCTCAGGGCAGGATTAACTGGTACGAGGAGTCATAGTTGGAAGGTATTAGGATGAAGGTATAAAGGAGATGTCAGAGGTAGATTCTTTCCGCAGAGACTTGTGAATGCATGGAATGCGTTGCCACCTGTGGTGGTGGAAGCAGTCATTGGGGACATTTAAGCGACTGCTAGACACGCACATGGATAGCAGTGAGTTGAAGGTTGTGTAGGTTACGTTTCTATATTTTGCATTAGGATTAAATTTCGGTACAACATCGTGGGCCAAAGGGCAAGTTCTATGTTGTACTTTTGTATGTTCTATTTCTAAAGTGAAGTCACATGGTGTTCAGGGTGTTCTAGCTAGGTGAATAATGAACTGCCTGAGCAACAGGAGACAGAGAGTAGTCGTTGAAGGGAGTTTCTCGAAATGGAGAAGAGTGACCAGTGGTGTTCCACAGGGGTCAGTATTGGGATCACTGTTGTTGTAATATACATAAATGATCTGGAAGAGGGCACTGTTGGTATGATCAGCACGTTTGCAGATGACACAAAGATTGGTGGAGTAACAGAAAGCATAACGGACGGGCAGAGAATACAGGAGGATATAGATAAACTGGAGAGTTGGGCGTAAGAGTGTCAGATGGGTTTCAATTCAGTCAAATGTGAGGTGATGCATTTTGGCAAGACAAATTCTAGAGCGAATTATACAATAATTAGAAGAGTCTTGGTCAGGGAGATCTGGGAGTATAGGTCCATTGTACCCTGAAGGTTGCTTCACAGGTGGATTGAATGGTCAAGAAGGCATATAGTATGCTTGCCGTCATTAGACGGGGTATTGAGCATAAGAGCTGGCAAGCCATGCTAAAATTGGACAAGACATTGATTCAGCCTCATTTAGAATGTTGTGTACAGTTCTGGTCGCCACATTACCAAAAGGATGTGGACGCTTTGGAGAGGGTGCAGAGAATGTTTACGTGCATGTTGACTGGTATGGAAGGTGCGAGGTAAGAAGAGAGGCTGAGTAGGTTAGATTTATTTTCATTAGCAAAAAGGAGATTGAGGTGGGACCTGATTGAGGTTTACAAAATCATGAAGGGTACTGACAATGTTGAAAGAGAAAAGCTTTTTCCCTGTGTGATTGATTCAATAACGACAGGTCACGTTTTCAAGTTGAGAGGTGGAAAGTTTAAGGGGGATACACGTAGCAAGTACTTCATACAGAAGGTGGTGGGTGTTTGGAATGCGTTGCCAGCAGAGGTGATAGAGGCAGGCACTGTAGATTCATTTAAGATGTGTCTGGAGAGATGCATGAATAGGTAGAGAACAGAAGGATACAGATACTTAGGAATTGACTGACAAGGTTAGACAATACCTTTGGATTGGCTCAGGCTTGGAGGGCCGAAGGCCCTGTTCCGTGGCTGTTAACTTTCTTTGTTATTTGTTCTTTTACTCGCCCTCTAACCATCTCCCTCTCGTGTCTAAATCTGTTAATCTCTGTTTCACCATCTACCTTTTTGAAGAGATTTTATCCTTTCAAAAAATCCCATAATTTACTCCTTCCCACAAGTACCTGTCACAAATCGATTCACCGATGTGCCGCTTTGGTTAAACTTTGTCCCATCCTGTTCCTTTCTGCTTGTCCTCGGCCAGATTCCCCATGCTGGTCTGATGCTTCAACTTTTCTCCTTTTACCTTTGGCTTTGGAAAGCTCCTTTGACTTGAACCCTGTCCCTGCATCCTCTTTTTCAGTTTAAAGCCCTGTCCATAAGCCTACCAACATGATTGGCCAGGACACTGATCTCAGTACGATTCCAGTGGTACCAAATACATTATTCATTTTTAATTCACGAATTGAATATGGGTGTCTCTGGCTGATCAGACTTTGGCTCAGCTGGCACTACCCTTCACCTGAGTATCTTGCTCGGCCATGTCAGAGGCAATTGAGAGACAAACTCAATCAGGCTGCAAGTACATCGCGCAGACCATGTGAGGATGTGCAGATGTCGTTCTCTAAAGGACAAGTGTTTGCATTTTTTCTACATCGACAATATTATGATACTTATTGATGGTTTGTTAATCACTAATTTTAAATTTAGTGATTTCAAATTTCACCATTTCAGATGGTGGGAATCAAGCCTGTCTCCCCTGAACATTAGCTGAGGGTTTCGATATTTGATCTAGAAATAATGCCGCTCAGCCATCACAAAGCAAAACCCGCTCTTACTACATGATTGTGTGATCCTAAAATCTTCCAGCACTCTGGTGATATCACTCGGTATCTCTCCATGAGGTATCCATCAATGTAAGGGTCACATTGATGCCCCTGTCAGCGCCTCTCGCTCCTGCAGCTATTCCAGACCTTGAGCCAACTGAAGTCTTCACTCCAGAGAGATGAGGCAGCAAAGGCCAGGGATGGAGACTGGGATTTTCCAGATATCTGTGGGAGTCAGTGCCATTCTCCATGTGTAACCGTCACTTCGTCAGTTTAATTTCCCATTTTGTCTATGTCACTGTCTCCTGCAGGTACTCAGGAAGTTCCTGACTCAATGAACTTCCCAAGTGCTCGGTGTCTCGTCCATCACCTTATTGAAGATAGTTGGTAAACCAGAGAGAAAAAGGGTAGGGAGATCTGGAGCCTTCAATAAATCCTGCAGTGAGGTAAGATCACTCACAATGTTCAGAGCAGAGAGCAGTGAGAGAGCTCCAAACATCGGCTAACAAGACATGACGCATATACATTGCTGGAGGGGGAGTAGAGTACAGACACACCTCTGGCTCAATCACCACGTCTACTTAAACTTATGTTGTACTGAGGCAGCTTGGAAATTCACAGTTCTCAATCCAGGCCTGTGCTGTCATAGTGAGCATCATTACAACAAAGGCCTCACATGAAAGGGTAGGAATGCTGCCTGGGATCTTTCTGTTCCGTGTTCCATCTGTAACAGTACATCTAGGTCATGTCTCATAGACCACTGTCTTCAATAACGTGTAACTCCGATATCAGTTCCAGTCCCTATAATCTCCTCCCTTCCCTATAGTCCCTTCACATATTTGAAACGTACTGCGTTCCAGATTACCATCCCTATCGTTGTAACTTGGTACAGTGTCTACAACATATTTTATCTCGGTACTCGCCTCCTCTTTAACTGGATACAAAGTCATGCAGCATGGAAACAAAACCTGTGGTCCAACTCATCAATGTTTCCTAAACTGAATGAGTCACATTTGACTGCAATTGACCCTTACCTCTTCAAACTTTCTCCTCTCAATCTCCCACAACAAATGTCTTTTCCATGTTGCAATCGTGCTTGTTTCTCCCATATGCCCCTGGTAGTATGTTCCATCTCTACACCATCCTCTGTGGATAACGTTACCGCTCAGCACCCTATTTAAATTCAAAGTTTGTGAGAAGATTTGTAGCTCGGGTGCTCGTTGCTGTGATTCTGTTCGCCGAGCTAGAAGTTTTTGTTGCAAACGTTTCGCCCCCTGTCTAGGTGACATCCTCAGTGCTTGGGAGCCTCCTGTGAAGCGCTTCTGTGGTGTTTCCTCCGGCATTTATAGTGGCCTGTCCCTGCCGCTTCCGGTTGTCAGTTTCAGCTGTCCGCTGTAGTGGCCGGTATATTGGGTCCAGGTCTATGTGTTTGTTGATGGAGTTTGTGGATGAGTGCAAAACTTCTAGGAATTCACTGGCTGTTCTTTGTTTCGCTTGGTTTCGCTTGGTAGTGTTGTCCCAGTCAAATTCATGTTGCTTGTCGTCTGCGTGTGTGGCTACTAGGGATAGCTGATCGTGTCGTTTCGTGGCTAGTTGATGTTCGTGGATGCGGATCGTTAGCTGTCTTCCTGTTTGTTCGGCCATGCATGGTTTTATAAAACTATACAAGGTCGCCCCATAGCCTCCTCTGCCCAAGGGAAATATTTAGGACAATGTTACAAATATCTCCAGCTTATGTATCAACAAATTCCACTTTCACTATCCACTTTCAATGAACAATGTAACCCCTTGATCTCTTTCTGTTCGACAGCATTGGCTAGAGCCCTTCCATTAACTGTGTTCTCTTTGGTTTGTCTTAACAAAATCCAACAGCTGAGTTAAACTCCACCTTTCATTCCATGGTCCACTGACCCAGTTGTTCAAGATGCCCTTTGATAACCGTATTCACTGTCCACTACAACATTAGTTTTATCATCCACAAACTTACTAATAATGATTCCGATATGCTTAAGAAAATCATTTATGTATATCATGCACATTAATGGACCCAGCCCCGATCATTATGGCTTGGTGCTGATCACAGGGCTCCAGTCTGACCAACAACCGTCTCCCACCACCCTCTGTCTCCAACTGTCAAGCCAATTTTGTATCCAGTGCGCTCGCTCTCCCTCATCCCATGTGATCTAACCTTACGAACCAGAATATCACGCTAAATACTGTCAAAGACCCTGCTGACGTATGCAACGTATGGTCAACACTTCAACAAAAGCAATCAAGTTAGTGAGACCTGACGTTTTCTGCACAAAGCTGTGCTGACTATCTTTCAGCAATTCTTGCCTTTCCAAATGAACTTGACTCCAGTTTGGTAGAATCACTTCCACAACTTACCCACCACTGACATTGAGCTAATTGGTCGTTAGTTCCCCGGCCTGACAGTGCAGTCTTTCTTTAATATTGGAATAAATCCATGTTCTTGTCATAGAGCCATGCAGCATGGAAACTGACCCTTCGGTTGATACAAAACATAATCTAAAACTAAATTCGTCCCACCTGCCTTTGTTGGCCCATATCCCTCCAAACGTTTCCTGTCCATCTACTTATCCAAATCTCTTTTAAAAGTTTTTGTTGTACCCACATCCACCCCTTCCTCAGGAAGTTCATTCCACACTCAACCCACCCCCGTGTAACAATTTGCCCCTCATGTTGAACATTTCTCTCTTCTAATCTTAAAAATGTGGTCCCTCCCCTTGAGAAGAGTCAACTATCGTTTCATAGATATATATCGCTCTTTTCTTTTCATAAACTTTCATAACATCAAGTCTCAACTTCTAGGCTCCAGTGAACAAAAAACGCATCCTATCCAACCATTTTACAAGGTCAAGCCATCCATACACAGCAATATCCTGGTAAATGTCTTCTGAACCCCCTGAAGTTTAATGATATCCTTCCTATAAATGGGGGACCAGTACTGGGCGGAGTATTGCAAAACGGGCCTTGTCAATATCCATACAATCTCAACATGCCATACTGATTTTAATCCTCGTGGTCCTTTTCCATTCGTCATTTTCCTTACTCACTTAAAGTGATACACAGCAATTATGGGAATCCAAAACTACCAATTTGTGCCACGGTGGATAAGAAAGGGAGGGTGAAGGCATCACTTTGTCTGGGTTCTGATGCAGAACTCAGCGGGGCAGACCTCTTGGATCGCTGTCATCTAGGATCTTCCCCGAAAAATCACGTTTAATGAACTTCTTTTGAAATGGTTTGAAGATGTTTCTTGTGGGCAGAGACAATGGAGACCCAGTAGATGTGATCTAGTTGAATATTCAGGTAGCTGTGTAAGAGCTCAGACAGTGAGTGGTGAATAAAACTAACCAAAGTGGTTCAGGAGGAACATTTGGGAATGAAAAGGTAAACGTGAAGTTGGCCTTCATTTAAAGAGAAATGGAATGTAGAATTAAAAGCGGTCTGCGCAGACTGCATGGAATTTGGATGAGATTTTACCTGTGTTCTGCACTGTTTCGAAGAATGAGAGGTGATTACTGGGAAGCTTACGAAATTCACACACAGGGGACTGACTAATACAGGGACATGGAGATGTGCAGCACACAGGGTAGGGAGAATCCCAGGATATTCTACAAAAACATCAAATAGAGCAGAATAACCAGGGAACAATTAGACTCATTTCGAAACCAAGGGGGCAATTTGTGCGTGAAGCTAAAGAACGTTCTTTGATTGACAGCTTCCTATCCATTTTACTTGGGAGGAGGAGGATACAAAATTCGAGAAGATGCATTGTGAAGCTTTCGAACAGATGGATGTAAGATGCAAGTTGGGATTTATGATATTGGATTGTGTAAAGCCCAGATGAGTAGTACCTCCGGCTGCTGTTGGAGACAAAAGCGGAAATGATCTGACCCGAACGGTTAAGCTGCATCTGACCACAAGGACAGTGGTACAGGACTGGAAAACAGCTAATGTGGTCCTACATTACAGGAAGGATGATGGGGATAGACCAGTGTCTGGTCGTGTACAATATGGAGCAGAGCGGCGAATCGTATTATTTGTAGTATTCATAAATGATGCAGATGTAAATATGGAGTGGGGTGGGAGGAGAGCGATTAGTAAGTTTATGTTTGACACAAAGGTTGGCTGGGAGGTTGGCAGTAAGGGGGATGGCCGTATGTTACAGGAAGTTACAGATGGAATGGTCAGATGGGCAGATCAGTGGCAGATGGAATGTAATCCTGAAAATTATGAGGTGATGTATTTTGGAAGAAGGAACCAGAGAGGGGAGGACTCAATAAATGGTAGAACACTAGGAAGCTTAGCTGGTGCATCTCCACAAATCCTTGAATGTTTTTAGTAGGGTGAAAGGTTAGTTAAGAAAGCACACAGGTCTCCAGGCGTAGTGTTTATTCATCGAAGCGTACATAATATGAGCCAAACATGCCATTGGTTAGCCATACATAGAATATTGTGTGCATTTCGGGGAGCCACGTTGCAGCAAGTACGTGAATGAAATGGAGGGCATACAGAGGAGAATCACCAGGATGTTCATTGAGATGTAGCGTATCAGCTATGGAGAAAGGATGGGTAAGCTCGGGTTGTTCACATTGGAACAGAAAAGTCTGAGGGGAACTAGATTCAGAGGGATAAGATTACGATGGACATGGGCAGGATGGATCGACAGCAGTTGTTCCTTTTAGTGAATGGGCCAAGAAAAAGGGAGCCCACGTTTGAAGTAAAAGACTTGAGTTTCAGAGGGGATTGAAGATTATATTTCACCCAGAGGGTGTTGAGGTCCAGAATAAACTTTCTGAGAAGGGGAGTTGTCGTGTGTCACCTCACAATCGTTAAAACGTACTTGGACCAGCACTTGAAGTCTCAGAACATTCACGGCGTGTTGGAAATTGGGAATAATGTAGATCGTGCTGTATTTCTGATGGTGCAGAGTCTCTACTTCCGTGATTGTATGATTTCGGTCAAAAGCCCTTCATCAGGAAAAGAGGCAGAGTGCCTGAAGGGTGGAGAGATAAATAAGAGGAAGTTGGAGGTGGGGAGAAAGTAACATAGAGTAGTTGCAGTGGGAGAGGGACTCGCCGAGATTCTTGTAGAGAGAGGAGTTAAACTTCTTCAAGGCCGGCAGCTCTATTCCTGATGAAGGGCTTTTGCCCGAAACGTCGATTTTCCTGCTCCTCGGATGCTGCCTGATCTGCTGTGCTTTTCCTGCACCACTCTAATCCAGAATGTGGTTTCCAGCAACTGCAGTCATTGTTTTTAACTTGTGGATTTTAACCCTACTGCAAATCCTCTTGCAAGGATGCCTGCCTTGAAGAAGTTTTCCTCCTCTCTCTACAAGAGAGTAATGGAGTTGGGGGAAACAAATGGACATGGCTTCAGTACGGCACAGCTAGCAGGCAACAGTCAGTGGAATGTTTTACTCTTTACAGGATAAGGTGCACTTTACAGGATAAATACAAGAAATTGCAGGGCAAATGTTTCACATTTAGCCTCAAAACAGCACAATTTTGAATGATGTGAGAATATGGAAAAAGAAAATGAAAGGTATAGCTGGAAGAGAGTCCATGGGTCCTGAGTCAGCTCCTCACCATCGGCAACGCCTGCACCTCTCATCCCTCTACAACAGCTTCATCACCATCTACGCTGGACCCCAACAACATCGAAGTTGCTGATTCTCAAGCGCCATCTTTGCCATTAGGCTGATACACCTCCATCACTGCCACATCGCCACCTGTGCCAGACCCTCCAATGTAAGAGTCATGTTTCTTACTGCTGCGCCGACCTCATCGGTATTACCATGATGCCGTGACACCATCCGCTTCATCACCACCAGCGAACCCAACAATGAAGTCTCCGATACTCAGGCATCATCTTTTGCTGCTGGGCCCTATCTCGCGCTCATTGTTTCTGCCAATGTAGCAGCTACCAATTCCAAGTCCTGTGCTTGTTCCAGAAAAGTAGGTAGGGATTCACTCTCCTCCTGACTGGGCCCAGCTCGGGGTCTACTTCTTGGGCCAGACTTGAGACCTCTCATGAGCCACTCCCTGAGTCGTCTCAAAGTCCCGATATTGCGCTCTCGCCACTGCCGATGATGGCCCAGCTACAAGGTCAGTAAGTTACAGAGAGAAAAGCAGGGGGAGAAAATCCAACAAAGGAAACAGGTCAGAGTGGACAACGTCCAGCACAGGAGCCCTTAGACTGGAAACACCGAAATAAAATGCTACTTTTATTGGGCACGAAGGCTCGTGAAATATCACAAGGGAGCGGGGCTTGGGCCCCAGCTATTCCAAATACTAGCAAACATTTGGTTGAGGGATCCAAGTACAATATTTCCCACCCTACTGACAGCACTAAACCATGTTGGGATGAACCAGGTGAGGAGTACGTAGAAAAGCTCCAAGGTGATTTAGACAAGTGGAGTGAATGTGTAAATATGAGGCAGATGGAGATCAGTGTGGGTCATTGTGACGTACTGCACGTTGTTGGAAATATAGAACAACGGCCTACCATTTGGAAAGGGATTGGTTGAAACATATTGATATATCAAGGGACTTACGCAGCTTTATTTGTTTCCTTCTGCACAGACCTCCGAGATCCATGCAGGGCAGTGAGTTCTGAATCCAGGAGTCAATACTGGGAATGGCATTGGCACTCTGACCAGCGTAAACAGACCCACAAAGTGGTTAGCTGTAACATTGAAAGGGGTTAGGATCACCCCGTACACCAGTCACAGCAAGCAATATTGCTGGAGCAGAAAGCAGTGAGGAAGATAAGTTGTGTGTTGATCTTCATTTCAAGGGGATTTGAAGACAGAAGTAACGGTGTCTGACTGCAGCTCTACAGGTCCTTGGTGAGATCTCATCTAGAACATTGTGCACTAGTGCGTGCAGTTTTAGTCTCCTTACGTAATAAAGGACCAACCTGACATTGAGGGGGAGTAGCGAAGGATGACCAGACCGATCTCTGGGGTGACAGGCTTGTGGGATCAGAGTTTGGGTCGACTGGCCCTGTATTCTTGGGCTTTAGGAAAATGAATGGAGATCTCAGCGAAATATATAAAACTCTGACAGGGCGAGAAACATTGAAATCAGGGATAATAATTCCCCAGGCAGGTACGTCTAAAACAAAGGGAAACAGTATTAGGTACGGTCAGACCACTTTGCATTAAAATGGCCTTGTTAGCCAAAGATAGTATAAATGTAGCTGAGAGAAGGTTTGATGAGGACTCAGCTACTGAGTTGGTGTGGGCTGAGGTTAGAAATAGGAGAGGAGAGGTCGCACTTCTTGAAGTTTTTTTGTAGGCCTCCGCAGAGTTCCAGTGAGGTGGACGAGAGATTGAGCAACATTATTCTGCGCAGGAGTGAAAGGAGCAGGGTGGTAATTATGGGGAACTTTAAGCTACCCAACAATGATTGGAAGTGTTATAGCTGTAGTACGTCGGATGGATCAGTTTTTGCTCAATGTGTACTGGAGTGTTTCCTGAAACAGTATATCGAAGGGCCGATAAGAAGTGAGGCCACACTGGATCTGGTGCTTGGTAATGATCCAGCCAGTTTTTTGATTTGTTTGGAGAGAGTGAACATAATTCAGTTACGATGGAAAGGGATAGGTACATGCCATAGGTCAAAGTGTTATTGATAGGGCAAGGCCAATTATAATACGATTAGGCAAGAATTAGGATGCATAGAATTGGGTAGCAAAATGCAGGGGATGCAGATAATCGAAATGTGGATCTGGGTTAAGGAACAGATATTGTGTGTCCTTGATAGGTATGTCCCTGTCAGGCAAGGAGGAAATGATAAGGTAAGGGAACCCTAGTTTACTGCAGAACTTGCATCTCTTGTTAAGAAGTAGATAGAAGCTTATGTGTTGATGACGCAAGATGGTACACATGGGGCGATGGAGAGTTACAGATCAGCTTGGAAGGATTAAAAGAGAGCGTTAAGAAGAGCAAAGCGAGGACACGAGCAACCTTTAGTAAATAGAATAAAGGAGAACGCTAAAGCTTTCGATAGGTATATGAGGAATAAAAGGATTATTAGGGTAGGAATAGGGCCAGTCAAAGACAGAAATGGGAAGTTGAGTGTGGACCCTGTGGAGATCGGAGCGGTGGTAAATGAACATTTCTCCTTGGTGTTCACTCAGGAAAAGGAGAGCATTGTGGAGGCGAAGAATGAGGTACGAGACATTAGACTAGAAATGACCGAGGTTAGTTATGCACAGGTGTTATTAATAGTAAAAGGAGTCAAAGTAGACAAGTCCCCTTGGCCGGATGGGATTTATTCGAGGATTCTCTGGGAAGCTAGGGAGTTAATAGCAGAGCCTTTGGTTTTGATATTTGATCCATCATTGTCTACACGTTTAGTACCTGAGGACTGGAGGATTGCAAATGTTGTGCCCTTGTTCAAGAAGGGCAGCAGAGATAACCCAGATAATTATAGACCAGAAAGTCTTACTTCTGTTGTCGGAAAGGTTTTGGAAAGGATTATGAGAGATAATATTTTTTGTCATCTATCAAGCAACAATTTGCTTTCAGATAGTCAATATGGTTTCGTCAATGGCAGGTCATGACGCATACACCTTAGTGATTTTTTGAGAAGGTGCCCATGCACGTAGATGAGGAGAGCGCAGTTTACGTGGTATACTTGGACTTCAGTAAAGCCTTTGATAAGATTCCACATGGTAGGATGATGGAGAAAATGCAGAGGTATGGAATTGAGAGTGATTCAGCAGTTTGGATTAGAAAATGGCTTTCTGGAAGAAGGCAGTGAGTGGTGGTTGATGGAAAATATTCAGTCTGGAGTCCAGTTACTAGTGGTGAGCCACAAGGGTCTGTTTTAGGACCACTGCTGTTTGTCATTTTTATAATTGACTTACATGTAGGCATAGGTGTATGGATTAGTAAATTTGCAGATGACACTAAAGTAGGTGGAGTAGTGGGCAGTTTGGAAAAATGTTACAGATTGCAGGGAGACTTGGATAATCTGCAGAATTGGGCTGAGAGGTGGCAAATGGAGTTCAATGCAGCTAAATGTGAGGTGATTTGGGAAGAATAACAGCAGGGCAGGGTACTGGGTCAATGGAAAGATTCTTGGTAGTGTGGATGTGCAGAGGGGTGTTGGAGTCCGTGTGCATAGATCCCTGCAAGTTGCCACCCAGGTGAATAGTTCTGTGAAGAAGGCATACGGACTGTTAGGTCTTATTGGAATAAGAATTGAGTTCCAGACCCACAAAATCATGCTACAACTACACAAAACGCTGGTGCGGCCACACTTGGAATATTGTGTACAGTTTTGGTCGCCTCAGTACAGAAAGGACGTGGAAGCATTGGAAAATGTGCAAAGGAGATTTACCAGGATGTTGACTGGTCTGGAGGGAAGGTGTTATGAGGAAAGGCTGAAAGATCTGGGTCTGCTCTCATTGGAAAGAAGAAGGCTAAGGGGGGATTTGATAGAGACTTACAAGCTGATCATAGGATTAGATAG
Source organism: Chiloscyllium plagiosum (assembly GCF_037043375.1). Lineage (NCBI taxonomy): Eukaryota > Metazoa > Chordata > Chondrichthyes > Orectolobiformes > Hemiscylliidae > Chiloscyllium > Chiloscyllium plagiosum. Next base: position 53,237,167 of record NW_028270183.1, read on the forward strand.
GGTAGACAGTGAAAGACTATTTCCTAGGATGATGACGTCAGCTTGTACGAGAGGGCACGACTACAAATTGAGAGGTGATAGATTTAAGATAGATGTCAGAGTCATGTTCTTTATGTTGGGAATCGTAAGGAAGTGGAATGTCCTAACTGCTAAGGTAGTCAACGCAACCGCATTAGGGAGATTTAAACAATCCTTAGATAAGCACATGGATGATGATGGGATAATGTAGGGGGAACGAGCTGAGAACAGTTCACAGGTCGGCACAACATCGAGGGCCGAACGGCTGTTCTGCGCTGTATTGTTCTATGTTCTAATCTGCACTCAGAGACTGGTGTAGCTGGGATATTCTCTCCAACATAAGTCTGTGGAAACCAAGGCACTAAATATAAATCAGGATTTCTCGACAGTAAAAGAATGGCGATACTAGGCTTATGGTGTGGCGATAGAGGATCAGTTACTATTGAATTTAATGGGGTAGAAAATTCTACTACTGCAGTTCCTGTTTATATTTTTCCGATGGTTAATCACATTAAAGGATATGTGCATTGAGCGGGAAAATTGTATTGAGGAGATGTTTGAACGTGATCTGGAATGGGGAAGGCTCATTGTGTTGAATGACCTATTCCTTTCCCGATGTTTCTGTGCAGTCTGTGAGAAAGCTGCGTAAATGTCACAAACTCTCAAATGTTAGGAATGAGGTTGCAAGTTTAACAGAATTGTGTTTCCCGTTCCCTTTTCCGATATCGAGGCTGGTATCGGGTGTTCTGTCCGGTTTTATCCTTTAAGACCCCGGAGCAGTTTGATACAATTGAGTGCTTGCTTGGCAGTTTCAGAGACCATTGAAGAGTCTATAATATGTCTGTGTGCGTGGAGTCACTTTTAGATTTGAACAGGAAAGCACCAGAGATTCACTTCCTGAAATTACAATGGGGAGTAAAATTGGTGTTTACAATTAACGGCGGCTTCAGGTTCACTGCTACTGACACCAGAATTTTGATCTCGATATTTTATTAATTGTTTTAACTTCCACCAGTTGCCTGAGCATTAGCCTGGTTTGAATTACTAATCCAGTGCCATTTCAACAACAGCACTATCAGAAATCACACTGATCAGGTTATTTGTGTGCTGCTTGACAACTCTGACAAAAAAAAACTACCACCAATTTGACTGTCGTGATGGCACTGAGGGTGTGATTATTGGTCAGATTGCAGTTATCCTCCTCTTAGGTGGATTGAACATAGTTGAGTAATTTTCCACATTGCCAGGCAGATGTCAGAGTTGGAGATGAATGAAACAGTTTTCCCAGGGACACAGCTTAATGTGCAGCACAAATTTCCAGTCCTATTGCAGGCAATGATGTCAGGGCCCATCGTCTTTTACCATATCTACTGTGTTCAGATTTTTTTCATGTCACGTGTAGCGAATTGAATTGGTTTCCTCCGGTTTCCACCCACAATCCAAAAAGTGTGCAGATTAGGTGAATTGGCCATGCTAAATTTCCCTTTGTGTGAGGTGAAGGGGTAAATGTCTGCGAGGGTTGCCATCCGCAGGTCGGTGTGGACTTGTTGGGCCGAAGGGCCTGTTTCGACACTGTGGTAATCCAATTTGTCACATTCCTGAAAACCTTTTAACATATTCTACGATTCTCTGAGAATCCAGAGGCGAGATTGCAGAGCATTTGGCTTTACTCTTTATATCATCATTGTGTACAGGAATAGTGACAGAGGACTGGACCACAGCAAATGTTCCCTTGTTCAAAAAGGAGAGCACAGATAACCCTGGTAATTATAAAACCGTGAACCTTATTTCTGTTGTGGGCAAAGTGTTGGAAACGATTATAAGAGATAGTATTTAGTACCATTTAGAGGAGAATAAGTTGGTTAGGGATAGTCAACACGGTATCGTGCAGGGTAGCTGGGGCCTCAGAAACCTTACTGGGTTCAATGATTAGGTGACCAAACATGTATACGGATTTCAGTAAGGCGTTTGTTAAGGTTCCCCCGGTATGCTATTGCACAAAATACGGAGGCATGGGACTGAGGGTGATTGAGAGGTTTGGATCAGAAATTGGCTGAAAGAAGAGAATGGTGGTTGATGGGAAACGTTCATCCTGGAGTTACATTGCTTGTGGAGTACCACAAGGAACTGTTTTGGTGACATTTTATAAATTATATTTTATGAGGTCATAGAAGGGTGAGTTAGCCAATTTGCGTAGGATGCCAAGTTCGCTGGAGTTGTGAACAGTGCTGAAGGATTTTGCAAGTTATAGAGGGGAATAGATAGCTGCAGAGCTAGACTGACACGTGGAAAATACAGCTTACTGCGGGAAAGAGTGAGATGATTCACTTTGGAAATGCAACAGGAATAAATTGTACTGGGGTAATGGTAATTTCTTGGCAATGTAGATGAACAGAGAAATCTCGGTGTTCATGCACAGTGATCCCTGAAAGTTGCCGATCAGGTTGATAGGGTTGTTAAGAAGGCATATGGTGTGTTAGCTTTTTTTGTAGAGGAATTGAATTTCGGAGTCACGAAGTCATGCTGCACCTGTACAAACTCTGCTGTGGCTTCACTTGGAGTATAGTTTACCGTTCTGGTCACCACGTGACAGGAAGGGTGGGGAAGCTTTGGAAAGGATGCAGAAGAGATTTACTAAGATCTTTCTTGGTATGGAGAGAAGGCCTTGTGAATAAAGGCTGAGGGACTTGAGGTTGTTTTCGTTAGGGAGAAGAAAGATGAGAGATGATTTAATTAAGCTAATTGGTGGATTCGATGGGATGGGCATCCTTTTTCTTTGGATGGTGATGGCTTGCATGAGGAGACATAGTTTTAAACTGAGGGCTGATAGCTATAGGGCAGATGTCAGAGGTAGTTTCTTTACTCAGAAAGTAGTAGCGGCATGGAACGCCAACAGTAGTAGACTCGCCACCTTTAAGGGCATTCAAATGGTCATTGGATAGACGTATGGATGAGAATGGAATAGTGTAGTTTAGATGGACTTCAAATTGGTTCCACAGTTGGCGCAACATCAAGGGCCAAAGTGCCTGAACTGCGCTTTCATTTTCAATGCTCTATATTCATCCGAATCTCTTCCCATAGAGTAGTGCCATCTTCTGTGTTTTAAGTGATTGTGCTTCCTTGATTATGAACTCGGTAGTGTCAATGACGCCAGCCTTATGTAGTTTTACTTCCTGATGTTTGAAGATCCATATTGGACAGGCCTATTGAGTAGCTTTGATACACATCTTTGAAACTTGCTCAAAACTAGAAATTCCTGGAGAAATTAAGCAGGTGTGGCAGCATTGTGGAATGAAAACAGAGTTAATCGTTTCGGTTCAGCAACTCTTCGATAAAGCTCCAAGTCTGGTCAGCAAGTTTTGCTTCTGTTGCAGATTTCCCATATCAACAGTTATTTATTTTTTTTGAAAGTCTGTTCAGTGCCTGTTCATTTCTGGAGACACTCAGCAGGTCTGGCAGACTATGTGAGAGACAAAGAAGTAGAAATAACACTTCAAGTCGAGAGTGACCTTTCTTCAGAACTGAAAAGATTTTTAAATTGAGCTTTCTAATTTCTTGGCAGAAGTGGAGGAGTGTGACGGGAAACCGATGGTGTGGACGTGCAGTGCAAAAGACAAACGGGTTTTAATTGCAGTGAAAGAAAAATAAATATAAAACGGTTATAAATAAAGGTGTAAATGGGGGATATCGTTTCTCTGTATTGAGTGCAAATACAAACTAGACAATGTAATTGCGACTCCAGGAGGAAATAGGTTTGAAAAAAGAAATGGAGAAGAGCCATAATGGGGTTAGGCTGTGAAGTTATGGAATTGTATATTAACTCCAATAGGCTGTCACATACCAAAGTATAAACTGATCTTGGGTTGTGCTTTATTGGAACATTGCAGCACCCCAGAACTGAAATGTCAGCATGGCAGCAAGGTAGGTTATTGTAATGTGAAGCAATGAGAAGGTTAGTGTTATTCCTACAGACCAAGTGTTTCTCAATGCAGTCTCTGTTTCGTCTCCTGTTTCGTGATTCCTGAAGAAGGGCTTATGCCCGAAACGTCGATTCTCCTGTTCCCTGGATGCTGCCTGACCTGCTGCGCTTTTCCAGCAACACATTTTCAGCTCTGTTTCGTCTCCTCAACGTAAATGAGACTGCGTTGTGAACAGGAGACTGGATTGAAAGAGTACAAGTGAAATGCTCCTTTACGTGGAATTTCTGTGTTGCGTTGCTAAGAAGTAACAATTGAGTCCACAATCTTTTCAAATGCCCTGCTGTATTTCTTCTTATATGTAGACCACACAGTAGCATATCTACCGTAATAGCTTTATTCATGCTTTTTATACTTGGTTTGTAACCATTCTTTTACTCTACTTCCTTAAAATATATTTCCGATATTCTAACTATAGGGTCTGCTCCTGTCTGCTTCAAACTGATTTAATTTGTTTCAATCGCACTTGCAAGTCTGCTCTTTGGAATAGCGTTTATAAATTTAATTCTTACTATGCTGTAGATTAATCGAACAATTTTCAATATACTCCATAGCTTCCTTGCTATGATACTCTGTACCTCTGTCCATAAAACCAAGAATCCACTCATCTTTCTAAACAACAGTACCAACTCACCTGGCCATCATCGGGTTTATGTTTGCCAGTCCGACGGGACTCTCTCAGACTCCAGTGATATTTGAAAGATCACCAGCAATGCCTCTCCAATCTCCTTAGCTATCTTCATAGAACTATGAGGTGTAGTCTCTCTGGTCCGGATGATTGATCCGCCTTCAGATCTTTCAGCTTTCCCTGTACGTTGTCTTTAGTGATGGTCACTACACTCACCTCTGCGCCCTGACTCTCTCTGTCATGCTGCTAATGTCTTTCACCATGACGACTCATGCAACGTCCCTATTCAATTCCTCTGCCATTTCGTTGTTTCTCACAATTACATCTCCAGCCTGATTTTCCAAACTTTGCTCTTTCTCCCTCTCTTCCCTGTTATGTATCAAAAAACCTCATGCAATCTTATGTTATAATATTTACGAGGTTATTGACATATTTCATCTTCTCCTTCCTATTGAATTTTTAGTTGTATTTAGCTGGTATTTAAAGTCTTCCTCATCATCCTGATTACCAAAAATTCCTCACCACATTGTGTGGTTTCTCTTTGGGTTTCATGCTGTCCCTGACTTCCAATATCAGCCACGATTGTGTTGTCATTCCCTGAACATGCTTCTTATTTCTTGGAATGAATGTCAGTTGCCTCTCTGAATTAAACACATAAATTCCTGCTATTTCTGCTTCACCATCTTCCTTGCTCGGCTCCTTCTCCCATTAGCTCTGGACAGATCCGCTGTTGTGTCTTTCTCAAGATGTTCGTCAATAATAATCACATTCAACAGTGAGCAATGGGTATAAGCTGAAAGAGGGAGGTTTGAGAAATGGGACACGGAGAATAATTGGTGGATTTACTAATGAAATGCAAAGAGAGATATAGCGAGAATATGTGGATGAGGAGGTGTAAAAATGGAGAAATCTAGATTATCGACAGATCGAGATGTACTTCCCTATTTGTTTTGTCATGTGCTGTGTCCTTTCCACAGTATATGTACAACAGACTAATATGTGAAAATTCTAGGTCAACTGCGAGAACAGTTATCTCCAATAATATGACAGACATCAGCTTTTGACAGAATCCAGTCATATATATATTTTTTTCCCAGCAGAAAGTGGATTAATTGAAATAAAGTATGACAACAGAACTGCAATTTATAGAGTGCATCTGATAAGAATGAGAGTCTGGAGCAGGGAATCCCAGAAAGTGAGTGTGTGAGCGGATGGGCTGGGGGTCTAGATAATATTGAGAGAAGAGAAATATGACACCTCAGCTGAGTAGCAAGTAATGTTACAATATCATATAAGTTTTGCATATTTTATGATTCATATTTTGTTTACTCTATTTCCGTTGTTAATTCTGAATGTGTTGTGCACTTATGAACAATCCTATCTATCTGCACACGCACACTGATTAAACACTGTATATAAAATCATTTTCCTCCATTTCATTTCAAATTACCCTGAGTTGTTGACATTGTCACTCACTATCACTTCTTCCAAATATATTCTATTTATTTCACTACATTTTACTGTATTCCGTCTAACAAGAAGATATTTGAGACTGGAAGATAACATTTTACTCATCTCCAGTCTTCACAGCCAGTGTCTCCTCGACTTTTCTGTTTCCTAACAGAGGACACATCAATTCAGTCTCTGAACTTTTAATCCCATTAAACAAGGCAATTGTAAATGTAAGGTGCTGCACCAGATGACCTCCTGCCCAGAGAAAAAGACGGAAAGTATTCACCCTATCCATGACTTTCATGACATTATACCCTTCGATACGAGCCCCACTCAGTCTGCTATGCTTTAAAGAAAAAAACCAAGCTTGTCTACCTTCTCCCTATTACTCAGACCATTGAGTTCTGGAAACGTCCTTGTAAATTACGTCTGCACTCTCTAGTTGAATAACAGCTTTCCTATGGCATGGTGACCAAAACTGAACACAATACTCCAAGTGCGACCTCAGCATCGTCCTGTATAACTGTAACATAATTTCCAAACAACTATACTGAATGCCCTGGATTGATGAATGCCAGTGTGCCAAAGGCCTTCTTCATTTTACTGTCCCACCCCTCTCACCCACTCCAACCTCTCACCCTCGTACCCACCACTCTCACCCACTCCAACCTCTCACCCTCGGAGACTCTTACCTGCCCTCGACCTCTTCATAGCCAACTGCCGCTGCGATATTAACCACCACTTGAACTCCCCCACCCCTCTCACCCACTCCAACCTCTCACCCTCGGAACGCGCAGCACTCCACTCCCTCCGTTGCAACCCCAATCTCACTATCAAACCAGCAGACAAGGGAGGCGCGGTAGTAGTTTGGCGCACCGACCTTTACACCGCTGAGGCCAAACGCTAAGTCGCAGATACCTCCTCCTACCGTCCCCTTGACCATGACCCCACCCCCCACCACCAAACCATCATCTCCCAGACCATCCATAACCTCATCACATCGGGGGATCTCCCATCCACCGCCTCCAACCTCATAGTCCCACAACCCCGCACCGCCCGCTTCTACCACCTGCCCAAAATCCACAAACCTGACTGCCCCGGCCGACCCATTGTCTCCACCTGCTCCTGCCCCACCGAACTCATCTCTGCATACCTCGACACGGTCCTGTCCCCCTTAGTCCAAGAACTCCCCACCTACGTTCGGGACACCACCCATGCCCTCCACCTCCTCCATGATTTTCGCTTCCCCGGTCCACAACGCCTTATCTTCACCATGGACATCCAGTCCCTGTACACCTCTATCCCCCATCACGAAGGAGTCAAAGCCCTCTGCTTCTTCCTTTCCCGCCGTACCAACATGTACCCTTCCACTGACACCCTCCTTCGACTGACTGAACTGGTCCTCGCCCTGAACAACTTCTCTTTCCATTCCTCCCACTTCCTCCAAACGAAAGGAGTAGCCATGGGCACCCGCATGGGCCCCAGCTATGCCTGACTCTTCGTAGGATATGTGGAACGGTCCATCTTCCGTAACTACACTGGCCCCACTCCCCACCTTTTCCTCCACAACATCAATAACTGTATGGCGCCGCCTCGTGCTCCCACGAGGAGGTTGAACAGTTCATCCACGTCACCAACACCTTCCACCCCGACCGCAAATTCACCTGGACAGTCTCAGAATCCTCCCTCCCCTTCCTCGACCTTTCTATTTCTATCTCAGGCCACCGAATCAACACGGACATCTACTACAACCGACCGTCTCCCACAGCTACCTGGACTACACCTCCTCCCACCCTGGCCCCATTAAAAACGCCATCCCATTTTCCCAATTCCTTCGTCTCCGCCGCATCTGCTCCCAGGAGGACCAGTTTTCAAAAGGTACAACCCAGATGGCCTCCTTCTTCAAGGACCGCAATATCCCCCCAACGTGGTCAACGATGCCCTCCACCGCATCTCTTCCACTTCCCGCTCCTCCGCCCTTGAGCCTCGCCCCTCCAACCGCCACCAGGACAGAGCCCCACTGGTCCTCACCTACCACCCCACCAATCTTCATGTACAGCGTATCATCCACCGTCATTTCCGCCACCTCTAAACGGACCACACCACCAAGGATATATTTCCCTCCCCTCCCCATCAGCATTCCGTAAAGATCACTCCCTCCGTAACTCCCTCGTCAGATCCACACCCCCCACCAACCCAACCTCCACTCCCGGCACCTTCCCCTGAAACCGCAGGAGGTGCAAGACTTGCGCCCACACCTGCCCCCTCACCTCCCTCCAAGGCCCCAAAGGAAACTTCCATATCCGCCACAAATTCACCTGCACCTCCACACACATCATCTATTGCATCCTCTGCACCCAATGTGGCCTCCTCTATATTGGGGAGACAGGCCGACTATTTGCGGAGCGTTTCAGAGAACACCTCTGGGACACCCGGACCAACCAACCCAACCACCCTGTGGCTCAACACTTCAACTCCCCCTCCCACTCCACCAAGGATATGCATGTCTTTGGACTCCTCGATCGCCAGACCCCAACAACACGACGGTTGGAGGAAGAGCGCCTCATCTTCCGCCTAGGAACCCTCCAACCACAAGGGATGATTCGGATTTCACCAGTTTCCCCATTTCCCCTCCCCCCACCTTGTCTCAGTCAAATCCATCGAACTCAGCACCGCTTTCCTAACCTGCAATCTTCTTCCTGACCTCTCCGCCCCCACCCCAGTCTGACCTATCACCCTCACCTTGACCTCCCTCCACCTATCGCATTTCCGACTCCCCTCCCCCAAGTCCCTCCTCCCTACCTTTTATCTTAGCCTGCTGGACACACTTTCCTCATTCCTGAAGAAGGGCTTATGCCCTAAACGTCGATTCTCCTGTTCCCTGGATGCTGCCTGACCTGCTGCGCTTTTCCAGGAACACATTTCCAGCTCTGATCTCCAGCATCTGCAGACCTCACTTTCTCCTCATTTTACTGTCTACCTGTGACCCACTGTCAGAGAACTCTGCACCTCAACACTTCGCTCCCTCTGTTCTAGTACATTCTTTAAGACCCTATTATTCACCATGAATCTCCTATTTTTATTTGACTTTCTAAAATTCAAGACCTTTAAATTAAACTCCATTTACCATTTCTCGCTCCACGTCCCCAGCTGCTCAAGGTCCTTCTGCAGTTTCTGCTAACCATCCTCATTATCCTTGATACCACGTATTTTAGTGTCCATTTCAGATTTACTCATCACACCTTGCACATTCTCATCCAAATCATTGATATAGATAACAAAGAACAATGGGCCCAGCACAGAGCTCTGAGGCAATACACTATTCACAGGACTCCAGTCTGTCAAACATCCTTCACTATTGCATTCTGCTTCCAACCATCAAACCAATTGCGTTTCCAATTTGCGAAGTCCCCCTGGACTCAAGACGATCTAACCATCCCAACAATCAAGTGGAATCTTATCAAACGTCTTACTGAAATCTACCACCTTGCCATCATCAACCTTCCTGGTCAGTTCATCAAGGAACTCTAAAAAAAATCTGAAACATGATCTCTCACACGCAAAGGTATGTTGGCAACTGCAGAACAAACCCTGTGTAAATAAAGAGAGCAGTTGGTCTTCATTGTAAGATGATTCACGTACATAAGTAAAACATCTTGCTGCAACTGTAGAGCCTTGCAGATAGAATATTTGGGTCACTGTGCAGAGATTTGCGTTCCTTCATAAGGAATGATCTCCTTACCACAGGCACAGGTAATGGTATCATGAGGAGAGAGTAAAAAAGCTGAGTGTCTAATCTGTAGTGGTGTCAGAGATGAGATGGTTGCGTTGAAACTTGGGGTTTGGCGGCGATCTCCGACTTCCAAAAGAGATATTGATCAAGTGAGAAATTCCATACTGTATCCAGTATGGATTGAGTTGATTTATTGGCATGTGTATATTAGGACATGAAAAATTTTGTTTGTGATCAGTGCAGACAGATTTTGGTAAGCAAGGACGGGAAGATCAGTGTGAAAAACAAAACTTGGATAGTGTAAGGCACACAGTTTATAGCGCAGAGGACGTTAGTTCAAGATTAGAGATTCCATTCTTTCTGTGTAATATGACATTCCTAATAGTTGATATACCTCAGTGAAACCTTCATATCAATATACAGTCTGTGTGTGACCCTGCACTGTGTTGTTCACAATCCCCGACAGCAGCCACAATATCTTCCTTCTGAAACAGTTAGCCATTCACACCAGGTTCTGCCCAACATAGAGAACATCAGTTTGTCTACTCAGAGATGGAAGATGCTTCTTGAGACTTCATACAAAACATTTCACTTCCCTTCTCGCAGCTAGAAAACCAAGTTAGTCCCACGTCTGTACCATAAGCAATAGAGCCACGAGGAACGAAGTGGAACAGTCTGCCTGTGCAGTCTCTGCTCCTTTTCATTTCCATTTTGGAACATTAATGTCCTCATACTCATCCTTTCTAAGAGACTCAAGGGGCTGATTGTCTTCTTCCTCGTTCGACTGGTTAGGGCCAAGTGCCTGATTGGGTTACTCCTGGTTCCTGGTTTACAGCACGATGTGCTGACTAATGTAACAGTGCCGCAGCTTTAAGAAGTTATTTTGACTTGATTTCTTTTAAGACAGAGATTGGAAGAGAGATTATGGCCAGGCTAGTTAACCCAAATTGAGCAAATATCTTGGTTTGCCTGTGATTTATTGTAATGCAGCCTGATTGTGTGTGGACAGCTCTCGAAGATTAGGTTCTCTGGGATTTGGATTCTCAGTAACATGAGAAACTATTGGGGTCTCAAAAGATTTGTAAGCTTCAGTGAATGTCTGCTGGTGGCTCCTCTCTCTGAACTTTCTCTGGGTGTTTTCTGCCCCATCTTGGATTGGAGATCTGCATTTGAGAGTCTGTGTCGTAAATTTCCTTTTTTGCCAAGTGTGTGCTTAAGGGATATTACAGTATTAGAACAGATAATTCGTAATAGTTATTGTTTCTATTATTGTGATATGACTTGTTATTCTAAATTCCTAGTTAGTTGATTTTATGTTATCTATCATGTTTAACTAAATTGTGTTTTGTTCAACACCGAGTAATTTTACCAGCCACATTGTATCTGGAACAGGCACTTTACATTTCCTTTAAAATAAGAAAACATTAGCATCTAGGCTACCGCCTTGAAATATATTTGAGGGGCTCTGGAGTGGACCATAACAGTGGACGTATTCTCTCCCTGTGTGGTATGTTGGAGGCACTTAATTGGCTATCCCTGTTTTTCTCCAATAGTTTCAATGCGTTGAATGACTTCCTCATATTCCCGTGAAACCAGCGTGAGGCGCTGAATGAACTCTTCCTTTTAACTGTGGAAATGTGCAGTGTCTAGTAGTACTGTTACATGAATGTTCCTAACACGTTAAGCTTAAGTGTTGACCAGGTCTTGCTGCACAACGACACAGAATATTTCAGAAACTGAAGAGTTAATAATTGTTGTGTAATCTTCAGTGAACACCCCCTTGTGGGCAAGGCATTTATGAAGCCGTTGAAAGTGTTTGTGCTGAGGTATCTACCACGTGGACCTCCTGCAGCTATGTCCCAGGACGAATAGGATTTATATACACAAACCACACGCATTGTGTTTTATGCTTTAAATCACTCTAACCAGGTAGGTTTACAACTCTTTCCGATTAAGTGCAATCTTGCTCAGGCTCCTTGATACCGTCCTCAGTTAAATACTGCCTTGATATCAGAGCCAGTCGCTCTTCCTTGAGCCCTTGTTTTTCACGTCTATTGCTCATGTCAACAGGTCATGGTGTAGGGACAGGGAGTGTTTTCTTCAAACAATGGTTACTGAATGTCTGGAATTCTGTATTCTCAGAGAATTAGGAGCTAGGTCACTAAACGTATTTAAAGAGGAGGAAGTTGGATTTTGACCTGTCAGAAAGTTGAGGGTTATGAAGAATTGTGCATGAAAGAGTATTTGAGAACTTATAATTTTATTAAGGGGTGAGGCTGGCTTGCGTGGTTGTGGGGGTGCGGGGCTGGTACAGATGAATGACCTGACCCTGTTTCTAATGTTCTCACATTCTGTTATTGGAAAGTTACTGGGCGGATGTAAGTTTGCTCGCTGAGCAGGGAGTTAGTTCGTATTATTTTCCTGGAAGTTCTGTTATTAAATGTTGTTGTCATGGAGAGCAGAGGATTTTGTGAGCCATCTCTCATTGAGGTATGGTGGCTGTATTCACTGTGAATCTCGGTCTACAACGTCAAGAACAAATGAAGCATAAGTTGCAGAGAGGCGAAGCTCTGTACAGAAAGATGAGGGGCCTCTTTCACACCTAGCCTGGATTTTCCAATTGCGTTTTCCAAATCACCTCAAACAATAAATGACAATCTTGAGGGGCTGACTGGTCTTCCCTGTTTACGTACACAAAGTGATAGCATTAAGTAGCCTCCAAACGCTCCTGTCGAACAGGTTTGATTGGTCGAATCGAACACAGAAACAGGGGACTGAGAAGCAGGAGAGGATCATGAGACACTCAGAGCTTTCTCCACCAGGCACTAAGGTTGTGGCTGATCAGGTTGTGGTCTCAGCCCCACTTTCCTGTCTGCATCACATTATCCGTAACTGACTTCTCTGTTAAATATTTAACTAACTAAACGTTGAATAACTGTGAACATAAAGGCACAACAAACTTGTGGGGAAGAGAATTCCCATTTGAAATATCTGTTTAGAATTTCTCCTCATTCCTTTTATAGAGACATACAGCATGCAGACTTTTCCGTGCTGACCAGACATCCCAATGTGATCGAATCTGATTTGGCTCATATCCCTCTAAATCTTTTAATTCATATAACTGTCAAGATGACAGACTGCATCACTTCCTCTGGCAGATAATCCCATATACATGCCTCCATCTGCATGAAAACAATGCCTCTAAGTTCACTTTAAAATATTTCCACTCACACTTTAAACCTATACCGTTTATTTTTGGATTCCTCTGTCCTAGGAAAAAAAGATCTTGTTTATTTAACCCTATCCATGCCCTGTATAATTTTATAAACCTGTTTAAGGTCAGCCATCAGCGCTGATGCTACAGAGAAAACAGCTCCAGCCTATTCAGCCTCTGCTTTAATCATCCAATCCCGGCAAGATCCTCATAAATCTTGCCTGAACCCTTTCAAGTTTCACAACAATCTTCCTACAGCGGGGAGACCAGAACTGCACACAGTATTCCAAAATTGGCTCACTGACAACTTGTACAACTACAACGTGACATGCCAACTCCTATACTGAATGCTCTGACCAATGAAGGCAAACACCTTTTTCACTATCCTATCTACTTTCCAGGAGCTTTGCATCTACATTCTTCACTCTCTTTGTTCAGGACCCAATTAGTGTCTTTGTCCTGCTCTGATTTGCCTTTCCAAAATGCAGCACCTCACATTTATCTAAATCAAACGTCATCTGCCACTCTTCAGCTCATTTAGTCATCTGATTAAGGTCTCATTTTACTCTGAGATAATGTTCTTCACTATTCACAACATCAACAATTTTGATGTACTCTGCAAGCTTTCTACTCATACCACCGATAGTCACATCGAAATCATTACTTTAATGACGAAAATCAAAGGATTCAGCACTGATACTTATGGCACACCACTGTTCACATTCCTCCAGTCTGAAAAACAATCCTCCACGACCGTCTGTCTCCTCCTGTTAATCAAATTTTGTATTCAATTGGTTTGGGTGGCTGTTTCCCATGTGACCTAACTTTACTAACTTGTCTACTGTGCAGAAACTTGTCGAAGACCTTGCTCAAGTCCATTTGGACATCATCTACAACACTGCCTTCATCAATATTCTTTGTCACCTCTTTTTACAAACTCAATCAAATTAGTTTGAAATATTTCCCACGCAAAATGACATGGTGACTATCCCCAATATTATTGCCTTTGCAAATTAATGCAATTGACAATCCCTCAGAATCCCTTCCAACAACTTACCTACCACTGATTTTAGGCTCACCAGTCTAGTGTCCCCTGGGTTGTTGGGTCGCTGCTTCCTTTTTAGTGCCACTCCCCTCTTGATCACAGCAAGTTATCAATGTAACCATGTTGATGATATGGCCAATGATACAGGTCTCACATATGTTCAGAGTCGTTTTGGGAAGAGATCAGGTAGATTTCCTTCAAATACTGAGCTGTTGTTTCCAGCTTAAATGGCTATTATCTGTCGTCTGCAATATTAGGGAAAGAAACCCTACAGACAAATTCTGCACCATGAATATCTCGAATAGATATCAATACCGAACACCACCGACAAAGGAAGAGTATACTTTCTGTCCTCAAACACTGATCACTGTTTCCCATCTCTAACGTGTGACTGCCCTCTTCCTAAAACCATTAAATGATACAAGTCAGCTGATTATTTTCCAGCCTTTCTTCTCTCGTACTATCACTCACTGGCCTGAAGAATGCTATGGAGTTCAATTTCGATGAATGCAAGGTATTGTAATTGATAAAACAAACAAGGAGAACACATACACAATTACGTATTGGGACACTGGTAGTGTTGAAGAATAGAGGGACCTAGGGATTCAGGCATAATTCTTTGAAGTTTGCATCATATATAGACAGGATATTTAAGAAGGCGTTTCACTTGCTGGCCTTCATTAAGGAGACAGAGATTCAGAGATATACAGCACGGTAACAGACACTTCTGTCCAACTCATCCATGCTGCCTAGATACCCAACATAATCTTGTCCCATTTGCCAGCACTTGGCCCATATCCTTCAAAGGCCTTCCTATTCAGATACTCATCCAGATGTCTTTCAAGTACTTTAGCTTTTTCCAGCCTCCACCACTTCCTCTGGCAGCTCATTCCATATGCACAACGCATTCTGTGCAAAACAAGTTGTCCCTTACGTCCCTTTTATATCTTTCCCCTCTCACCCTAACCCTATGACTTTTAGTTCTGACCTCGCACACCTCAGGGTAAGACCTTGTCTATTTACCCTATGCATGCCTCTCATGATTGTATATACATCTATATGTTCACCCCTCAGCCTCCAATGCTCCAGAGAAAATATCCCCAGTCTATTCAGACTCTCCCTACATCTCAAATCATCCAGCCCTGGCAACATGCTTGTAAAACTTGACTGAAAACTTTCAAGTTTCACAATATCTTTCCAATAGGAAAAAGACCAGAATTGCATGCAATATTCAAAAACTGGCCTGACCAATATCCTGCATAGCGTAAAAATGAACTGTCAACTCTTGTGCTCAGAGGTCTGAACAATAAAGGAAAAAACATACCAAGCACGTTCTTCACTTTCCTATCTACCTGTAACTCTATGTTCAAGGAGCAATGAACCTGTACACCAAGGTCTCTTTGTTCCAATTACAAATAAAAAGGGCAGTCCTTTTAGTTAGGAGTTGGGATGCAATGTTGTACAGGACATTCATGATGCCTGTCCTGGACGACTGTGTGCAGTTCTGGCCACCCTGTTACATAGAGAATATTATTAAGTTTGGTAGGCTTCAGAAGAGATTTACCAGGAAGTTATTGGGAATGGACTGCTTGAGTTAAAAGGATAGGCTCAATAAACGAGGACATTTTCTCCTGGAGTCTAGGATGTTGGGAGGTGACCTCATAGAGATTTATAATATGATGAGGATTATCGACACTGTGAATGCTAGGTGTCTTTTCCCTCAAGTGAGTGATTGTTTTAAAATGAGAGGAGAAAGTTTCTAAAATGACAAAGCGTCATAAAGGTGAAACAGTCCCTTTGGTCCAACATGTCCATGCCGACCAGATAGCCAAAATTACTCCCCTCCCGTTTGCCAGCATTTAGCGCATTTCCATTTAAACCCTTCCTATTCATCTGCCCATTAAGATGCCTTTTAAATTTTGTAATGTTTCCAGCCTCCACACGTTCCTCTGGCAGCACATTACACAGGGATTACCCTCGACATGAAAAGTTGCCCATTAGATCCCATTTAAGCCTTTTTCCTCTCACCTTAACCCTATATCCTCTACGTTTGGACTGCACTACCCTACGGAAAAGACCTTGTCTACTCACTCTATCCACTGCATCCATAACTTTATTTACCTCTATCATCACCCCTCATCCTCTGATGCTCCAGGGAAAACAGCCCTAGCCTATTCAGCCGCTCCCATAGCTTAAACGCTCCAAACCTGGCAACAACTTTGTAAACCCTTTCTGAACCCTTTCAAGTATTACAACATTCTTCTTTCAGTAGGGAGACCAGAATTGCACACAATATTCCAAAAGTGGCACAGCCAATGTCCTGTTCAGACGCAATCCGACATCGCAACTCAGATACACAATGCACTGACCAAGCATATCAAATACTTTCTTCGCTATCCTAACTAATTGCAACTCCACTTTCAAGGAAATATATACCTGTACTCCAAGGGCATTACGTTCAGCGACACTTTCCAGGATTTTCCCATTATTTGTATAAGTTTCCAATGTGTAGCATCAGCAATTTATCTAAATTAAACTCTATCTGCCATTCCTCGAACTAATGGCCCATCTAATCAAGATTCCATTGTCTTCTTTGCTGTTCACTGCACTTCCAATTTTGTTGTTATCTGTAATCTTACTAACTATACTTATTATGTTCACATAGAAATCGTTTATATAAATGATGCAAAACAGAAGACCCAGCACTGGTCTTTGTGGCACACCACTAGTCACAGGCCTCCAGTGCAAAATAAAACCCTCTACCACCAACCACTGTCTCAACATTGAGCCAGTTCTGTATCCAACTGGCTAATTTTCCTTGTATTCCATGTGATCTCACTTTGCTAACCAGCATCTCATGGGGAACCTTGTCAAATGCCTATTGAAGTCTGTATAGATCACTTACATCGTTCTGCCATCGTCAGTCCTCTCCGTTACTTCTCAACAAAAATTAATCAAGTTAGTGAGACATGATTTTCCAAGCGCAAAGTCATGTGACTATCCGTAATCTGTCCCTGACTTTACAAATACATGTACATCTTGTCGCTCCAACAACTTGCTCACCACTGATGTCAGACTCAAAAATCTATAGTTCCCTGGCTTTTCCTTTCCATCTTGTTTATTAATAGCACAATTTCTGTCAATCTCATGACTTCCAGCTTCTTGCATGTGGCTATTGATGACACAACAACATGTAGGCAAGGGGTTCAGCAACCAGATCCCTAGCTTCCGACAGAAATCTCGGATACCCGTGAAGTGATCTTTTAATACAGCATGTGGTTCGTGTTCGGAATGCATTTCCTGAGGAAGTTTGGATTGTGGACACAGTACCTTTATACCTCTGTGTGCGTGTCTATCTCCCTGGGGTTGTTACGTGTGTTTCTGCATTAATGTGAGGATCTCTGTATCTGCATCTCTGTGCAATCGGAACTCTTTTGTTCTGGGTGTGAATCATTGAAACTGTTGTCAAACCGGGTGTCCCTCCTTCTCCCTTTTGTCTATCTGTCCCTCTTTTGTTTAACATGACACAATGCCGCACTCTGCTGGTCTGTTTTAGGACTTTCCAGTCCATTCTCACATGTAAGGTTACTTGTAAGAGTAAGAAACTAAAAATTACAAGTTATAAAAAGTGCATTATAATTAATCTCATCGCCTTGGAAAGTGGCTTACTCGGATTTGCTTGGATACAATTGCAATGGAAATATGTTTTAATTTATACACTACGTTTTGAAAATGCGACGCAAAGACAAATCATTTCCACATTGCAGAACGAGCACAGATATTTCTCCACATTAACATGTTTCACTCTGATTGCCTCAGTACAATGTCTATGCGCGCGTGTGTGTCTGTGTGTGTTTGTGTGTGTCTTTGTGCGTCTGTGTCTGTGGAGGTTTGTCTGTGTGTATGTGTTTGTGTGTATGTTTGTATCTGTGTGTGTTTTTGTGTGTGTATCTCTGTTTCTCTCTGTTTGTCTGTGTGCGTTTGTTTGTGTGTGTGTGCCTGTGTGTGTTTTTGTGTGTCAGTTTGTGTCTCTGTCTCTCTATGTGTGTTTGTGTGCGTGTCTCTGCCTGTGTGTGTCTCTGTCAGTGTGTGCATCTGTCTGTTTGCGTGTTTGCGTGTGTGCGCCGGTGTGCATCTCTCTGTGTGTGTCTGTGTCTCGCTGTGTGTGTGTGTATGTGTCTGTCTGTGAATCTGTGTCTGTGTGATATTTGTGAATGTGTGTGTGTATGCCTATGTGCGTTTGTCTGTGATTGCGTTCCTGTCTGTCTGTGTGTGTCTTTGTGCCTGTGTGTGCGTGTGTATGTCTGTATGTGTGCATCAGTGATTGTTGTGTGTGTGTCTGCCTGTGCATGTGCGTGTGCTTGTGTGTGTGAGTGTTTCTGTTTGTCTGTGTCTGTGTGTGCATTTGTGTCTATGTGTTTCAGTGTGTGTGTCAGAGTGTCTCTGTGTGTACCTGTGTGATGTCTATTATCTGTGTGTATGTTTGCTTACGCACATCTGTTTCTGTGCGTCTGTGTGTGGGTGTCAGTGTGTGTTAGTGTCTGTGTTTGCATGCGCGTGTGTGTCTGTATGTATCCCCTGTGTGTATGTGTGTGTGTGTAAGTGTGCATGCGTATGTGTATCTGAGTATGTGTGCATCTTTGAGTTTGTATGTGTGTGTGTGTGTCTCTGTCCGTGCCTGACCGTGCCTGCGTGTGGTTGTGTGTTTGTGAATGTGTTCGCGAGTATGTGTTTGTGTGCAAGTATCTGTGTGTGTGTGCCTCTGTATATGTGTGTCTGTATGTGTCTCTGACTCTGTGAGTGTTTGTTAATCTTTGTGTTTGTATATCCATGTGTTGCGTATTTGTTTGTGTGTGTGTATCTGTGTGTGTTTGTGCATATGTGTGTGTGCGTCTGTGTGAATGTGTCTGTATGTGTGTCTGAGTGTGCGTGTGTCTGTGAGTGTGTGTGTTTCTGTGTTTATGTGTCTTTGTTTGTGGGTTTGCGTGCGTGTCTATGTGTGCATGCTTGCACGTGTGTATCTGTGTGTGTCAGTCTGTGTGTGTGAGTGTGTGTTTGTGTGTGTGTCTGCCTGTATTGATTGTGCTGCCGTTTTGATTGTGGTGTGAGTTGCTACCCGCCATCTGTCCCTCCCAGACTGAATTCCTGAAGGCTTACATACTCCACCACTACCTTTACAGTGGCCTTGGGTGGGGTGGGGTGGCGGGAGGGGAGTCTGGGTGGGTGGGGATGCAACAGAGATTGACAATAACAGAAAGCTCAGCAGATCTGGCTGTATCTGTTTCGGGTCAAATTACCCTTCCTCAGAACTCATGTAGGGGAAGATTACATCACTTTAGATATCACAGAGACTGCCGCACCCGCCATAGAGATACATCTACACGAATAATGACACATGGAGGCACTCACTAATACATTGACACTCGTGCAGACATAGAGAGTGTGTCTTTATTTCTGTTGCTCCACGATAGTCTTATCAATATATCACTTGGTCTGTCTGGTGTGTGTCACTATTTATTGGTGGAGTGTGACTGTAGGGCAATTTAAATGTTTGAAGATCCCAAACCTGCAAGAATTATAAAGTTTGTTGTGGATGGTGGGGAACTCCAAGAGGAAACTGAAAAGTTGTTGTAGTGTTCACGTATATGGCAGATGGCTATCAATGCAGAACAGTGTGAGCTGATGCACTTTGGTGAAACAACATTGAAAGACAATATGAAACACGGTGTACCGTTATAAAGTAGGTGTAGGAACAGAGGTCCTAGGCATATATGAGTACAGATTATTAAAGATGCCAGGACAAGTGGGGAGAGCAGTAAGTATCTCAGATTATTTTCAGTATCTGAGCTGTTTACAAGAGGAGGTGCAGGAGAGAACCTCCGCACTCCCTTACTGGGAGGTGGTGGAGACGATGTGTTGTAAGTCCACCTTGCTGCCCACCGAGTCCGTGGGGAAAGCATTTGTACCAGCTCGACACAAAAGTGAGATTGCATTAGGACCATGATTTCTATGGTGTGGTGAGGGAAATGGAACTGAAAGTGGGTTTAAAGTGAGAATTTCCCTTCACTAAACATTGTTCCTTACTTGGTTGGTGGGATGTGGATGTTTCAGAATCTCCACACCAGTCGTCCTGGTCCTCTCCGGTTCGTACCAGGGTCCTACACACATGGTGGCGGGAGATGGGTGGGGAGCGTGAATCGGGCACTCCATTACCCAGCTTGACACTTTCTGTACTATTCCAGGCTTTTCTTCCTCGAATGGGAGAATGGGGAGGGAACGAATGAGAGTGGGAGTGGGTGTCCCTGCTGTTAGTGCTGGTGTAGATGGGGGGAAATAGTGAGGTGTTCAGAGCGAGAAATTCCACAGTATTATTAGTGTGTGTGTGTGTGGGAGGGTGTATAATGGAGGGGAGACAGAGACAGTGGGAAGAGGCTGCATGCATCAGTGAGAGTGGTGGCGCAATGAGCTTGTTCAGGTTTCGGTGCTATAACAGACATACAGTGAGTGTGAGGGAGCAGAAGAATATGTTTACACTTATCCTGACAGAGCGAGGAAGGTTATTGATGCTTGTCCTGTTTTGCTGGACATTTGTTCAGACGACAGATACTGCACTAGCTCGGTGGTGAGCACAGGTCATGCGCGGTGAGTCTGAGGTTGTGACCCCTCAGGGAAGTGAATGGTCCCCCTCTGTACTAGCCATCCACCAGGCCCTCCATGCCCCTGTCGACAAACCGTGTTGTAATTGCCCCTTATCTGCAATGCTCGGGGTAAACTATGCCGAGCAGCTCCAAACTGAGAAAGCTCAACCATGTATCCATTGGTCTTTTAAAGATGACACCCGTGCCAGAAATCACAGAATATGCAGGAGCATCCGGGCAATGCTGAGTAATCCAGCCATGATTGGTGGGAGAATCAGGCTGGTATTGAATGAGACGGACACCATGGGGTGGGGTGAGTATTTAATGAGGTGAGTTCCTTAAGATAGCAGTAGGAAACTAATTCTCCTTAGTTCAGATCATCTCTCCACGAAAATCACAGTGAGACAATTTATTGTTAGATTCCCGTCAAAGAGGCGCAACATCTGCTGAACCCACGCATAGTGACAAAGCTGCAGCTGCTTATCCAATACTCTCCATTACAGAGAAGGAGCTAAGCGTGACCTACCCTTGGGAAATAAGGCAGGGCAGGTGACTGTGGTTTCAGTGTGGAAGCACATTGGGACAAGTAATCATAATCCTATTAGCATTAAAATAGAGATGGAAAAGGATATTGTTATAAATTGGAGGAAGGCCAATTCTGATGATATTAGGCGACAACATCTAAAGTGGATCTGAACAGATACTCGCAGATAATGGGCCAGCTGAGAAGACGGAAGCCTTCAAAAATGAGATGTAAGAACTCAGAGGCAATATATCCCTGTTAGGGTGAAGGGTAAGTCTGGTAGGTGTAAGGATGCTGGAGGACTTGAGAAATTGAGGGTCTGGTCACGGATAAAAAGGAAGCATATGTTAAGTAGAGGTAGCAGGAATCGAGGATTTTTCAGTATTCATACACGGGATGAGGGTATCACTGATTTGACCTGCATTCATTAACCATCACTAATTGTGTAGATGGTATTTAAGAGTCAACCACATTGTTGTGGGTCTGGAGTCACATGTAACCCAGAGCATTAACAATGGCAGTTTGCTTCCTTCAAGCACATCAGCCAATCAGATGGGATTTTCCAAAAATCGAAAATGGATTTATCATCGTCATAGTATTTTAGTTCCAGTTTTAAAGTCAATGTCTAGTGAGTCTAAAGCCAGTGGATGTAGACTTAAGAGGGAAACCAGGAGACCATAAAGATGACATGAGATAGCTTTGCCAATAGCGTTATGGACAATCTCAAATGACTCTGCAAATACATTAACGACAAAAGAGTAACTCGGAAGAGGTTCTGGACACATGAAGATCAGTAAGGCTGGCGATCTGCAGAACCGCAGAAGATGGAGGTGGTACAAAACAAGTATTTTGCATCAGTATTTACTGTGCAGAAGGATATGGAAGCTAAAGAGCTTCTGAAATAAATAAAGAAATCTTGAAATGTGTCTGTGCTACAGAGGAGGAGATGCTGGAATTCGTAAAGCCTGCAAAGGGGGAATTGTCCCCAGGACCTGATCAGGTGGGAAGCGAGTGAAGTGATTGCTAAGCCCCTTGCTGAGATACATGTATCATCAATTGTCACAGGTGAGGTACCGGAAGATAGGAGGTTTGCGAACTTGGTCCAGTTACATTAAACATTTAAGAAGGAAGGTAAGGAATATCCAGTGAGCCTGACTTCAGTAAGGAGTAAGTTGTTGGAAAGGATTATGTGGCGCAAGGTGTGCATATATTTTGTCTTGCAGAATGATACGGGATAGGCAACATAGCTTGAAGCATGGGAAATCGTGTCTCACTAAACAGACTGAGATTTCTTTGAAGAAGTGAGGCCTATATTGGACTTCAGTAAGACATTTGACAGCTTTCTGCATGGTAGACTGGTTAACCAGTTTAGTTCACATGGAATTCTGGGAGAAGTAGCCATGTGGATACAGAATTGGCTCGAAGGTGGTTGTGGAGGATTGCTTTTTGAAATGGAGGGCTGGGACCATTGGTGTGCTACAAGGATCGGTGCTGGGTCCACTGCTTTTCATTATTTATATAAATCATTTGAATGCGAACATCGCAGCAATAGTTGGTAAGTTTGCAGATGACACTAACACTGATGGTGTAGTGGACATCAAGGAAGGTTTATGTCAGAGGACAATGGGATCTTGATCAGATGGGCTGATGGGCTGAGGAGCAGCATATCGTGTTTAATCGAGATAAATGTGAGAAACTGCATTTTGAAAATGCAAATTAGGGCTGGACTTATACATTTAATGGTAATGTCCTGGTGAGTGTTTCTGAACAGAGATCTTGGAGTGCATATTCAGATTTCCTTGAAGTTGGAGTCACAGTTAGTCAGAATAGTGCAGAAGACATTTGGTCGGCTTGCCTTTATTGGTCAGTGCTTTGACTATAATGAATTGGAAAGTCATATTACTACTTAAAAGCCCATTATTTCGATCACCTTTGGAGCACTGCTTTCAATTCTGGTCTCCGTCCTATCGGAAAGATATTGTGAATCTTGAAGCGAATCAGGAAAGACATACAACGGTGCTGTCAGGATTTAAGATATAGGGAGAGGGTGAGTAGGTTGGGGCTATTTTTTTCCTGGACTGTGAGGGGCATGTGTAAGGTGAATAGCCATGGTATTTTCCTCAAAACAAAAGGACAAGGATTTCAGGTGAGAGGAGAAATATTTTAAAATGACTGTAGGTGCAGGGTTTTCCAACAGAGTGTGGTGCAAATACTGGAATGAGCTGCCAGAGGAGGCGGTGGAGGCTGGTCCAATTACAACATTTAAAAAAAGAATTAGATGGGTACATGAAGAGGAAGGATTTAGAATGATATGGGCCAAATGCTGGCTGATGTGATTAGTTTAATTTGGGGTATCCCATGGATGAGTTGGACTGAAAGGTCTGTTTCCGTGCTGTACATCTTCAAGGCTCTGATTTTTTATGACCTCACACCAATATACCATTAATTCATCATTCCCGGAAATACTAACCTATGTTGCTAGATGCTAGAAATGTCTTCACTTGAGCATTCTGAAACTTGCGAGCACATCATTCCATAACACTGTCTCTGAATCTCTCTCCCTGTTTCTGTTTCCCAAATCTCTCCCACTTGTTGGTTTTAAACTGATTCCCAACATCCAGTTTTAATTGTTCCGATTTAATATGAATAACTGTGCTACATCTTTTCCTGGCCTTAAATATTGCTCATCTGAGAGCATCAGCTTCCAACCTTAAGAAGTTTAGAAACAACGTTCAAAAAGCATAGCATTTTCTTTGACGTCCTAGTGTCTTGGTCTGGGTTCCATGTTGGACAGAGGATATTCAGCAGTTTTGAGGTACATCTTTGTAACATACTCTATGCCTATCCACTGAATGTCTGTGTTGGTCCCTCTCTGCTGATCATGTGTTCAGTAACATGAGGAATCCCATCGACTGTTACTGATGCAGATCAGGCTTCTCACTTGTATTTGAATGATATTTGACTTATTTCTCGTTTTGAAACGTTAGTGGAAATGCTGGAGACAGTTTCCTGGAGGCTGTGTTTTCAGCTGTTGTGCAAATTCAGGAAGACCAGAGTCTTTGGAGACCCACTGTGGGATGAGTCATGGTGAGTGTAGTTGCCGCATCTGGATCTGCAACGTGAACATCAAATGGAGCAGAGGCTGCAGAGGGGAATATCTGTAAAATAGAATGAGGGAATCAGAATCAAATCAGTAAAGGCCTTAGAGAATGTTTGAGCAGGATGGAAAGGCCCGCTTATGCAACATATTCAGATAATTCTATTAATAAAGCCCCAATTGCGCTTCTCTCCCAGTGTCCAATAGTGGTGGGCAGTAAGTCACCTCCTCGTATTATTGGGTAACAGAACCCTGGGGCCTAACATGTCTCCAGATTTCCCTGTGCCCCAGTCTCGAGCTATTAGTGACTTCCTCCTGTTCCTGTGTCCTAGTCTCAAGCAGTAGAAGGACTGCCTCCTGTCCCTGTGTCCCAGTCGTGAACAGTTGAGTGACTGCCTCCTCTTCCTATGTCTCAGTCTCGAGCAGTTGAATGACTGCTTCCTTTTCTTCTGTCCCAGACTCGAACAGTTGAGTAGTGGCTTCCTAGCCCTGGGTTCCAGTCTCGAAAAGTTGAGTGACAGTCTCTTTTTCCTGTCTCCCTATTTCGAGTAATTGGATGACCTTCCCCTTTTCCTGTGTCCTATTCTCGAGCAGTTGAGTGATTGTCTCCTGCTCCTGCGTCACAGGTTTGTGAAAATATCCTCCACCTGATCCTGAGTAACAGGTCCAAGAGCTGTCTGCTCTCCTGCTGCTCCTCCTGAGTAAAAGGCGCAAATAGCAATTTGCACGCCTGCTGCCCCTGAAAAACAGGCTCCAAGAGCTGTGTGTTCTCCCCTTTCTGCTTCTGACTAACAGGGCTTCAAAAGCTCTGTGATCTCCTCCCGCTCCGGTGGAATAGAATTGATGGTCTCAATGGCCTCTTCACATTTCTTTCAGTTTTTATTGACTGAGGCCCTTTCTCCTGTTTCTGTACAACACCATCAAAATCTGAATGCTGCATGTATAATTTGTTTCTCAATAATTGAGCAAGCATGCTGACTGATTGTTCTTTTGTTGTTCAGTAATGAGAAGCTGTACGAGTAACATTTTCGAGAGGCTGGATGGCGACCTCCTATCCCTTTGTAACACACTAAGAGGCTGAATGGCCTCCTTCTGTCCCACTGTAACAGACTCAAGAGGCTGAATGACCTCCTCCTGTTGCTCTGTAACCGACTCGAGAGGTTGAATGGCCTCCTCCTGTCCATCTGAAACACACTCGAAAGACCGACTGGCCTCCTCCTAAGTTTCTGTGACAAGCCTGAGAGGCTGAACGCCCTCCCCATCCCTCTGCAACAGACTCAAGAGGTTGAATGGCCTCCTCCTGTCGCTCAGTATCTTCACATGGGGACCGAATTGTTTCTCCCTGTTTCTGAGGAGCAGTTTCAATGTAATGAATGATGTCTCAAGTTAATGAAAAGACTCGATAACAGGGCATTTCAAAATAATGCAGCATCAATCAAAGGTATCTAGAAATTTCCCTTCGAGCCATTTTATGCAGCTGGTCTGTTGTTTTATCCCTGTCTCCTTTTATAAAAAGGGTGGAAACTATACACCCCTGCAATGTTCTGGCAATACCCCCACACACAGGGAAGAAAGATTTTTAGATTAATGATTTATTATTTATACCTCAGCAAACCTCACGCTTTCCATCCAGACTGAGTAAATATTCTCTTCTATTGTGATTTGCAAAGTGATCTAAGAAAGGGGTTAACTGAATCTGTTTGTTCAGTGACTGTGATTAATGTCAGTCTCCGTGGATTCTCATTATCGCAGCTGAGGGTTTCCATCTTTTAATGGTAAATGTGCTCCGAAAATGTGTTATCCCATAATATAAGTGGAAACATCATCGACAGCACGAACACGGACTAGCAGCTTCAGAGAGCGAGGGAGGAGAGATCAGAATCTGGGAACATTAGATTGGAATGTTCCAACAATGAACAGGAGTTTAATCTTTTATTTTGGATTCTTTCTACATACTATTGGTTGTCATTACCATCGCGGATCCGATATTCACTTCACATTATTCAATATTTTTATTATCCTATCCTGGCTATTGTTGGTGTCCCTGGTAAGTTTCGCTGTGCATTTATTATTTGCATGAACCATGTGTAACTGTATTACTGTTCTTTGCATTTAAGCTACTCTGTAAATATTCACTTTTCAAACCAATGTGAACAACAATGAACTTGCTCAGTCTTTCTCTCCCTCTTTAGATCTGGCACTGTGCCTTGTGGGTTGACCTACTGAGTTTCAGCTATGATACAGGATTCATTGTGTCACTGCCTTTGTTATTTAAATTTGAAATCATGGATGTCACTGTCTCCTGTTCTGGTTACTAACTCCATTTCCTTCCTCTGACTTCATCCCATCCCTGGCCATTACTTGAGCTGAAACGGACGAGTAACAGTTATGGTAATCCCTTTGGCCACAAGCTGTTTCCTGACACCATACCCTGACCTTTCCTAATTTTAGCAATTAACTCCTGCAGAATATACTTCACTGGCTCCTCCCATCTGTTACATGAACATGGAGTTGTGAAATCCAGTCTTAATGATCTACTGGAACAATCTGCACTCCCAGCTCCAAACCTGCCAAAGCAAATCTGAGTGGATACAGCATGGCTTAGATTTGAACTCGGACCAAATTCCCATCATTCCTGTGCGGATTGATTTATATTGTTGTTGCATTCGCAATGCCTTTACTTTAATATTCTAGAGCACGTCGTCACCTCGGTCTCTGATACGGTACTCAGTCTCCCTCTGTTAATTGCACAAACCCCTGCCAGTTGTTCACATTTAACTTGAATTCCTCCATGTGTGTTCTCTCTCAAACAGCCTGGGAACCCTCCAACCACAAGGGATGAACTCAGATTTCTCCAGTTCCCTCATTTCCCCTACCCCCACCTTGTCTCAGTCAAATCCCTCGAACTCAGCACCGCCTTCCTAACCTGGAAACTTCTTCCTGACATCTCCGCCCCCGCCCCACTACGGCCTATCACCCTCACCTTGACCTCCCTCCACCTATCGCAAATCCAACGCCCCTCCCCCAAGTCCCTCCTCCCTACCTTTTATCTTAGCCTGCTGGACATACTTTCCTCATTCCTGAAGAAGGGCTTCTGCACGAAACGTCGATTCTCCTGTTCCTTGGATGCTGCCTGACCTGCTGCGCTTTTCCAGCAACACATTTTCAGCTCTGTTTAAATTCTGTGTCTAAGGTATTCCTCTCTCTCTAATACCTGATGGAGGAGCAGTGGTGGGAAAGCTTGTATTTTTAAATGAAACCATTGGGCTATGACCTGGTGTCGTGTGCTTTCTGATCTTATCCAACCCAGTCCAAAACCAGCACCTCCATATCATGGCTTTTATTAGTTAGCCAATCTTCTCTCCAAGAAAATAAATTTTCCTAATGTGTTCTTGTGTTGCATATTAATCTTTTGTGAAATATTCATTGCCTTATAATTTCTGTTGGATACTCTAGCATCCACCCACAGTCACAATATGTGCAGGTTAGGTGGATTTGTTATAGAAAATGTCAGATTGCAGAGACTGTTTTGGGGGGTGGGGAGTGGGGTTTGTAGGGAATGGGTTTCGGAGCATCGGTGTGGAGTCGATGAGCCAGATGACCTGTTTCCACACTGTAGGGAATTCTATGATTAACACCTTCATGGCTGAAATCAAATGAAGGATAATCTCTGAGTTAATTCCAATATACTACCTTAATGATGAGATTAAATCTGTGCACATTACTCCAAATGACATCTTACCCTGATCCTATACAGCAGCAGTAACACTTTACCAGCCTGCTGTACGGTTCCCACTCAGGCCAGAACAGGCTCAGCTGTCTAGTGGAATACACAACATTGTTGAAAATATATGGTGTGTTTACCAACATTTCAGGAGAATTTGAGTTCAGGAGTAAGTGTGTCTTACTATAACCGTACAGGGCCATGGTGAGACCTCATCTCGAACACTCTTCAGTATTGTGCACAGTTTCGGTCTCCTTACCCAATAAAGGACAAACTTGGCATTGAGGGGAAGTAGCGTAGGATGACCAGGCTGATCTCTGGGATGACAGGCTTTTTGTAGGATCACAGTTTGGGGCGACTGGGCCGATATTCCATGGACTTTAGGAAAATGGGTGAATGATATAAATCTCCGACAGAGCGAGAGAGTGTGGAAGTAGGGATGATAATTCCCCTGGCTGGGATGTCTAAAACAAGGGTTTACATTATTAGGCATAGACGGGGCAAAGTGCATTGAGATGAGAACAAATGTCTGCACTCAGAGACTGTTAAACCTGGTGAATTCTCAACCACATTAGGCTGTGGAACGCCAGGTACTGAAAAAAATAAAGGTTTACAGACACTAAAGAATGGGAGGAGAGTAGGAGTATGGTGTGAGGATGGAAGATCAGCGATCATTACAGGTAGTTCTCCGAAACAGGAAAGCTGCATTCCTGTTGAATACTATTATAGAAAATCGTGCAATCTAAATAATGGGGCCAATGGGAAAAAGAGGGTAAGGGGCGAACCCCCAATAATATCAGTAAAATCAAAGCAAAAATCATAATCAGCCTAACTCAAACGATAGCACGGGCTACATAAATCTTGAAACTATATATTGTAATGAAATAGTTCAGTAAATGTAACACTTTAACACCACAGTCACTGACTAAACCCCTTTACCTTCCACAAATCTGTTCACCAGAAAGTGCGTGGGCTGACTGACCACATGATCTCGACGCAGAATTCCAGTTCTCTCCAAGATACGACCCTGGTTTGAAGTAAAATTCCTTCCAAATGTAGACGACATATCCCAGTTTCAGACTCAAGTTCCAGGTTTGTAGAGTGGATAATATTCCTGTTTTAGCTGAACACACTGAGGGTCAATTTTGCAGATAGAGGATCCTGAGGCTGGGTTTTGCTGTTTAGCTGGTACTGGGGATGGAACCCCGTACAAGTGAATTGGAGCTGGCTTTATTAAGAATGTTGCGCAATTCACGAATGATGTTGCAGCGAAATTGTGTTTAATAAACACGTATTATCGTATAACTGCCTGTATATTGAATGGAGGAGCAAAATTGTTGGACCAAAGTGACTCCAGCAGTTCGTATTTTATTGATATGAACACTGTGTGGGGAAAACTACATTGAGGAGCTTTTCTCCATGAGCGAGAATGAGAAGGATTCAATACGTTGAATGACGTACTCCTTTCCCGATATTTCTTTGCAGTTTGTGATAGGCTCTGTAAATGTTGTCACAAGCTCTCTCAGACCTTCGGAAGGAGGTCTCTGCAGGGTCGACAGGACTGTGTTTCCCGTTCCATTTTCCGATACCAAAGCTAGTGCCATATCCATTCAGACCTCGGAGCAGTATGATACAAGTGAGTATCTTGCTTGGTGGATTCAGAGACCATTGAAGAGTTTATCACATGTCTGTGTCTGGTGTCACTTCGAGGCAAATCCAGGAAAGCACGGGAGATTCACGTCCTGAAAGTACATTGGGGAAGGAGATCAAAGTTTACAATCAACATTAGACGCACGGTCATTATTACTGACATCAGATTTTACATCTCGACATTTGATTAATTATAACTTCCACCAACTGCCAGCGCATTAGTTTGTTCTGGAGTAGTAATCCAGTGACATTTCCACAACAGCGCAATCACCACATGGGGAACGATCGGAAAACACACTGAGTTGGTTATTTCTGTGCTGCTTGACAGCTGTATCAAAAACAACTCCCACCAATTTAGCTTTTCTGATGTGACGGAGGGAGTTGTAATTGGTCAGATTGTAATTATTCTCCTCTTAGGGGATTGGACATAGCTGAGTAAAATTCCACATTGCGGGGAGATGTCAGATTTAGAGCTCAAATGAAACAGCTTCCCCTGGGACACGGCTTGTTGTGCAGCACACGCCTTCAGTCCTATTGCAGGAATTGTGTCAAGGCCCATTGACTTTGTCGTATCTACTGTGTTCAGCTGCTTGTTCATGTCACGTTCAGCGAAACGAATTGATTAAAGACTACCATCTATGATTTTGTGGGCATCATGATGCGTGTGATGTGGATCATCGACTCAACACTTCTGGCTGAGGATGGTGCAGATACTAAATCCCTGTCTCTTACACTGATGTACAAGGCTGTTCTTTGATCGAGGAAGGGGATATTTGTGGAATCCTCTCCTATCGTGAATTCTTTAATTGTCCAATGACATTTATGTCTGGATGTGGTAGGACTGCAGAACTTCGATCTGAGCTGTTAGTCTTGGAATCATTTTGCCCTCTTGATCAGACGTTAGCCTTGCCGTTTGGAATGTAAACAGTCAAGTGTGGTAGTTTTAATGGGTTGTCATCAAGTTCAGGTACACATGGTTCTGAACCTGGCATGCTCATGCTCATCACTGAACGATCGATCGGCTTGATTGTAATGGTAGATTGAGGGATTCTCCTAGAGGAAAAGGTAAAGATTGCGATTGAATACAATTCTGCTGCTGCTGTGATCTGCAGCACCACATGAATGATCAGTTTGAGCTTCAATATCTGTAATTCAATTCAACTGACTGTCCCCCATTTCACACCGAGACCCATTCACCCATCAGCCCGTTACTCAGTGACCTAACCTGGTTTCTGATGTGGTAACACTTCCATTTTAATATTCTGATTCTGCTGAGGGACTATCCGTGGTGTCACGCCTCCAATTTGTTACATTGCTAAAACGCTTTAACATATTCACCTGAATCTTTTCCATTCCTGTATGCCATCATCTGTCTTTGATGTTAATGTGTCACTCTGTTTCTATCCCTGGCCATGATTAATAGCTATGTAGTCTCAGTGTTGACAGCCTTATGTATTTTCAGACCCAATGAAAATGTGCACCTTGTGTTATTATTAACTTCCCCGTGCACGTCATTCCATGTTGGATAGGGTGTTTGAGCAACTTTGGCACACGTTTTGGAACTTGTTCAAAAACAGAAATTGCTGAAGGAACTAAGCAGGTCTGGCATCATCTTCTGCAGTGAAAGTAGAGTTAATCTTTCAGGTCCAGTGACCCTGCTGCAAAGCTCCCAGCTTCTCCAGCAATGTCTGTATTTTTATTTCCAGTTTCCACAGGTGTTTTATTTAAAAAAACTGTTCTGTGCCTATTGATTTCTTGAGAAACTCAGCAGGTGGGGCAGCATCTACAGAGACAGAGAAACGGAGTTAGCGTTTCAAATCTAGTGTGACATTTCCTCAGGACTTATATGGATTGGTCAATGGGCTTTTTAATCCCTTGATAGAGACTGGGGGGTTGGTGATTGTGAACAGAGAAGAAGGGCTTATGCCCGAAACGTCGATTCTCCTGTTCCTTTGATGATTCCTGAAGAAAGGCGTATGCCCGAAACGTCGATTCTCCTGCTCCTTTGATGCTGCCTGACCTGCTGCGCTTTTCCAGCAACACATTTTTAAACAGAGTCAGGCAAAATATAAACGGGATTTAGCAGTGGTGAACGAGAAGATGATGTCAAATGGCTTTAAATCAAGACTTGAATGGGGACAAGTGGTTCTCTCTATTGAGTGCAAGCTAAAGAACACAAAACCACACAAGTCCCAAGGAAGATCTGGAGGGAGAATGTACACAAAATAGAGAATAGCCATAATGGGGTCAGGTTGTGAAGTTATGGAACTGAATAGTAACTCCTACATGCTGCAACGTACCAAAGCACAAAGTGAGGTGCTACTCAAGCTTGGGTTCTGTTTCATTGGAAAATCGCAGCAGCCCAGGACCGAAATGAAAGCATTAGAGCAAGGTAGGTAATCGTAATGGGAAGCAATGAGAAGTTCAGTGTTACTCCTACAGACAGAGTGGGAATGTTCCTCAAAGCTGTCTCTGTCTGGTCTCCCCAGTGTAAGGGAGACTGCATTGTGAGCAGCAATGACAGGAGAGTGGATTGAAAGAGTAAAAGTGAAATGTTGATTCACCTGGAAGGTGTGTTTGGAGCCTTGGACAGTGAGGAGAGAAGAGGTGAATGGGTGAGTGTTTCAGCTTCTGCAATTGCATGGGAAGGCGCCATGGGGGAGTGGGGAAATCTTCGGGGTTATGGAGGGAGTCACAGTAGGAATGTTTCCTGTGAAAGATAGATAGTGGACGAATTCGGAAAGATGTGTTTGAGAGTGCAGTCCTGCTGGAGGTGGTGGAAGTGGCGGAGGATAATCCTATGAATGTGGATTCAACTGCACTGGGAACTGAGGACAAGGGGAGATCTATCTTTGTTATGTGAAGGACGGGTCGGAGTGAGGGCAGAAGCTCGGGAGATGGGACAGTCACGTCTGAAGGCCCTGTCCGCCGGAATTATGGGATTTCTAGCTTGAAGGAAAGGAGGTCACGCCAGTGGCAGCTCACTGCAATGTGGCACCATCTAACAGAAACGACAGAGATGGAGAAACTGATCCCCTGAATGATTGAAAAGAACAGACATCTAAATTGAGGATGACAGTCTCACATCCGGTCTGAAGCAGGGTGTGGAAATAGACCCAGAGGAAGGTCAGTGGGTATACATGGGCATACATTGAAGCAGATATCCCATAATGCGCAGAAATTATTGTTTCTGTTCAAAAAGAAGAACTCGAAACAACGATGAAACATCCATGGTTGACAAAATCTGTCAAGTATATTATTCAATCACAAATTTGGCGGCACGGTGGCACAGTGGTTAGCACTGCTGCCTCACAGCGCCAGAGACCCGGGTTCAATTCCCGACTCAGGCGACTGACTGTGTGGAGTTTGCACGTTCTCCCCGTGTCTGCGTGGGTTTCCTCCGGGTGCTCCGGTTTCCTCCCACAGTCCAAAGATGTGCAGGTTAGGTGAATTGGCCATGCTAAATTGCCCTTAGTGTTAGGTAATAAGGGGTATTACGTAGGTAATAAGGGGTAAATGTAGGGGTATGGGTGGGTTGCGCTTCGGCGGGTCGGTGTGGACTTGTTGGGCCGAAGGGCCTGTTTCCACACTGTAAGTAATCTAATCTAATCTAATCTAATCTAATCTAATCTAATCTAAAATTGATGATCATTAGCGTAGGCCAGATTTCAGAAGTTTATTTCAGGGACCATAAGCAGATGCTGGGCATGAATTTCACCTGCGCTTCCTGAATTGGCCACAGAAACCCCTGCCATTGCTGCTCCATCCGCTTCCTTGCTTTTCTTCCCTTCCTGATTCCAGGTTCTCCTTCTCAAATTACAGAACACATTCTCTTACTTCACCTGAACCTCTTTGATCAAGTCTACCTTTCCTGCATTAGCATTAGGCTGCGTTTGGTGCTGCCACTTTGCCTCTGTTCTCTGTGTGGTTCGGCCTCTCCATTGATGCTGTTTTACACTTCCCACCCACATCTCATTCGGGAAAGTTTCCTTCTTGTAGTAAACCTTCTTGAAAACACCTCTCCCGCTTTGCACTGGATTCGCACATTGATGCAAATTTCCAAAAGTATACTCAGCTTTTATCTCACTCTGCTAAAGGCAACTGCATGATGACCGTGTGATTGATCAATTCCCTTTCTTACATAGATCTTGCCAGAAATACTTTTTTCACTGGAGAGATCAGCACCCCCTTTAAACAAAGGAATTCAGTTGTTTGACTTCTTATTGGCACGAGTAAGAGTTTTGTGCTGCCTTAGTACTGTAACATGGAGAAAAAAGAAATCGCAGTTTGAAGTTTGGACGAAATGTTGTTTACCTGCCATTTTTAATATTGTTTCTAATTTTCAGTACTTATCTTTAAATGTTTGTTCTTGAAGTTAGGATCAGATGTTGTGCAGGAGGTTAAGGCTTGGCATTGTAGACGTTTATAAAATCATGGGAGGCATGGGTAAGGTGAATATCATGGTCTTTTCGACAGATAGGGGAGTCCAGACATGGAAGGCATAGCTTTAAGGTGAAACGGTGATGATTTAAAATGGACAAAGGGACAACCTTTACAAGCAGAGTGTGGTGTGTGTATAGAATGAACTGCCAGAGGAAGAGAGGTAGATGCAAGTACAGCTTCAACATCTAAAAGACATTTGGGCAAACATACAAACGGGAAACGTTAGAGGCATATGGGCCAAGTACAAGCAGATGGGACTGAATCAGTTTGGAAAACCCGGTCAGCATGGACAAGTTGGATCCAAGGGTGTGTTTGTGCGATATATGACCCTATCAATCTAGAAAGTGAGGAAAAAAAAGAAAAAGTATGATGTAATAAAATTAATAAGTATTATAAAAACAAGCATCACGAGTCCCTCCCTGCATATGAAGAAAGTTCAAGATGAGTGTGTGATCTTTGGTGGAAATGAAGTCAGGAAAGAAGATTGAGGACATTTGAACGGTGTGCCTACAGGGAACAGACAGATAATTTACTCGCGAATTTTACATCATTCCTCATAGGGGAAGGCGCTATAAGTATTTCAATGATATAATCAAAATAGTACTCAGTGGGTCGTTCTTGAACTGTCTCCCACAAAAGGAATACTTTATTTTTAAAATGAACAGATAAATGTAAATGGAGACAGGTCAACAGTAATTCGTAGCTGCTTTAAATGAAGTGGTTACAGAGTGACTGGTTGCTCTATGTGAAGTATTTCATAACTCTCTGGATTTCAGGAGTGTTCCAGTGAAATTGGCGAAAACTCCAATGAGGCACCTGTCATCAAGGAAGGAGCCAGACAGTAAGCAGGAACCATTTAGCACAACCATTATTGCTGGGAACCTGCTAGAGTCTGTTATTGGAGGAATTGCAGGACGTTTAGAAAAAAAAACCCTAACGCACAGTCAGCATGGTTTTGCCCTGTAAAATCATGCAAAGTGTTTTCTGGAGAATGAAACAAGCAGATTTGATAAAGGGGGACCTGTAGACATGAGGGATTCCAGAGATTTTCCACAAGGTATCCAAAAGTAAAGGTTCTTACACAAGACAGAAGTTCATAGTATAAAGGGTAATACATTAGCATGGGATGACGGTTGGTTAACAGATAGAAATCAGAGAATCAGGATTAATGGACCTTTATGATAAAATGCACTGGAGTAGAAATAACAGGAGTAATGTAAATATCAGTCCGATGTCAAGAATTATTTGCAAACTATACTGATCGCCATATGGAAGGAGCTGAGAGCAATAGACATCCGAGTTTGAGGATGACTCTGAGAACCAAAAGGTACGCTGTTATTTAATGGAGAGGACTCCCAGAAAAGGAGCAGTACAAAGGGATTGGAACGCTCCTCTTTATGAAACATAAATTCAGCATGCTTATGCAGCAAGTAAATAGTTTTGTACATTCGGTGAGTTCCCAGGATGAAAGGGTTGAACATCTAAAATGGTGAGGCCTTTATTCATTGTGGTTGAAGTACGTGAGGGTGATTTTACAGAAACGTTCAAGATACAGAGGGGTATTGACAAGGTAAATGTTCAGAATGTGGGTCAACTCCCAGGCAGAGTATCTCACTTGTGGACAAAGATACAGAATAAGGAACAATGATTTCAAAATGGGATGCAAAGGAATGTCTTCTTTCAGAAGGTAGTGAATGCGTGGAATTCCCTAAACCATAGAGTTGTGGGGGTGGGACACTGAATTATTTACAGACGGGGTGAATTGGTTTGTGACATATCAGCGAGTTGAGGGCCACAAGAGATTAGGGAGAAAGTGGAGTTGAGCCCTGGAGTTGGTGAGTCATGTTCGTATTGAATGACAGCTTGAGGGGCCAAATAGCTTGCTCCTGTTCCTATTTCTAATGTTCTTATGTTATACTTTTGGAAAGTCATTCGTTATTTTCCTGGATCTCGTGTATTACAATGTGTCATTCAGGGAGAGCAGAGGATTTATTTGAGATAACCCTGGGTGCGGTATGGGGCTGTATTCACAGCGAATCTGAGTCTGTAATATGACTAACATCTGGAGCAGAAGTTACAGAGGTTAGCATGGAAAGAGGGATTGGTGGTGGGGGGTTACTTCCTGATCCAGCCTGGATTTTCCAAGTACATTTCGGAAACTACACCTTGATCTGCTCCTGAAGGGCTGAATGGATCATCAGAACATTAGGCTAATGACACGAGTGGTCTATTCGGCCCTTTTACCATACTCCACAAGTAAATTAGTTCGTAGCTCATCTCAGTGTCGCCCCATCTGCACCTTTCTCGCCATACATCATTATCACTGGTTTACCTATCCATGGAAAATCACATGAAACCTGCCTTGATATAATAGAAGGAGTTAACCATCCCAAACTTTTTGGGAAAGAGAATTCCCACTTGAATGAATTCCCACTTTGTGAATTTCTCTTCATTTCTGGTCTGACTGAGGATGGAGGGTGTTACTGTTTCCTTTTCTAGTTCCTCTCCTCCACAGCATACAACAACTTTTAAATTTAACCACGTTGGTGATATGGCCGATGATAAAGGTCTCAGACTGGCTCCGGTTCACCGAAAGGAACAAGTCAGGCAGATTTTTTTAGTCAGATATAAGTAACTAATATAACTAATGGAGGAGCATGGTAGATCTGTGGTCAGCACTGCTGCCTCACATCACCAAGAAGCTGGATTCAATTCCAAACTCGGGCGACCCTCTATGTTGTGTTTGAACTTTCTCCCCATTACTGTGTGGGTTTCCTCTGAATGCTCCAGTTTCCTCCCACAGTCCAAATATGTGCAGCTTGGAGTTCAGCGGCCATGCTAGATTTCCCATAGTGCACAGGGATGTGTAGGTTAGTCATGGTAAATGCGGGGTTACATGGATAGAGTAGGGAGGTCAGATCTGTGTAGGATGCTTTTCGGAGGGTCAATGTAGACGTGATGGGTAGAATGTCCTACTTCCACACTTTCGAGATTCTATGATAGTGACAACAAGTTTAGACTATGCAAACACCCTGTGAGGATCAATATTCTCAAGGTTTTGCATGTTTCAATAAGATCAGCTCTCATTTCAAGAGTGACCTGTAAAAGCCTCCATAATATAAGCCCTTCATCTCTGGAATCCATGAAGTGAAACGTGTCTGAACTGCTTCCAACGTAATTATATCCTTTCTCAGGTAATTATGCAAAACGAACACTCACACACCAGATGAGGTTTATTTTTTGTTTTCTCAGTGTTGTGAGTCTTTGGGATTCTCTTCCCCACAGAATACTGGAGGCAGCGATATTCAATATTGTTTGCGGAACAAACAGAAGTTTCATAAATAACAACGAAGTAAAAGATTATCGGGGAATTGGCAGGAATGTGCAGTGTGGAAAAATGCTGGCAGTAGTACAAAATCACACTGCTCCAGAACATCCAGGAATGTAAGGCAAAATGAAATTATATTATACATAACATTTTAATATGTTAGCAGGGATATAATGCATTTCCGAATGACCATGGGGCTACTTTGTCATTAGAGAGAGAATACTCGTGGTGGTTTCCCCTGTGGGTCAACACATCTCGGGTGATAGGGTGAGCTTGAGAGAGCGTCGCCTTCTTAATAATCTCTGTTTGTGTGCAGAATTAAACCTGCGCTGTTGGTTTCCCTCTGCATTATAAACCAGCCGACCAGTCAACAGAGGAGGAGACTGTGTAAGTATTACAGACAGGAACAGTCACAGACAAAAATAACGAGAGAAACTTTCATAGCAAGGAAAAAGGTACAACCCAGGTAACGGTCAGTATAACAGTTGAGGATCAAAATGTTCACTGCTCAAAATTGTATTTTATAACAAGAAAAGTATTTAGAAGCTCTCTTTGGCTGAATAAAATAAGGTGAGAAAAGTGACATAGCAAGAAGTACTAAATGTGATTGGGTATCGACAATCATAAAGTAAGTGTATATTATTTGATTGTTCTGTGCAAAATGTGCTTACCATTACATGAATATATAAAACTGAGGGAATACGTTGTTGGGACTGTCTGTCCACATGGGAAATGTCCTCGAACATTGAAGATAATCGGGATAGAAGTGCCTGAGGGTCATCTGGTTGGTGTCAGGATCCCAGTGGGTTGATTAACTGAAAGCTCCCGTAACATGGAGCTGAGAGAACCGTCATATTTGTCGCGAACTTATTAAATGCTTGTGCACAGTTGAAGGTCTGAATGGCCTCATGATAGATTTGAATTGTATATGATGTGAAAAACTACATTACTACTCCTTCTACATACGTGTTACATACTGGGGAATTAACATTTTCTTGAAAATGGGAATTATTTGGAACATTATCTGAAACACTCCATAATTGGCATTCTCCAAATCATTCAATCGACATGTAGGACAATTGAAAAGGCGATGTGTATATATAAATAGAGAGGGGGGAGGGGGAGGGAGGGAGAGAGTAAGAGAGGATAGGTGCTGCATGCACCAGTGAGAGTGGTGAAGCATGACCCTTGTTCAGGGTTCGGTGGTGTAACAGATATACAGTGAATGTCAGGGAGCAGAAATAATACTGTGATGCTTATCTTGACAGAACAGGGAAGATTATTGATGCGTGTCCTACATTCCTGGACATTTCTTCAGACTGGTGATACTGCACTGAGCTGGGTGGTGCGCTCAGGCCATGCTCGGTGGGTCTGGTGGTGTGGCCCCCTCTGGTGGTGTGCCCCTCCCCTGTACTAGCCCATCCACCAGGACCTCCGTGCTCCTGTCGATAAACCGTGTTGTAATTGCCCTTTATCCAAACTCAGAAAGCTCAACCATGTGTCCATTGGCCTTTTAAAATATCCCCAGAGCCAGTGAACACCGAATATTCAGGGGCATCCGGACAATGGTGATTGCCTCCAGCCAATCGGGCTGGCATTGAATGAGAGGGACACCATAGGGGTCGGTGGAGAGTTAATGAGGCGAATTCGATGATATAGCACCAGCAAACTAGCTCGGCCTCTGTCACACTCAATAAAAATGTCACTGAGATAAGTTATTGTTACGTTCAGCCCAATGAGGCAAAGAACCTGTTGACTTCGCTCCTGGTTACAAAGCTGTAGGACAAATGCCCATCCAAATCTCCATCATTTGAATTCACACCAATACCCCGTTCACCCATCATTCCTGAACATACTGGCTCGCATTGCAGGATTCGTTCGAAATATCTTGATTTCAGCATTCTGAAACATGTAATTTTCCTTGAAATGTCTCAATCTCACTTTCTCTTTTTCCAAAGTCCTTTT
Organism: Chiloscyllium plagiosum; assembly: GCF_037043375.1. NCBI lineage: Eukaryota > Metazoa > Chordata > Chondrichthyes > Orectolobiformes > Hemiscylliidae > Chiloscyllium > Chiloscyllium plagiosum. The sequence continues at coordinate 53,276,602 of NW_028270183.1, forward strand.
AGTTTTGGTATTTAAACCGATTCGTCCGCCATCTCTCTCTGGCAGCGATGTTCACACCCACAGCACCCCTTTGTTATGGAACAATGGAGACATGGAGTTGTAAATGAATGGTAGTTGCACATTCTGTCATTTCCAGCATGAGCTGCAAATTTTGCCACGCTGAGCAGCGATATAACACAGTGTTAGTGAACAATGCACTGGAGTGGTGCACGCAGGTCTACGTGCTTGGAGATTAACTGGTCCAGGTTTACAGATCAATTTATTGCTACTTACTTCTCAGCTCCCCATACGAAACCGATAGCTTGTCGCGTTTAAAGAACAAGAAACTGGTGTGGGCTGCATACTGCATGTCCATGCTGGACAGACCATTTCATTAAGGGTTCTGAATCAATTCACTGGTGTGGTCTATCCTGCTCCCCATGCTGGACCGATAGCTCGTGAACTGGTGGGACCTGCACAATATACCATCCTGGACAAATTGATGGGTAGTACTAAGTCTGGTCTGCACAGTATTCCATGCTCAACAGATTGCTGGGTTTTACTGAGCCTGCTCTGACAGTGCTCCATACTGAGCGGAGATCTGATGTTATGCGTATCTGGTCTGGATCTGTGAGGTGGATTGAGTATGCAATAAAATTCCTGACAGAGATAACATTCCTCCAGCTCAAAGTTTGTGCGAAGATTTGTAGCTCGGGTGCTCGTTGTTGTGGTTCTGTTCGCCGAGCTGGAAGTTTTTGTTGCAAACATTTCGTCCCCTGGGTAGACGACATCATCAGTGCTTGGGAGCCTCCTGCGAAGCGCTTCTTTGATGTTTCCTCCGGTGTGTATAGTGGTCCGTCCCTGCCGCTTACGGTTGTCAGTTTCAGCTGTCCACTGTAGTGGTTGGTCTATTGGGTCCAGGTCGATGTGATTGTTGATGGAGTTTGTGGATGAATGCCATGCCTCTAGGAATTCCCTGACTGTTCTCTGTCTGGCTTGCCCTATGATAGTAGTGTTGTCCCAGTCGAATTCATGTTGCTTGTTGTCTGCGTGTGTGGCTACTAAGGATAGCTGGTCGTGTCGTTTCGTGGCTAGTTGATTTTCATGTATGCGGATTTTAGCTGTCTTCCTGTTTGTCCTATATAGTGTTTAGTGCAGTCCTTGCATGGTATTTTGTACACTACATTCGTCTTGCTCATGTTGGTATCGGGTCCTTCGTTCTGGTGAGTTGGATTATATTTGTAATAAATGCTATTGGTTGCGAATCCTATCAGATCGAATGGATCGGTTGGAGAGACAATTAGAGGCAATGAGGAATTTGGAACAACGACGGTATGTGATTAATGGCAGTTATAGGAAAGGGGAAAACTCGCAGATGCAGTCACATAGGTCGGTTAATTCCAGGAAAGGTAAGAGAGGTAGGCAGGTAGTGCAGACGTTTTCTTTCGCTATCCCCATTCAAACAAGTAAGCTTTTATGGAAAATGTAGGGGAGTGATCGATTCACAGGGGAACATGACACGAACAGCCAAGTTGATGGTACTGCGACTGGCTCTAATGCAATGAGGGGTATGTCAGGTTCCAATAGATCAATTCTGTTAGGCGACTCTCTAGTCCGAGGGACAGACAGACGTTTCTGTGGCCAGCAAGGAATAATAAGAATGGTGTGCTGCTTCCCTGGTTCCAGGATCAAGGATGTCTCAGAGAGGGTGCAGAATATTCTCAAGGTAGAGCGGGGCCAGCAAGAAATCATTTTCCACATTAGGACCAAAGACGCAGGAAGGGAAAAGGTTGAGATTCTGAAGGAAAAATACAGAGAGTTAGGCAGGAATTTAAAAAGGAGGTCGTTGAGAGTAGTAAAGTCTGGATGACGCCTGGTGCTATGATCTAATGAGAATAGGAATAGACTGATAGAGCAGATTAATGCATACCTGAGGAGCTGGTGTGTGGGAAAAGGATTCACATTTTTGGATCATTTGAATCTTTTTTCTGGTATAAGTGACATGCACAAGAAGGACGAGTAAGTTAGGGGGTTGGGACCCAGGGAGATATTGAGGAATGAGATCAATCTGAGACTGGTACAGTTGAGAACAGAAGAGATTCAAACAGCCAGGGCAAGCAGGGACATAGCAGAGAACAAGGTAGGACTGATAAATTAAACTAAATTTATTTCAATGCAAGGGTCCTAATAGGCAAGGCAGAAGACCTTAGGGCATTATTAGGAATACGGACTGTAATATTATAGCAATAACAGAAACATGGCTCAGGGATGGACAGGACCGGCAGCTTTGTGTTCCAGGATACAAATGCTACATGAAAGATAGAAAGGAAGGCAAGAAAGGAGGGGGAGTGGTGTTTTTGATAAGTGGTAGCATTACAGCTTCACTGAGGGAGGATATTCCCATAATTATATCCAGGGATGTTATTTGCGTGGAACTGAGAAATAAGAAAGGGTGATCACCTTATTGGAATTGTATTATAGACACCCTAATAGTCAGAGGGAAATTGTGAAACAAACGTGTAAGGAGATTTCAGCTCACTGTAAGAACAATTGAGTAATTTTGGTACAGGATTTTAACTTCACAAACATAGATTGGGACTGCCAGAGTGTGAAGGGTTTAGATGGAGAGGAATCTGTTAAGTATGTATCTGAAAATTTTCAGATTCAGTATGTGGATGTACCGACTGGAGAAGGTGAAAAACCTGGCTTACTCTTTGGAAATCAGATAGGACAGGTGACTGAGGTGGGGGAGCATTTTGGGGCCAGCGATCATAATTCTATTAGATTTAAAATAATGATGAAAAATGTTAGAGCAGTGATTAAAGTTGAAGTTCTAAATTGAAGAAAGGCGAATTTGATGGCATTAGGCAAGAACTTTCAAAAACTGATTGGTGGCAGATGTTCACAAGTAAAGGGACGGCTAAAAAGTGGGAGTCTTTCAGAAATGAGGTAACGAGACTCCCGAGAAAGTATATATTTCTGTTCGGGTGAAAGGAAAGGCTGATAGGTAAGGGAATGTTGGATGACTAAAGAAATTGAGGGTTTGGTTAAGGAAACGAAGAAAGGATATGTCAGTTATTGACAGCATCGATCGAGGGAATCCTTCGAAGAGTATAAAGATAGTAGGAGTATACTGAAGAGGGAAATCAGGAGGGCAAAAAAGTGGACTTGAGATAGTTTTGGCAAATAGAATTAAGGAGAATCCAAAGGGTTTTTAGAAATACGTTAAGGACAAAGTGATATCTAGGGAAAGATAAAGGCTCCACAAAGATTGGCACGGCGGCCTTTGTGTGGAGCCACAGAAAATTAGATAGATAGTAAACGAGTATTTTGCAACAGTATTTACTGCAGAAAAGGATATGGAAGATATACAATGTTAGGAAGTCGATGTGACATCTTTAAAATTGCCCATTCTACAAAGTAGGAAGTGCTAGATGTCTTGAAACGCATAACGGTGGATATATGGCCAGGACCTGATCAGGTGTATGCTAGAACTCTTGTGGGAAGCGAGGGAAGTGATTGCTGGGCCTCTTGCTGAGATGTTTGTACAATCGATAGTTACAGATGAGGTGCCGGAAGACTGGAAGTTGGCTAACGTGGTGCCACTGTTTAAGAAAGGTGGTAATGACAAGCTAGGGAACTAGACTAGTAAGCCTGACGTCGGTGGTGGGCAACTTGTTGGAGGGAATCCTGAGGGACAGGTTGTACATGTATTTGAAAACAACTAGGAGAAAGTGAAGACTTCAGATGTTGGGGATCAGAGCTTAAAAATGTGTTGCTGGAAAAGCGCAGCAGGTCAGGCAGTATCAAAGGAACAGGAGAATTGACGTTTCGGGCATAAGCCCTTCTTCAGGAATTCCTGAAGAAGGGCTTATGCCCGAAACATCGGTTTTCCTGTTCCTTTGATGCTGCCTGACCTGCTGCACTTGTCGAGCAATGTATTTGAAAAAGCAAGGACTGATGAGGGACAGTCAACATGGCTTTATGCGGGGGAGACATCTCTGGCAAACTGGATTGAATTTTTTGAAGAAGTAACAAAGCAATTGATGAGGGCAGAGCGGTAGATGAGATCTATATGGACTTCCTTAAGGCGTTCGACAACGTTTCACATGCGAGACTGGTAAGCAGGGCTAGATATCACGGGAATGCTGAGGGACAGGATGTACATGTATTTGGAAAGGCAAGGACAGATGAGGGATAGTCAACGTGGCTTTATGCGTGGGAAAACATGTCTCACAAAGTTGATTGAATTTTTTTAACAAGTAACAAAGAAGGTTGATGAGGGCAGATAGATAGATGTGATCTATATGGACATACTTAAGGCATTCGACAACGATCCCCATGCGAGACTGGTTAGCAAGGTTTGATCTCACGGAAAGCAGGGAGAGTTAGCCATTTGGATACAGAATTGGCTCAAAGGTAGAATACAGGGGGTCTTAGTGGAGGGTTGTTTTTCAGACTGGAGGCCTGTGTCCATTGGAGTGCCACAAGGATCGGTACTGGGTCCGCTACTTTTCGTCATTTATATAAACGATTTGGATGTGAGCATAAGAGTTATAGTTAGTCAGTTGCAGATGGCACCAAGATTGGAGGTGTAATTAGATTAGATTAGATTACTTCCAGTGTGGAAACAGGCTCTTCGGCCCAACAAGTCCACACCGACCCGCCGAAGCGCACCCAACCAGACCCATTCCCCTACATTTACCACTGCACCTAACACTACAGGCAATTTAGCGTGGCCAATTCACCTAACCTGCACATGTTTGGACTGTGGGAGGAAACCGGAGCACCCAGAGGAAACCCACGCAGACACGGGGAGAATGTGCAAACTCCACACAGTCGGTCGCCTCAGCGAGGAAAGTTACCTCAGAATCCAACAGGATCTTTATCGGACGGGGTAATGGCCTGAGAAGTGGCAGATGGAGTTTCATTTAGATAAATGCAAGGTGCTGAATTTTGAGGAAGCAAATCTTACCAGGACTTATACACTTAATGGTAATGTCCTAGGGAGTGTTGCTGAACAAAGAGACCTGGACGTGTAGGTTCATAGCTCCTTGCACGTTGAGTCGCAGTTAGATAGCATCACGAAGAAGGCATTTGGTATGCTTTCCTTTGTTGGTCAGAGTATTGAGTACCGGAGTTGGGAGGTCATGTTGCAGCTGTACAGGACATTGGTTCGGCCACTTTTGGAATATTGCGTGTAATTCCGTGCTCCTTCCTACCCGAAAGATGTTGTGAAAATTGAAAGGGTTCAGAAAAGATTTGAAAGGATGTTTCCAGGTTTGGAGGATTTGTGCTATAGGAAGAGGCTGGACAGGCTGGAGCTGCATTCGTTACAGCGTCGAAGGCTGAGGGGTGACCATATACAAGTTTACAAAATAATGAGGGGAATGAGGGGTGTATAGATAGACAAAGTACTTTCCCTGGGGTGCGTGAATCCAGAACGAGAGGACATAGATTTAGGGTGAGAGGGGAAGAATATAAAAGAGAACTAAGGGGCAACTTTACCATGCAGTGGTTGGTACGTGCATGGATTGAGCAGCCAGAGGAAGTGGTGAAGGCTGGTGTAATGGCAATATTTAAAAGACATTTGGATGGGTATATTAATAGGAAGGGTTTGGAGGGATATTGGCCGGGTGCTGCCAGGTGGGACTGGATTGGGTTGATTTAACTGGTCGGCATGGGCGGGTTGGACCAAAGGGTCCGTTTCCGTGCTGTACATCTGTATGAATGTTACAACAATGGACCCGAATCTGAGAACATTCGTCTGGAATGTTACAACAATGGACAAGGGTTTATCCTCGGGTCTTTACTGGCTTTCTCAGGACTGGCCACGGTTAGAGTCGTGGATACAAGCCATTCTGATGAGTATTCAAGTCAGGTACTATTCCATGCTCGCTATTATCGTTGTTCCTGGTAAGTCTATCCCTGTCAATTTTACAAACAATGGTGAAGTTCAAAGCTATTTCTTTTATTTATATTGGCAAAGATGTAAACTATTATCTTCAGTTTCAGTCGTAATCTCCACTTCATTTCTATGAATTACAGACTTCACAATCCTTCACTTCTAAGAAGTAACAATACTGTTCAGAACTTCAAGACAGCCTTTTATCCTGAACTGTTTTATGTCTCTGTATTCTCTGTGTTGAAACTTGCCGTCTCCCATCTCCATCATATCCCCAAACTCCATCTCTTCCTCAGTATGTTGCTGAATTAGCCATGATCTACCACTTTGTTAACGATAGATGATATGTCTCCAGTTTTCTTTTGACTACTGTTCCAGTGACAAATATTTGGACCACAAACTGTTCTCTTCAGTGCAGTTCTTTCACAATACTGACTCTTTATCAGAGTAATAATATTACTGGACGTGAAATTCAGAGGCACAGATTGTGACTCTAAAGGCATTATTTCAAATACTACAACAACTGATGTCAGAAGTTAAACTCGAATGACAAGAATTAGAATGAAACCACTTTCACTTAATGCAAACAAATAAACATCAGAATTCCTTTTATTAGTTCACTGATAGGTCTTGTTAAAGAAACTTAACATTATTGCCAAGTTTGAAGTCAGTGTGACTTCATCCAACACAATGGATGGATTCATATTGTCTTGACGAATCGCCTCGTGATCAAGGGCAATTAGTGATGCATAACAACTGCTGCCCTTGTCAGTGATACTGACTTCCCGTGAAACAACAACATTTAAAGTGAAATAGCCAAGGAACTGCGAATGCTGGAGATCTGAAATAAAATTCTCCAGCGTCTGAAAGTGTTGGCCAGCTCTGTCAGAAGAAAAGCAAATGAAGTTTCGAGTCCAGTCACCCTGCACAGAACTGAACGCAATCAGGAAGTCACAATGTTCCATTGTCAACTGCTTCGTTGGAGAGCGGAAATGTTACTGTGGGATGGTGCAGAGGTGTAACGGCTTTCGCAGCCAGGAAGAGAAACTGAGGAGAGGGAGGCATTTTCAACACTGAATGCGTGCACCATCGGTGTGGGGATTTCACTTGCTCCTGTCATTCTGATTTCAGTGTCGGTTCTGTGGATGCTTATCTTGGGTCTGTATTGTCAGATGCTGGGTTGATTCCGGGAGACCCGAGGGTATGGGGACCCCACTCTGGACACTGCATGTACAGAATGGCTGGGTCCATGGGAAACAAATGGAGCCGAGACTACACAGAAGGGAAGCTCTGTAAATAGAGAGCAGGAGGCACTGCAATTGTCTCCCTGGGATTTCCAGAAAAATGTTTTCTAAGCTGGACCCATTCCAAGTTTAAAGTGTGAAACCAGTTTGTTTCAAAATTTTGGTGGTCACTGAGCTGTATCCCCTCCTTAAGTATAACCTGCAGCGTCACACCAGTGAGAGGACGGTGCTGACTCTCACCATGGAGCGAACTGGACTGATTCTGGAACTTTCCAGGCAGGGGTGTGTGACATATCCACTATCTCCGGAGTGCAGCCCGCCGCTGTATTCACTGGCTGATAGAAGCCATCTGCCCACTAACAGGAATGTAGTGGTTCTGTCTCCACAGAGGAAGGTACAGAAACAAACAGAGGAAACAGAGTGAGAGGTGTAAAAGACAAACTTGAGGAAGTTAGAATTAATAAAATTTATGTCTATGCAAATCACGTTAAACTGATTTTGGTAAGGTGTTGATGAGCTACATCACAGAGTACTGAAGAGGCGGAGAACAGAGTCAGTGGAAGAATTATTGATTATTCTTCAAAGTTTGTTAGATTCTGGAAATGATCCTGAAGACTGGAAAACAGCTACTGTAACTATAAATATTTAAAACAGGATGGAAAGTGAAAACGGAAATCTAGACATTGGATAGCTTAATGTCAGCTGTGTCGAAAGAAAACATTGGAACCTGTTATAAGCAAAGTGGCAACTAGACACTTGAAAAATAATGATATGGTATGGTAGATTCGGTCTAGATTCAGCAACGGGAAATGATCTTTGATAAACCTGCTGGAGTTTGTGGAAATTGTTCGCTGTGAGAACCAGTGGGAGTGGAGTATTTGAATTTTCATGAGAAGCTTGACATAGTTGAATACAGGTGAGTGGGGAATGTTAAATTCCATGGGTATGTAGGTGTGGAATATATACCACATGGATTTTAAAAATGTATAATGGAGTCAACGAAGGGAGTAGTGCATTCTCTGGACTGAAGGTTTGTGGGGAATCAGAAGGATCAGTGTTTTTGCAGTAACTCTTCGCAAGGTCTAAAGATTATTCTGATGTGAACAACAAATATCATCATTTTCTTTATGTTTCTTAATTGGTGAGAGGTTGGGAAGTGCTGCCATTGAAATGGACCTGGATGCCCCTGGTAATATAAATAATGATCGCCATGCTACCAAGACAGTGCAGAGGAGTTTCACCAGAGCATGATGAAACCATGACGAGACAGTGTAGGAAGTATGTAGAACATAGAACATAGAACATAGAAGAATACAGCGCAGTACAGGCCCTTTGGCCCTCGATGTTGCGCCGATCCAAGCCCACCTAACCTATACTAACCCACTATCCTCCATATACCTATCCAATGCCCGCTTAAATGCCCATAAAGAGGGAGAGTCCACCACTGCTACTGGCAGGGCATTCCATGAACTTACGACTCGCTGAGTGAAGAACCTACCCCTAACTTCAGTCCTATATCTACCCCCCCTTAATTTAAAGCTATGCCCCCTTGTAATACCCGACTCCATACGCGGGAAAAGGTTCACACTGTCAACCCTATCTAACCCCCTAATCATCTTGTACACCTCAATCAAGTCACCCCAAACCTTCTTCTCTCTAATGAAAACAGTCCCAAGTGTCTCAGTCTTTCCTCATACGATCTTCCTTCCATACCAGGCAACGTCCTGGTAAACCTCCTCTGCACCCGTTCCAGTGCCTCCATATCCTTCCTATAGTATGGCGACCAAAACTGCACACAATATTCCAGATGCGGCCGCACCAGAGTCTTATACAACTGCATCATGACCTCAGGACTCCGGAATTCAATTCCTCTACCAATAAAAGCCAGTACGCCATATGCCTTCCTCACCGCACTATTTACCTGGGTGGAAACTTTCAGAGATCTGTGTACATGGACACCAAGATCCCTCTGCTCATCCACACTACCAAGTATCCGACCATTAGACCAGTACCCCATCTTTTTGTTATTCTTCCCAAAGTGAATCACCTCATACTTAGCTACATTGAATTCCATTTGCCACCTTTCTGCCCAGCTCTGCAGCTTCTCTATATCCTGCTGTAACCTGCCACATCCTTCCTCACTGTCAACAACTCCTCCGACTTTCGTATCATCCGCAAACTTGCTCACCCAACCTTCTAACCCCTCTTCCAGGTCATTTATAAAAATGACAAACAGCAATAGTCCCAAAACAGATCCTTGCGGAACACCGCTAGTGACGGCACTCCATGAAGAAACTTTGCCATCAACTACTACCCTCTGTCTTCTTCCATCCAGCCAATTCCTAATCCAAACCTCCAACTCACCCTCAATGCCATATCTCCGTATTTTCTGCAGTAGCCTACCATGGGGAACCTTATCAAACGCCTTACTAAAATCCATATATACCACATCGACCGCTTTCCCCTCATCAACCTCCTTCGTCACCTTTTCAAAGAATTCAATAAGGTTTGTGAGGCACGACCTGCCCTTCACACAACCTAATTTAATCCTGTTTAATTTGTAGCGCTGAGAGAGAATAACAAGGTGAAACTTGATGGGTATGGGGCACAATCATTATGTCACAAGCAGCTGAATAGGGTGAAAATTACATACTTTTCATAGGATGCTCAATTTCCGATAGTTTATGTGCTTGGACAGAGCTTCTTGTCTATTGACAGAGAGGTACAATCTCTGAATGAACTCTGAACACTTTCATGCGAAGTTACTGTGGGACCCTGCACTGAATGTTACTTTGTACGCAAGCCTGTCAGCGGCCAAAACACCTTAATTGTGAAGCTGTTAGTCCCACCACCTGCTGAACTCCAAAGAGACCATGGGTCTGCCTTCTTGGAGATGGAAGACACATTGGAGAATTGTTAAAAGATTGGCTTCATGTTAAATTAACACATATGTACTATGAATAATGCAATCATGTTGAACAAGATGCTGCAGTCTATCTGTGCGGTTCCCGCTCCATTTATTTGTGACGTTGTGACATTTCTGACACCTTGTGTTCCTGGGTTAGTGACTTGAGAAGTCGAATAATCTCCTCCTGTTCCTTAGTAATTGACTCCGGGTGTGAAGTAGTCACTTTCTGATCCCGTGTAAGTGACTCGTGGGAGTGAGCAGAGTCCTTGTCTTCCTGTGTAACAGGCAGGAGGGACAGAATGGGCTATCACTCTTCTTTCCCAGTCGTTTTGAATGGGTTCCCCACATTCTTGTGAACCCAGATTGACGTGTGGAATGAACTCCTCCTTTTACAGTGGAAATGTGCAGTGCTGTTACATTAATGTTACCCAGACTTTAACAGCACGATATTGAATGTTGTCCAGGTCTTGATGCACATGGACACAGACTGCTTCAGGAGCTGAAGGGGTCAAATTGTTCAGACCGTTTTGTGACCTTCAGTGAATATCCGCTCTTCGGAGCTGTCTGGACTAAATGGGATGAATGGCCTGCTACCACACTGCAGGGATTCATCTCTGACAAACTGGAGATGCCTGGCCTGAGGAAGATACCCTGGGGATGTCCTGCAGTGATGTGCCACGGATGCGATGCCTACCGACGATAAACGTTTTCCAATGAGCTATAAATAACGCCAAAGTGTGGAGAGGTCACTATCGATTTTCATGAAGTGCAATTCTGCTCAGGCTCCCTGTGTCCCCTCTTTTGTTCCTATCAATAGGTCATCTTGGAGAAGCAGAGAATGTTTTCTTCAAAGAGATGGTAGTGAAAGTCAGGATTTCTCTTCCACAGAGAGTTTGGTGAGCTCAATCACTGAAAGGGAACAGTGGTGACCTGCAAGGAACTGTTCTGGGACTTCTATTCTTTGTGATTTTTGTAAGTGACGTGGATAAGTAAGTGGAAGGGTGGGTTAGTAAGTTTTCCGATGGCTCGAAGGTTCTGGAGTGGTACAGAATGTGGAGGGCTCTTGTAGGTGCAACGGGACATTGACAGACTGCAAAATGGTGCTCATAAGTGGCAGATGGAGTTCAGCCTGGAAAAGTGTAAAGTGATTCTGCTGCCAGCTCGAATGTGAAACCAGAATACCGTGTTAAAGGCAGGATTTCTGGCAGTGTGGAAAAACTGGACGTTGGTGTCCATGTCAACAGATCCCTCAAAGTTGCCACTCCGGTTGTTAGGGCTGTTAAGAAGTCGGATGGTGTGTTGGCTTTCATTAACGGGGTGTGTGGGGGGGGTTGAGTTTAAGAGCCACGAGGTTATGCTGCAGCTCTGGACATCCCTGATTAGACCATACTTGGAATAGTTTGTCCAGTTTTGGTCACCTCTTGGAAAGGGTGTACAGGAAATTTATTAGGATGTTGCCTGGACTGGAATGCAAGTCTTATGAAGAACGGAGCTCGGACTTTTCTCATTGGAGTGAAGAAGGATGAGAGTTGACTTGACAATGGTGAACAAGATGGTGAGAGGCATAAATACAATGGATCGCCAGACCTTTTTCTGAAGGCAGAAATGGCTATCTCAAGTGGGGCATCATTTGGAGGAATGTTTCAGGGAGATGTCAGTGGGAGGTTCTTTACACAGAGAGTGATGGGTGTGTGGAATGCACTGCCAGCAGTGGTAGTACAATAGGGACATTTATGCAATGCTTGAATAGGCACGTGGTTAGTCTGATCTTAGATTAGGATAAATGGTCGGCACAACATTGAGGGCCAAAGGGCCTGTACTGAGCTGGAATGTTCTATGTTCTATGTTCTATGAAAGCATTTACACAGACTGTAGATGGATTTTGATCTGTCAGAAAGGCGAGGGCTATGAAGAATCCGGCATTGAAGACGTTTTGAGACTGAGAGCAGATCAGCTCTGATCTTAGAGAAGAGTAAGGCAGGCGTGTGTGTTGAATGACATGTTCCTGTTTCTGATGTTCTCACATTATGTTGTTGGAAAGTTAATGGATGCTATTTTCCTGGATGTTCTGTTATTGGATATTGTAGTCACTGAGAGCAACGGATGTTGTTAGCCATCTCGGGGAGGTTTCTGGGCTGTATTAGCAGTGCAGCTGGGCCGACAACATGACCAGCAAATGAAGCACAAGTTGCGGAGAGGGCAGCTCTGTAGAGAAACATGAGGGGCTTCTTTCATATCCAGCCTGGGTTTTCCAATTTACACTTTGCACATTTCCCAAACCATGTGTGACAGTCTGGAGGGACAAAATGGTCTTCTCTGTTTCTGTGCACCAGGTGATAGCAGTAAGTGGCCTGCTCCTGACTATCAGGTTTGAAGGACTGAATGGACCACAGAAACATGGGACTGAAGAGCAGGAGTGGGTCATCAGAAACTTTGAACTTTCTCCACCAGGCCGATCAGGTTGGTCTCAGCTCCACTTTCCTGTCTGTATCCCATTATCCATGACTCACTACTCTGTCAAATATTTAGCTAGCTCAGCATTGAATAAATGAAAAGAAACAAATATAACTTAAAATTCTGGAGAGGGGAATTCCCATTTGAAATGCCCTTTTTAGAATTTCTCCTCAGCCCACTTGTAGAATCAGAGAGTCATGCAACATGGACCCTTTACTCCAGCTTGCCCACACCAACCACATATCCCAATTTGATCTAGTCCCATTTGCCGCCATTTGGCCTATATCCCACTGAATCATTCCGATTTATGTATCTAGAACAAAGAACAAAGAAAATTTACAGTCCAGGAGCAGACCCTTCGTCCTCCAAGCCTGAGTCGTTCCAAATGTACTGTCTGAACTTGTCAGTCAATTCCAAAACCTCTTTCCCTACCTATTCATACATTCCAGACGCATGTTAAATGAATCTACCGTGCCTGCCTCTACCATCTCTGCTGGCAATGCGTTCCAAACGCCCACCACCCTCTGTGTGAAGTGTTTTCCGCATGTATCCCCCTTAAACTTGCCAGCTCTCTCCTTGAAAACGTGACCTCTCGTTATTGAATCCTTCACCCTGTGAAAGAGATTATCTCTATCCCTGTCTATATCCTTCATGACTTTGTCGACCTCAATCAGGTCACTCGGAAATCTCCTTTTTTGAAAGAAAATAAGCCTAACCTACTCAACATTTCTTCATAGCTAGCATCTTCCATACCAGGCAACATCTATCCAGATATATTCTAAGTGTGCAATTAGATCCGCTTTCAACACTTATCTGACAACGTTTTCTGTACACGCACCACCTTCTGCATGAAAAAGATAACTTTACGGTCCCTTCCAAATCTTACCATTGTCACCTTCAACCTGTGCCGTCTAGTTCTGGATTCCCCTACCGTGGGAAAATCATCTTGGCCTTTCAGAGTATCCATACCCCTCAGGATTTTATAAACCACTTTCCTGTCACCCTTCAGCCACTGAAATTCCAGGGGAAAAAAGAACCTCAACCTGTTCATCCTCTTCCTGAGGCTCAAACCTTCCAGTACCGGAACATCATTGTAAGTCTTTATTGCGCCCTCTCAACATCCTCCCATCAACACAGCCAACTGAATTGTAGGCAGTATTCTTAAAGTGGCCTGACAAGCGTGCTGTATAGGCGCAACATGCCACATCAACTTCGACACTCAATGTTCTGACCGATTAAGTCACGCATGCCAAACGTGTGATTCACCACTCTGTCCACCAACAACTCCACCTTGAAGGAACTATGAATCTGCACCTGTAGGCATCTTTGTTCGTCAACATTCTTCAGGGCACTACCCTGCTATAACTTAACGAAAATTCAAAACGTCACAAATATCGAACTTAAACTCTATGCACCAGTCCTTGGTGCTTTGAAGGTCAACGGTGCTGTTGTACTCAGACAATCTTCTTCGCTGTCCATGACACCACTTTTTTGATGTAAACTGTAAACTTTCTAACCATGCCTCCAATATTTATTTCCAAGTCATTTGTATACATGATGAAAAGCAATGAGATCAGCAATGATTCTTTCAGCGCACCGCTGGCCACAGGCCTCTAGACTGAAAAACAAACTGCAACCTTCAATCCAATTTTGTATCCAATTAGTTAACTTTCCATGTGATCGAACCTTACTGATCTCTCGACGATGCAGAACCTTGTTAAACGCCGTGCTGAAGTCTGTGTAAACTGGGCACACCAAAGTGCCTTCGTGAATCGTCTTTGCCACCTCTTCAAAATACTCAATCATGTCAAAGAGACATGATTTCCGTCACGCAAAGCCATGCTGATTATCCCTAATCAGTCCTTGTCTTTCCAAATGCATGTAAATCCAATCCCTCAGAATCCCCTCCAACAACTTCAGGACACTGATGTTAGGCTCATTGAGTCGTTAATTTGTCCTGTGTTTGAATCACTGTTCCGTGTTAGATTAGATTACATTACAGTGTGGAAAATTGCCCTTCGGCACAACACGTCCACCCCGACCCGCCGAAGCGCAACCCACCCATACCCCTACACTTACCCCTTACCTAGCACTATGGGCAATTTAGCATGGCCAATTCACCTGACCTGCACATCTTTGGACTGTGGGAGGAAACCGGAGCACCCGGAGGAAACCCACGCAGACACGGGGAGAATGTGCAAACTCCACACAGTCAGTCGCCTGAGGCGGGAATTGAACCCAGATCTCTGGCGCTGTGAGGCAGCAGTGCTAACCACTGTGCCACCGTGCCGCCCACAATTCCTCGATTCCCCAACTCTTGGGGGCGGCGGGGGGTGGGGGTGGGGGGGGGGGGGTGAATCCATTGACCACATCAATGCCTCTCATAATCTTGTACATTATTTTTAACAACCCCCCCCCCCTTAGTCTCCTATGCTCTAACGAAAAATATCATAGCTTGTACAACCTCTCCCTGTTACTCAGACCATTGGGTAAACATCCTTGTAAATTTCTTCTGCAATCTTTCCAATTTAAAAGATATTTCCTTTACCAATGAGACCACAACTGAACACAACACAAGTTTGGCCTCACCAACGTCCTATATAACTGCAGCATAACTTCCAAACTTCTATGCTCCATGCCCTGACTGATGAATGCCAGTGTGCCAAAGCCTTCTTCACCGATTATTTCACTTTCAGAGCACCATGCACCTGAATTTCACGGTCCCTCTGTTGCACTATATCATTTAAGGTCCTGCCATTCAACATGAAATTCTTACATTTATTTGACTTGCCAAAATGCAAGACCTCACACATACCTATATTAATTGCGACTTGACAGGAATTAGCAATTCCCCAGCTAATCAAGGTCTTGCTGCAATTTCTTATAACCTTCCTCATTGACCACAATACCACCTATTTTAGTGTCATCATTAAACATTGTCAGCAATATCATTGATATGGATAACAAACAGCAATGGGCCCAGCACTGATCCCTGTGGCACTCCATTATTCACAGGCCTCCAGCACCCTTCCACTATTACCTTCTGCTTTCTACCATCAAGCTAACTGTGTGTACAATTTGCCAATTCCCCCGGATTCCATACGATCGAACCTCCCCGAAAAGCCGATCAAGGGAACAACATCAAAGGACTCACTAAATTCCAAGGAGACCACTTCTGCCGCTCTGCCCTCACCAACCTTCCTGGTTACTTCATCAAAGAGCTCAAAACATTGTGAGGCATTATTTCTCATTCACAATGCCATGCAATATTTCCAGTTTAAAAACAATTAGTAATTATGTATACATGCTTTTAGAAAAACAGGATTTGATTAGGAATAGTTATTATTTATTTCATTAAAACAATTATTAATCCTTATTAAAATATAGAATAAGTATTCCTAATTAAATCATATCTTTCAAATGCATGCATATATTATCCCTCAGCCCTCAAGTAACCTACCTACCACGGATGTTAGGCTTACTGGTCTATAGTTCCCAGGTTTTTCTGTGCTTCCCTTCTTGCAAAAGGGCACGACATTCGCTACCCTCCACTCTTCTGGGACCTCACCTGTAACTAACAATGACGCAAAAATATCAGCCAGAGTCCGCGTAGTTTCTTCTCTCCCCTCTTGCCATTTTCTTTGATACATCTGGTCAGGACCAGGAGATTTATTCACCTTCATACATACTAATACATTCTACACCTCGTCTACTGTGACATGGACTATCCCCAAGAAAGCTCAAAGAACTTCCCTAAGCTCCCAAGTCGTCATGTCTTTCTTCCCGGTAAACACAGTGGAGAGGTACTCATTGAGACCCTCACCCACCTCCACATATGTTCTACGTATACATGCCCACTTTGGTTCTTGAGGGGTCATATTCTAATCATAGCTCTTCTATTTTCTTTAATATACTTAACCTCTTTGGATTCACCCTAATCTTCTAAACCAAGACTATCTGATACACTCTTTTCTCCCTCCTGATTGCCTTCTTTAAAAAACTCGTTCACTCGTGTACACCTCCAGGGATTCCCTTGTTCCCAGGTGCCTTTTTGCTGGTTAATGCCTCAATATATCTTGTCATCCAGAGTACCCTCTTCCTGCCAACCTTCCCTCTACCCTCGCAGGAACATATAGACCTTGAATTCTAGCCATCTCACTTTTAAAGGCCTCCCACCCGACAGAAGTCCCTTTGCCAGTAAACAAACTACTCCAATCAACCTCTGCAAACTCCTGTCTCATTCTGTCACAATTCACCTTTCCCCAAGTTATAACTTGCATCTGTGGACCAGTTTGTCCCTGTCCATAACTATTTTAAAATGAACACAACACTGATCACTAGTCCCAAAGTGGTCCCCCACTGTCACCTCACTGCTCTCGTTCCCAAGAGTAGATCTAAATTTTCCCCTTCCTGAGTAGGGCACTCTACATATTGCTTGGGAAACGTTCCTGAAAGGGCTTAATCGATTCACCCCATCTTAACCCTTATTTTTTGTCAGTCCTAGTCAATATTAAGAAAATTGCAATCTCCTACTATGCCAATCCTATTGCGCCTGCAAGTCTCCCCAGTCTCTCTACGTACTTTTGTTTCTCTAATTCTCCGTGTTCTATTTGGTGGACTACTGTACAATCCCAATAATATCACCATCCCGTTCTTATTTCTTAGCTCCACCCGCAAAGTCTCAATGGATGATCCATCTGTTATTTTATCTGATCACTTTTGTGATCTCGACATAATCAAAAATGCAACGGCCTTCCCATCCTTCCACCATCTCCGTCCCTCCTGAAACCCCGGTGCACAAACACATTAAGCTGCCAGTCCTGTCCCTACCACGTAAATATCCACGCCCTGTTAGTGCTCTTGCATTGAAACAGATACAATTTAATCCTAAATGTTTTTTTTTTGCTGTGTGCCATGTTCCAGCCTGACCTGTATCTTCACTTTACTGTTTTTGATTACTGATCTCCTTCCAGCTTTACACTGCTGTTGAGGATCCCATGCCTTCCCCCACTCCAGCCCATCTCGTTGAAACTCTCCCTTGTCGCACGAGCTAATCTGCCTGCCACGGTATTGATCCCCCTCCAGTTCACGTACATCCCGTCTTTCTTGAACAGGTCACCTCTGCCCCACAAAAGATCCAATGATCTAAAACTCTGAATCCCTATTCCCTGCATCAATTCTTTAGCCATCCATTCTTCTGCCATATCCTCCTGTTCTTAGCCTCACTAACACGAGCCATTCGAAATAATTCTGAGATTACCACTGTTGTGGTACTGGCTTTTATTCTAAATCTCTACAATCATTCTGCAGAACCTCATCCGTATTTCTACCTATATCATTTGTACGAACGTTCACAATGACTTCTGAGCGCGCCCCCTCCCCGTGAGAACGTTTTGCAGCCGCTCCAAGTCATCCTGGACCCTGGCACATGGGAGGTTCCCCACCATCCTGGATTCACATTTGCAGTCACAAATTCCTATCTGTCCCCCTCTCTATCGAGTCGGAATAATTATTTCTGAAGTTATTCTGCCTGCACACACTTCTGACAATAGGATTCCTTCCTGGAACAGTTGGGTTCGGCTGAATGGCTTTGCTTCAGGCAATGGAGAGATTCCAATGAATCCTCATCAAGAATCCTCCATAGTGGATTTTCTGGACTTTCTTTTTTTAGCTCGCACGTATTGCTCTGATGAGGGACAGGGAAAGAGAAAGGGAGTAGTACAATGTTCCTTCTCAGTCAGGTTACATCTTTCCTTTTCTGAGTTGAATTAGTAACGTTATAAGATCCTAAACTGGACCATGTCTGAACATTGTCTGAACTAGATGCTTCTACCACATTCCCTGCTCCACGTGTATCATTGCTACTGTCATACACAGAATAATTTCATAAACATAAAAATGCCCCTACTTGATTTCAAGATGTGTTTATATGTGCCTGAGTAATTTAAAAGTAAAACGTTTAATCTCTTCACAGTATTTGTTAAAATTAATGTGTCTTATTCAACAAATGCAGAAATTACTGGAAAATCTTGGCGATCTGGCAGCATAAATGAAGAGAAATCAGAGTTAACGTTTCCGCTCCAGTGTACCTTGCCTCCGAACATCTTTTATCCTTAAATTAATTCCCCAGTTTTATTCTCCCACATGAGAGGAAAAGCTATCAAGTATTCACCACGATCTTATATGGTAAATAAGAACATCTCTCATTCTCCGGCCTAAACTGTTAATCCTTCATAACATAATACCATCATCCCAAGACCGAGTAAACACAGACATTTCTGAATATTGATCAAGCAATTTTGCACTATTTTACTGTTTTGGTGATCATAGCTTCAAACATTAGATGTCGTCTCAGCGATGCCCCATTCAGATGCAGTAAAACGTTCCACATTAAACATGATACCCTTTGTCAGAAGCAGCATCATTCAACTTAACTTTCAAATCACTTGCTGCATCTGCAGATTAACTTCATATCATTCATGTATCTGTAATATGGAAATCGCCTGTATCACAGAGTTCTGCAATCTCTCTCAATTTAAATTGATTACCATTGTTTTATCCTTCCTGCCAAAACAGACAATTCACCTTATGTTATTTCTATTCACTAACCTTCCCTGTCTATATCATATTGCAGACCCACTACCTCCATTTGACGATACATTGAATGACCATCTTGGTGTATGTACTAATTGAGCTACAAGCTATTCCTGAAGAAGGGCTAATGCCCGAAACGTCGATTCTCCTGTTCCCTAGATGCTGCCTGACCTGCTGCGCTTTTCCAGCAACACATTTCCATCTCTGATCTCCAGCATCTGCAGACCTCACTTTCTCCTACAAGCTATTCAGTCCCTTCTCTCAGAACTTTGATAATGATTATTGATCATTGATGATCCCACAGTGATCTCTGAGGCACTCCACCAGTTACAGCTTTGGAACCTGAAATTAAACATTTATCTCTACTCTCTATTTACTGTTAGCGACAGTTTTCCTGTTCCTGTGCAGCAGCTCATGCGGTTTGAATGGCCTCCTCCTGAGCTGTTGAATGTACACATCGTGCTGAATTACTTCATTCTATATTCCTGTGCAACTCCTTCGAGGGGCAAAATTATCTCCTCCCGTATCATTGTAACAAGCTTGTGTGGTTGAATGGGGTGGTCCTCTACCCTGTAGCAGCCTCAAGGGGTGGATTGAGGAACAACATTTGCTGTTTAGAGAGCAGTATATCTCTGACAGCCTCGCGGGATATATTGAGAGAGCAACACATGAGGTAGAGGCAGCAGTATGTCTCTGTAACTGCCTCGAGGGTGGTATTTGTGAACAACATATGGGGTAGGGGCAGCATTATATCTCTGCAACAGCCTCGAGAGTGGATTGAGGGAAAAATAGATGGGGCAGGGGAAGCAGTATATCTCTGTAACAGCCTCGAGAGTGGATTGAGGGAACAACGGATGGAGTAGGGGCAGCAGTATTATCTCTAACAGCCTCGAGGGTTGGAACTGGGAGAATAACAGATAGGGTGGGGCAGCATTATATCTCTGTAACAGCCTCGAGAGTGGATTGAGAGAACTACAGATGGGGTAGGGGCAGCAGTATATCTCTGTAACAGCCTCGAGGGCTGGAATTGAGAGAATAACAGATAGGGTAGGGGCAGCAGTATGTTTCTGTAACAGCCTCGAGGGTGGATTGAGGGGAAAATAGATGGGGTAAGGGCAACGGTGTATTTCTGTGACAGACACGAGAGTGGATTGAGGGAACAACAGATGGGGTAGAGGCAGCAGTATATCTCTGTAACAGCCTCGAGAGTGGATTGAGAGAACAACAGATGGGGTAGGGGCATCAGTATATCTCTGTAACAGCCTCGAGAGAGTATTGAGGGTGCAGCAGATGGGGTAGGGGCAGCAGTATATCTCTGTAACAGCCTCGAGAGGGTATTGAGGAAACAACACTTGGGATAGGGGCAGCAGTATATTTCTGTAACCATGATTCGGAGATGCCGATGTTGGACTGGGGTGTACAAAGTTAAAAATCACACAACATCAGGTTATAGTCCAACAGGTTTAATTGGAAGCGCACTAGCTTTTGGAGTGACGCTCCTTCATCAGGTGATTGTGGAGGGCTCGATCGTAACACAGAATTTATAGCAAACATTTGCAGTGTAATGTAACTGAAATTATACATTGAAGAATTGATTGTCTGTTAAGCCTTTCATCTGTTAGAATACAATGACAGTTTCATGTGTAAATCACAAAACCCTTTTTTTTAAAAGTTGCATTCTCGGGTGACCTGCAACACATTATCAATGAGGATCAGCACCTCACCAAGACTTTCCCCACACCTCCACTACTTGCCTTTAAACAACCGCCAAACCTCAAACAGATCATTGTTCGTAGCAAACTGCCGGCTCTCAGGACAACTCCATACAACCCTGTCACGGTGGACGCTGCAAAACGCGTCAGATTGTGGGCATAGATACCACTATTACGCGTGGCAACACATCCCACCGTGTAAATGGCAGGTACTCATGTGACTCAGCCAACATTGTATATCTTATACTTTGCAGGCAGGGATGCCCGGAGGCATGGTACATTGGGAAAACAGAGCAAAGGCTACGACAACGGATGAATAGGCACCGCACAACAATCAACAGACAGGAGGGTTCCCTCCCAGTTGGGGAACACTTCAGTGGTCCAGGACATTCAGCCTCGCACCTTCGGGTGACCATCCTCCAAGGTGGACTTCGGGACAGGCAGCAGCGGAAAGTGGCCGAGCAGAGGCTGATAGCTAAGTTCGGTACCCATAGGGAGGGCCTCAACCGGGACCTTGGGTTCATGTCACATTACAGGTGATCACCATTGCACTACACACACACACAGAGATATTCCTACACACACACACTCTCACATACACACGGACACAGATACACACAGACGCGCACACAGACACCCACACACACCCTTATAGACACACAGACTCCCACACATGCACCCCCTCACAGACGTAAAACACTCTGCACTCACTACACACACACACATACGCACTTTCTCACACTCATAACTCCCACCCCAGACCGACACACACACAGACAGACAAAGACCCACATGCACACATATATTTTGTGTGGTGATTCTTTTTGGTACTTTCACAGTTGCACTTTGCTCAAAAATCACAGACATTCATGTAGAACTCTGAGCTCAAAAACTGCATGAATTTATGTAAAACTCTGTAATCTCACTTTTTAGATTGGAATCAATCTAAACATCAGGTCATAGACAGAGAACACAGGGGGCTTACACCTTCAACATATTGTCTCGCTATCACCATTGTTAACAGCTAACCCGAGAATGCAACTTAAAAAAAGGGTTTTGTGATTTACACATGAAAGAAGTGAAACTATCATTATATTCTAACAGATGAAAGGCTTAATAGACAATCAATTCTTCAATGTATAATTTCAGTTATATCACACTGCAATTTTTTGCTATAAATTCTGTGTTACGATCGAGCCCTCCACAATCACCTGATGAAGGAGCGTCGCTCCGAAAGCTAGTGTGCTTCCAATTAAACCTGTTGGACTATAACCTGGTGTTGTGTGATTTTTAACTTTATTTCTGTAATAGCCTCGAGGATGGATTGAGGGAGCAAAACATGGGGTAGGGGAAGCGGTTGACCATTCTGCTGCTCGATTCTGAACGCTCATAGCTCATCCTACTGTGTCTGACCATCTGTCTCCTGTCTGTTCCCAATAAATATTGACTCTCCTGTATAGCAAAGATCAGTCGAGCTTAGCCTTGAATATATTTAACAACTAAGTCATCACTGTTCCCTGAAGATGAGGGCACCACGGCGAGCACAACACTCAAGTGCAAAGGACACCCTTATTTCATTGCAGGACCCATATCTTTCAAAAACTGTGTTAACTTAACATCGGATAGATTTGAGAAAAATCAATACAGTAATTCGGAACAGATATAAATAATTTAGCCTTCCAACCTGCCACACATTCCCACTGACTCTTTCCAATCAAATATGTATCAAACCCAGCCTCAGCTGCTCTCACAGAAAAAGAATGCCAGGTAGCATAACACCACATGAGCATTAAATAAAGGAGCAGAATTGGGCCATTCGGCCCATCGATTCTGATATGCCTTGTAATAATTCTTTCATGTGTTCCTCAAACTCAATCTTCTGCCTTCTTCCGACAATGCTTAATCCCCTTACGAATCAAAAACGTATCTATTTTTGTCTTCCTGACACTCGTGTCTGTGTCTCCGTATGTATGTATGTGTTTGCGTGTCCATGTGTTTGTTATTTGAGTATTTGTGTGCCTACATCTGTGAGTCTGTGTATGAGCCTGTGTGTTTATTTCTGTGTTTGTATCTATTTGTGTGTATGCCTATATCCTTGTGTATATTTTTATGTTAGTATATTGGAGTGTTTACCAAAATTTCTGTGTATGTCCACGTCTGCAGCTCTGTACAATGTGTAATCTGTTCTTTTGGGAGTGAGAGAGCTGACTTTGCAACTGACAATGGGTTTAAAGTGAGATTGTCCTTCAATGAACTTTGATCCTTACTCGGTTGGCAGGAAGTAGATGTTTCAGGATTTCACACACGAGGCGTCCCAGTCCTCTCTGGCTCGTACCAGGGCCCTCCTCACATAGCGGGGTGGCGGGGGGGGGGTGAAGGAACTAATATCGGGCACTCCACTACCCGGCTTGGCCCTTTCTGTCCTATTCCAGGCTGTTTCTCCTGGAATGGGAGAAAGGGAGGGAGGGAAGGTGGGAGAGGTTGCCCCTGCTGTTAATACTGATGTAGGTGGAGGAGGGAAGGATGAGGTGTCGGAGGGAGTCACAATATTGTATCCATGTAGTGTTTTTAATGTGGTGGGTATTGCGTCGGTGACAGAAAAAAGAAAGTGGGGGAGGGAATCCAATAGCGGGAGTGGTAGTGTTTGAGCCTTATTTGGAAATCGAGCATGAGCCTTGTTCGGGGCGAGGTGCTGTGACAGATACAGACTGAGTGTGAGGAAGCAGGGAGAATACGGTGACATTTGTCCTGGCAGAGCAGGTAGCATATTGATGCTTGTTCTGTATTGCTGGACATTTCATCAGATCATCTCAGCGCCGAGGTGAGCTTCCCCAAATATCACAGACCCTGTCCCTCAGCTTCTACATATTCAGTGTTGTTGGATCTTACAAATAACAAGGAGAAGCAAACATTGCTGTGTTACATAGACTCTGTCCCTCAGCTTCTACATATTCAGTGTTGCTGGATCTTACAAGTAGCAAGGATCAGCAAATATTGCTGTGTTACATCTCTAAACCAATACTGTAGTGCAAATATTTTGCTCAGGAATATAGTTGTGCAAGCGTATTCAAGGGGAAGTAAAGGCCGAGCGGTGCTACTGCTGGGATTGTAACACCAAGTTTTACCTTGTAACACCAAGACCCTGCGAATGCTTTGGGGGCCAGGGTTTGAATCCGGCCCTTACAGGTGGTGAAATTTTAATTCAGTAAGAATCTGGAATCAAGGGTCACTGATAACCAGGAATCGATTGTTGGGAAAATTCAGCTGGTTCACTAATATCCTTTGGGGTAGGAAACTGCTGTCCTTACCTGGTCTGGCCTACATGTGACTCCCGAGCCACAGCAACGCGTTTGACTCTGACCTGCCCGCTGGCATGGGCAACAAATCTTGATTATCCAGCGACCCCCTCATCCTGTGAATGAGTAAGAAATAATCGTGGGTGCTACAGAAGTAATGGATGGTGTCAAATTGCATATGAACTGCGTTAACTAAGTGACTGCAAATGTTGTGAAAAATTAATTCCATAAGTGTATATCAGGTAGATTGAAGAGTATGTTGTGAACCATGGTAGAGAACAGGCTATTTCGCATTTGGTGTTGTGTACTATCCCTGCTCTGTGGAATAGTGATATTAAAATATTGCATTTTGCATGACGTCTGCATACATTATCGAATGTCTGAACATTCTGGTCAGACGTCATGGAAGCGTGGAGACTTGAGGGCCAAGCTCGCTCCAATGAATTGGGAAAGTACAACATAACATTCAGTGGGAAACAAGCAATGAATTTAGAGTCAGAGAGTCCTACAGCACGGAGACAGGCCCTTCGACGGAACATGGTCCATTCCAAGCAAAATGTCGATCCACGCTAATCTCATTTCCCTGCTATTGCCCGTATCCTTCTCACCCTTTCCAATCCGTGTATTTGTCCAAATGCCCTTTACATGTTGTTAATGTATCCGTCTCAACCACTTCCAGTGGCAGCTCATTCCATGTGCATACCATTCTGTGTGTAAAAATTCTGCTCATCAAATTCCCTTTTATTCTTTCCCCTCAGGCCTTAAACCGATGCCCTCCAATCTATGTTTGCCCAACTCTGGGAAAAACGACTGAAAGCATTCACTCTACCCATGCTTGTCATGATCTTGCACCCTACAGTATGATCCCCCCTCAGTCTCATACACGCGAAAGTAAAAAGACTTAACTTGTCCAACCTCATTCTATTACTCAGATCGTTAAGACCTCGTCAACATCCTTCTAAATTTCTTTTGCATTCTTTCCAGTTTAACTACATCCTTCCCTTAGCAAAGTGAATAAAACTGAACATAATGCTACAAGTATGGCCTCACCAGTGCCCTGTATAAATGCAACATAACTCGATAAATTCGATGTTCAGTGCTCTGACTGATGAAGGCCAGTGTGCCAAAAGCTTTCTTCACTGTCCTGTCTACCTCTGAATCGACTTTCAGAGAACGATGCACCTGAATTCCAAGGTATCTCTGTTGCACTGCATTCTTTATGACCCAAACAATCACCATGAAACTCCGACCTTGATTTGACTTTCAAAAATGCAAGAACTTACATTGATCTGTATTAACATCCATTTGCCATTTTTCAGCCCACTTCCCCAGCTGATCAACGTAGTGCTGTAATTTCTGAAATTTCTGATAACCTTCCTCACTCCCCATGATGCTGCCCATCTTAGTGTCATCTTCAAACTTACAAATCATGCCTGAACATTCGCATCTAAATCATAGATATATGAAATATGTAGTGGTCCCAGCACCAACCCTTGAGGCATTCTCCTCGTTACAGGCCTCCAGTCTGACAATCATCCTTCCAGCATTACCCTCTGCTTCCCACAATCAAGCCAATTGTATATCCAGTTTGCCACCTCCCTCTTAATTCCATGCAATATAACCTTCCAGAGCAGCGTACCATGTAGAAACGTATTGAAGGTTTTACTGAAATCCATACAGACTACGTATACCATTGCTTGTCACTTCATGAAAGAACACAAACAAATTTGTGAGCCATTATCTTCCAGGCACAAAGCCATGCTGACTTTGATGAAGGACTTTTGCCCAAAACAGTGATTTCATGCTCCGAAACTGCTGTGATTTCCAGTCCCGTTCTGATTTTATTCATAAACACACTGTGTCTTTCCAAATGCATGGATATCTTATCTCTAAGAATCTTTTCAAGTAACTTACCTATTAGATTTTAGGTTTATTGGTCTATAGTTCTCAGGGGTTTTTTGTAGCCCTTCTTGAATTAGGGCACAGCATTCGTTAACCTCCAGTCCTCCTTGACCTTATCAGTTGGCCAGCGATGATGCAAAAGTGCCAACCAGGACATCCACAATTTCTTCTCTGTCTTCCTACAGTGTTGCTAAATATTTCTGGTCAGGGCCAGGAGATTTAGAGAAATACTGTAAAGTCTGAAAAATATGTCTATTCATTTCAGGTGCAAACACCAAAGAAAGTGAAGTGATTTAATGGTAGTTAACATAACAAATTAAAAATATATTAAATATAGGAAGTGACTTCAGATGAATTCCAGATATTGTGGAAACCTGCGAATTCTCAAAAATTGACAATCGAGAATGGAGGGCCATGAAACTGATAAGGAAATCAAAAAGAGAACATGCGTGCTGACAACCAGGAACACAAACATTGCATAAATTGCCGATCTATATTTCAAAGGACACAAAGTAACACCAAGGTTAAATGTGGAAATTTATAAACTGGAGAAGAATGTTTGTTCTGGAGAACAGGGAAATGGCTAAGAAAATAACCCGTTACTTTTCATTTGGAGGAAGATCCACAAAATCACCCAGAAATACCAAGTGAAACGAAAGGCACAAAGTTATTTATATCAGGAGCAATGTAGTACTTGCTCAAGTAGCTGGATTGAGCATTACTAACTCTGACGAAACAGATGGAATTCATATCAAAATGTCAGAACTAAATCACCAATCGAAGTATTAATTGCACTATCGATGACTGTGTTTTATTTTCCTGTGCATTCTGCAGAGGCTGGAAAACCATTTTGGATAAATGGAATGTAATAAACGTGAACCAAACACTACAAATGAATGGAAGGGATCCAAACAGCTACAAAGGGAAGAAGAGTCAGTGTGAAGAATTACAGACCAATTAACTTGACACCTGCAGAGAAACTGTTGGATTCTACAAAACAGGATATGATATTGGATATTTCGAAATTAACAGCAACAATGGAGATAATCCGGATATATTTCTGACAGTGAAATCGTACTTGACAAACTTCGGAATTGTTTGAAGTTGTTTCTTACAGCACAGATAGTGGGAAACCAGAAGAAATGGCATATTTTGGGTTTTCGGAAAGCTTTCTGTAAGAACTCAAACAGTGAGTTCATAAATGCAATGAATGTGAAGGGTATTTGGAGGAATGCATGTAAGTGGAAAGTTAAAATTTGGTTCTGCTTCATTTAAGGGTGTTAGAACATGGATGAAAATACATGTTGAAGCAGTTTCACAGCGTGTTGGTGAGGCGGTACCTGGATTATTGAGTACAGTTTTGGTGACCGAATCTGAGAAAGAATATGTTGACCACAGAGGAATTGAAATGGACATTCTCAGAATTAATCCCTCAGAAGGCGAGATTGCGTGATGTCAAAACTCTGCCTGTGTTCTCCAGAGATTCAAAGAATGGGTGGTGGGTCACAATGAAATTTAGAAAATTCATAAACACATGACAAGTTGGAAATTAACAGAATGCTTCCCTGACAGTCTAATCCACATTCAAGGCAAATCATGGCAGCATCTGGGACAGGCTATTTAAAGCAGAAATAAGAAGGCAATTCTTCACATGGACGGCACTGACTAACACAGAGGCATTTATATACTGCAATTGCCCTTCTCATGTGGTTGAAGATGTCCTGCAATGCATCTCATCAACGTCCCCCACGTCCGCCCTCAAACCCCAACCACCAAACGCAACAAGGACAGAGCCCCTGGTCTACACCTTCACCCTACCAAACTTTGCATAAACCGCATCATCCGCCGACATTTACGCCACATCTAAATGGACCCCAGTACCAGGAATATATTTCTCACCCCAACTCTTTCCCTTTCCGCAAAGAAAGTTCCCTCAGTGACTACCTGGTCCAGTCCACGCCACCCAACAACCGACCCTCCCCTCTTGGCACCTTTCACTGCCACTGCAGGAATCACAAAGCCTGCGCCCAAACCTACCCCCACCCCTCGCCTCCAACCAAGGCTCAAAAGGATCCTTCCACATTCATCAATGTTTCACCGATGTCATTTATTGTATCTGTTGCTCCCGATGCGGTCTCCTTTCCATTGGCGAGACTGGACGCCTTCTCACAGAGCAATTTAGGGAACCTCTCCGGGACACCAGCACCAACCAACCCGACCGCCCCATGCCCCAACATTCCAGCTCCCCCTGCCGACGACATGCAGATCTTGGCCCTCCTCCACCGCGACACCCTCATCATCCGACGCCTTGAGGAAGAACACCTCATCTTCCACCTTGGAACACTTCAATCCTATGTAGTTCACCAGTTTTCTCATTTGCCCTCTCCCCACCTTACCCCTATTTCAACTTTCCAGCTCAGGCCATTCTCATGACCTGTTCTAACTGCGAATCTTTCTTCACACCTGTCCCTCTACCCTCCTCTCTGACGTATCATCTTCAACCCCACCTCCATTCGTCCATTGTACTCTTGGCTACCATCTCGCAGCCCCACCCACTCCCATTTATCTGTCCACCGCGGAGGCTCCTTGCCTTCATTCCTGATGAAGGACTTTTGCCCGAAACAACGAGTTTCCTGATCCTCAGATGCTGTCTGACCTACTGTGCATTTCCAGCACCACTCTAATCTAGACTCTGATCTCCAGCATCTGCAGTCCTCACCTTTGACTAACAAAAGGGCATGGAAACCTGTTGGCAGGACAAGATTAGGAAGAAGTCCCACATAATCTACAAGTGTGCCAAGCTGAATAGAATATCCAAGGAACAGTTCGGACCCAATGGTGATTTGTGAAACTGCATCCCAATCAACTTAGTGTTAGGAGACAGAGAGTAGTGATAGACGGCTGTTTGTGTGACTGGAGACCGGTGTCCAATGTTGTACCACAGGGATCAGTGCTGTGTCCCTTATTATTTGTGATTTGGAGATGCTGGTTTTGGACTGGGGTGGATGAAGTTAAAAATCACACAACACCAGGCTATAGTCCAACAGGTTATTTCGGAGACAATAGCTTTCAAAGCGCACAACCTACTGTTGAAGATGCAGCGATTCAAAGGCTAGCGCCTCCGAATTAACCTGTTGGAGTCTCACCTGGTGTTGCGTGAATTTTAAACCTAATCATTTGTGGTATGCATAAATGGTACAGCTGTGAATCTGGACGGTGATGGTGGGAGTGTGATATGTAAGTCTGTGTTTGATACAAAGATTGGCCAGTGATTGGCACTGACGGGGAAGGCTTTATGTTACTCGAAAATCCAGATTGAATGGTCAGATGGGCAGACCAATTGCAGATGGAATGTAACCCTGATAAATATGAGGCGATGCACTATGGAAGAAGGAACAAATAGGCGAGTACTTGATGAACGGGCACACACTACGATTCTCAGAGGGTGCTTCTCCACAGATCCCTGAAATGCGATTAAATAGGTTAATGCACAAGTTGAGAAAGCATAGCACCGGGAAACATAGGCTTTGTTAATCGAGGAATAGATAATAAGAGCTATGTGAAACTTTGTTTTGGCCATTATAGAATACTGGGTGTAGTTCTGGGAGCCACATTGCAGGAAGGATGTGATTGTACTGGAGTGGTTGCAGAGGAGATTCATTAGGATGTTCCCTGGGATGGAGTATACCAGCTATGGATATCAGATGTTGGATATGTTCGAGTTGTTTAATTTGGAGGAGAAAAGGCTGAGGGGGACGTGATTCAGAAGGATAAGATTACGAGGGACAGTGACAAGGTAGATCGACAGTTGGGCGGCACGGAGGCACAGTGGTTAGCAAGACTGCTTCACAGCTCCAGAGATGTGGGTTCATTTCCCGCCTCAGGCAGCTGTCTGTGTAGAGTTTGCAAATTCTCCCATTGTCTGCGTGGGTTTCCTCCTATTGCACCAAAATGTGCAGGTTCGGTGAATTGGCTATGCTAAATTGACCGTAGTGTTAGATGTAGGGGAATGGGTCTGGGTGGGTTGCTCTTTGGAGGGTCGGTGTGCACTTGTTGGACTGAAGGACTTGTTTCTACACGATAAGTAATCTGAAGTTAAAGGACCAAGAGCAAGCAATCACACTTTAAAAGTGAAGTGTTTGCGGTTTAGTGAGAATTTGAGGATTGCTTTGTTTTAACTCATTGTGTGTTGGGGTCTGGAATGCACTTCCTGAGAGGGGAGATGTCACATTGGAAAATGCACAGTTGTGCACTTGAAATGCCATAAGATTCGCAGCTGTGGGTCTTGCGTTGGAAAATGGGGATAATGCAGACCGTGCTGTATTTCTGATGGTACAGAGTCTACGATCCTGTGAATGTATGTCTGTGAAAGGTCAATCACTGAGCAGCTTAAGATAGGAATTGATGGGTTTCTGAAGAATACATTATCAAGGCTGAACTTGTAATATCTTCTGAAAATGTGTCAATGACAAAATTAAGGGAAAAAAGGGTGCAGCTGTCTTACAGACTGATACCAGAGAATTTAGGACCTAGAAATGGAGCAACTATGGAGCAAATACTTCAGTTACATTTTCACAGAAGAAGACAAAACAAAAAAGAAAACTTCCGAGCAATACCAGGGAACTTGAGTCTGGTGAGAAAAAGGGAATAGAATCAAATTAGCAATGGAACAATTTTAGACAAAGTATTGGAACTGAAAGTAATGGGAATAGAAAAAGTAAACAAAGATTTATGAAATGGGAATCGTATTTGAGAAGGTGACTTTTAGTAAAATTATGGAGAAGTTATTAATGCAATACGATTGGATTTTCAGAATGATTTTTGATAAAGCGACAATCCCATTATGCAAATTCGAAAACTATAGGACTGGGGCTAATGTATGGTCATGGTTTTAGAATGGGAGAGATGACAGGAAATAGTGAGTTTGAATAAAACATTTTTTTTCCAGAATTGAAGGCTTGGAGGATATAGCAAGGAACGGTGTTTAGGACCGAACATTCCAAATACACATCGTGCATTTGGTTGAGGGGCTCAAATGCAATATTCGCAAGTCTGCTGATGGCACTCAACCATGTGGGATTGTGAGTGGATGAGCAGGATGTAAAAATAAAACCTCCAAGGTGATAGAGACAAGTAAAGTGAATGGGGGAATAGGGGAGACGCGATGATGTATATTTTGGAGGGACCAATAGAATGACAGCCTATCAATTGAAAAGTGATTGGTTGAAAAATGTTGGTCTATAAAGGAACAGAAGCTGCATTTTGTATCATTCTGCGCAGTTCTACGAGTTCATGCACGGCAGTGAGTTCTGAAACCAGAAGTCCAAAACTGGGAATGGCACTGGCACGCTGACCTGTGTACACAGATCGAGCAAGTGGGTAGCTGTAACATTGAACAGGATCTGGATCTGCCAGCACACCAGCCACTGAAAGGAATATTGCAGTAGCAGAACGCAGTGAGAAAGATAAATGCTGCATTCACTTTCAGTTCAGGGGGATATGAGTTCAGGAGTACGGGTGTCTTACTGCAGCTGTACAGGACCTTGGGAGACCCCCACCTCGAACATTGCACACTATATAAATGACAAATCTGATATTGAGGGTGTACAACGAAGGATGACCAGACTAATCTTTGAGATGACAGCCTTGTGGTGGGATCAAAGATTGGGGCGGCTGGGCCTGTATTCCATGGGGTTTAGGAAAATGAATGGAGATTTCAGTGAAATATCGAAAGCTCTGACAGGTTGAGACAGAATATAAGAAGAGGTGATAATTCCCATGGCTGGGACATCAAAAACAAGGGACCACAGTATTAGGTATAGACAGGTCACTCTGCACTGAGATGAGAATAAATGTCTGCACTCAGAGAATTTCCCTGGTGAACCTGGGAAATTCTCTCCCACATCAGGCTGTGGAAGCCAAGACACCGAGTATAAATAAAGATTTGCAGACACGAAAGGGACAGGGAGAGAGCATGAGTATGATGTAAAGATAAGAATCAATTACCATTACAAGTTTTTCTCCAATATAGCGGTAGCTGTGTTCCTGTGGAAGGAACACTGTGTTGTAGAAAATCCTGCAATATTAATAATGGGACCTATGGGAAAAGAGGGTAAGGGGCGAACCCCCGAAAATAATCAGTGTAAACTAAAAATGAAAGTTAGTCCAAAACATACACAAACGAGCACAGTCTAAGTAAATCTTTAAGTCACAATGAAATAGTGCTGTAAATGTGTCAACTTTCACTGACTACAGGAGTGTGACTTTCACCAAGCTCTTCACCAGAAAGCGTGCGGGGCTGACCACATGACGCCGATGCAGAATTCCACTTCTTCCAAAGATTCTCCCCCCGGTTTAAAATAAAATGATTTCTAAAAATAGCACACCATTCCGAGTTCCAGGCTCAGTTTCAATGCCTGCAGAGCGGATTGCATTCCTGTTTTAGCTTAACACACTGAGTGTGCATTTTAAAGACAGAAGATCCTGAGGCTGGGTTTTGTTGGTCAGCTGGTGCCTGGTAAGGGATTGCGTAACTGAATGGGAGATCCCTTTATAGAAACCGGTGCGCAATTCATGAAGTGTATAGCAGCCAAAGTGTATTTAATTAACACATGTTATTGGATAAGGGCCTGTATATTAAATGGCGTGTAAAATTGATAGACTGAAGGGATTACAGCTGTTCTTTTTTATATTTTACAATGTTTAAACACATTATTGAACATGAATATATTTTGGGAATAATTGCATTGAGGAGATTTTCTCCATGAGCTAGTATAGGGGAGGCTCAATGTGGTGAATGGCCGTCGCCTTTCCCGAGGTTTCTGTACAGTCTGTGGGAAAGCTCTGTACATTTTGTCACAAACTCTCAGATGTTAGGAAGAAGGTCTCTGCAGGGTTGAGAGGGCTGAGTTTCCCATTCTCTTTTCCGATATCGAGGTTGGTATCGGGTGTTCTACCTGGTTTTATCCTTTAAGACCTCGGATCAGTTTGATACAATAGAGTATCTTGCTTGGCCGATTCAGAGACCAGTGAAGAGTTTATCACGTGTCTGTGTGTCTGGAGTCACGTTTAGGCCAGGCCAAGAAAAAACAGGATATTCACTTCCTGAAAATACATTGGGAAGGAGATTGATGATTCCAATCAACATTGGACACAAGATAATTTTTTCCCAAACCCAGATGTTAGATCTCGATATTTTATTAATTGTTTTTAAGTTCCACAAGCTGCCAGAGCATTAGCCTTGTCTCGATTCGCAATCCAGTGACATTTCCACAGCAACACAATCTCTACATGGGGACCTATCGGAAACTACATTGAGCAGCTTATTTCTGTGCTGCCTGACAGCTCTGTCAAAAATAACTCCCACCAATTTGACTTTCTTGATGGGCGTGAAGGGGGGGGGGGGGGGGGGGGATAAATGATCAGATTTCAATTATTCTCCTCTTAGGGGATGGGACATAGTTCAATACTGTTCCACATTGCCAGAGAGATGTCAGCGTTGGAGCTGGAATTAAACAGGGATACGGCTTGTTGTGCAGCACAAGTCTTCAGCGCTATTAGAGGAATGGTGTCAAGGCCCATTGCCTTCGTCGTATCTATTGTATTCAGCTGTTTCTTTATGTCACGTACAGCGAATCGAATTGGTTGAAGACTGGCATCTGTGATTCTGTGGACATCATGACGAGGATGAGGTGGATTATCCATTCAGAACTTCTGACTGAGGATGGTGCAGATACTACATCCTTGTCCTTTATGCTGATGTGCAGGGTTGTTCCGTTATTTAGGATGGTGACATTTGTGGAGTCCTGTCCCTGGATGTGGCAGAACTGTAGAGCTTAGAACTGATCTGTTCGTCTTGGGATCATTTACCGCACTCCACCAGACGTTAGTCCTGCCGTTTGGAATATAGTCATTCAGGTGTGTTATCATTAACAGGTTGTCATCAGGTTTAGGTAGGTATAGTTCCACCCTGGTATGTTAACCCACACTCGTCACTGAACAATAGATTGGCTTGAAGGTAATGGTAGACTGAGGGATTATCCAGTGAAAAAGTTACAGATTATGATTGCATAAAATTCTGCTTCGGCTGCTGCTGTGGTCTACAGCATCACATGATAACCCAGTTTTAGCTGAAATATCTACAATTCAATTCTACTGATTGTCCCCAGTTCAAACCGAGATCCATTCACCCAACAGCCCTGCATTCAGTGACCTAACTTGGTTTCTGATGCAGCAGTACTTCCATTTTCATATTCTCACCCTGCTGAAAGTCTCGCATTGGTACCACGCCTATAATTTGGTACTTTACTCAATCCATTTAAGGAATTAATCTGATTATTTTCCGTTCCATAATGCCATCTTCTGTGTTTGAAGTGAATGTGTTTTGAATCTGTTTTGCTTCCTGACCATCATTCAGAGCTCTGTCGTGTTCGGGATGCCAGCGTGATGCAGTTTCAGAGTCAATGAATTTGTACACCTTGCATTGTCGTTCAGTTCCCAGTGTAGGCCACTCCATGTTGGACAGGATGTTTGAGCAGCTTTGAAACACGTCTTTGGAACTTGCTCAAAAACAGAAATTGCTCAAGAAACTAAACAGGTCTGGCAGCATCTTTTTGAATGAAAGCAATGTTAAACTTTCAAATCAGTTACCCTTCTAAGAAAGCTCTCATTTTCTCCAGCATTTTTTTGTATTTTTGTTATAAGTATCCATAGTTATTTGATTAATTGAAAATTTGTGCTGTGCCTTTTCATTTCTGTACAAACTCAGCTGGTCCTTCAGCATCAACAGAGACAGAGAAACAGTGTTGGCTTTGCAAGTCCAATGTGACACTTCTTAAGAACTGAAAATGATTGGACAATGGGCTTTTTAATCCCTTGACCGAGGTGTGGGATGGATGAAAGGGAAAGGATGGTATGGCAAAAGATAAACTGGCTTTTAGCAGTGGTGAACGAGGAGATGATGTAAAATGAGTTTAAATTAAGATGTGAATGGGGGAAAGGTGTCTTCTCCATTGAGTGTAATAGAAAGAAGATACAACCACACAAGGTCACAGGGAGACCAGGAGGTAGAATGTTGACCATGTCTATTAGAGAGGTCTGGGCAGGGATACGTATTTACTGTGGAGATCATCACCCCCTTTAGACAAATGAATTCAGGTGTTTGACTTCCTAATGGTACGAGTAAGAGTTTAGTGCTGCCTCAGTATTGTAATATGGGGAAAAAGACACAATGAAATTTTGGGCTGAGTGCTGTTTACCAGTCGCTTTTAATATTGTTTAATATTTGCAGTGCTTACTTGAAAATGCTTGTTGTTGAATTTATTATCAGATAGACTGTAGGAGGTTGAGGAATGACATTATAGAAGTTTATAAAATAATTGGAGGAATGGATAGGGTGAATACCCAAGGTACCTTCCAAAGGATAGGGAGGTCAAACAAAGA
This sequence comes from Chiloscyllium plagiosum, assembly GCF_037043375.1. NCBI lineage: Eukaryota > Metazoa > Chordata > Chondrichthyes > Orectolobiformes > Hemiscylliidae > Chiloscyllium > Chiloscyllium plagiosum. Next base: position 53,312,037 of record NW_028270183.1, read on the forward strand.
GGGTGTATCTTTCAGGTGAAAAGGGGAAGATTTAAAAGATACAAATGGGCGTTTTGACACAGACGGTGATGTGAGGTTGGAATGTGCTACCAGAGGAAGCGTGGTGGATGCAAGTACACCTACAACATTTCAAAGCCATTTGGACAAACGTATGAATGGGAAACATTCAGAGGCACATGAGCCAAGTGCATCAGTTGGAATTAGATTACTTTGGAAAACCTGATCAGCATGGGCAAGTTGGACCAAAGGGACTGTTTGTGCGCTATATGACTGTATGAATCTAGAAAGCGAGGAAAAAGTACAAAAAAGGTATTATATAAGTAAATTAGCAAGAAATATTAAAAACACAAGCTTCACGAACTTCTCTGTGTATATATAACAAAAGCAAGTTCAAGATGAGTATGTCACCTTTGGTAGAAAGAAAGTCAGGAAAGTATATTTAGGACATTTGGAGGGTGTGACTGGGGAATTAGCTCAGGGAACAGGCATATAACTTATAAATGCATTTTACATCATTTCTCACGGGGAAGGCACTGCAAGTATTTCATTGATACAAACAAAATGGTAATAGGAGAGAAGTTCTTGAACAGTTTCTAACAAAAGGAACAAGTTTTTTTTAAAAACAGATAAGACTAAGGATAGGCAGGTCAGCAGTAATTCATAGCTAGTTTTAAATGAAGTGGTCAAATAGTGTCTGGTGGCACTGTGTGAAACATTCCAGTACTCTCTGGATTACAGGCGTATTCCAGCGAAACTGGAGACCCTCCAATATGGCGCCTGTCTTCAAGAAAGCACCGAGACTGTCGGTTACAGCAGACAATAAAGAGGGTGCCGGTAAGTGGCGTTGAAATGCCCATCAGCCATGATTGAATGGCGGAGTCAATTCGATGGGCCGAATGGCCTTACTTCCACTCCTATTTCTTATGTTCTTATGAAAGCAGGAACCACTCAGCCAAACAATTATTGCTGGGAGTCTGCTGGTGTCTGTTATCCAGAAGGCAATTGCAGGGCGTTTCCAAAATTTTCTCGCAGAGTCAGCGTAGTTTTGTGAAGTGGAACCTATAGTTTGCCCAGTTAAATCGTGCAAAGATTTTTTCTGCAGATCCCTGTGAATGGAACAAGCAAACTTGAAAAAGAGGATCTGATAGACACGAAGCTTTCCAGAGGTTTTCCACAAGTTATCACAAAATAAAGCTTCTTGCACTAGACGGAAGCTCACAGTATGACGGATAATATATTAGCATGGGATGAATTGGTTAACATTTAGAAATCGGAGGGTCAGGATTCATTGACCTTTATAGTAAAGACGTATCGACTGGATTCGGCAGGACCTAATATACATCTGAGTTTGAGGATGACACTGAAAACCAAAAGCAGGTTGTTATATAATGAAGATGACTCCCAAAAATGAGCAGGACAAAGGAATTCGAGTGTTCCTGTGTATGAACAATAACGTCAGCATGCTGATGCAGCAAATAACTAAGTTGGTACATTAGTCGGGTTCCTGGGATGAAAAGGTTGAATTATTGAGAACACCTGAAATGGTGAGGCGATTATTCACTGTGATTGAAATGAATGAGAGTGGTATTACTGAAATTCACAAGATACAATGCTGAGGTGTGAGAGTTTGACAGGTATATGTTGAGAATATGGTTCCCATTCCTGGGCAGACTCTTGAACTCGGGAACATAGATACAGAATAAGGGATATCGAAATCCACCTGAAAATCAACGAAATCTCTTCTTTCAGAAGGTCGTGAATGTCTGGAATTCCTTCGCCCAGAGCGTTTTAGGAGCTGGAACACTGCATGTATTTACAGACTGGGTGGATCCGTTTTTAACATATTAGCGATTTGAGGGATACAAGAGGTTAATAGGAAATTGGAGTTGAGCCGTGGAGTTGATCAGCCATGTTCTCATTGAAAAATAGTGCAGGCTTGAAAGGCCGAATAGCCTACTCCTGTTGCTTACGCTCTCATGTTATGCTTTTGGCTAACTGGTTATTTTCCTGGAAGTCGTGTTGTACAATTTTACATTCAGGGAGAGTAGAGCATCTGTTTCAGTTAACCCTGGGTGGGGTATGGGGGCTGTAATCACAGGCACTCTGGGTCTATTACATGACCCACATCTGAAATGGAAGATACAGAGAGGGGAAGCCTGGAAAGAGGGGTTGGCGGTTGGGTCAATTACTGACCCAGCCTGGACTTCCAAATACATTTCCGAAACTACACCTAACTATCGTAGTGGCCTCGATCTACTCCTTCGCAGCAGATCTAAAGGCCTGAATGGAACATCAGAACATCGGGCTCAGGGACATGAGTGGGCCATTCGGCCCTTTGACACTGAAAATATGGTCGTGGCTCATCTCATTGATGTCCCAGATGCACTTTTCTCTCCATGTACCATTATCCCTGATTCAACTGTCTATGGAAAATCAGACGAATCTAATTGATATAATGTGAAGATACAGCCATCACAAACTTCAGGGAAAGAGAATTCCCACTTGAATTAAATCCCACTTTTTGAATTTCTCCTCATCACTGTTCTGTCTGAGATTTCTTTTCTAGTCCCACTCCTCCACTGTTCACAATACAGTTTAAATGTAGCCAGGTTGCTGATATATCTGATGACAAAAGTCTCAAACTGGATCAAGGTCAGTCATAGGAACCAGGCAGTCAGATTTCTTTAGCCAGCCATATGTAACTAATATAACTAACGGAGGGGCATAGTGATCTGTGGTTAGCGTTGCTGCCTGACATCTCCAAGGAGCTGGGTTTCACTCCAAGTTCAGGCGACGCATTCTGTAGAGTTCGTACATTCTCTACATGTCTGTGTGGGTTTCCTGCCAGTGCTCTACTTTCCTCCCACAGTACAAGGATGTGCAGCTTAGAGTCGATTTGCCGTGCTCGATTGCCCAAAGTGCCGAAGGATGTTTAGGTTGGTCGGTTAGTCATGAGAAATGCAGTGTTCCATGGATACGGTAGGTTGAGAGGTCTGGGTGGGATGATTTTCGGTGACTCAGTGTGAACTCGATTGGCAGAATATCCTCCGTCCGCACTATCGACTTTGTCAGACACTGACAACATGTTTGGATTATACAAATATCAAGTGGGTATCTACCTGATCCACTCTCCTCAAGGTTTTATATATTTCAATAAGATCAGAACTCATTCCAAGAGTAAGTTGTTAAAGCCTCCATGATATAAGCCCTTCATCCGTGGAAAACGTGAAGTTAAACATCTCTGAACTCCTTCTAATGTAATTATATCCTTTCTCAGGTAAGGAGAAAAAAATAATGTCACACCCCAAATGAATTTAATTTTTGCTGTCTCAGTGTTGTGAGTCTTTGTAACTTTCTTCCTCGCAGAACATTGGAGGCAGGGATATTGGATATTTTTGAGGCACATACTGAAGGTTCATGAATAACAATGGAGTCAAGGATTGTCAGGGAATGGGCAGGAATGTGCAGTGTGGGGAAAATACTGACAGTGGTACAAAATGACACTGCTCCAGAACATCCAGGAATATAAGGCAAAACCGAAATGATAACATTTTAAAATGCTAACCGTGAAAGAATACAGTTCCAAATGACCATGGGGTTTCTCTGTCATTGGAGAGAGTGCAATCGAAATGGTTTCCCCGCAATCGAGGGTCAGCACACATAGGGTGATGGGGTGAGGTTGAGAGAGCGTCCTTCATGGCAAACCAGCCATACAGCCAACTGAATGGGAGACTGCATTAACTGTTACAGACAGTAACAGTCACAGACGAGAATGACGAGAACGAGGGTAGGTCCGATCAAGGACAGTAGTGGGAGACTGTGTATTGAGTCGGAAGAGATAGGAGAGGTCTTGAATGAGTACTTTTCTTCAGTATTTACGAACGAGAGGGACCGTATTGTTGAAGAGGAGAGTGTGAAACGGACTGATAAGCTAGAGGAGATATTTGTTAGGAAGGAAGATGTGTTGGACATTTTGAACAACTTGAGGATAGACAAGTTCCCTGGGCCTGACGGGATATATCCTAGGATTATGTGGGAAGCAAGAGAGGAAATTTCACTACCGTTGGCAATGATCTTTTCGTCTTCACTGTCAACGGGGGTGGTACCAGGGGACTGGAGAGTGGCGAATGTTGTGCCCCTGTTCAAAAAAGGGAATAGGGATAACCCCGGGAATTACAGGCCAGTTAGTCTTACTTCGGTGGTAGGCAAAGTAATGGAAAGGGTACTGAGGGATAGGATAGGAGTATCTGGAAAGACATTGTTTGATTAGCGACAGCCAGCACGGATTTGTGAAGGGTAGATCTTGCCTTACAAGTCTTATTGAATTCTATGAGGAGGTGACCAAGCATGTGGATGAGGGTAGAGCAGTGGGTGTGGTATACATGGATTTTAGTAAGGCATTTGATAAGGTTCCCCATGGTAGGCTTATGCGGAAAGTCAGGAGGCATGGGATAGAGGGACATTTGGCCAATTGGATAGAATACTGGCTAACCAGTCGAAGTCAGAGAATGGTGGTAGATGGTAAATATTCAGCCTGGAGCCCAGTTACAAGTGGAGTTCCGCAGGGATCAGTTCTGGGTCCTCTGCTGCTTGTAATTTTTATTAATGACTTGGATGAGGGAGTCGAAGGGTGGATCAGTAAATTTGCAGATGATACGAAGATTGGTGGAGTTGTGGATAGTGAGGAGGTCTGTTGTCAGCTGCAAAGAGACTTAGATATGATGCAGAGCTGGGCTGAGGAGTGGCAGATGGAGTTCAACCCTGCCAAGTGTGAGGTTGTCCATTTTGGAAAGACAAATAAGAATGTAGAATACAGGGTTAACGGTAGGGTTCTTAGTGAGGTGGAGGAACAGAGGGATCTTGGGGTCTATGTTCATAGATCTTTGAAAGTTGCCACTCAGGTGGATAGAGCTTGTAAGAAGGCCTATGGTGTATTAGCATTCATTAGCAGAGGGATTGATTCAAGAGTCGTGAAGTGATGTTGCAACTGTGGTTAGGCCACATTTGGCGTACTGTGTGCAGTTCTGGTCGCCTCACTTTAGGAAAGATGTGGAAGCTTTGGAGAGGGTGCAGAGAAGATTTACCAGGATGTTGCCTGGAATGGAGAATAGGTCGTACGAGGATAGGTTGAGAGTGCTAGGCCTTTTATCGTTGGAACGGCGAAGGATGAGGGGTGACTTGATAGAGGTTTATTAGATGATCAGAGGAATAGATAGAGTAGACAGTCAGAAACGTTTTCCCCGTGTGCAACAGAATGTTACAAGGGGACATAAATTTAAGGTGAAGGGTGGAAGGTATAGGGGAGATGTCAGGGGTGGGTTCTTTAACCAGAGAGTGGTGGGGGCATGGAATGCGCTGCCTGTGGGAGTGGTAGAGTCAGAATCTTTGGTGACCTTTAAGCGACATTTGGATAGGTACATGGATGGGTGCTTAAGCTAGGACAAATGTTCGGCACAACATCGTGGGCCGAAGGGCCTGTTCTGTGCTGTCTTGTTCTATGTTCTATGTTCGAAAGGGCAGTGGAAACGTTCATAACAAGGAACAAGTTATTATTCAGATTACGGTCAAGCTAACGACTGAGGACAAAAACATTCTTTGCGAGAATTGGTATTTTCTAATAAGACAAGTCATTAGAAACTGTCTTTGGTTGATTACAAAAAGGTGATACAAGTGAAGTAATCAGGATTATTAATTGTGATATCAATAACCATAAAATAAGTGTCGATTTTGATTGGTCTGTGTAAACTGTGTTTACCATTACATGAGAGTATAAAGCTGATGGATTATATTGTAAGGAGAGTCCGTCCCCAGTGGAAATGCCCTCGAACAGGCGAATCTTAAAAACCAGTGTAAAAGTGCCTGATTGTTGTCTGGTCAGTGACAGGGACCCAAGGGGTTGAATGACTGGAAGTTCCTATTACATGGAGATGAGAAGACCATCAGATCAGCCGCGATCTTATTCAATGTTAAAGCTCATTTGTAGGGCTGAATGGCCTCATGATGGATTTCAACGTACATGTCTACTCCTCATCATGATGTGTTACAAACTGGAGCATTGACATTTTTCTTATAATGGGAATTATTTGAAACATTATCTGGAACATTCCAGAATCGGAAGGAGAGAGAGAGAGAGAGAGAAAGAGTGGTGGAGCATGAGTCTTGTTCGGGATTCAGTGCAATAACAGATATACAGTGAGTATGAGGGAGCAGAGAGAATATGGTGACCCTTATCATGACAGAGTGGAGACGGTTATTGATGTTTGTCTTCTCTAGCTGGACATTTCTTCTGACCACAGATAATGCACTGAGCTGAGTGGTGAGCTCAGACAATGCTTGGTGGATTTGGTAGTTTGACCCCGTCTGGGAAGAGAATGAGAGAATGGTCCACCTTTGTACTCGCCGATCCACCAATACCTCCGTACCCCGTTGACAAACCGTCGTGTAATTGCCTGTATCTGTCATGTTCGGAGTAAACTGTGCAGGGCAGATCCAATCTGACAAAGCTCAACTGCGTGCCCATTGGCTTTGCAAACATTGCACCAGTGTCAGGGATTACGGAATATCAAGGGGTATCGGGCGATGGTGAGTACCTCCAGTCATGGTATGTGGAACAATCAGGCCGGCACTGAACGAGAGGGACATCATAGGGTGGGGCAGATAGTTAATGAGGTGAGTTCCTTAAGATAGCACCAGGAAACGAGCTCGCCCGAGTGCAGATGACGCCTCTGTGAATTTCAATGAAAATTACACAAAGGTAAATTATTGTTAAGTTCAGCCCAATGAGTCATAGACTCTGTCGTGCCCAATCACAGTTACAGAGCTGCAGAAAAAATGCATTCAGGACTCCATCATCTGAACTCACACCAATATCCCATTCCCCCACCATTCATGGGAATACTGGCTCATGTTGCAGGATACAGTCGAAATATCTTCATTTCAGCTTTCTGAAACCTGCGATCTTCCATGAAATTGTCTCTCAATCTGCCTTTATCTTTTTTCCACAAATTATTTTGTTTATTGTTATTTAAACTGATTCATCTGCCATCTCTCTCTGGCAGTGATTTTCAAACCCACGACACCCCTTGTCATGCCACATTGGAGATGTGCAGCTGTAAATAGTTGGGAGTTGCACAGCCCGTCACTTCAAGTATGTGCTGCAAGATTCTCCACACGAGAAAGCGATCCAACACAGTGTTTCTGAGCAATGCACTGGGGTGGTGTACACAACTCTGCATGCTGGAAGCGTAACTGCTCCTGGTTTACAGTTCAATGCACTGGGGTGATGTACACAGCTGTACATACTGGGAGGAGAGCTGCCCCAGGTTTACAGACTTATTCAGTGCACAGGCCCCCATACTAAACAGGTACCTTGACCACATGCAAAGAGCAAGATACTGGTGCAGACTGCGTATCACCCCATGGTGGACAGACCGTTTCGTTCGGGATTCTGAATCAATGCACCGGTGATGTCTTACTGCACCCCATGTTGGACAGATAGCGAGTGGACTGGTGTTCCATCCTGAACAGATTTCTGGGTTGTACTAAGCCTAGTCTGCACTGTGCTCCAATCTGAGCAGATACGTTATCTCGGCTTATACGTGCCTGGGCTGAAACTGGGAGGTGGATTGAGTATCTGATATAATTACTGAGAGAGCTATCACTCCAACTCAGAGAATTCTGCTTTCAAAACCCGTATTTCTGCATCATGTCGTCTATTAAGTAATTATCCAATTAAAACGTGAATATCCGTCCTTCTTGCATTGGACCCGAGCAGACGCCACTCACAATACATGACAAAGGTAGTCTCGACCCACACGTTTTCTTACTTTATAGGTAAATGTGAGGTGTTGTATGTCAGATACAATTTGATAAGACAAAGCATGTGACATTAAGCAAAACACAATCTATTGAAAGACAGTCGACAAAATACAACAAATAAAACAATAGGAACTTGGAATAACTTAATTCTACTGGAAAATATAACAAGTCAGTATGTTTGGAAATTAGGAACAGCAAGGGAGCAGTCACCTCGTTAGGGGTTTACTACAGACCCCCCAATAGCAGCAGGGAGATGGAAGAACGCAAAGGTCGGAAAATTTTGGAAAAGTGTGGACTTAGTAGGGTTGTTGTAATGGGTGACTTTAACTTTCCCAATATTGATTGGAACCTCCTTCGAGCAGAAGATTTGAAAGGAGCTGTTTTTGTAAGGTGTGTTCAGGAGGGTTTCCTAACTCAGTACGTTGATAGGCCGACGAGGGGAGAGGCCACTCTCGACCTGAACGAGCCGTGGAATGCATCAGATCTTGTGATGGGAGAGCATTTTGGTGCTAGTGACCCACAACTGCCTCACATTCTATATAGCTATGGAGAAGGAGAGGATTAGGCAGAGTGGGAGAATATTGAATTGGGGAAGAGGAAACTATGATGCGATTAGACATGAGTTAGGAACCATGGATTGGGAGCAATTGTTTCATGGTAAAGGCACGAGAGACATGTGGAGACTGTTTAAGGAAAAGTTGTTGCAAGTGATGAATAAACATGTCCCTCTGAGACAGGCAAGAAGTGGTTAGATAAAGGAACCTTGGATGATGAGATTGGTGGAGCTTCTCGTCAAAAGGAAGAAGGTAGCTTACATAAGGTGGAGGGAGCTAGGGTCAAGCTCAGCTCTACAGGATTACAGGCAGGCGAGGAAGGAGCTCAAAAATGGTCTGAGGAGAGCCAGGAGGGGGCACGAGTAAGGCTTGGCAGAACGGATTTGGGAGAACACAAAGGCATTTTACACGTATGTGAGGAATAAGGGAATGGTCAAAGAAAGTGTAGGGCCGATCAGGGATAGCACAGGGACTTTTTGTGTGGAGTCTGAGGAGGTAGAGGAAGCCCTATATGAGGTTTTTGCTTCTGTCTTTACGAAAGAAACGAACTTTGTAGTGAATGAAACCTTTGAAGAGCAGGTGTGCATGCTGGAATGGATAGAGATAGAGGAAGCTGATGTGCTGAAAATTTTGTCAAACATTAAGATTGACAAGTCGCCAGACCCGGACCAGATTTGTCCTCGGCTGCTTTGGGAAACTAGAAATGCAATTGCTTCGCCACTTGCGAAGATCTTTTCATCCTCGCTCTACACTGGAGTCGTACTTGAGGACTGGAGAGGGGCAAATGTATTCCTCTCTTCAAGAAAGGAAATAGGGAAATCCCCGGCAATTACAGACCAGTAAGTCTCACGTCTGACGTCTGCAAGGTGTAAGAAATGATTCTGAGGGATAGGATGTATGACCATCTGGAAGAGCATGGCTTGATTAAATGCAGTCAACACGGCTTTCTGAGGGGCAGGTCATGCCTCACAAACCTTATCGAGTTCTTTGAGGATGTGACTAGAAAAGTTGATGAGGGTCGAGCTGTGGGATGTGGTGTATATGGACTTCAGCAAGACATTTGATAAGGTTCCCCATGGTAGGTTCATTCAGAAAGTCAGGAGGAATGGGATACAGGGGAACTTAGCTGTCTGGATACAGAATTGGTTGGCCAACAGAAGACAGCGAGTGGTAGTAGAAGGAAGATATTCTGCCTGGAAATCTGTGGTGAGTGGTGTTCCACAGGGATCCTTGGGCCTCTACTGTTTGTAATTTTTAATAATGACTTGGATGAGGGGATTGAAGAATGGGTCAGCAAGTTTGCAAAAGGCACAAAGGTTGGAGTTATCGTTGACAGTATAGAGGGTTGTTGTAGGCTGCATCAGGACATTGACAGGATGCAGAGATGGGCTGAGAGGTGGCAGATGGAGTTCAATCTGGATAAATGCGAGGTGATGCATTTTGGAAGGTCGAATTTGAAAGCTGAGTACAGGATTAAGGATAGGATTCTTGGTAGTGTGGAGGAACAGAGGGATCTTGGTGTGCAGATACATTGATCCCTTAAAATGGCCACCCAAGTGGACAGGATTGTTAAGAAAGCATATGGTGTTTTGGCTTTCATTAACACGGGGATTGAGTTTAAGAGTCGTGAGATCTTGTTGCAGCTCTATAAAACTTTGGTTAGAACGCACTTGGAATACTGCATCCAGTTCTGGTCGCCCTATTATAGGAAAGATGTGGATGCTGTGGAGAGGGTTCAGAGGAGGTTTACCAGGATGCTGCCTGGACTGGAGGGCTTATCTTATGAAGACAGGTTGACTGAGCTCGGATATTTTTCATTGGAGAAAAGGAGGAGGAGAGGGGACCTAATTGATGTGTACAAGATAATGAGAGGCATAGATAGAGTCAATAGCCAGAGACTATTTCCCAGGCCAGAAATGACTAACACGAGGGGTCATAGTTTTAAGCAGGTTGGAGGAAAGTATAGAGGGGATGTCAGAGGCGGGTTCGTTACACAGAGAGTTGTGAGGGCATGGAATGCGTTGCGAGCAGCAGTTGTGGAAGCAAGCTCATTGGGGACATTTAAGAGACTACTGAACATGCATGTGGTCACAGACATTTGATTTTGCATACATGAGGATCAATGGTCGGCAAAACATCGTGGGCTGAAGGGCCTGTTCTGTGCTGTACTGTTCAATGTTCTATGTTCTATGGAATAATGGATTATTTAACTACTAAGCAGTAACTGCTTCAATATGGTAACATCCTGGAAACACACGCTTGTCGAAAAACAAACTCAGAAAACAGTTTGTCTCACATGCAGTTCTCCAATCCAGGAGGAAGGATCATCAAAAACTATTCTGAGAGAAATCTCAGTGAGACAGTGAAGCAGCTGGGAGACATTTGCTGCCTTCCAACCCTGCTGAGACCCCAGCACTACATGGCGAAAGGTAAAACGAAGAATCCAGTTTGTGTGAGAGTTTGAACATTACTCCACAGGACCAGACCACGGCTGCAAAAACGACAAGGAATGGACAGAATCTACACCATCCATGGCAGTGTAGGAGCCTCTCACAAATGCCTAACCACACCTAAGCAGTGAAATAATGGTCATATAAATGTCAAAATTAAACACAAATAAATAAAACGAAAGGATGCCCCAGGTCTGGTGGTCAGACACAGACTGCCTCGGGAGCCCAGCACCTACCATCCTGCGAAAACACAGTAGAATCATCGTGCGAGTAAAGAGAAAGCATCATCTCTCCCCCTCACCTTCGACTTCGGAATTGAACCATTCACCCATCGGTCAGCAATGTCAACACCCAACCCAGACCAAGTATTATTGTGACATATAAGTGATGTAGTGGAATGGGCTAATTGGAGTTGTTTGTTCAGTGATTATGATTGATGTCAGTCTCCGTGAATTCTAACTGTTTCACTGGAGTGTTTGCCTCCTCCAAAGTTAAGGGGCTTCTTTGAACCTGTTATCACGGAGTATCAGGAGCAGCTTCATCCTCAACATGATACGGTGCAGTAGCTCCAGTGATGTAGAGGAAGAGACTTTTCGAACAACAGACTGAAATGTTCCAGCACTGGATCAAAATTTGAGAATAGACCAAATGTTACAACAATGAATCAGAATGCTGTGGTTCTGTTCGCCGAGCTGGAAGTTTTTGTTGCAAACGTTTCGTCCCCTGTCTAGGTGACATCGTCAGTGCTTGGGAGCCTCCTGTGAAGCGCTTCTGTGGTGTTTCCTCCGCCATTTATAGTGGCCTGTCCCTGCCGCTTCCGGTTGTCAGTTTCAGCTGTCCGCTGTAGTGGCCGGTATATTGGGTCCAGGTTTATGTGTTTGTTGATGGAGTTTGTGGATGAGTGAACGAGCACCCGAGCTACAAATCTTCTCACAAACTTTGAATGGATCAGAATCTGAGAACATTAGACTGTAATGTTCCAACATTGGATCAGAATATGAGAGCAATAGTCTGGAATGTTCCAACAATGAATCAAAATCTGAGAAAATTAGCCTGGAATATTCCAACAATGGACCAGAACCTGAGAACATTAGACGGTAATGTTACAACAATGGACAGGAGTTTATCATCGGGTATTTACCATCTTTCTCAGGATTGTTCATGGTTAGAGTTACAAATAGAAGCCGTATTGATGATTATTCAAGCTGGGTACTATCCCAACCTGGCTATTATTGGTGTTCCTGTTAAGTCACTCCCTGTCAATTCTATAAACTCTGGTGAAGATTATTGCTATTTCTATCATTTATATTCGGCAAAGATGTAAACTATTACCTTCAGATTCAGACACAAACTTCATTTGCTTTCCATGAATTTCAGACTCCTCACTCATAAGCATCTAAGACAGAACAATACTACTGAGAACCTTGAGTGTGCCTTTTGCCCTGAAATGTTTTATGTATCTCTATTCTCTCTTGTCACCAAACCTGACTCCATCCACTTCGATAATATCCTCAGTCTCCAGCTCTGCCTCTGTGCTGTTGCTAAATTAACCATCATCTACCACTTCAGTTAAAGACAGATTTTACGGCTCCAGTTCCCTTCTGATCACTCTTCCAGTTATAAATATTTTGACGACAAACGTGTTCTCGTTATTACAGTTAATTCATAATAGGAACTCTTTATCAGAATAATAATGTCACTGGACGTGAAATTCAGAGGCACAGGTTATGATCGAAAGACATTATTTGAAATCTTACCACAGACGATGACAGAGATTAAATTCGAAAGACAATAAATGGAATGAAATCTAATTTCACTCAAACCAAGCAGAAGCCATCAGGATTTATTTTATTATTTCACTGGTAGCCTTTGGTGAAGAAATTTAATATTAATGTCCAGTCTGAACTCAGTGTGACTTCAGACCCACAACAAAATGGTTGGCTCCATATTGTCTTGAGAAATGCCTGCGTGGTCAAGGGAAATTAATGATGGAGAACAAATGCTGCCCTTGCCAGTGATGCTGACATCGCGGGAAGCAATGACATTAAACGTGAAATAAACCAAGGAACTATGGATGCGGGAGATCTGGAATAAATTTCTACAAAGTCTGAAAATGTTGGAGAATCTTGGCAGGCATGGAAGACTCTGTCAGGAGGAAAACTGGTAATATTTCGACTCTAGCGACCCTGTATCGAAACTGAATGCTACTGGGAAATAATATTGCTTGTGCTGATATCAGGGACGGTTGGATTTGAGGTGGGGGTATGGGGAGTGAAGTTTGAATTGAATGGATGGAGGAATGGCCAGAAAGAGAGAGAGTGAGAGTGAGTGAGAGAGATAGAGAGAGAAAGAAAGAGAGAGAGGAAAAGGTAAAGCAAACAAAGGGATTGCTAATGATGAAATGGAAAGGAAATAGAATGGGATGTTATTGTAACATTCCCGCCTTTCCTTATTCCTGAATATCACACCTATTTCGGTATGTCCCTGTTTTAAGTGATTTATGTTCCCTCGATCTATCTTCTCTGTGTCTGATGATCAACTTAATCGGAAATACTGGTGCTGGCCTTATATTTGCTGAGGTACAGGGACATGTAACAATACAATGCCAACCGATTCTTTGGAGAGAGGAGCTGTTACTGTGGGAATGTGCAGAAATGTAACGGCTTTCTCAGCCAGGAAGAGAAACTGAGGAGAGGGAGGCATTTTCAACACTGAAAGGGTGCATCATAGGTGTGGGGATTTGACTTGCTCCTGTCAAAAAATAAAATCAATGGAGGCTCTGTGGATGCCTATCTCGGGTATGTGTTGTCAGCTGCTGGGTTCAGGGAGACCCGAGGGTCTCGTAAGCCCACGCTGGACACTGCATTTACAGAATATCTGTGTCCATGTCAAACAAATGGAGGTGAGACTACACAGAAGGGAAGCCCTGTAAACAGGGTGGAGCAGGGCGTTGCATTATCCTCACTGGGATTTCCTGGAATATTTGTCTTAACTGCACCAAATCCAAGTGTCAAGTGTGAAACCAGTTTGTTGAAAAAGTCAGGTATTCATTCAGCTGCGTCCCCTCCTTCAGAATAACCTGTAGCCTCATACCAGTGACAGGAATGTGTTAACACTCACCATGAAGTTACCTGGATTGATAATGGAACTTTCCAGGCTGGAGTGGGTGACATACGCGCTATCTCCGGAGTGCAGTCCGGAGTTCACTCGCTGACCGAAGCCATCTGCCTGCTGAGAGGGAAGCATTGGCTCTGTCTCCATAGAGGAAAGTACATAGAAAACTTGGAAACAGAATAACGTGCGTAAAAGAGGAACTGCAGGAAATTAGAATTAACAAAAAGTATGTCTTCGAAAGTGTCATTGAACTGAAAGTTGGCAATATGCTGCATCTGATGAGCAGCATTCCAGAGTACTGAGGAGTTGCCACCAGAGCTATTGAAAGATTTACTGATTATTCTTCAAAGCTGATTAGATTCTGGAAAGGATCCTGCAGACTGGAAATTAGCTTTAGTAAACCTAAACATTGAACACAGTACCGAGAGTTAAAACAGAAAAGTCGATAGTGGATAGCTTGATATCAGCTGTGAGAAAAAAAAACATTGCTATCCAAGTGTCTAGTTGTCACATTCCTTATAAAATGTTCCAATTATATGATTTGGTAGATTCGGCCTAGATTCAGGGAAGGCAAACGATCTTTGATAAACCTGCTATAGTTTTGTTGAAATTGTCTGTTGTGACATCGACAATTGGGAACGAATGGATGTGGTGCATTTGAAATTTCAGGAGACGTTTGTCATATTTGAAAAGAGGTGATTGGGGAATGTTAAATTCCATGGGCATGTATTTGTGGAATATATACCACATGGATTAAAAATTGTGGAAAGGAGGCAATGAAGGCAGTAATTCTTTTCTGGACTGAAGGCTTGTGGGTATCAGAAGGATCAGTCTTTGGCAAAATCTGTTCACTAGGTATAAAAATGATTCGGATGCGAACAACAATTCCATCCTTTTCTTTATGTTTATTAAATGATGAGAGGTTGGGAAGTACTGTTGATTGGAGGGCTGGATGTCCCTGGCTGTAGAAGTAATGATTTCCATGTCAACGAGAGTGTACAAAGGAGTTTCATCAGACTAAACCCTGACCTGATGTTACCATGAGGAGAGAGTGCAGTAACTATGTGTTTAATCTGTGGCACTGTGAGAGAATGAGAAATTGAAACGTGATGGTAATGGATGGACACTCATGATGTCCCAAACAGCTTAACAGAGTGAACATTCCATACTTTTTGCAGGATGCTTGATTCCCGATGTTTATGTACGTATGCAGAGCCCCTTGTCTATTGACACAGAGGTACAGGCTCTGAATGAACTCTGAAGACTTTAATGTACAGTAACTGTGTGCCCTGCACTCAACGTTACATTGTACACAACCCTGTCAGCAGCCACGATAACTTCATTCTGAAACGGTTAGCCATTCCCCACCAGCATCAAACCTCCGTAGAGACCATGAGTCTGCCTTCTTGGAGATTGAAGACACCTTGGGGAATGGTTAAAAGATTGGCTTCATACCTACTGCCAGAAAACCATGTTAAAGTAACACATATATAACACATACTTTTCTTCAGTATTTACAAATGAGAGGGACCGTCTTGTTGAAGAGGAGAGTGTGAAACGCACTGGTAAGTTAGAAGAGATATAAGTTAGGAAGGAAGATGTGTTGGGCATTTTGAAAAACGTGTGGAAAGACAAGTCCACCGGCCTGACGGGATATATCCTAGGATTATGTGAGAAGCAAGAGATGAAATTGCAGAGCCGTTGGCAATGATCTTTTCGTCTTCACTATCAATGGGGGTGGTACCAGGGGACTGGAGAGTGGCGAATGTTGTGCCCCTGTTCAAAAAAGGGAATAGGGATAACCCCGGGAATTACAGGCCAGTTAGTCTTACTTCGGTGGTAGGCAAAGTAATGGAAAGGGGATTGAGGGATAGGATTTATGAGTATCTGGAAAGACACTGCTTCATTAGGGACAGCCAGCACGGATTTGTGAGGGGCAGGTCTTGCCTTACAAGTTTAATGAATTCTTTGAGGAGGTGACCAAGCATGTGGATGAGGGTAGAGGGGTGGATGTAGTATACATGGATTTTAGTAAGGCAGTTGATAAGGTTCCCCATGGTAGGCTTATGCGGAAAGTCAGGAGGCATGGGGTAGAGGGACATTTGGCCAGTTTGATAGAAATCTGGCTAACCGGTCGAAGTCAGAGAGTGGTGGTAGATGGTAAATATTCAGCCTGGAGCCCAGTTACAAGTGGAATTCTGCAGCGATCCGTTCTGGGTCCTCAGCTGTTTGTAATCTTCATTAATGCCTTGGAAGAGGGAGTCGAAGGGTGGGTCAGTAAATTTGCAGATGATACGAAGATTGGTGGTGTTGTGGATAGTGAGGAGGGCTGTTGTCGGCTGCAAAGGGACTTAGATATGATGCAGAGCTGGGCTGAGGAGTGGCAGATGGAGTTCAACCCTGTCAAGTGTGAGATTGTCCATTTTGGAAGGACAAATAAGAATGTGGAATACAGGGTTAACGGTAGGGTTCTTAGTGAGGTGGAGGAGCAGAGGGATCTTGGGGTCTGTGTTCATAGATTTTTGAAAGTTGCCAATCAGGTGGATAGAGCTTGTAAGAAGGCCTAAGGTGCATTAGCGATCATTCGCAGAGGGATTGAATTCAAGCGTCGTGAAGGGATGTTGCAGCTGTACAGGACCTTGGTAAGATCACATTTGGAGTACTGTGTGCAGTTCTGGTCGCCTCACTTTCGGAAATATGTGGAAGCTTTGGAGACGGTGCAGAGAAGATTTACCAGGATGTTGCCTGGAATGGAGAATAGGTCGTACGAGGATAGGTTGAGAGTGTTAGGCCTTTTCTCATTGGAACGGCGAAGGATGAGGGGTGACTTGATAGAGGTTTATAAGATGATCAGAGGAATAGGTCAGCTTATAAAGTTAAGTTGAAGGGTGGAAGGTATAGGGGGATGTCAGGGGTAGGTTCTTTACCCAGAGAGTGGTGGGGTCATGGCATGCGCTGCCTGTGGGAGTGCCAGAGTCAGAAACATTGGTGACCTTTAAGCGGCAATTGGATAGGTACATGGATGTGTGCTTAAGCTAGGACATATGTTCGGCACAACATCTTGGGCCGAATGGCCTGTTCTGTGCTGTATTGTTCTATGTTCTATATGTACTATGGGTAATGAAGGCACAAGGCACAAGATGGTTCAGTCTATCTGTCAATCTGTGAAACTAGATTGAGGTGCAAAATGAAATACTTCTTTTACTGTGGAAACGTAGAGTGCTTTTACATGAATGTTAACCAGACTTTAACAGTACAATGTTGAATGTTGCCCAGGTTTTGTTGCAAATGGACACAGATTACTTCATGAGCTGTGGCGGGCAAATTGTTCCGATTATTGTGTGATCCTCAGTGAACATCCCCACTTCGGAATTGTATGGTCTCAATCGGCTTAATGGCCTGGTTCAACACTGCAGGGACTCCCCACTGGAAAATTCAGGATGCCTGGGCTGAGGGACCAACGCTGAGCATCTGCTGCAGTAATGTCCCACGGCTGAGATGATTGATGCCCACCGATTATAAACATCTTCCTTTGTGCTATGAATGACTCCAACCAGTGAGGAGGTCACAATAGATTCTCATTAAGTGTGATTTTTCTAAAGCTCCTTGATGTCATCTTCAATTTAATACTGCTTTGAGTTCAGTGTTAGTCTCTCTTACTGACACCCTGTAGTCCCTCTTTTGTTCAAGTTAATAGGTCATGGTGTAGAAACAGATAATGTTTGCCAGGAATTCTCTTGTACAGAGTGTTAGAGGATCTAAATTACTGAAAGGGACGAAGGGTGTCACGCAGTGATTGTTTCTGGGACCTCTGCTTTTGTGATTTTTATAAGTTACTTGGAAAAGGAAGTGCAAAGGTGGGTTAATAAGGTTGCCTACGACACGAAGGTTTATTAAGTGCTATCTTGATTGGCGGGCTGTTGTATGTTGCAAAGGGACATTGACAGGATGCATAACTTTTCTGATGATTGGCAGAAGGAGGTTAACCTGGAAAAGTGTGAGGTCATTCTCTTGACAAGCTCGAATGTGAATGCAGTTTACAGGGTTAAAGAAAGGATTCTTGGCAGTGTAGAGGAACAGAGATATCCCTCGAAGTTATATTAGATTACTTACAGTGTGGAAACAGGCGCTTCAGCCCAACAAGTCCACACCGACCCTCCGCAAAGCAACCCACCCAGACCCATTCCCCTACATTTAGCCCTTCACCTAATACTACGGGCAATTTAGCATGGCCAATTCACCTAACCCGCCCATTTTTGGACTGTGGGAGAAAACCAGAGCACCCGGAGGAAACCCCCACAGACACGGTGCGAATGTGCAAACTCCACACAGACAGTTGCCTGAGGCTGGAATTGAACGCGGGTCTCTAGCACTGTAAGGTAGCAATGCTAACCACTGTGCCAGCGTGCCACCCGCAACGTTTCATGGTTGTTAAGAAAGCGGGTGCTGTGTTGGCTTTCATTAACAGGGAGATTGAGTTTAAGAGCCGCGAGGCTATGCTGCAGTTCTATGGAGCCCTGGTTCGACCACACTTTGAATATTGTGTTCAGTTCTTATCGCCACTTTGTAGGAAGGATGTGGGAGCTTTAGAAAGGGTGTAGAGGAAATTTACCAGGATGCTGTCTGGACTGGAAGGTAGGTTTTATGAAGAACGTCTAACGGAGGTAGGGCCTTTCTCATTGGAGGGAAATGGATGAGAAGTGACGTGATAGAGATGTACAAGATGTTGAGAGATTATAGATACAGTGGGTAGCCAGGGACTTTGTTCCTCGGGCAGAAATGTCTATCTCGAAGCAGCATAATTTGAAAAAAAGTTTTAGGGGAGATGTCAGAGGTAGGTTCTTTACACAAAGAGTGGCGGATGTGTGGAATGCACTGCCAGCAGTGCTAGTAAAGTCAGATACATGAGGGACATGTAAGTAACTCTTGGATCAGCCCATGGAAGATGATGCAATGAAGGGTATATAGGCTAGTCTGAGCTTAGAGTCGGATAAAAGGTGAGCACAACATCGAGGACCAAAGGGCCTGTCCTGTGCTCTACTGTTCTATGTTCTATGAAAGTATTAAAAGAGGGGGTAAATGGATGCTGACATGTCAGAGGATTGATGGCTATGAAGAATTGGGTATTAAAGAGTATTTGAGACCGACAGCAGATCAGGCATGATCTTAGTGAAGGGCAAGGCAGGTTTGGCGGGGGTGGTGAACGACCTGCTCCTGTTTCTGATATTCTCACATTCTGTTATTGGAAAATTAGTGCTTATTATTTTCCTGGAATTTCAGTTATTGAATGTTGCAGTCAGGGAGGCCAGAGAATTTTCGGAGCCAGCTCCAGGTGAGGTAGGGTGCTGTCTTCACAGTGATTCTGGGTCTACAAAATGACTAACAAATGAAGCACAAGTTGCAGCAAGGGGAAGCTCTGTTAAAAAAAAAAAGTTAAATAGCCTCTTTTATACGCAGTCTGGGTTTTTCAATTATATTTTCCATATCTCCCAAACCGTGTTTGACAGTCATGAGGGACTGATTAGTCTCCTCTGTTTCTGTGGACCAGGCTATACACATAAGTGGTCTTCAACTGCTCCTGTTTAGCAGGTCTGAGATCTGAATAGAACTCAAAAACATGTGACTGAGGAGCAGGAGTGGGTCATTGGACACTTTGAGCCTTCTCCACCAGGCACTAAGATTGTGGTTGACCAGATTGTGGTCTCAACCCACTTTCCTGTCTGTATTCCATTATCCGTAACTCACTTCTCTGTAAAATAGTTAACTACTGCATAATCAAATAAATGTAAACATATAGGCACCTCAAACTTCGGGAGAAGAGAATTCCCAGTCGAAAGGACCTTTTTTTAGAATTTCTCCTCATTCCTCTGATAGAAACAGAGAGTCATACAGCATGGAACAAATCCTTTATGCAAGCTTTCCCATGCTGACCGGGTATCTGATCTCGTCCCATTTGCCATAATGTGGTCCATATCCCTCTGAATCATTCATATTTATGCATCTATATATTTTACATGTGTATTTGTAGTCGCTTTCACATTTTTTCTGACAGCACTTTCCGTAACCTTTCCTGAAGAAGGGCGTATGCCCAAAACGTCGATTCTCCTGCTCCTTTGTTGCTCCCTGACCTGCTGCGCTTTTTCAGCAACACATTTTTAAGCTCTGATCTCCAGCATCTGCAGTCCTCACTTTCTCCTTTCCAAAACCGCACCAACTTCTGTGTGAAAACGTTACCCCTCAGATCCATTCTAAATCTTTCCCCTCTCACATTCAACCACTGCTGTCCAGTCTGGATTCCCCTACCCTGGGAAAAAGACCTTGGCCATTCATACAATCTCTGCCTCTCAGGATTTTTCAAGCACTTTCATGTCACCCCTCAGCTTCCAACAGTCCAGGGAAAAAGAAGTCACAACCTGTTCACCCTCTCCCTGAAGCTCAAACTGTCCAATACCGGAAAATGCTTATAAATCTTTTTTGCGCACTCTCAATATCCTCCCATCAGCAGAGCCAACTGACTTGAACGCAGTGTTCTTGAAGTGACCTCACCAGTGACCTATACAGACACAACATGCCACACCAACTCCGGTACTCAATGTTCTGACCGATTAAGGCAAGCATGGCAAACGTATTATTTACCACTCTGTCTACCAGCAATTCCACTTTCAAGGAACTATGAACCTGCACCCGTAGGTCTCTTTGTTCAGCAACATTCCCTCGGGTACTACGCTGCTTCAACTTATCAATATACAAAACCTCACAAATATCTAAATTAAACTATATCGGCCAGTCCTTGGGTCTTTGATGATCAACAGTGCTGTTGTACTCTGAGATGGTCTCCTTCACTGTCCACTGCTTTTTTTATGTTAACTGTAAACCTAATAGCCATGTCTACGATATTCACATCCAAATAATTTATATATGACGAAAAGCAGTTAACTCAGGCAATAATGTATCAAATTGGTTAGCATTCCCGGGATTCCATGTTACCTAAACTTAATAATTTGTCTACAATGAGGAAGCTCAGTAAACGCCTTGCTGAAGACTGTATAAACAATATATATCACAGCGCCTTCTTCAATTTTCTTTGTCGCCTCTTCAAAATACTCAATCACGTTAATGAGACATGACTTCCATCTCACAAGTCCATGTTGAATGCACTGGGGTTTACAGATCAATGCGCTGGGGCGCTGTACACAGCTCTACATGCTAGGAGGGTAACTGCTCTTGGATTCCAGATCAATGCACTCGAGTGGTGTACTCTGCTCTACATGTTGGGATGTTAACTTCATCTGGTTTACAGTTCAGTGCCCTGTGGTGGTGTACAGAGTTGGGAGGGAAACTGCTCCTGGTTTGCAGATCAGCGCACTGGATCATTGTATAAAGCTTTACATGCGTGGAGGGTAAATAATCCTGTTTTGTAGATCAATGGAAATGCGGTTTACACAGCTTTACATGCTGAGAGGATAACTGTTCCTGGTTTACAGATCAGTGCACTGGAGTGTTGTACACAGCTGAACATGCTGGGAGGTTAACAGCACCTGTTTTACAGCTCAGCGCACTGTGTTGGTGTACACAGCTCTACATGCCGAGATGTTAAATGCTTCAGGTTTGCAGATCAATGTAGTGACTTGGTGTACATAACTCCATGCAGGGATTGTAACTGCATATTGTTTACAGTTCAATGAACTGGGGTCGTGTACATAGCGACACATGCTGGAAGGGTTACAACTCCTGGATTACAATTCAATGAATTGTGCTGGTGTACACAGCTCTACATGTTGGAAGTTTAAGTGTTCCTGGTTTACTGGTCAATGCCTTGGGGCGTTATACTCAGCTCTGCATGCTGGGAGGGTAACTGCACTTGGTTTACAGATCAATGCACTAGGGTGGTGTGTAAAGCTCTACGTGCTCGGAGAGTAACTGCTCTTGGTTTACACTTCACTGCACTGGGGCGTTGTACACAGCTCTACATGCTGGGACTGTAACAGCTCCTGATTAACTGTTCAATGGACTGGGGTGGTCTACGCAGCTCTACATGCTGGGTGGGGAACTATTCCTCTTTTACAGTTCAAAGCAATGGTGCGTTGTAAACAGCTCTATATGCTTGCAGGGTATATGATCATGGATTACAGACCAATGCACTGGTGCGGTGTACACAGCACTACATGCTGTGATGTTGACTGCTCCTGGTTCACAGTTCATTGCTCTGTGGCGTTAAACACAGCTCTTCATTCTGGGAGAGTAAATGTTCCTGGTTTACAGTTCCATACGCCGAGTCATGGATGCAGCTCTACATGTTCAGAGGGTAACTGTTCCTGGTTTGCACTTCAATTAATTGCGCTGGAGTATACAGCTCTACATGCTGGGACTGTAACTGCTCCTGGTTGACAGTTCGATGGACACAGGTGGTGTACTCTGCTCTCTATGCCGCAAGGGTAAATGCTCCTGTTTCACAGTTCAATGCAGTGGAGCGTTGTACACAGGTCTATATGCTTGGATCACGGTTTACAGAACAATGCACTGGGGCGTTGTGCATGGCACGACATGCTGGGAAGTTAACTGCTCCTGATTTAAAGTTCAGTACACTGGGTGGTGTGCACAGCACTACATGCTGGGAGGTTGACTGCTTCTGGTTCACAGTTCATTGCTCTGGGGTGTTGAACACAGCTCTTCATTCTGGGAGGTTACCTGCTCCTGGTTCACAGTTCAATGCGCTGAGTGGAGTACACAGCTAAACATGCTGCGAGGTTACTGTTCCTGGTTTCCACGTCAATGAGCGACGCTGGCGTGTACAGCTCTACATGCAGGGAGGGTAAATGTTCCTCGTTTACTGGTCAATGCCTTGGGCGTTGTATTCAGCTCTACATGCTTTGAGGATAATAGCTCCTAGTTTCCAATTCAATGCACTTGGGTGGTGTGCAAGGCTCTACGTGTTTGGAGCGTAGATGCTCCCATTTGACATTTCAATCATTGGGGCATTGTACACAGCTGTACATGCTGGAGCTGCAACTGCTCCTGTTTAACATTTCAATACACTGGGGTGATCTACACATCTCAAAATGCTGGGAGGGTACTCTGCTCCTGTTTTACAGATCAATGCACTGGGGTGTTGTACACTGTTTTACATGTTCGGAGAGTATATGATCACGGTTTACAGATCAATGCACTGGGATGGTGTACACAACACGACATGCTGTAAAGTTAACTGCTCCTGGTTAAAGTTCAGTACACTTAGGTGGTGTACACAGCTCTATAAGCTGGGAATATCACTGTTACTGCTTTCAGTTCAATTCACTTTGTGGTGAACACTGCGCTCGATGCTCGGAGTATCTCTGCTCCTGGTTTAAAGTGCAATACACTGCGGGTTTGTACACAGGTCTTCATGCTGGGACTGTAACGGCTCCTGGTTAACAGTTCAAAGCACTGAATTGGTCGACACAGCTCTACATGCTAGGAGGGTAACTGCTCCTGTTTTACAGATCAATGCATCGGTGCATTGCACACAGATCTATATGCTGGCAGGGTATATGATCATGGTTTACAGATCAATGCACTGGTGCGTTGTACAAAACACTACACGCTGGGAGGTTGACTCCTCCTGTTTCATTGTTCATTGCTCTGCGGCGTTGCACACAGCTCTTCATTCTGGGAGGGTAAATGTTCCAGGTTTACAGTTCCATGCGCTATGTGTTGTACGCAGCTCAACATTCAGAGAGGATAACTCTTCCTGGTTTACACTTCCGTGAACTGTGCTGCTGTACACAGCTCTACATGCTGTGAGTGTAAGTGCTCTGGTTTACTGGTCAAGGCCTTGGAGCAATGTACTCAGCTCTAGATGCTTGGGAGGGTAACTGCTCCTGTTTTACACTGCAGTTAACAACTGTACATGCTGGAAAGGTAAGTTTCCTCGTTTACTAGTGAATGCCTTGAGGCGTTGTATTCATCTCTACATGCTGGGAAAGTAACTGCTCCTGGTTTCCAGTTCAATGCACTGGGGTGGTATGCAAAGCTCTACGTGCTCGGAGAGTAACTGCTCCCAGTTTACACGACAATGCACTGGGGCGTGATACACAGCTCTACATACGGGGACTGCAAATGCTCATGGTTCACAGTTCAATGCACTGGAATGGTCTACACAACTCTACATACTGGGAGGGTACTCTGCTTCTGTTTTAAACGTCATAGCACTGGGGCGTTTTACACAGGTCTACATGCTGTGAGGCTGAGTGCTCTGGCTTTAATGGCCAATGTCTTGAATGGGTTGTACTCAGCTCTAGATGCTGGGAGGGTAACTGCTCCTGTTTTACAGATCAATGCACTCGGGATTTGTACACAGGTCTACACGCTGGGAGGGTATATGATCACGTTTTACAGATCAGTGCATTGGGGCGTTGTACACAGCACGACAGCTATAAAGTTAACTTCTCCTCGTTTAACTTCAGTACACTGGAGTGGTGTACACAGCTCTAAATGTTGGGAGTGTCACTTTCCCTGAATACAGTTCATTTCATTGGGTGGTGAACACTGCGCTCTATGCTCGGAGGATATCTGCTCCTGTTTTATAGATCAATGCACCAGTGCGTTGTACACAGCTCTATATGCTGGCAGGGTATATCATCATGGTTTACAGATCAATACACTGTTGGGTTGTACACAACAGTACATGTCTGCTCATGGTTCACAGTTCATTGCTCTGGGGTATTATGCACAGCTCATAATTCTGGGAGGGTAAATGTTCCTGGTTTACAGTTCAATGCGCTGAATGGTTTACGCATCTCGACATTCAGAGAGGATAACTGTTCCTGGTTTACACTTCAGTGAACTGCGCTGTTGTACACAGCTCTACATGCTGTGAGGCTGAGTGCTCTGGCTTTAATGGTCAATGTCTTGAATGGGTTGTACTCAGCTCTAGATGCTGGGAGGGTAACTGTTCCTGTTTTACAGAACAATGCACTCGGGATTTGTACACAGGTCTACATGCTGGGAGGGTATATGATCACATTTTACAGATCAATGCACTTGGGCTTCTTACACAGCTCCCCATGCTGAGTGGGTAACTGCTCCTGGTTCACACTTCAATGCACTGGGTTGGTGAACACAGCTGTGCAGGCTGAGATTGCAAATGCTTCGGCTGTACAGTTCAATGCACAGGGAATGTGTGCACAGCTCTACATGCTGGGAGCGAAACAATTCCTTTTTTTTTACATATCAAGGTACTGGAGTCTTGTATAAAGCCCTCCATGCTGGGCGGATAACTGCACCCCGTTTAGAATTCAATGCACTGTGGTTGTGTACACAGCTCTACATTCTGTATGTGTAACTGCTCCTGGTTTACAGTTCAATACACCGTGGGGTCTACACAGCTCTACATGCCCAGAGGATAACTGCTCCTGGTTTAAAGTTAAAGCACTGAGGTCATGTACACAGGCTACATGATGGTCGGGTAACAGCTCCTGGTTGAGAATTCATTGCACTGCGGCTTTGTACATGCTGGGAGAGCAACTGCACTTGGTTTACAGATCGATGCACTGGAGTGGTGTGCAGAGCTCCACATGCTTGGAGGGTACGTGCTGCTGGTTAACAGTTCAGTGCACTTGGACGCTGTACACAGCTCTGCATGCTGGGAGGATATCTGCTCTTGGTTGACAGTTCAGTGCACGAGGGTGTACAACTCTAAACGTACAGTTCTACATGGGCGGAGGTTAACTGGTCCTGGCTTACGTATCAAGTCATTGGGATGGTGCACTCAGCTCTACCTGCTGGGAGGGTAACCGCTCCTGGTTTATAATTCAATTTGCTTGGGGTTTGTGCACAGCTCTATATGATGGGTATGTAACTCTCCCTGGATTACAGATCATTTCGCTGAAGTGCTGTCCACAGCTGTACATACTGAGACGGTAACTGCTCCTACATAGAACATAGAACAATACAGCACAGAACAGGCCCTTCGGCCCACGATGTTGTGCCGAACATTTGTCCTAGCTTAAACACCCATCCATGTACCTATCCACTTGCTGCTTAAAGGTCACCAAAGATTCTGACTCTACCACTCCCAAAGTCAGCGCATTCCATGCCCCCACCACTCTCTGGGTAAAGGACCCACCCCTGACATCTCCGCTATACCGTCCACCTTAAATTTTTGTCCCCTTGTAACACTCTATTGTACCCGGGGAAACAGTTTCTGACTGTCTACTCTATCTATTCCTCTGATCATCTTATAAACCTCTATCAAGTCACCCCTCATCCTTCGCCGTTCCAATGAGAAAAGGCCTAGCACTCTCAACATATCCTCGTACGACCTATTCTCCGTTGCAGGCAACATCCTGGTAATTCTTCTCTGCACCCATTCCAAAGCTTCCACATCTTTCCTTAAGTGAGGCGACCAGAACTGCACACAGTACTCCAAATCTGGCCTAACCAATATCCTGTACAGTTGCAACATCACTTCACGACTCTTGAATTCAATCCCTCTGCTAATGAATGCTAATACACCATAGGCCTTCTTACAAGTTCTATCCACCTGAGTGGCAACTTTCAAAGATCTATGAACATAGACCCCAAGATCCCTCTGCTCCTCCACCTCACTAAGAACCCTACCGTTAACCCTGTATTCCGCATTCTTATTTGTCTTTCCAAAATGGACAAGCTCACACTTGGCAGGGTTGAACTCCATCTGCTACTCCTCAGCCCAGCTCTGCATCATATCTAAGTCTCTTTGCAGCCGACAACAGCCCTCCTCACTATCCACAACTCCACCAATCTTCGTATCATCTGCAAATTTACAGATCCACCCTTCGACTCCCTCATCCAAGTCAATAATAAAAATTACGAACAGCAGAGGACCCAGAACTGATCACTGCAGAACTCCACTTGTAACTGGGCTCCAGGCTGAATATTTACCATCTACCACCACTCTCTGACTTCGACCGATTAGCCAGTTTTCTATCCAATTGGCCAAATTTCCCTCTATCCCATCCCTCCTGACTTTCCGCATAAGCCTACCATGGGGAACCTTATCAAATCCCTTACTAAAATCCATGTATACTACATCCACTGCTCTACCCTCATCCACATGCTTGGTCACCTCCTCAAAGAATTCAATCAGACTTGTAAGGCAAGACCGACCCTTCACAAATCCGTGCTGGCTGTCCCGAATCAAGCAGTGTCTTTCCAGATACTCATAAATCCTATCCCTCAATCCCCTTTCCATTACTTTACCTACCACCGAAGTAAGACTAACTGGCCTGTAATTCCCAGGGTTATCCCTATTCCCTTTTTTGAACAGGGGCACAACATTCGCCACTCTCCAGTCCCCTGGTACCACCCCCGTTGACAGTGAAGATGAAAAGATCATTGCCAACGGTACTGCAATTTCCTCTCTTGTTTCCCACATAATCCTAGGATATATCCCATCAGGCCCGGGGGACTTGTCTATCCTCAAGTTGTTCAGAATGTCCAACACATCTTCCTTCCTAACAAGTATCTCCTCTAGCTTATCAGTCCGTTTCACACTCTCCTCTTAAACAATACGGTCTCTCTCATTCGTAAATACTGAAGAAAAATACTCATTCAAGACCTCTCCTATCTCTTCCGACTCAATACACAGTCTCCCACTACTGTCCTTGATTGGACCTACTGGTTTACATTTCAATGCACTGAGACGTTGTACACAGTTCTACATGCTGCATGTGTAACTGCTCCTGGTTTGCACCTCAGCACACTACGGGCTGCACACGTCACTGCAACTGCTCCTTCTTAACAGTTCAAAACACTGGCGTTGTGTACGCAGCTCTACGTGAGGGTAACTGCACATGATTTACAGTTCAATTCACTGGGATGGAGTACAAAACTCTATATGCCGGGAAGGTAACTGCTCCTGGTTTACATTTCAAAGCCATGTGATGTTGTTTACAGCTCCACATGCTGAGGGTGGGGCGGGGGGAACTGTTCCTGGTTTATTGAGCAGTGCACTGCGTGGTTGTTCGTAGCACTACATGCGGGGAGCGTAACTGTTCCTGATTTACAATTCAATGCACTGGCGTGACCGACACAGATCTACATACAGTGAGGACAACTGCTCCTGACTTACATTTTAATACACTGGGATATTGTACTCTGCTCTACATGCTGGGAGGATAACGGCGCCTGGTTTACAGTTCAGTGTCCTGTGGTGATGTACAACTCTGGGAGGGCAACTGCTTCTGGTTTGCAGAAAATCGCACTGCGTCATTGTAAACAGCTCCACATGTTGGAAGGGTTAATGTCTCCTGGTTTACAGATCAATGCACTGAGGTGGTGTACATAACTCAACATGATAGGAATGTAACTGCTCCGGATTTACAGATCAATGAACTGGTGTGGTGTACTCAGGTCTACCTGCTGGGACAGTAACTGCTCTTGCTTTTCAGTTCAGTTCAATGGGGTGGTGTACACAGCTCTACATGCTGGGAAAGTAACTGCTTCTGAGTTACAGTTCAATGCACCTGGGTGGTGATCACTGCAGTCCACGTTGGGATGCAACTGCTCCTGGTTTACAGTTCAATGTATTTCGGGGTTGTACACAAATCGACATGATGGGAGAGCAACTGCTCCTGGTTTACAGTACAATGCACATGGGTGGTGAACACAGCTCTATATGCTGGAAGGGCAACTACTCCTGGTAAACCGCGGGGTGGTGTAGACAGCTCTGCATCCAGGGAGACTAACTACTACAGGTTTACAGATCAATGCACTGGACAAATGTACACAGCTCTACATGCGGAGAGGGCAAATTTTCCAGTTCAAGTACAATGCACTTGAGCTTTGCACACAGCTCTACATGCTGGGAGGGTGACTGCCCCTGGTTTACAGTTCAAAGCACTGTGGTGGTGTACACAGTACTACATTCTCGGAGGGTAACTGCTCCTGGTTTGCAGATCAATGCACTGATGAGTTGTAGACAGCTCTACACGCAGGGATGGTAACTGCTCCTAGTTAAGAGTCCAATGCACTGCTGTGGTGTACACAGCTCTGCATGCTGATAGGGTAACTGTTCCACGTTTACAGTTCAATGCGCTGGGTTGCTGCACACAGCTCTACATGCTGCGATAGCAACTGCCCCCGGTTGACAGTTCAATGCACTGGGGAGTTGTACACATCTCTACATACGGGAAGGGTAATTGGTCCCGTTTTACAGATCAATGCACCTGGGGGTTGTGCACATTTCTGCATGCTAGGAGGAAAATGACACTGGTTTACAGATCAATGCATTGTGGTGGTGTTTGCAGTTCTTCATGCTTGCAGGATAACACTCGTGTTTGACAGCTCAAGGCACAGAGGTTTTCTACGCAGCTCTGCATCCTGAGTTGACAACTGCTCCTGGTTTACAGATTAATGCACTGCGACGTAATGCAAAGCTCTACATGCTGTGAAGTTAACTGCTACTGCTTTACAGATCAGCGCACAGGGGTGGTGTGGACAGCTCTGCATGCTAACTCGATAACTGCTCCTGGTTAGCAGTTCAGTGCACTGAGGTGGCGCACACAGCTCTACATGCTGGCTGGATAACTGTTCCTGGTTTGCAGTTCAATGTACTCTTGTGGTGTGCACAGCTCTGCATGCTGGGAGGGAAACTGTTATTGTTTTCCAGTTCAAAGAACTGCGGCGAGACACATAGCTCTATAGGCGAGGAAGGTAAATGCTCCAAATTTACACTTGAATGCACTGGTGTGTTGTACACGGCTCTGCATGCTGGGTGGGTAACATCTCATGTCTTACACTTCAAAGCACTGGGGTGGTGTACACAGTTCTACATTTTGGGACCACAACTATTCCTGGATTACTCATCGATGCACTAAGGTGATGTACACAGCTCTACATGCTGTGGGGGTAACTGCTCCCGGTTGACAGTTCAACGCACTGGGAAAATATACACAGCTCTTCATTCTCTGAGGGTAACTGCTCCTGGTTTATGGTTCACTACACTGGGGCTTTGTGCAGATCTTTACATGGTGGGAGGATAACTGCTTCTGGATTACGCATCTATTCACTGGGATGCTGTACGCAGCTCCACATGATGGGATGCTACCTTCTCCTGCTTTAGAGCTCAATGAACGAGGGCGTTGAACACAGTTCAACATGCTGAAAGAGTAACTGCTCCTGGTTAACAGTTCAATTCACTTGGGTGTTGTACACAGCTCAACATCCGAGGAGGGTAATTGTTCCTGGTTTCCAGTTCAATTCACTGTTGTGGAGTACACAGCTTGACATGCTTTGAGGGAAACTGCGCCTCTTTTCCAATTCAATGCACTGTGGTGGTGCAGTCAGCTCGATATGCGAGGAGTGCAACTTCTCCAGTTTTATACTTCAATGCACTGGGATGGTGTACACAACCCTACTTGCTGGGAGCAGAATTATTCCTGGTTTAATGATCAATACACTAAGGTGGTGTACATGGCTCTACATGCTGGGAGGGTATCTGCTCCTGGTTTACGGTTCAAAGCCGTTGAGCGTTGTACAATACTCCTCATGCTGGATGGTTCATTGGTCCTGTATTACAATTCACTGAGGTGGCATACACAGCTCTACATGCTGGGACGGTTTCTGCTCCTAGTTTACGTTTCCATGCACAAGGGCGTTGAACACAGTTCTACATATTAGAATGGTAACTGCTCTGGTTTACAATTCAATGCACTAGGGTGTTGTACACAGGTCTACAGGCTAGGAGTATAACTGCTCCTGGGTTACAGAACAATGTGCTGGGGCGTTTTACACAGCTCCACATCCGAGGAGGGAATCTGCTACTTGTTTACAGTTTAATATACTGGGGTGATGTACACAGCTCTACATGCTGGGAGAGCAACTGTTCCTAGTTTACACTTCAATGTATTGGAGTGGTATGCACACCGCTCAGCGCTTGAAGTGTAACTGCTCCTGGTTTACTTTTCAATGCATTTGAGCGTTGTACAAAGCTCTGCATGCTGGGAGGAGAGCTTCTCCTGGTTTATCGTTCAAAGCACTGTGGTGTTCTAGACAGCTCTACATGCTCGGAGGGTAACTGCTCCTGGTTTACAGTTCAATGCACTGAGTTATTGTACACAGCTCGACATCCGAAGAGGGTAACTGCTCCTGATTTCCTGTTCAATGCACTGGGGTCGTTTACACAGTCCTACATGCTGGTAGGTTACCATCTCCTAGTTTAGACTTCAGTTGACTGGGGTGATGTACACAGTTCTACAAGCTGGCAGGGTAACTGCTCCAGTTTTACAGTTCAAGGCACTGAGGATCTGTCCACAACTCTGTATGTTGGGAGGGCAACTGCTCCTGGTTTACAATTCAGTACACTGTGGTGATGTACAACGCTCTACGTGCTGGCAGGGTATCTGCTGCTGGCTTATAGTTCAATGCACAGGGGTGCTGTACACAGCACTACATGCTGGGATGGTAACAGTTGCAGGCTTGTAGTTCAATGCACTGTTGTACACAGCTGTACATGCTGGGAGTGTAACTACTCCTCATTTACAGGTCGCAGTATTCTTGTGGTGTACACTCCAGGGTAACTGCTCCAGTTTTACAGTTCAAGGCACTGAGGTTGTGTCCACAACTCCACATGTTGGGCAGGCAACTTCTCGTGGTTTACAGTTCAATGCACTGTGGCGTTGTACACAGCTCTAAATGGTGCAAAGTTAACTGCTTCTGGTTTACAGATCAGTACACTGGGTGGTGTACACAGCTCTTGATGCTGGCAGGGTAACTGCTCCTGGTTTGCAGTTCATTGCACTGTGGTGGCGTACCCAGATAGACATGCTGGGAGTGTCATTGCTCCTGCTTTGCAGTTCATTGCACTGCGGCATTGTACACAGATCTACATGCTGGGAGTGTAACTGCTCCAGGGTTACAAAACAATGAACTCGGGGTTTGTACACAGCAATGTTGCCATGTACACACCTCTACATGCTGGGAGGGTAACTGCTCCTCGATTACAGGTCATAGCAATGTTGCCATGTACACACCTCTACATGCTGTGAGGTAACTGCTCCAGTTTTACAGTTCAGTGCAGTTGGAGTGGTGCACACAGCTCTAATTGCTGCGAAGTTAACAGCTCGTGGTTTACAGATCGGTACTCTGGGGTGGTGTAGACAACTCTAGACACCAGCAGTGTAACTGGTCCAGTTTTACAGTACAAGGCACTAAGGTTGTGTGCAGAAATCTACGTGTTGTGCTGGGCAACTGCTGATTTACAGTTCAATGCACTGTGATTAGATTAGGTTAGATTACTTAGTGTGGAAACAGGCCCATCGGCCCAGCAAGTCCACACTGACCCTCCGAAGAGCAACCCACCCAGACCTATTCGCCTACATTTACCCCAGGACCTAACACTGCGGGCAATTTAGCATGGCCAATTCACCTAACCTGCACATTTTTGGACTGTGGGATGAAACCGGAGCACCCAGAGAAAACCCATGCGGACACGTGGAGAATGTACAAACTCCACATAGACAGATACCAGAAGGTGGGAATTGAACCCGCGTCTCTGGCGCTGTGAGGCAGCAGTGCTAACCACTGTGCCACCGTGCTGCCTTGTGGTCTTGCACACGGCTATAACTGCTGCGAAGTTAACTGCTCCTAGTTTACAGGTCAGTGGGGTGTTGCGCACAGCTCGACATGCTGGGACGCTAACTGCTCCTGGTTTACAATTCAATGCCATTGCGATGGTGCACACAGCTCTACATTCTCGGAAGTTTACTGTCTCCGGGTTTGCAGTTCAATACATTGGGGCTTTGTGGACAGCTCTACGTGCTGGAGGTTAACTGCTCCTCGTTTACAGTTCAATGCATTTGGAGTGGTGCACACAGCTCTACATGTTGGCATGGTAACTGCTCCTGGTTTAAAGTTCAATGTACTGGGGCTTTATCCACAGTTCTACATACTGGGAGGTTAACTGCTCCTCGTTTGCAGTTCAATGCATTTGGAGTGGTGCACGCAGCTCTACATGTTGGCATGGTAACTGCTCCTCGTTTGCAGTTCAATGCACGTGGGTGGTGTACACAGTTCAATATGCTGGGAAGACAATGCGCCTGGTTTACATCTGAAAGCACTGTGTTGATGTACACAGCTCTACATGCCAGGATGGAAACTACTCCTGTTTTCCAGTTCAATGCACTGTGGTTATGCACACAGCTGTATATGCGAGGATGGTAACTGCTCCAGATTTACACTTGAATGCACTGGTGTGGTGTGCACAGCTCTGAATGCTGAGAGCGTAACATCTCCGAGTGCACAGTTCAATGCAGTTAAGCGGTGTACACAGCTCTGAATGCTGGGGGCGCAATTTTTCCTGGTTTACTGATTAAAGCATTAACGTGTTGCACATAGTTAGACATGCTGGGAAGGCAACTCCTCCTGGTTTACAGATTCATGTACTAGGGTGCTGTACACAGTTTTGCAAGCTTGGAGAGTCACTACTCCAGGTTTGCAGTTCAATAGACTGAGATTGTGTACTCAGCTCCGCAGGCTGGTAGGTTAACTGCTCGTGGTTTACAGTTCAGTCCACTGGGGTGGTATACATCTCCACATGCTGGCAGGGTAACAACTCCTGGTTTACACTTCAATGTACTGGGGTGGTGTGCACAGCTCTACGCGCTGGAATTGTAACTGCTTCTGGTTTGCAGTTCACTGTACTGAGGTGTTGTACAAAGCTCTACATGCTGGGAGGGAAACTGCTCCTGTTTTCCATTTCAAAGCACTGTTGTGGTGCACACCACTCAGTATGCGAGGACAGTAACTGCTCAAGATTGACGCTTCAGTGCACTGGTTTTGGTGTACACAGCTCTACATGCTGGGAGGGTAGTATCTCCTATTTTAAACTTCAATGCTCTGAGGTTGTGTACAAAGCTCTACATGCAGGGTGAGTAACTCTTCCGGGTTTACTGAAAAATGCACTAAGGTGGTGTACTTAGCTCTACATGCGGGGAGAGCAACAGCTCCTTGTTTACAGGTCAATGCGCTTGTGTGCTGCACATAAGTCTGCATGCTTGGAGGGTAACTTCTCCTGGTTGACAATTCAATGCATTGAGGTGCTGTATACAGCTCTACATGCTGGAAGGGTAACTGCTCCTGATTTACACTTCAATGCACTGGGGTTGTGTACACAGCGTTACATGCTGGGAAGCTAACTGCTCCTGGGTTACACTTCGAGTCAGAGAGATATACAGCATGGAAACAGAACCTTCGGTCCAACCCTTCCATGCCGTCCATATATCCCAACCCAATCTACTTCCACCTGCCAGCACCTGGCACATATCCCTCCAAACCCTTCCTATTCATATACCTATCCAAATATCTCTTAAATGTTGCATTTGAACCAGCCTCCACCCTTTCCTCTGGCAGCTCATTCCATACACATACCATCCTCTGTGTGAAAAAGTTGTCCAGCCGGTCTCTTTTATATCTTTCCCCTCTGAGCCAAAACCTGTGGCCTCTAGTTCTGCACTCCCCATCCCCAGGGAAAAGACAATTTGTATTTACCCTATCCATACCCCTCATAATTTTGTAAACCTTGATAAGGTCACCTCTCAGCCTCCAGGGAAAACAGCCCCAGCCTGTTCAGCCACTCCCTAAAGCTCAAATCCTCCAACCCTGGCAACATTCTTGTAAATCTTTACTGAACACTTTCAAGCTTCACAACATCTTTCCGATAGGAAAGAAACCAGAATTAGATTAGATTAGATTAGATTAGATTACTTACAGTGTGGAAACAGGCCCTTTGGCCCAACAAGTCCACACCGACCCGCCGAAGCGTAACCCACCCAGACCCATTCCCCTACATTTCCCCTTCACCTAACACTACGGGCAATTTAGCATGGCCAATTTGCCTAACCTGCACATTTTTTGGATTGTGGGAGGAAACCGGAGCACCCGGAGGAAACCCACGCAGACACGGGGAGAACGATTGCACGCAATATTTCAACAGTAGCCTAACCAATGTCCTGTACAACCGCAGCATGACATCCCAACTCGTGTACTCAATACACTGACCAATAACGAAAAGCATAGCAAACGCCTTCTTCACTATCCTATCTACCTGCGACTCCTTTTACAAGGAACTATGAACTTTAATGTACTGGATGGTGCGCACAGCTCTACGTGAAGGAAGTGTAACTGCTCCTGGTTTAAAGTTCAATTCACTTGGATGTTGTACACAGCTCTACATGCTGGTCGGGTAACTGCTCCTGGTTTACAGTTCAATGCATTGAGTGTTGTGCACAGAATTACATGATGGGAGGTTAACTGCTGTTGGTTTACAGTTCAATGCACTGTGGTGGTATACAGCTCTATATGCTGGAAGGAGAATGTGAGGACTGCAGATGCTGGAGATCAGAGCTGAAAATGTGTTGCTGGAAAAGCGCAGCAGATCAGGCAGCATTCAAGGAGCAGGAGAATCGACGTTTCTGGTATGAGCCCTTCTTCCTGAAGGGCTCATGCCCTTCAGTTCAGTTCCCTGTTGTGTTGCACACAGCACAGCATCCTGCGTGGGTACCTGGTCCGGGTTGACAGTTCAATGCATTCTGGATCAGTGGTGCTGGAAGTTCACAGCAATTCAGGCAGCATCCGAGGACAGGCAAAATCGACGTTTCGGGCAAAAGCCCTTCATCAGGAATAAAGGCAGAGAGACTGAAGCGTGGAGAGATAAGCTAGAGGAGGGTGGGGGTGGGGATAGAGTAGCATAGAGTAGCTTCAGGGCATGCTGAGAGGGTAACTGCTCCTGTCTTGCAATTCAATGCAGTCGGGTTGGTATACACAGCTCTACATGCTGGGGTGGTTAAGCTTCCTGTTTTAAAGTTTAATGCACTGGGGTGCGGTACACAGACTTACATGCTGGGAGAGTAACGGCTCCTGGTTCACAGTCCAATGCACTGTGGCGTTGTACAAAGCTCTCCATGCTGGGAGTGTAATTGCATCTAGGTTACCTTTCAATGCACTGGGATGCTGTACACAGTTCTACATACTGCGAGGGTAATTTCTCCTGTTTTACTGTTCAATGCACTGGTTGAGGCAGTGTGCACAGCTCAACGTGTTGAAAGTTTAAATGCTTCTGGTTTACAGTCCAAAGCACTTGAGCGTTGTGCACAGCTCTACATGCTGGGAGGGCAACTGCTCATGATTTACAGTTCAATGCACTGGGTTGGTGTACACAGTTCTACATGCTGGAGGGGTTACTGCTCCAGGTTTAAAGTTCAATGCAGTAGGACGTTGTGCACAGCTATGTATGCTGGGAGGTTAATTGCTCCTGGTTTGCAGTTCAATGCACTGGGGAAGTGTACACAGCTCTACATTCTGGGAGGGTAACTGCACCTGCTTTGCAATTGAATGTCTTGGAGCGTTGTGCAAAGGTCTATATGCTGGGGGGTTAACTGCTCCTGGTTTACAGTTCAGTGCACTGGGACATTCTACATAGCTCTATATCCTGGGAGGGAACTGCTCCTGGTTTACAGTTCGGTACATTAGGTTGTGTACAGAGCTCTACATGCTGGGAGGGTAACTGCTCCTGGATTGTCGTTCAGTGCGCTAGTGTGGTGTACACAGCTCTACAAGCTGGAAGTGTAACTGTTCAAGGTTTACAATTCAGTGCGTTGTACATAGTTTTACATGAAGGAAGAGTAACTTCGCTTGTTTACAGTTCAATGTTCTGCGGTGTTGTACACAGCTGTACATGCTAGGAGGTTAACTGCTCTTGTTTTACTGTCCAATGCACTGGAGCATTGTACACAGTTCTACATGCTGGAAGGATAACTGCTTTTGGTATACAGTTCAATATATTGGGGTTGTGAATGTAGCTCTACTTGCTGGGTTGGTAAGTGCTCCTGGTTTACAGTTCAATGCACTATGGCTGTTCATAGCTGTACGTGCTGGGAGGGTACCTGATTCTTCTTTGCAGTTCAATTCACTGGGGCGTCGTACACAGCTCTACATGCTGAAAGTGTAACTGTGCCTGCTTTGCAGTTCAATGCACAGGGGTGGTGTACGCTACTCTGCATGCTGTGAGGGTAACTGCTTCTGGTTTACCGTCAGTGCACTGGGGCATTCTGCACAGCTCTATACCCTGGGAGAGAACTGCTCCTGATTTATAGTTGAGTACACTAGGTTTGCGTACACAGCTCTACATGCTAGGAGGGTAACTGCTCCTGGCTTATAAGTAAATGCACTGGGATGGTGTACTCAGTTCTACATGCTGGGAGTATCACTGCTCCTGGTTTGCATTTAAATGCCCTGTGGTGGTGTACACAGCTCCTCATTCTAGAAGGCGTAATTGTTCCTGGTTTACAGATCAGTGCAATGGCTTATTGTACACAATTTTAATTGCTGGGACAGTAACTGCTCCTTGTTTACAGTTCAATACAATGATGTGGTGTAGACAGCTCTACATGGTGGGAGGTTAACTGCTCGCGATTTACAGTTCAATGTTCTGGAGTGTTGTACACAGCTCTACATGCTAGGAGGGTAACTGCTCCTGTTTTACAGTCCAATGCACTGGAGTCCTGAAGAAGGGCTTATGCCCGAAACGTCGATTCTCCTGTTCCCTGGATGCTGCCTGACCTGCTGCGCTTTTCCAGCAACACATTTTCAGCTCTGATCTCCAGCATCTGCAGACCTCACTTTCTCCTCCTATATAGTTCTATATGCTGGAAGGGTAACTGCTCCTGGTATACATTTCAATGGATTGGGGTGGTGAACGTAGCTCTACTTACTGTGTGGGATGGTGCTCCTAGTTCATAAATCAATGCACTGAGGTGGAGTTCACAACTCTATGTGCTGGGAGGGTACCTGGTTCCTCTTTACATTTCAATGCGCTGGGACGTTGTACACAGCTCTACATACTGGAAGTGTAACTGTGCTAGTTTTCAGTTCAATGCACTGGAGTGGTGTGCACAGCTCTAAATTCTGGGAGAATAGCTGCTCCAGGTTTAGATCAGTGCACGGTTGTGCTGTACACAGCTCTACATGCTGTTGGGTAACTTCTCCTCGTTTACAGACAAATACACTGGGGGTGGTATTTGCAGCTCTGCATGCTGGGAAGTTAACTCCTTTTTTACAACTCAAGGCACTGAGGCTGGGTACACAGCTCTACATGCTGTTGGCGCAAATGATCCTGGTTTTCAGTTCAATGTATTGGTGTCGTGTACACAGCTCTGCATGCTGGGACTGGAACTGATCCTGACCTACAGTTCAATGCACTGGGGTAGTGTACACAGCTCTACAATTACGGAGGGTAACTGCTCATTGTATAGCGTTCAATGTACAGGGGCATTGTACACAGTTCTACATGCTGGAAAGATAACTGCTCCTGTGTTGGGGTTCAATGTACATGGGTGATGTACGCAGCTTTACATGTTGGGACGGTAACTGCTCCTGTTTTACAGTTCTATGCGCAGGGGCGTTTTACACACCTCTACATGTTCGGAGGGAAACCACTCCTGGTATACAATTCAATGCACTCGAGTTGTGTACACAGCTCTCCATTCTGGGAGGGTAATTGCCCCTGGTTTAAAGTTCAATGCACTTGTAGACTGTTCACAGCTCTGCATGCTGTGAGAGCAAATGCTGCAGGGTTACGGTTTGTACATTGGATTTGTGGACAGAGCTTCGCATCCTGGGAGGATAACGATACCTGATTTAAGGAAAATGCACGTGGGTGCTGTGCACAGCTCCGCATGCTTGGAGGGAAACTGCTCCAGGTTTATAGTTCAATGCACTGGGGTTTTGTATAGAGGTCCGCATGCTTGGAAGGTGACTGCTCCAGGTTTACAGTTCAATCTATGTGGGTGCTGTACGCAGTTCTACATGCTGGGAAGATAACTGCTCCTATGTTGGAGGTAAATGCACATGGGTGGTGCACACATCTTTACTTACTGGGATGATAACTGCTCCTGTTTTACGGTTTATTGCATTGGGGAAGTGTGCACGCTCTCCATTTTGGAAGGGTAACTGCTCCTGGTATACATTTCAATGCATTGGGCGGGGGAGGGAGGGGGATGTACACAGCTCTGCATGCTGGGAGGGAAAATCCTCCAGTTTACACTTCTGTACGTTGGGATTGTGTTCAGAGCTCCGCATGCTGGGACGATAACGACACCTACTTTACAGAAAATTGTACTTGGATGCTATGCACAGCTCTGCATGCTTGGAGGGAAACTGCTCCAGGTTTACAGTTAAATGCACTAGGGTTGTGTACAGAGGTCCGCATGCTGGGAAGATGACTGCTCCTGGTTTACAGTTCAATGCCCTAGGGTGCTGTCGCAACCCCACAAGCGGGGAGTATAACTGTTCCTGGTTTCATGTCAATGCACGGGGTGGTGCACAAGGTCTACATGATGGGAAGAGAACTGCTCCTGTGTTGGAGGTAAATGCACATGGGTGGTGCACACATCTTTACATGCTGGAAGGCTAACTGCTCCTGGTTGACAGTTTGATGCACTGGGGCGTCGTACATGCACTACCTACTGAGAGGATAACTACTCCTAATTTACAGTTCTACATTCTATGAGTGTGACTGCTCCTGTCTATCAGTTTAATGCACTGGGACGTTGTACATAGCTCTACGTGCTGGGACTGTAACTGCTCCTCGTTTAAGCTTCAAACCATTGGCATAATGTCCATAGAACTACATGCAGACAGTGTAACTATTAATGATTTAGAGTTGAGTGAACTGGGCTTGTGTACAGAAATCTGCATGCTGGAAGGGAAATTGTTCCTATTTAACTGTTACATGCAGTGGGGCGATGTGCACAGCTCTACGTGCTAGGAGTGTAACTGTTCCTGGTTTACAGTTCAATGCAAGGGACGGTGAATACCGCCGTACATGTTGAGTGGGTAACTGCTGCTTGTTTACACTTAAATGCACTGTTGTAGTATACAAAATATCTAAATGTGTGAAGGTAACTGATTCTGGTTTAAAGCAGAATGCACTGGAGTCGTGTACATTGATATTCAAGCTGGGAGGTTAAATGCTCCTTGTTTATAGTTCATTGCACCTGGGCTATGTAAAGAGCACTCCATGCTGAGAGGGAAATTGCTCCTGGCTTACACTTCAAAGCACTGCGGCGTTGTATTCAGGTCTACATGCTGGGAGAGTAACTACTCCAAGGTGACAGTTCAAAGTACATGGGTGAGGTATATAGCTCTACATGCTGGGAGGGTAACTGCTCATTCTTTACAGTTCAATCCACTGGTGTGATGTACACAGCTGTACATGCTCGGATATTAACTGCTCCTGGTTTTCAGTTCAATGCAGTGGGGCGTTGTGCACAGCTCTACATGCTTGCAGGGTAAATGCTTTTGGTTTAGAGTACAGTCACTAGGATGCTGCACAGCACTACATGCTGGGAGGATAAGTGTTCCAAGTTTATAGTTCAATGCACAGGAGCGTTGTACAAACTTCTAAGTACTGTAAGGGTAACTGCTCCTCGTTGAGAGTTCACAGCACTGTGGTGGTGCACACAGCTCTACCTGCTCGGTGGGTAACTGCTCCTGGTTTGCAGTTCAATGCACTGGGGCGTCGTACACGCACTACCTACTGAGAGGATAACTGCTCCTGGTTTACAGTTCAATGCACCGGGGTACTGTACACTGCTCGACATTCTATGACTGCTCCTGTCTATCAGTTTAATGCACATTCCTCTACGTGCTGGGACTGTAACTGCTACTCGTATAAACTTCAAAACACTGGGTGATGTCCATAGCAGTACATGCAGACAGTGTAACTGCTAATGGTTTACAATTGAGTGAACTAGGCTTGTGTCCAGAACTCAGCATGCTGGAAGGGAATTTGATCCTGTTTAACTGTTGCATGCATTGGGGCGATGTGCACCGTTCTACGTGCTAGGAGTGGAACTGCTCCTGGTTTACAGTTCAATTCAAGGGGCAGTGAACACAGCTGCATATGTTGGGAGGGTAACTGCTCCTCGTTTACACTTAAATACACAGGGGAGATTTACCAAGATCAAAATGTTGGGAGGGTAACTGCTCCGGGGTTACAGTTCAAAGCAAATGGGTGGTGTATATAGCTCTACATGCTGGGAGGGTAAACGCTCATTCTTTACAGTTCAATCCGCTGATGTGATGTACACAGCTCTACATGCTGGAATCTTAACTGTTCCTGGTTTAAACTTCAATGCACATGGGTGGTGTACACAACTGTGCCTGCAAGGAGGGTAACTGCTCCTGATTTACACTTCAATGCACAGGGGCTTTGTTAACAGCTCTTTATGATGGGAGGGGAACGACTCCTGATTTGCAATTCAGTGCACTGCGGTGGTGTTGACAACATTACATACTGGGAGTGTAACTGTTCCTGGTTTACAGATCAGTGCACTGCGGTATTATACACAGCTCAAGATTCTGGAAGGTAAAATGCTCCTGTGTTGCAGTCGAATGCACGGAGAAGGTATGCGCAGCTCCACATGCGGGGAGGGTAACTGCTCCTTGTTTACTGTTCAATGCACTGAGGTGGTGCACACAAGTCTACATGGTGGGAGTGTATTGCTCCTGGTTTACAATTGAATGCACAGGGATGGTGTACACAGCTCTACTTTCTCGGAGGGTAACTGCTCTTGGTTCACAGCTCAATGCACTAGTGGGGATGTAGTTGTTCACAGCTCTACATGCTGGGAGGGTAATTGCTCCTGGTTTGCAGTTCAGTGCACTGAGGTGGTGTACAAAGATCTACATCCTGGGAGGGGAAAAGCTCCTGGTTTATAGTTCAAAGCACCTGGGTGATGTAAACAGCTCTCCATGCTAGGAGGGTAGCTAGAACATAGAACAAAGAAAATTTACAGCCCAGTAAACCGACTGTAAACATGTCGGTCAATTCCTAAGCTTCTGTATACCTCTGCTCCCCATCTACCCAAGCACTTGTCCAGACGCATCTTAAATTAATCTACCGTGCCTGTCTCTACCACATCTGCAACGCGTTCTAAACGCCACCACCCTCTGTATGATGTACTCACCGCATGTACTGAAACTTTCTACCTCTCACTTTGAAAGCAAGACCTCTCGTTATTGAATCGTTCACCCTGGGAAAAAGCTTGTTTCTATCCACTCTGTCTATACCCTTCACGATTTTGCAAACCTCAATCAGGCTCCGCCCCCCCCCCCCCCCCCCCCCCCCACCCCAATCTCCTTTTTTTCTGGTGACAATAAACCTAACCTACTCATCATTTCTTCATAACTAGCACCTTCCATACCAGGCAACATCCTCGTAAACCTTCTCTGCACCCTCTCCAAAGCGTCCACATCCTTTTTGGTAATGTGCGCCAGAACTGTACACAGTACTCTAAATATGGCTGAACCAATATCTTGCCAGCTCATATACTCAATACCCCGTCCAATGAAGGCAAGCATACCATATGACTTCTTGACCACTCTATCCACCTTTAGGGTAGAATGGACCTGCACTCCCAGATCTCTCTGCCCATTATCTTTTCCCAAGTCTCTTCCATTCATTGTATAATTCGCTCTAGAATTAGTCTTGCCTAAATGCATCAGATAACATTTGCCTGGATTGAAAGCCATCTGCCACTTTTCTGCTCAACTCTCCAATCTATCTATATCCTCTTGTATTCTCTGACTGTCCCTTATGCTTTCTGCGACTCCACCAATCTTTGTGTCATCTGAAAACTTGCTGATCGTACCAACAATGCCCTCTTCTATATCATTTATGTATATTACAAACTACAGTGGCCCCAATACTGTACCCTGTGGAACACCACTGGTCATCTTTCTCCTTTTCGATAATCTCCCTTCAACTACTACTCTCTGTCTCCTGTTGCTCAACCAGTTCTTTACCCACCTAACTAGAACACCCTACACACCATGTGACTTCACTTTCTCCATTAGTCTACAATGGGAAACCTTATCAAATGCCTTACTAAAGTCAATGTATATGACATCAGCAGCCCTTCCTTCATCGAACAACTTGGTCACTTCCTCGAAGAACTCTATCAAGTTGGTAAGGCACGAACTCCCCCGCACAAAACCATGTTGCCCATCATCGCCAATCTAATTCCTTTCCAAATATAAATAGATCCTACATCTCAGAACCCTCTCCAGAAACTTCCCCACCACCGACGTCAGACTCACTGGTCTGTAGTTACCTGGAATATCCCTACTACCCTTCTTGTACAGGGGAACAACATGATCAATCTTCTAGTCCTCCGGTGCCTCACCTATATTTAAGAATGCCACAACGATATCTGAAAGGGTCCCAGTTATTTCCTCTCTCGCCTCCCTCAGCAACCTGGGATAGATCCCATCCGGTCCTAGGGATTTGTCCAACTTAATAACCTCTAGCATACCTAACACATCTTCCCTACTTATGCCAACGTGATCCAGACTAATCAAGTTTCTATCTCTAATCTCAAGACTTATCATGCTCCTCTCCTTAGTGAAGACTGATGCAAAGTAATCATTCAGAAGCTCACCCATTCTCTCAGATTCGGCACACAGCCTTCCTTCATTATCTTTTCGTGGACCAATCCTTTCTCTAGTTACTCGCTTGCTTCCTATATAAGTATAAAATGCTTTGGGATTTTCCTTAATTCTGTGAGTTAAAGCTATTTATTGAGCTCTTTTAGCCCGCTTGATTCCTTGTTTACGACTTGTCCTACTCTTACGATATTCCTCCAGGGCCCGTTCTATTCTCAGCTGCCGAGACCTTATGTACGCCTTACAATAAAGTAGATGCATTTCAGGCCACCAGTTATTTTGTGCTCTCTGGCTTTATGATTATTCTTCCCTTTTAGTCGTTCTATCTTCAAAATTCTTACAGTCTGCAGTCTCCACCTCACTGCCTACTTGTTTTCTCTTCTGGTTCCCAGTTCCCTGCCACATTAGTGTAAAACCTCCCCAACAGCAGGAGCAAAATCTCCCCCAAGGACATTGCTTCCGGTCTGGTTCTGATGTAGATCGTTCCCTTTTGTAATAGTCCCACGTTCCCCAGAACAGGTCCCAAAGTCCAACAAATCTGAAACCCTCCCTCCTACACCATCTCTCAAGCCATGTGTTAATCCTACCTATTTTTCATTTCTACTCTGGCACTGGTAGTAATCCAGAGAACAATGCCTTTGAGGTCCTCCTTTTAACTTCTCTCCTAGCCCCCTGAATTCTTCTTTCAGGACCTCATCTCGCTTTCTACTTATATCGTTGGCGCCTATATGCACCAAGACAACTGGCTGTTCACCCTCCCCATTTAGAATGTTCTGCAGACGATCAGTGACATC
This sequence comes from Chiloscyllium plagiosum, assembly GCF_037043375.1. Classification (NCBI taxonomy): domain Eukaryota; kingdom Metazoa; phylum Chordata; class Chondrichthyes; order Orectolobiformes; family Hemiscylliidae; genus Chiloscyllium; species Chiloscyllium plagiosum. The sequence goes on from NW_028270183.1 coordinate 53,356,227, forward strand.
CCCGACTCGAGCACCTCGGAGGCAACATATCATCCGGGAGTTTTGCTTTCGCCCACAGAACCGCCTATCTACTCCCTTAACAATAGAATCCCCTATGACTATGACCCTATGAGTCTTTTTCCCTTCTGAACAGAAGTCCCCGCCACGTTGTCATGATCTTGGCAAATGCTGCCCTATCCTGGTGAGCCAGGATACCCAACAGTATCCAAAACGGCAAACCTGGTTCGGAGGGAGATGAACACAGGGGCCACCTGCACTGCTTTATTACTCATTTTCTATCTTTTGGTCACCCATTCACTGTCTCCCTCAGCAATCCTAACCTGCGGTGTGACCAGTTCACGAAACGTGCTATACACGACCTCCTCAGCATCGCGGATGCTCCACAGTGAGTCCATCCGCAGCTCCAGAGCCGTCATGCGGTCAAACAACAGCTGCAGTTGAACACACTTCTTGCAAGTGTAAGAGTCAGGAACGTCAGACACGTTCCTAAGCTCCCACATCAAGCAAAAGTCATATGCCACGGGTCTGATGTTCCCTCCCATTGGAAGCTTAGCTTTATATGAACTAACTAAAACCAAACAATGCACTTAAATTAATAAAGAAGAAAGATAAGAAATAAAAGCATTATCTTAGAGGGCCTTTTTCTTCAGGTTAGATAAAGGGGGAGGGAGGGAGATATACACGTGTGGTATCTTGGGTTTAGCCACTGCCCAAATATAAATTAGCCCTTACGTTTCCAGCAGCTTTACTCCACCTTCTCTCCTCGCTGCTTTGGCAAAATGGAGGCCCGACACCCGAGGTAAGTCCCTTTTCATGCAGGAAAACTCACCCTTCCCGGCACCCCTCGCTTCACTCCTCCTCCTCTCCTCACCGCTTTGGCAAAACTGCTCCTGGTTTACACTTCAATGCACTGTGGCGTTGTATACAGTTCAACATACTGGGAGGGTAACTGCTCCTGGGCTACAGTTCAAAGCACATGGGTGGTGTATACAGCTCTACATGCTGGGAGGGTAACTGCTTCTTCTTTACAGTTCAATGCATTGGTTTGGTGTACACATGCTGGGAAGTTAACTGCGCCTGGTGTTCAGTTCAATGCAGTGGGACGTTGTGCACAACTCTACATGTTTGCAGGGTAAATGCTGTTGGTTTACAGTTCAGATCACTGGGATGCTGCACACAGCACTAAATGCTGGTAGAATAAGTGTTCCAAGTTTATAGTTCAATGCACTGGAGCTTTGTACACACCGCTAAGTCCTGGGAGGTTAACTGTTCCACGTTTACAATTCACGGCACTGTGGTGGTGCACACAGTTCTACATGCTGGGAGGGTAACTGCTCCTGGTTAACAGTTCCGTGCACTGTGGTAGTGTACACAGCTCTACATGCTAAGAAGGTAACTGCTCCTTCTTTGCAGTTCAATGCACAGGGGCGTTGTTTACAGCTGAACGTAGAACATATATCATAGAACAATACAGCACAGAACATGCCCTTTGGCCCTCCATGTTGCGCCGACCTTTGATGTATTCTCAGCTCGTCACCCTACACTTCCCAAAATCACCCATGTGCTTACCCAAGGATTGTTTAAATCTACTTAATGTGGTTGAGTTGACTACGTTAGCAGTTAGTGCGTTCCACACCCTTACCACTCTCTGCATAAAGATGCTGGGAGATGAACTGCTCCAGGTTTGTAGTTCAGTGCACTAGTGTGGTGTACACAGCTGTACATGCTGGGACGGTAATTACTCCTGGTTTGCAGTTCAATGCAATGGGGTGGTGAGCACAGCTCTACATATTGAAAGGATAAATGCTCCTTGTTTCCACTTCACTGCACTGAGGTGGTATACACAGCTCTACATGCCGAAATGGTAAAAGCTCCTGGTTTGCAGTTCGTTGCACTGGGGTGCTGTACACATTTCTACATGGTGGGAGGGTAACTGCTCTTGGTTTACAGTTCAATGCACATGAGTGGTGCACGGACTGCGGCATGCTGGCCGCATAACTACTCCTGGTTTACAGTTCAATAACCATGGGTGTAGTCCACAGCTCTATACGGTGTGGGTGGGGTGATAACTGCTCCTGGTTTACCAATTAACGCTCTGGGGCGTTGTACAGAGCTCTAAATGCCGGAAGGACAACTGCTCCTGGTTTACACTTCTATGCACTGGGACATTGTACACAGCTCTACATGCTGGTAAGGTAACTGCTTCTGGTTTACAGTGCATTGTACACAGGTGTTGTACATAGCATTACATGCTCGGAGTATAACTGCTTCTAGTTTACAGTTCAGTGCACTGGCGCATTGTACACAGCTCCACATGCTGGGACAGTGCTTGGACCAGGTTTACATTCTTTGCAGTGGGTCGTTGTACATAGCTCTACATGCTTGCAGGGTAACTGCTGATGGTTTACAGCTCAATTCACTGAGATCCTGTGCAAAGCACGACATGCTCGGAGTTTAACTGCTTCAGGTTAATATTCTAATGCACTTCAGCGATGTACACATGTCTACATGTTGGGAGGGTAATTGCTCCTCATTTATACTTCAGTGCATTATGTTAGCAACTGCTCCTGGTTTTCACTTCAGTGCACTGTGCTAATGTACATGCTGTGAAGTTAACTGCTCCTGGTTTATAGATCAATGCGCTGGGGTGGTGTATGCAGCTCTATATGCTGGCCAGGTACCTGCTCCTGGTTTGCAAGTCAGTGCATTGGGGTGGTGTACACAGCTGTACATGTTGGGCAGTAACAGCTTATTGTTTACAGCTCAATGCACTTGGGTGGTGTACACAGCTCTCCACGCTGGGAGCGTAACTGCTCCTGGTTAATATTTCAATGCACAGGGGCGTTGTATAGAGATCTACATGCTGGGAAGGTATCTCCTCCTGTTTTATTGTTCAACGCACATGGACCATGTAAACAGCTCTACATGCCGGTCGGGTAACTGCTCCTGGTTTACAGTTAAATACACATGGGTTTAGTATTCAGCTGGACATACCTGCAGGGTCACCGCTCCTCCTTTACAGTTCAATGCACTGGTATGGTGTAAACTGCCCTTCATGCTTGTAGGTCAACTGCTCCGGGTTTACTCTTCAATGCACTGAGCTGGTGAACACATCTCCACATGCTGAGAGTGTAACGGCTCCTGGTTTGCAATTCATTGCACATGGGTGGTGTACACAGCTCAACATGCTGGGAGAGTAACTGTTCCTGCTTTATAGTTAAACTCACGGGCCGATGTTAGTAGCTCTACCTGCTGTGAGGGGAACTGTTCAATGTTTCCAGTTCAATGTGCTGGAGTGGTGCACACAACTCTGCATGCTAGGAGGTAACTGCTCCTGGTTTACAGTTCCATGCACTGGCGAATTGTGCACAGCTCCACATGCTCGGAGAGTGACAGCTCCTGGTTTGCAGTTCAGCCCAATGGTTTGGAGAACATAGGTCTACATGCTGGGAGGGTAACTGCTCCTTGTTTACCGTTTATTGCAGTTGGGCGTTGTACATAGCTCTACATGTTTGCAGGGAAACTGCTGTTGGTTTACAGTTCAATTCCATTGAGGTCCTGCACTCAGCACTACATGTTGGGACGTTAACTGTTTCAAATTAATAGTTCAATGCACTTCAGCGATGTACACATGGCTACATGTTGGGAGGGTAACTGTTCTCATTTACAGTTCAGTGCACTGTGGTTGTGCTCACAGCCCTTCATGCTGGCAGGCTAATGGCTCCTGGTTTACACTTCAGTGCACTGTGATGGTTTGCAGGGCTCGACATGCTGGGAGGGTAACTGCTCCTGGTTTAATGATCAACGCACTGGAGTGGTGTATACAGCTCTACATGCTGGCCAGGTAACTTCTCCTGGGTTGAAGGTCAGTGTATTGGGGTGGTGTACACAGCTCTATATGATGGGACGGTAACGGATTCTGATTTCCAGTTCAATACATCTGGGTTATGTAAACAGATCTACATGCTGGGAGGGTAACTGCTCCTGGTTAATAGTACAATGAACGGCGGCGTTGTACGCAGTTCGACATGCTGGGAGGGGAACTGATCCTGTTTTACAGTTCAATGCACATGGTTGTTGTACATAGTTCTACATGCTGAGAGGGTAATTGCTCCTCATTTACAGTTCAATGTACTGGTTCGGTTAATACAGGTCTACATGCTGGGAGAGTAACTATTTATGGTTTACAGTTCATTGCAGTGGGGAATTGGACATAGCTTTACATACTTGCAGGGTAACTGCTCTTGGTTTACAGTTCAATTCATTACAGCACTACATGCAGGAGGTTAACTGCTTCAGGTTTATACTTCAGAGCACTTCAGCGATGTACGCATGTCTACATGCTGGGGGCGGGGTAACTGTTCCTCATGTATAGCTTAGTGCATTGTGGTGGTGTACAGAGCTGTACTTGCTGGTAGATTAACAGCTCCTGGTTTACAGATCAGTGCACTGGGGCGTTGTACACAGCTCTACATGCTGGGAGGGTAACTGTTTGTGGTTTACAGTTCAATGCACTGTGATGTTGCACACAGCTGGAGAAGCCGGTTGTTTAACTGCTCCTGGTTTAGACATCAATGCACTGTTGTTTTGTACACAGCGCAACATGGTGGGAGGGAAACTGGTTCACTTTTAGAGTTCAATTCACTGGGATGTTGTACGCAGCTCTAAACACGGGGAGGTTAACTGCTCCTGGTTGAGAGGTCAATACACTGCGGCGTTGTGTACCGCTCTACATGCTGGGAGGGTATGTGTTCCAGGTTTACACATCAATGTACTGGGATAGTGTACTCAGCTCTACATGCTGCGGGGTAACGGCTCCAGTTCAATGGCTTGGGGTGGTGTGCACAGCATTACATGCCGGGAAGGAAACTGCTCCTGGTTTACACTTCAGTGCACTGTGGTTATGCTGGGAAAGTAACTGCTCCTTGTTAAAAAATTAAACAATGGGGAGGTGTACGCAGCGCCATGCTCGCAGGGTAATTGCTACTGGTTTTCAGATAAGTTCAAAGGGGTGAAGTACACAACTCTACATGCTGGGAGGATAACTGTTCCTTGTTTAAAGTTCAATGCAATGGGTTGGTGTACACAGCTCTACATGGTGGGAAGGTAACGTCTCCTGGTTTCCAGTTCAAATCACTGGGGTGGTGTACACAATTCTACATACTGGGAGGATAACTGCTCCTTTTCTCCAGTTTAATCCACTATGGTGTTGTACACAGCTCTACGTGCGGGGAGGGTACCTGCTCCTGATTTAGAGTTCAATGCAGGGCCATGGTGTACACAGGTCTTCATGTTGGTGAGGGTTTACAGTTCAATGCACTAGGGCGTTGTGTGCAGCTCTACATGTTTGAAGGGGAAGTGTTACTACTTTACAATTCAGAGCACTTCTTTGGTGCACACAGCTCCACATGCTGGGAGGGTAACTGCTCCGGGTTTGCAGTTCAATGCATTGGAGCATTATATACAATTCGGAGCTTAACTGCTCCTGGTGTACAGTTTACGGCACTGGAGTGGTGTAAGCACCTCGACGTGATGGGAAGGCAACTGCGCCTGTTTTCAGATCAATGCACTGGTCGTTGTACGCAGCTCTACATGCTGGGAGGGTAACCTCTCCTGGTTTACAGATCAAAATACTGGGTTGGTGCACAAAGCACTACGGCTGGATGGTAACTGCTCCTGGTTGACAGGTCAGTGCTCTGGGATGTTGTACAAAGCTGAACATGCTGGGAGGTTAACTGCCAATGGTCAGAAGTTCAATGCACTGGTGAGGTGTGCATAGCGCAGCAGTCTGGGACTGGAATAGCTCCTGCTTTCAGTTTAATGCATGGGGCGTTATACACAACTCTGCAAGCTGGGAGGGTAGCTGCACTTGGTTTACTCTTCAATGCACTATGCTGTTGTACACAGCTCTACATGCTGTGAGGGTCCACTGCTCCTGCTTTACCGATCAATGAACTTGGGCGGTGTACACACCACTACATGCCGGAAGGGTGTCTGCTCATGGTTTACTGTTCAATCCACTGTGATGGTGACGTACACATCTCTACATGCTGGGAGGTTAGCTGCTCCTGGTTTACAGTTCAATGCACTGTGGTGATATACACAGCTCTACATGCTTAGAAGGTAACTTTCCTGGTTTACAGTTCAAACCACTCGTATGGTGTACACACTCCAGCTGTCGGAAGGGAAATGCTCTTTGTTTATAAATCAAAACACGAATGTGATGTACACAGCTCTTAATGCCGAGTGGGTAACTGCTCCTGGTTTACAGATCAATGCACTGGGGCGCTGCATAGAGCTCTACATGCTGGGATGGTAACCACTTACGGTTTATTGATCAATGAACTTGAGTGGTGTACACACCTCTACATGCTGGAATGGTGACTGTTCATGGTTTGCTGTTCAATGCGTTGTGGTGGTGTAAACAGCTGCATATGCTGGAAAGGTAAATGTTACTGGTTTACAGATCAATGTAGTGGAATGGTGCACAGAGCCCTTCATGTGGAGCGTACTTGCTCCTGCTTTACAGTTCATGCACTGGGGTGTTGTACACAGCTCTACAGTCTGGGAGGGTAAATGCCCCTGGTTCACAGTTCAATGCACTTTGGTCGTGTACATAGTTCGTCATGCTGGGAGGATAGCTGCTCCTGGTATACAGTTCAATCCACTGGGATGTTGTACAAAGGTCTACAGCCTGGGAGGGTAACTCTATTGGTTTACAGTTCCATGCACCTGGTGGTGTACACAGCCCAAATTGCTGGGAGGGTAACTTACAGGTTTACAGATCAATGGACTGGGAAGGTGACACAGCTCTGCATGGTGGGAGCTCAACTGATCCTGGTTTACAGATCGAAACTCTGGGGAGCCATACATAGCTTAACGTGCTGAGAAGGTAACTGTTCTTGGTTTACAGATCAATGCATTGGAGTGGTGTACACAGCTCTACATGTAGGCAGCGTAAGGGATTCTGGTTTACAATTCAATGCACTTGGGTTGCATACACAGCACTACATGTTGGGAGGGCAACTGGTCCTGGTTTACAGTTCAATGCATTGAGGTAGTGTACACAGCTCTACATGTTGGGAGGGTACATGGCCCTTATTTGCAATTTAATGCACTGGGTCGTTGACCACATCTCTGCATGCTGTGGTGGTAAATGTTCGTCGTGTCCAGTTCAATGCACTGAACTGGTGGCGTACACATAGAGATGCTGCAAGGGTAACTTACAGGTTTACATATCAATGCACTGGGAAGGTGTACACAGCTCTGAATGCTGGGAGCGCAACTGATCCAGGTTTACAGAGCAATGATCTGGGGTCCTATACATAGCTTTACTTGCTGAGCGCGTAACTGTTCTTGGTTTACGGATCAATACACTGGAGTGGTGCGCACAGTTCTACATGCTGGCAGCTTAACTGCTCCTGGTATATATTTCAAGGCAGTGTGGTGGTCTACAGAGCTCTGAACACTGGGAAGGAAACAGCTCCAGCTTTCAGATCAATGCACTGAGCGTTGTATACAGCTCTACATGCTGGGAGGGAAACTGCTCCTGGTTTAGTGTTCAATGCAATGGGGTGGTATACACAGGTCTACATGCTGAGAGGTTATCTGCTCCTGGTTTACAGTTCATGAAGTTGGGGAGTTGTACACAGCTCTACATGCTGGGAGAGTAGCCGCTGCTGGTTTAAATTTCAATGCACTGGTGTGCTGTTCCAGCTCTACATGCTGAGAGGGTAACTGATCCTGGAATACAGATCAATGCACTGGGGTGATGTACACAGCTGTACATGCTAAGAAAGTAACAACTCCTGGTTTACAGAGTAATGCACTGGTTGGATGTACACAGCTCTACATGCCGGAAGAGAAACTGCACCTGGTTCACAGTTTAATGCACTGGAGTGGTGTATAGAGCTTTACATGCTGTAAGGGTAAATGTCTCCTGTTTGTCATCCCAATGCATGGACCGTTGTACACAGGTCCACATGCTATAAGGTTAACTGCGTCTGGCTTGCAGTTCAATGCACTGCGTTGGTGTGCACAGTTCTGCGTGTTGGGAGTGTAACTGCGCCTGGTTTACAGTTCAATGCAGTGGGGTGGAGTACATAGCTCTACATGCTGAGAGGGTAATCTGCTCCAGGTTTGCAGATCAGTAAACTGGGAGGGGTCCACAGCTATTTATGCTGGGATGCTACCTGCTTCTCGATTACTATTCAATGCACTGGGATGGCGTACACAGCTTACATGCTGGGAGGGGAACTGCTCCAGGTTTACAGTTCAATGCACTGGGGTTCTGTAAAAAGCTCTAAATGCTGGGAAGGTAACTGCTCTTGATTTCCAGTTCAATGCACCATGGTGCTGAAAACACCTCTACATGCTGGGAGGATAACTGCTCCAGGTTTAAACCTCAATGCACTGATGTGTTGTACACAGCTCTACCTGCTAGGAGGGTAAATGCTCCAGATTTACAAATTAATCCACTGGAGTGATGCACATGCTGGGAGGGTGACATCTCCTGGTTTACACTTAGATGCACTAGGGTGGTGTACACAGCTCGACATTGTGGGAGGGCAACTGTTCCTGGTTTACAGATCAATGGACTGTGGTGGTCGACACAGTTCTTCATGCTGGGAGGGTAACTGCTCCTGATATACTGTTCAATGCACTGGGTTTGTGTACAAAGGTCTACATTGTCGGAGGGAACTGTTACTGGTTTATCGTTCAATGCACCATGGTTTTGTAAACAGTGCTACATGCTGTAAAGGTAAAGATCGTATGAGGAAAGGTTGAGGCACTTGGGGCTGTTTTCATTGGAGAAAAGAAGGTTTAGGGGTGACTTGATAGAGGTGTACAAGATGATTAGGGATTAGGTAGGGTTGACCATGAGAACCTTTTTCCACGTATGGAGTCATCTATTACGATTGGGAGTAGCTTTAAATTAAGGGGTGGTAGGTATAAGACAGATGTTAGGGGTAGATTCTTTACTCAGCAAGTCGTGAGTTCATGGAATGCCCTGCCAGTAGCAGGGGTGGACTCTCCCTCTTTATGGGCATTTCAACGGGCATTGGATAGGCATATAGAGGGTAGTGGGCTAGTGTAGGTTAGGTGGGCTTGGATCGGCGCAACAACGAGGGCCAAAGGGCTTGTACTGCGCTGTATTTTTCTATGTTTTTCTAACTGTTGCTAGTTTACAGACCAAGGCAGTGGGATGGTGCACAGAACCCTACATGCTGGGAGCGTAACTGTTCCTGGTTTACAGTCCAAAGCACAGGGGTGCTGTGCACAGCTCGAAATGCTGGAAGTGCAACTTCTCCTGGTTTACAGTTCAATGCCTTTGGACGTTGTAGACAGCTGTGCAAGTTGGGAGAGTAAATGCTCCTGGTTTACAGTTCAATGCACTTGGGTGGTGTACACAGTTCTTCATGCTGGAAGGATACCTGCTCCTGTTGTATAGTTCAATGCACTGCTGTGGTGTACACAGTTCGACATGCTGGGAGGGTCATTGCTCCTGGCATAAATTTCAATGCACGGGAGTTTTGTACACTGCCCAAATTTCTGGGAGTATAACTGATCCATTTCCAGTGCGAGCAGCAGCGAAGGTAAGACCGTTTGGTTTTAAAAGTACTTACCGGTAGCGGACAGCGGTGTTTTTGATTCTTTCACTCTCTCTTCACAGAAAGAGCGGGAGCACCAGGGGGAAGTGACGACGACCAGAGGGGCAGCCGGGAAGGAAAGCGGTGAGTATTTATACTCACCCTTCGAAGCCGTCGGTCATTTCCAGTGCGAGCAGCAGTGAAGGTAAGACCGTTTGGTTTTAAAAGTACTTACCGGTAGCGGGCAGCGGTGATTTTTTTTCTTTCACTCTCTCTTCACAGAAAGAGCGGGAGCACCAGGGGGAAGTGACGACGACCAGAGGGGCAGCCGAGACCCGGAAGCAGTAGTGTAAGCTTACCTGGGTAGGTTTTTTCCCCCTTTAAAAGCGCGAAGGAGAGGAACCCGAGGCACTACACGGGTAGTGCCTCCCACCCGTCCTCCTCCTCTAACCTAATAATAACACCTGTTGTGGTAAGTAGGTAAGTGCTGAATTTTGCTTGTTGTATTCTTTAGACCCAGTTTTTAAAAAAATAAAAGTTAGCTTTAGAGGGATGGCAGTGAAGGCAGTGCAATGTTCCTCCTGCAACATGTATGAGGTGAGGGATGCCATCGACGTCCCTGCCGATTACACTTGCAGGAAGTGCACCCATCTCCAGCTCCTCCAAGACCGTGTGAGGGAACTGGAGCTGGAGTTGGATGAACTTCGGATCATTCGGGAGGCAGAGGGGGTCATAGATCAGAGTTATAGGGAAGGAGTAACTCCAAAGATGGCAGATAGATGGGTGACAGTGAGGGGGACTGGGAGGAAGCAGCCAGTGCAGGGACCCCCTGCGGCCGTTCCCCTCAAGAACAAGTATACCGTTTTGGATACTTGTGGGGGGGATGACTTACCAGGGGTAAGTAACGGGGCTCAGGTCTCTGGCACGGAGCCTGTCCCCGTTACTCAGAAGGGAAGGGTGAAGAAGAGCAGAGCAGTAGTAATTGGGGACTCGATAGTTAGGGGCACAGATAGGCGGTTTTGTGGGAACGAGAGAGACTCACGTTTGGTATGTTGCCTCCCAGGTGCAAGGGTACGTGATGTCTCTGATCGTGTTTTCCGGGTCCTGGAGGGGGAGGGGGAGCAGCCCGAAGTCGTGGTCCATATTGGCACCAACGACATAGGTAGGAGGAGTGCCGAGGATGTTAGACAGGCTTTCAGGGAGCTAGGTTGGAAGCTCATAGTTAGAACGAACAGAATTGTTGTCTCTGGTTTGTTACCCGTGCCACGTGATCGAGAGTCGAGGAATAGGGAAAGAGAACACTTAAATGCGTGGCTACAGGGATGGAGCAGAAGGGAGGGATTCCGGTTTTTGGGGATGAGTGACAGTAATAGGGTGGTTGTTATGGGGGACTTTAACTGGGGTTCTTTCTGGGGACGGTGGGACCTCTATAAACAGGATGGTCCACACCTGAACCTGAGGGGCACCAGTATCCTTGGGGGGAGGTTTGCTAGTGCTCTTGGGGGGGGGGGGGGGGGTTTAAACTAACTCTGCAGGGGCATGGGAACCCAGATTGTAGCTTCAGGGTGCAGGGCCTGGAGTGTAGGGAGGTTAGGAACATGGCATCAATTTCCAACGAGGGTGTCTGTAAACAGGAAAGTGGCTTGAAGTGTGTATACTTCAATGCAAGAAGTATACGAAATAAGGTAGGTGAACTTGCAGCGTGGGTTGGTACCTGGGACTTCGATGTTGTGGCTATTACGGAGACATGGCTAGAACAGGGACAGGATTGGCTGTTGCGGGTTCCTGGATTTAAATGTTTTAGTAGGGTCAGAGGTGGGGGTAAAAGAGGGGGAGGTGTGGCATTGCTTGTCAAAGATAGTATTACAGTGGTGGAAAGGACGATGGATGAGGACTTGCCATCTGAGGTAGTTTGGGCTGAGGTTAGGAATCGGAAAGGTGATGTCACCCTGTTAGGAGTCTTTTACAGGCCTCCTAATAGTCCTAGAATCATTGAAGAAAGGATAGGGAAGGTGATTCAGGAGATGAGTGACAGTAATAGGGTGGTTGTTATGGGGGACTTTAACTTTCCTGATATTGATTGGGAAAGCTATAGCTCAAGTTCGTTAGATGGGTCAGTGTTTGTTCAATGTGTGCAGGAGAGTTTCCTGACACAATATGTAGACAGGTCAACAAGAGGTGAGGCCATACTGGATTTGGTTCTGGGTAACGAACCAGGCCAGGTGTTAGAATTAGAGGTAGGTGAGCACTTTGGGGATAGTGACCATAATTCGGTGATTTTTACTCTCGTGATGGAGAGGGATAAGTGTGTACTACAGGGCAAGAGTTATAACTGGGGTCAGGGAAATTATGATGCGGTGAGGCATGACTTAGGATGTGTGGCTTGGAAAAGTAGACTCCAAGGCAAAAGTCTAAATGATATGTGGAGCTTGTTCAAGGAGCAACTATTGAGTGTCCTTGATAATTATGTACCTGTCAGGCAGGGAGGAAAGGGTCGTGCGAGGGAGCCGTGGTTTAATAAGGAATTGGAATCCCTTGTTAAATCGAAGAGGGCGGACTATCTCAAGATGAGACGTGAAGGTTCAATTGGGGCGATTGAGAGTTATAGGGTAGCCAGGAAGGACCTGAAGAGAGAGCTAAGAGCAGCAAGGAGGGGACATGAAAGTTCCTTAGTCGGTAGGATTAGGGAAAGCCCTAAGGCTTTCTATGGGTATGTTAGGAATAATAGAATGACTAGGGTAGGAATAGGTCCAGTCAAGGATAGTAGTGGGAAGTTGCGTGTGGAGGCGGAAGAGATTGGGGAGACACTGAATGAATACTTTTCTTCAGTATTTACTCAGGAACAGGGCATTGTCGTCGATGTGAATACTGAGACACAAATAAGTAGAATGGATGGCTTTGAGGTATGTAGAGAAGAGGTGTTGGAAATCCTGGAAAAGGTGAAAATAGATAAGTCCCCTGGGCCTGATGGCATTTATCCTAGGACTCTATGGGAAGCAAGGGAGGAGATTGCAGAGCCATTGGCCTTGATTTTTATGTCCTCTTTGTCTACAGGAGTAGTGCCAGAAGACTGGAGGATAGCAAATGTGGTTCCCTTGTTCAAAAAGGGGAGTAGGGATAACCCTAGTAACTATAGGCCGGTGAGTCTCACTTCTGTTGAGGGCAAAGTCTTATTGAGAATTGTAAGGGATAGGATTTATGCACATCTGGATAGGAATAATGTGATCAAGGATAGTCAGCATGGTTTTGTGAAGGGCAGGTCGTGCCTCACAAACCTTATTGGATTCTTTGAAAAGGTGACGAAGGAGGTTGATGAGGGGAAAGCGGTAGATGTGGTATATATGGATTTTAGTAAGGCGTTTGATAAGGTTCCCCATGGTAGGCTACTGCAGAAAATACGGAGATATGGCATTGAGGGGAGTTGGAGGTTTGGATTAGGAATTGTCTGGATGGAAGAAGACAGAGGGTAGTAGTTGATGGCATAGTTTCTTCATGGAGTGCCGTCACTAGCGGTGTTCTGCAAGGATCTGTTTTGGGACCATTACTGTTTGTCATTTTTATAAATGACCTGGAAGAGGGGTTAGAAGGTTGGTTGAGCAAGTTTGCGGATGATACGAAAGTCGGAGGAGTTGTTGACAGTGAGGAAGGATGTTGCAGGTTACAGCAGGATATAGAGAAGCTGCAGAGCTGGGCAGAAAGGTGGCAAATGGAATTCAATGTAGCTAAGTGTGAGGTGATTCACTTTGGGAAGAATAACAAAAAGATGGGGTACTGGGCTAATGGTCGGATACTTGGTAGTGTGGATGAGCAGAGGGATCTTGGTGTCCATGTACACAGATCTCTGAAAGTTGCCACCCAGGTAAATAGTGCGGTGAGGAAGGCATATGGCGTACTGGCTTTTATTGGTAGAGGAATTGAGTTCCCGAGTCCTGAGGTCATGATGCAGTTGTATAAGACTCTGGTGCAGCCGCATCTGGAATATTGTGTGCAGTTTTGGTCGCCATACTATAGGAAGGATGTGGAGGCACTGGAACGGGAGCAGAGGAGGTTTACCAGGATGTTGCCTGGTATGGAAGGAAGATCGTATGAGGAAAGACTGAGACACTTGGGGCTGTTTTCATTAGAGAAAAGAAGGTTTAGGGGTGACTTGATTGAGGTGTACAAGATGATTAGGGGGTTAGATAGGGTTGACAGTGTGAACCTTTTCCCGCGTATGGAGTCGGGTATTACAAGGGGGCATAGCTTTAAATTAAGGGGGGTAGATATAGGACTGAAGTTAGGGGTAGGTTCTTCACTCAGCGAGTCGTAAGTTCATGGAATGCCCTGCCAGTAGCAGTGGTGGACTCTCCCTCTTTATGGGCATTTAAGCGGGCATTGGATAGGTATATGGAGGATAGTGGGTTAGTATAGGTTAGGTGGGCTTGGATCGGCGCAACATCGAGGGCCCGAGGGCCTGTACTGCGCTGTATTCTTCTATGTTCTATGTTCTATGTTCTATGATCCTGGTTTACAGTTCAATGCACAGCGCAGATGTACGCAGGTCGACATGCTGGGACAGGAACTGCTCCTTGTTTGCAGATCAGTGCACTGTGGTGTTGTACACAGCTCTACGTGCTGGGAGGGAAACTGCTCCTGGTTCAGAGTTCAATGCATTGGGCGTTGTGCACAGCTACATATTTGGGGAGTTTAACAGCTCCCGGTATGCAGTTCAATGCACTGTGATTGTGTACACAGCTCTACATGCTGGGAGGGTAACTGCTCCTGTTTCACAATCAATGCACTGCGGTGTTGTACAGAGCTCTCCATTCTGGGAGTGTAACTGCTCCTGATTTTCAGTTCAATACACTGGGGTAGTGCAGACATCATCACTGCTCCTGGATACGTTTCAATGCATTAGGGTGGTGTGACGCAACCGGACATGCTGGAAGGGTAATTGCTCCTGGTTCACCGTTCAGTGCACCAGGGTGGGCTACGCAGCACTACATGCCGGGAGGTAACTGCTCGTGGTTTCATGTTCAATGCATTGGTGTGGTGAACTCAGCTCTACATGCTGGGATGGTAACTGTTCCTCGTTTACAGTTCTGTGCACTGCGGTACTGTACAGAACTCTGCATGCTGTTATGGTAAATGCTCCAGTTTTACCGATCACTGCAGTGGGGAGTTGTACACAGCTATATTTGCTGTGAGTATCACTGTTCTTGATTTACTGATCAATGCATTGGAGTGGTGAACACAGCTCCACATGCTCGAAAGGTAAATGCTCCTGGCTTCAAGTTCAGTGCATTGTGGTTGTGTAAACATCTCCACGTGCTGGGATGGTAACTGTTCCTCGTTTAGATTCACTACACTGAAGTAGTGCACACAGCTCTACATACTGGGAGAGTAACTGCTCCAGGTTTACAATTCAATGCACAGGAACGATGTACACAGCTCTACACGCTGGGATTGTAACTGCTTCTGGTCCACAGTTTAATACACTGGTTTAGCATACAAAGCTCTATATGCTGGAAGAGTTGCTGCATCTAGTTTACAGTGTAATGCACTGGAGTAGTGTATAGACCACTACATGCTGGAAGGGTAAATGCTCCTATTTTACAGTTCAATGCACTAGAATGGTCTATGTAGCTCTAAATGCTGTGAGAGTAACGTCTGCAGGTTTGCCTTTCAATGCACTGGGGTGGTGTACACAGCTCTCCATGCTGAGACGGTAACTGCTCCATGTTTGCAGATCAATGGGACTGGACTCATGGACGCAGCTCTACATGGTGGGAGTGTAAATGCCCTAATTTACAGTTAAATGCACTGGGATGATGTGCGCACCTGAGCATGCTGAAAGGGTAACTGCTTCTGGTTTACAGATCAACTCACTGGGATGGTGCAAACAGTTCTGCATGCTGAGAGAGCAACTGCTCCTGCTTTACAGATCAATGCACTGGGGTGGCCTACATAGCTCTATATGTTGGGGGTGTAACTGCTCAACGCACTAGTGCGTTGTATACAGCTCTACATGCTGAGAGAATACCTGATCCTGGTTTACAGATCAATGCACTGTTGCGATGTACACAGTTCTACATGCTGGGAGTGTAACTGCCCCTAGTTTACCAATCAATGCACTGAGGTGCAGTATACAGCACTACATGCTGGGAGGGCAAATGCTCCTGTTTTATAGATCAATGCACTGGTGTTGTGTACACAGCTCGACATGGAGGGTAACAGTTGTTGGTATAAATTACAGTGCATGAGAGTCACGTACACAGCCAAAATAGCTGGGAGGATAACTGCTCCTGATTTGCAGTTCAATGTACTGCATAGGTACACACAGGTCGAAATGCTGGGAGGGGAACTGCTCCTTGATTACAGTTCAGCGCACTGGCGCTCTGTACAAAGTTCAACGTGCTGGGAGGTTAACTGCTTCTAGTTTACATTTCTATGCCCTGGGGTGCTGTACACAGGTCAGCTTGCTGGGAAGGTTCCTGCTTCTGGTTTACAGTTCAATGCGCTGTGGTGGTGTACACAGCTGTACATGCTGGGAGGGTACCTGCTCCAACAGACCAATGCACTGTCTGGAGGTGGGGTTGGGGGTAACTGCTCCTGGTTTGCAGATTGATGCAATAGGTTTGTGTAGAACGTAGAACAAAGAACATTACAGCGATGTACAGGCCCTTTGGCCCTCGATGTTGCGCCAACGTGTCATTCAAATCTGAAAGCCTATCTAACATACACTATTCCATGTACATCCATTTGCTTGTCCAATGACGACTGAAATGCACTTAAAGTTGGCGAATCTACTACCATTGCAGGCAAAGCATTGCATACGCTTACTACCACTGACATCTGTCCTATGTCTATCACCCCTCAACTTAAAGCTATGCTTCCTCGTGCTTGCCGTCACCAAACTTGGAAAAAGCCTCTTCCTTTCGACCCTATCTAAACCTCTGCTTATCTTATATATCTCTATTAAGTCACCTCTCAACCTTCTTCTATCCAACGAAAACAGCCTCAAGTCCATCAGCCTTTCCTCGTAAGACCTTCCCTCCATACCAGGTAATACCCGAGTAAATATCATCTGCATCCTTTCCAAAGCTTCCACATCCTTCTTAAAATACGGTGACCAGAACTGTACACAATACTCGAAGTGCGGTCACAACAGTGTTTTCTTCAGCTGCAGCATAACCTCATGGTTCCAGAACACGATCCCTCTATTAATAAAAGCTAAATCACTGTATGCCTTCTGAACAACCCTGTCAACCTGGGTGGCAATTTTCAAGGATCTGTGTACCTGGACACCGAGATCTCTCTGCTCATCTCCACTATCAAGAAACTTACCATTAGCCCAGAACGTTTCATCCCGGTTACTCCAACCAAAGTGAATCACCTCACACTTGTCCGCATTAAACTCCATTTTCCACCTCTCAGCCCAGCTCTGCAGCTTATCTATGTCTCTCTGTAACCTCCAACAACCTTCCTCACTAGCCGGAACTCAACCGACCTTAGTGACGTCAGCAAATTTACTAACTCACCTTTCGACACGCTCATCCACGTCGTTAATAAAAATGACGAACAGCAGTGCCCCCAACACCGACCTTTGCGTTACACCAGTAGTAACTGAACTCCAGGATGAACATTTCCAGTCAACCACCACCCTCTCCACGTTTACAGATTAATGCAGTGGAATGATGCACAGAGCCATACTTGCTGGGATCGTAACTGCTCCTGGTTTCCAGTTGAATGCATTGGATGCTGTGCACAGTTCGAAATGCTGGAATTGCAATTTATCCTGGTTTACAATTCAATGCACATGGACGATTTTCACTGTTCTGCATGCTGGGGCAGTAAATGCTTCTGGTGTACAGTTCAATGCACTTGGATGGTGTACATAGCTGTACATCCTGGGAGTGTAATTTGCTGGTTTACAGATCAATGCATGGTGTGGTATACATAACTCTGTACTCTGGGAGGCTAACTGCTCCTGGTTTTTCAGTTCTATGCCCTGGGGGTGCTGTACATAGCTCTACTGCTAAGAGGTTAACTGCTTCTGGTTTCCAATTAATGGAATGGAGTGGTGTGCACAGCTCTACACGCTGGGGGTATAACTGCTCCTGGTTTGCAGTTCAATGCACTGGGGCGGCCTACAAAGTTGTACATGCTGGGAGGGTAACTTCTCCTGGTTTACAGACCAAAGCACTTGTGCGTTGTACACAGCTCTACATCCTGGGAGCGTAACTGCTTCTTCTTTACAGTTCAATGAACTGGAGTAGCCTTCCCAGCTCTACATGCAGGGAGGGTAATGGCTTCTGCTTGGGTGTTGCAGACGGCAACACTTGCCAGAAGGGTGTCTGCTCCTGGTGCGGAGTTCAATGCACTGATGTAGTGTACAGAGCTCTACATGCTGGTGGGATCAACGCTCCTGTTTTACAGTTCAATGCGTGGGGTGTTGTACACAGCACCACATGCTGTGAGGTGAATTGCTCCTGGTTCGCAGTTCAATGCACTGGGGTGCTGTAGACAGCTCTACATGCTGGGAGGATACTTGCTGCGGGTTTACAGAACAGTGTACTGCGCAGATGTACAGAGGCCGGCATGCTAGGAGGGAAACTGCTCCTTGTTTACAGATCAATACACTGGGGTGGTGTACACAACTATACATGTTGAGAGGCTAACTGCTCCTGGTTTCCTATTCAATGTACCGGGATGGCGTACACAGCTCTACATGCTGGGAAGGTAACTGCTCCTCATATCTAGTTCAACGCATCAGGGTGGTTCACATACCTCTACATGCTGGAAGGGTAACATCTCCTGGTTTGCACTTCAATGTACTGGGGTAGTGTACACAGCTCTTCATGTTGGGAGCGCGACTTTTACTGGTTTACAGATCAATACACTGTGGTGGGATACACAGTTCTGTATGCTGGGACGTAACTGCGCTGGTATACTGGTGAATGCACTGGGGTTGTGCACAACTTTCTACATCCTGGGATGGTACTGTTACTGTTTAAAAGTTTAATGCACTGTTATGGAAACAGCTCTACGTGCTGGAAAGTTATCTGTTACTGGTTTGCAGTTCAATGCACTGGGGTGGTGTACAGAGCTCTACATCCTCTACTGGTTTACAGTTCAATGCAATGTGGTGTTGTACACAGCTGTACGTGCTGAGAGGGTAACATGCTAGTTATCAGATCAATGCACTGGGATGGTGTACAGAGCTCTACATACTGTGACATTAACATCTCCGGGATTACAGTGCAATGCCCTGGAGTGGTGTACACAGCTCTACATGCTGGGAGGGCAACTGCTCCTAGTTGACATATCAATGCACTGTGGTGATGTACACAGTTCTTCACGCTGGGAGCGTAACCACTCCTGGTTTCCAGTTCAATGCCCTGTGGTTTTGCACAATGGTCTCCATCCTGGGTGGGGAACCGCTAATGTTTTACAGTTCAATGCACTGTGGTGGTGAGAACAGCACTACTTGCTGGAAAGGTCCCTCTTACAGGTTTACAGTTTCATGCAGTGGGATGGTGCACAGAGTCCTATATTCTTGGAGCGTAACTGCTCCTGGTTTACAATTAAATGCATTAGGGTCGTGTACACAGCTCGAAATGCTGGGAGTGCAACTTCTCTTGGTTTACACTTCAATGCACTTGGACGTTGTACACAGCATTGCAAGCTGGGATGGTAACTGCTCCTGGTTTACAGTTCAATGCACTCCGATGTTGTACACAGCTCTACATGCTTGGATGGCAAATTCTTTTGGTATACAGTTCAGTGCACATGGATGATGTACAAAGATCTACATCCTGGGACGGTAACTCTACTAGTTTACAGCTGTACATCCTGGGAGGGTAACTTGCTGGTTTACAGATCAACGCACTTGGATGGTGAACACAACTCTTCATACTGGGAGGCTAACTACTCCTGGTTTACAGTTCTATGCCCTGAGTGTGCTGTACATAACTGTACTTGCTGGGAGGTCAACTGCTCCTGGTTTCCAGATCAATGCACTGGGGTGGTGTACACAGTTCTACATGTTGAGAGCGTAACTGCTCCTGGTTTGCAGTTCAATGCACTGGTGCATTTTAACAGCTCTACAAGCTGGGAAGGTGACTGCTCCTGATTTGCAGATCACTGCACAGGGGTTGTATACACAGCTGTACATGATGGGAGCGTTACTGCTCATAGTTTGTAGTCCAATGCACTGACGTGTTGCAGACAGCTCTACATGCCGGGAAGATAACTTCTCCCAGCCTAGATTTCAATGCTCTGATGTGGTGCACAGAGCTCTACATAATGTGAGGGTAAGTGCTCCAGGTTTACAGATCAAAGCACTGGAGTGATCTACATTGCTCTAAATGCTGGGATGGTAACATTTCCTGTTTTACACTACAATGCAATGAGATGGTGTACACAGCTCTACATGCTGGGAGGGCAATTGTTCCTGGTATACAGTTCTATGCTCTGGGCTGCTGTGCATACGTCTACTTGCTGAGAGGTGAACTGCTCCTGGTTAAAAGGTCAATGCACTGGAGTGATGTCCACAGATCTACATGCTGGGAGCGTAAGTGCTCCTGATTTACAGAACAAAGCATTGTGGTTGTGTACACAGCTCGATATGCTTGGAGGGTAACAACTCCTGGTATAAATTTCAATGCCTGGGAACTATGTACACAGCCCAAATTGCAGGGAGGGTAACCACTCGTGGTTTACATTTCAATGCATTGTGCAGGTGAACACAGGTCCACATGGTAGGAAGGTAACTGATCATGGTTTACACATCAGTCCATTGGGATGGTGCACACAGCTGTACATCCTGGTTTACATATGAATGCATTGGGGTGGTCTATACGGCTCTACATGCTGGGAGGGTAACGGCTTCTGGTTTACAGTTCAATGCCCTGGGGTGTTGCAGAAAGCTCTACATGCCAGGAGTGCAACTTTTCCCGGCGTCGAGTTCAGTGCACTGGTGCTGTGTACAGACCTCTACATGCTGGCAGAATAACTGCTGCTGGTCTACACCTCAATGCACTGGAGTGGTGTACGCAGCTGTACATGCTGGGAGGGTAACATCTCCTGGTTTACACTTCAATGGATTGGAGTGTTGTAAACAGCTCTATATGCTGGGAGCGCCACTGTTTCTGGTTTACAGATCAACGTACTGTGGTGGTGTACATAGTTCTTCATGTCAGGAGGGTAACTGCTATACTGTTCAATGCACTGGGGTTGTGCACAATGGTCTACATCCTGGCAGGGGGATGGCTACTGCTTCACAGTTCAATGCATTGTTGTGTTGTAAACAGCTCTACATGCTGGAACGGTGACTGTTCTTGGTTTACAGTTCAATGCACTATGGTTGTGTAAACAGCGCTACATGCTGTAAAGGTAACTGTTACTAGTTTACAGACCAATGCAGTGGAATGGTACACAGAGCCCTACATGCCAGGAGGGTAACTAATGCTGGTTTACAGTTCAGTGCACTGGGGTACTTACACAGCTAGAAATGCTGGAAGTGCCACGTCTCCTGCTTTACAGTTCAATGTATTTGGACGTTGTACACAGCTGTACAAGCTGGGAGGGTAAATGCACCTGGTTTACAGTGCAATACACTTGGCTGATGTGCACATTTCTTCATGCTGGGAGAGTGACTGCTCCTGGTATACAGTTCAATGCAGTGGGGTGGTGTGTATAGCTCCATATCCTGGGAGGGTTACTCTACTAGTTTACAGCTCAATGCACTGTGGTGGTTTACAACACTGTACATGCTGGGAGGGCAACTTGCTGGTTAACAGATCAATGCACTGGAATGGTGTACGCCGCTCTGCATGCTGGGACATTAATTGCTCCTGGTTTACACTTTTGTGCCCTGGAATGCTGCACATAGCTCTACTTGCTGAGAGGTTAACTGCTCCTGTTTTCCAGATCAATGCACTGGAGTGTACACAGCTCTACATGCTGGGAGCGTAACTGTTCCTGGTTTACAGTTCAATGCACTGTGGTGGCCTATACAGTTCTACATGCAGGGAGTTTAATTGCACCTGGTTTGCAGATCAATGCAATGGGGCGTTGTACACAGCGCTTTATGCTGGAAGTGTACCTGCTCCTGGTTTACATTTCAATGCACTGGGGTGGGCTACACAGCTCGACATGCTGGGAGGGAGGCGGCTCCTGGTCTGCAGTTCAATACCCTGGGGTGTTGCAGACATCTCTACATGCTGGGAGAGTAACTGCTCCTGTTGTACCGTTCAATGCACTGTTATAGTGTTCTGAGCTCTACATGTTGAGAGTGTAACTGCTCCTGGTTTCCAGATCAATACAATGTGGTGGGGTACACGGCTCGACATGCTTGGAGGTTAACAGCTCCTGGTATAAATTTCAATGCACGGAAGTTGTGCTCACAGCCCAAATCGCTGGGAGGCTAACTGCTCCTGGTTTACAGTTAAATGCACTGCGCAGGTGTAGACAGGTCGACATGCCTTGGGAGGGGAACTGCTCCTTGTTTACAGATGAGTGCACTGGGGTGGTGAACACAGCTCAACATGCTGGTCGTGAACGTGATCCTGGTTTTCAGATCATTGCGCTGGGGTGGTTCACGGAGTCTACACCCTGGGTGGGTAACACCTCCTTGTTTACATTTCAATGCATGGGGCGTTGTACACAGCTACATATGTCGGGATGGGGAACGGCTCATGGTTTACATTTCACTGCATGGGGCGTTGTACACAGCTACATATGTTGGGGGCTAACAGCTCATGGTTTGCAGTTCAATGCACCGTGTACAGAGCGTTACACGCTGGGCGGGTAACTGCTACAGGTTTACAATTCGATGCATTGGTGTGTTATGCTCATCTCTATATGCTAGTAGGGTAACTTCTTCGGGTTTACAGTTCAATGTACTGGGGTGGTGATGCAGCTCTTAATGCTGGAAGTGTAACTGCTCCTGGTTCACAGCTCAATGCACTGGGATGGGTTACATAGCTGTATATGCCAGGAGGGAACTGCTCGAAGTTTGCAGTTTAATGATTGGTGTGGTGCACAAAGCTCTATACGCTGAGAAGATAACTACTCCTGGTATATAGTTCAGTGCACTGGATAGATGTACACAGATCTACATGCTCCAGGTTTACAGATCAGTGGACTGGGGCGTTGTACACAATGCTGCATGCTGAGAGTATCACTGCTCTTGGTTTCATGATCAATGCACTGCGGTGGTGTAACCCCTCCAAATGCTAGAAAGGTAAATGTTACTTGTTTCCAGTTCAGTGCATTGTAGCTGTGTACACGGCTCCACATGCTGGGGTGGGGGGGGGGGGGGAGGGGGGGGTGTAACTGCTGCTCGTTTGGAGTCACTGCACTGGGCTGGTGTGCACAGATCTCCATGCTGGGATTGTAACTGCTCCTGGTTTGCAGGTTAATACAAAGCTCTGCATGCTGGGAGGGTAACTGTTCCTTGTTCACAGTTCACAACACTGGGGTGACCTACACAGCTCTTCATGTTGTTAGTGTAAATGCTCTAGGTTTACAGATAAATGCACTGGGGAGTTGTTCACTGGTGTACTTGCTGGGCTTGTCACTGCTTTTGGGTTACTGATCAATGCACTAGGGTGGTGTACAGACCATTACATGCTGTAAGGCTAAACGCTCCTGTTTTAGACTTCAATACACTGGAGTTTTGTACACAGCTCTACATGCTGAGACGGTAACTGCTCCAGGTTTACAGATCAATGGACTGGACTGGTGTACAAAGTTCTACATGTTATGTGTGTATTTTCTCTCATTTATAGTTAAATGCACTGGGGTGGCGTGCAGATCTGTACATGCTGAGAGGGTAACTGCTCATGGTTTCAAGTTCAATGCACTGAGGCTTTTTACGCAGCTCGACCTGCTGGGAATGTAACTGCTCGTTGTCTACAGCCCTGGGGTTTTGTATAAAGCTTTACATGCTGGGACGTAACTGCTCCTGTTTTACACTTCAAGGCACTGAGGCGTTGTACTCAGCATAACATGCTGGGAGGGTAACAGCTCCTGGTATACAGTTCAATGCACTGCGGTGGTGTACACAGCTATACGTGCTGGGAGGCTAACTGCTCCTGGTTTATTATTCATTGCGCTGGTATGTCGTACACAGGTCGACATGCTGAGACGGTTACTGCTCGAAGTTTAGAGTTCAATGCACTGGGGTTGTGAAAAGGGCTCTATATTCTGGGAAGTTAACTGCTCCTGATTTCTGTTTCAATGCACTGGGATGGTGTACAATCGTTTACATGCTGGGAGGGTAACCGCTCCTGTTTTACACTTGAATGCGCTGGGTTTTGTACACAGCTCTACATACTGAGATGGTAACTGATCCAGATTTACAGATCAATAGACTGGACTCGTGTATACAGCTCTACATGGAGCGTGTGTAACTGCTCTGATTTAAAGTTAAATGTACTGGAATTGTCGTGTACAACTGCACATGCAGAGAGGGTAACTGCTCATGGTTTACAGTTCAATGCACTGAGGCGTTTTGCACAGCTTTACCTGCTGGGAGGGTGACTGCTCTTGGTTTTCAGTTCAATGCACTGCGGTGGCGTACATAACTCTACATGCTTGGATGGCAATTGCACCTGCTTTACCATTCAATGCGCTGCTATGGTGCACACACCTCTACATGCTGGGAGCGTAGCTGTTCCTACTTTATAGATACGCTGAGGTGTTGTATAAAGCTCAACATGCTGTGTGGTAACTGCTGCAGTTTTACAGTTCAATGCACTGGGTGGTGTACACTGCTCTACATGCTTGGAGGTAATTGCTTCTGGTCTACAGTTCAATGCACTGGGGCGGTATACAAAACCCCACGTGCTGGGAGCGTAACTGCTCATGGTTTACATTTCAATGAACGGGGGTGGCTCCACAGAGCTCTACACGCTGGGCGGTTAGCTCCTCCTGGTATACAGTTCAATGAACTGCGCAGTTATACACACGTCGATATGCTGGAAGAGGAACTGCTCCTTGTTTACAGATCAATGCACTGGGGAGGTGTGCACAGCTATATATGCTGGGAAGGTAACTGCTCCTGGTTTACACTTCAAAGCACTGAGGTAGTGTACGTAGCTCTACGTGCCGGGAGGACAACTGTTCCTGGTTGACAGATCAATGCATTATGGTGGTGTACGCAGTTTTCATGCTGGGATGGGAACTCTACTGGTTTACATTTCAAAGTGGTGGTGTACAACTCTCTACATCCTGGGAGGGTAACTTGATGGTTTAAATATTAATGCACTGGGAAGTTGTACACAGCTCTGCATGCTGGGAGTTTAACTACTCCTGGTTTCCAGATCAATGAACTGGAGTGGTGTACACAGCTCTATATGCTGGAAGCATAACTGCTCCTGGTTTACAGTTCAATGCACTGGGGTGGCCTACACAGCTCTACATGCTGGGAGAGTACTGTTCGTGGTTTGCACGGCGATACACTGGGGAGGTGTACACAGGTCGACATGCTGGGAGTGTTCCTGCTCCTGGTATAAAATTCAATGCACGGGAGCTGTGTACACAGCCCAAATTTCTGGAAGGGTAACTGCTCCTGGTTTACAGTTCAATGCACTGCGCAGGTGTACACTGGTCGACATGCTGGGAGGGGAACTGCTCCTTGTTTACAGATGAGTGCACTGGGGTGGTATAGACAGCTCTGCATTCTGCGACAGCAACTGCTCCGAGTTTCCATATCAATTCACCAGTGATCATTGCATAGTTAGCTGTGCTGTTGAGAATATCTGGTTGAGTTTTTTATATTAATGCACTGCTCTGATCGGCATAGCTCCTGGTGCTGGGCCGCTATCTACTCCGTATTGATAGATCAATGCACTGCTGTGGTCTGCAAATTACCCCGTACTGGATAGATATTTTGTCCCGGAAATAGATCAATGCACTGTTGTGGTCTCCATCACTACCAAGTGCTGGGCAGATATCTAGTCTGTTCCCAGTCAATATTTGGAAAGTTGATGTCCCATATGACAACTGGTCTGTAATTGCCAGGGATTTCCCTATTACCCTTCTTGAAAAGTGCAACAACATTCGCCTCCTTCCAATCCTCTGGTACGACTCCTATGGAAATTGAGGAGGCAAATATCCTCGACAGTGGTTTAACAACTTCCTTTTTCTCTTCACGGAGCAGCCGAGGATAAATCTCGTCTGGCCCTGGGGACTTATCAATCTTAAAGTTTTACAAAATTTCTAGCACATTAACTTCATCAATCTTGATCTGGTCAAGACTGTATCCCAACTCCTCTAAGTTGTGTTTACAACAAGCTCCCTTTCCTTGGTGAAAACCGAGGCAAAAAACTCATTTAGGGCTTCCCCTATCTGATTCCACGCACAAGTTCACTCCACTATCCCTGATTCGGCCCTACCTTCTTCCTGAGAATTCTCTTGTTACTCACATATAAGTAAAACGCCTTTGGGTATTCCCTAATACGTCCTGCCAAGCCGTTGTCGTGCCCCTTCCTGGCTATCCTCAGTCCATTTCCGAGCTCCTTCTAGCAAGCCTGTAATCCTCTAAAGCTGTGCTCGATCCTTGCTTCCTTCATTTTACGAAAGCTGCCTTTTTCCTTTTGACGAGAGGTTCCTCTTTCCTCATCATCTAATGTTCATTAACCTTACCCCTTCTTACCTGTTTCAGAGAAACAAATTTGTGCATCACTCGCAACAACTGCTCCTTAAATACTCTCCCCATGTCTGTTGTGCCCTTTCTGTGGAACAATTGATCCCAGTCTGTATTTCCCAACTCCTGTCCAATAGCGTCATAATTTCCTTTTCTCCGATTAAATATCTTGCCTCAGTAAC
Source organism: Chiloscyllium plagiosum (assembly GCF_037043375.1). Taxonomy (NCBI): domain Eukaryota; kingdom Metazoa; phylum Chordata; class Chondrichthyes; order Orectolobiformes; family Hemiscylliidae; genus Chiloscyllium; species Chiloscyllium plagiosum. The sequence continues at coordinate 53,382,635 of NW_028270183.1, forward strand.
TGCTCTTTTCACTCTCCAAGGTTATCCTAATTGTGAGGCAGTTGTGATCACTTTCACCAAAGTGCTCTCCCACCGTGAGATTTGACATCTGTCCTGGCTCGTTGCCAAGCACCAAATCCAAAATGACCTCTCCCCTCGTCAGTCTGTCTACGTTCTGAGTAATGAAACCCTCCTGAACGCACCTGACAAAAACGGCTCCATCCAAACCATCTGCACTGAAGAGGCTCCAGTCGATATTTGGAAAGTTGAAATCACCCATACAACAACGCTGCTACTTTTGCATTTTTCCAGAATCTGCCTGCAAGGGTTGTTCCCTTGCTGTTCCTAACTTCCAGCCATACTAACTCAGTAGATAAACCTTCCTCAACAGCCTTCTTTTCTGTTGCTGTGATGCACTCTGATTAGCAATGCTCCAACCCCTCCTCTTTTTCCACCCCCTGCTCTTTTTAAACGTTCTAAACCCCGAAAAATCAAGCAACCATTCCTGCCCCCGTGAAACCCACGTCTCCGTTATGACCACAACATCGTAGCCCCAAGTACTGATCCATGCTCTAAGTTCGTCACTCTTATTCCATACACTCCTTGTATTCAAGCAGACACCTTTTAACCGATCCCTATGTTTCATCGCGTGAGAAACCATCTTGATAGATTCAATATATCCTGTCATTCTCCTGACTGGAACTGACGCCTTCTCAGACATGTGGGTCTGATTCCCATCCCCCTGCCAAACTTTTTAAATCCTCCGGAATTGCACGAGCAAATCTCCCAGCCAGGATATTTGTACCCCTCCAATTCAGGCACTTCATGCACAGGTCCCACCTTCTCCAAAAGGTATCCCAATGCTCTAGTTATCTGAAGCTCTTCCTCATGCACCAGCCTCGCACCCACGGGTTAAGCTGCAGGCACTCACAGTTCCTCATCTCACTATCTTGTGGCACTGGTTGCAAACCTGAGATCACTACTCTACTCGTCCTCAGTTTCCAATCTAACTCTCTGTAGTCACTTTACAGATCCTCAGTCCCTTTCCTGGCTATATCTATGTTGCCAATATGTACCACGATTTCTGGCTGCTCGCTCTCCCCCTTCAGAATCTTGTAAACCCAATTGGTGTCATCGCGGATCCTGGCACCAGACAGTCAACATACCTTCCGGGAATCCCGTCCCTGACCACAAAAACTCCTGTCAATCCGTCCAACTATTGAGTCCCGTACCACTCGCGAGTTTCTATTTCACCCCTTCCCTTCTGAGCCACACTGCCAGGCTCAGTGCCAGAGAACTAACAACTATGTACATCAGGAGCAGTTAACCTCCCAGGATATAGATCTGTGTCTATAGAACATAGAAGAATACAGCGCAGTACAGGCCCTTTGGCCCTCGATGTTGCGCCGATCCAAGCCCACCTAACCTATACTAACCCACTATCGTCCATATACCGATCCAATGCCCGCTTAAATGTCCATAAAGAGGGAGAGTCCACCACTGCTACTGGCAGGGCATTCCATGAACTTACGACTCGCTGAGTGAAGAACCTACCCCTAACTTCAGTCCTATATCTACCCCCCCTTAATTTAAAGCTATGCCCCCTTGTAATACCCGACTCCATACGCGGGAAAAGGTTCACACTGTCAACCCTATCTAACCCCCTAATCATCTTGTACACCTCAATCAAGTCACCCCTAAACCTTCTTTTCTCTAATGAAAACAGCCCCAAGTCTCTCAGTCTTTCCTCATACGATCTTCCTTCCATACCAGGCAACATCCTGGTAAACCTCCTCTGCACCCGTTCCAGTGCCTCCACATCCTTCCTATAGTATGGCGACCAAAACTGCACACAATACTCCAGATGCGGCCGCACCAGAGTCTTATACAACTGCATCATGATCTCAGGACTCCGGAACTCAAGTCCTCTACCAATAAAAGCCAGTACGCCATATGCCTTCCTCACCGCACTATTTACCTGGGTGGCAACTTTCAGAGATCTGTGTACATGGACACCAAGATCCCTCTGCTCTTCCACACTACCAAGTATCCGACCATTAGCCCAGTACCCCATCTTTTTGTTATTCTTCCCAAAGTGAATCACCTCACACTTAGCTACATTGAATTCCATTTGCCACCTTTCTGCCCAGCTCTGCAGCTTCTCTATATCCTGCTGTAACCTGCCACATCCTTCCTCACTGTCAACAACTCCTCCGACTTTTGTATCATCCGCAAACTTGCTCACCCAACCTTCTAACCCCTCTTCCAGGTCATTTATAAAAATGACAACCAGCAATGGTCCCAAAACAGATCCTTGCGGAACACCGCTAGTGACGGCACTCCATGAAGAAACTTTGCCATCAACTACTACCCGCTGTCTTCTTCCATCCAGACAATTCCTAATCCAAACCTCCAACTCACCCTCAATGCCATATCTCCGTATTATCTGCAGTAGCCTACCATGGGGAACCTTATCAAACGCCTTACTAAAATCCATATATAGCACATCTACCGCTTTCCCCTCATCAACCTCCTTCGTCACCTTTTCAAAGAATTCAATAAGGTTTGTGAGGCACGACCTGCCCTTCACAAAACCATGCTGACTCTCCTTGATCACATTATTCCTATCCAGATGTGCATAAATCCTATCCCTTACAATTCTCAATAAGACTTTGCCCACAACAGAAGTGAGACTCACCGGCCTATAGTTACTAGGGTTATCCCTACTTCCCTTTTTGAACAAGGGAACCACATTTGCTATCCTCCAGTCTTCTGGCACTACTCCTGTAGACAAAGAGGACATAAAAATCAAGGCCAATGGCTCTGCAATCTCCTCCCTTGCTTCCCAGAGAATCCTAGGATAAATGCCATCAGGCCCAGGGGACTTATCTATTTTCACCTTTTCCAGGATTTCCAACACCTCTTCTCTACATACCTCAAAGCCATCCATTCTACTTATTTGTGACTCAGTTTTCACATCGACGACAATGCCCTGTTCCTGAGTAAATACTGAAGAAAAGTATTCATTCAGTGTCTCCCCAATCTCTTCCACCTCCACACGCAACTTCCCACTACTATCCTTGACTGGACCTATTCCTACCCTAGTCATTCTTTTATTCCTAACATACCTCTAGAAAGCCTTTGGGTTTTCCCTAATCCTACCGACTAAGGACCTTTCATGTCCTCTCCTTGCTGCTCTTAGCTCTCTCTTCAGGTCCTTCCTGGCTACCCTATAACTCTCAATCGCCCCAATTGAACCTTCACGTCTCATCTTGAGATAGGTCGCCCTCTTCCATTTAACAAGGGATTCCAATTACTTATTAAACCACGGCTCCCTCGCACGACCCTTTCCTCCCTGCCTGACAGGTACATAATTATCAAGGACACTCAATAGTTGCTCCTTGAACAAGCTCCACATATCATTTACACTCTTGCATTGGAGTCTACTTTTCCAAGCCACACATCCTAAGTCATGCCTCACCGCATCATAATTTCCCTGACCCCAGCTATAACTCTTGCCCTGTAGTACACACTTATCCCTCTCCATCACGAGAGTAAAAATCACCGAATTATGGTCACTATCCCCAAAGTGCTCACCTACCTCTAATTCTAACACCTGGCCTGGTTCGTTACCCAGAACCAAATCCAGTATGGCCTCACCTCTTGTTGGCCTGTCTACATATTGTATCAGGAAACTCTCCTGCACACATTGAACAAACACTGACCCATCTAACGAACTTGAGCTATAGCTTTCCCAATCAATATCAGGAAAGTTAAAGTCGCCCATAACAACCACCCTATTACTGTCACTCATCCCCTGAATCACCTTCCCTATCCTTTCTTCAATGATTCTAGGACTATTAGGAGGCCTGTAAAAGACTCCTAACAGGGTGACCTCACCCTTCCTATTCCTAACCTCAGCCCAAACTACCTCAGATGGCAAGTCCTCATCCATCGTCCTTTCCACCACTGTAATACTATCTTTGACAAGCAATGCCACACCTCCCCCTCTTTTATCCCCACCTCTGACCCTACTAAAACATTTAAATCCTGGAACCTGCAACAGCCAATCCTGACCCTGTTCTAGCCATGTCTCCGTAATAGCCACAACATCGAAGTCCCAGGTACCAACCCACGCTGCAAGTTCACCTACCTTATTTCGTATACTTCTTGCATTGAAGTATACACACTTCAAGCCACTTTCCGGTTTACAGACACCCTCCTTGGAAATTGATGCCATGTTCCTAACCTCCTTACACTCCAGGCACTGCACCCTGAAGCTACAATCTGGGTTCCCATGCCCCTGCAGAGTTAGTTTAAACCCCCCCCCAAGAGCACTAGCAAACCTCTCCCCAAGGATACTGGTGCCCCTCAGGTTCAGGTGTAGACCATCCTGTTTATAGAGGTCCCACCGTCCCCAGAAAGAACCCCAGTTATCCAAAAACCGGAATCCCTCCCTCCTGCACCATCCCTGTAGCCACGCATTTAAGTGTTCTCTTTCCCTATTCCTCGAATCTCTATCACGTGGCACGGGTAACAAACCAGAGACAACAACTCTGTTCGTTCTAACTCTGAGCTTCCAACCTAGCTCCCTGAAAGCCTGTCTAACATCCTCGGCACTCCTCCTACCTATGTCGTTGGTGCCAATATGGACCACAACTTCGGGCTGCTCCCCCTCCCCCTCCAGGACTCGGAAAACACGATCAGAGACAACACGCACCCTTGCACCTGGGAGGCAACATACCAAACGTGAGTCTCTCTCGTTCCCACAAAACCGCCTATCTGTGCCCCTAACTATCGAGTCCCCAATTACTACTGCTCTGCTCTTCTTCACCCTTCCCTTCTGAGTAACGGGGACAGGCTCCGTGCCAGAGGCCTGAGCCCCGTTACTTACCCCTGGTAAGTCATCCCCCCACAAGTATCCAAAACGGTACACTTGTTCTTGAGGGGAACGGCCGCAGGGGGTCCCTGCACTGGCTGCTTCCTCCCAGTCCCCCTCATTGTCACCCATCTATCTGCCATCTTTGGAGTTACTACTTCCCTATAACTCTGATCTATGACGCCCTCTGCCTCGCGAATGATCCGAAGTTCATCCAACTCCAGCTCCAGTTCCCTAACACGGTCTTGGAGGAGCTGGAGATGGGTGCACTTCCTGCAAGTGTAATCGGCAGGGACGTCGATGGCATCCCTCACCTCATACATGTTGCAGGAGGAACATTGCACTGCCTTCACTGCCATCCCTCTAAAGCTAACTTTTATTTAAAAAAAAAACTGGGTCTAAAGAATACAACAAGCAAAATTCAGCCCTTACCTACTTACCACAACAGGTGTTATTATTAGGTTAGAGGAGGAGGGCGGGTGCGAGGCACTACCCGTGTAGTGCCTCGGGTTCCTCTCCTTCGCGCTTTTAAAGGGGGAAAAAACCTACCCAGGTAATCTTACACTAACTGCCTCCGGGTCTCGGGTGCCCCTCTGGTCGTCGTCACTTCCCCCTGGTGCTCCCGCTCTTTCTGTGAAGAGAGAGTGAAAGAGAAAAAAAAACACCGCTGCCCGCTACCGGTAAGTACTTTTAAAACCAAACGGTCTTACCTTCGCTGCTGCTCGCACTGGAAATGACCGACGGCTTCGAAGGGTGAGTATAAATACTCACCGCTTTCCTTCCCGGCTGCCCCTCTGGTCGTCGTCACTTCCCCCTGGTGCTCCCGCTCTTTCTGTGAAGAGAGAGTGAAAGAGAAAAAAAAACACCGCTGCCCGCTACCGGTAAGTACTTTTAAAACCAAACGGTCTTACCTTCACTGCTGCTCGCACTGGAAACGGTATAGTCACCACAATGCATTGAACTGCAAACCAGGAGCGGCTACCCTCCCAGCATGTAGAGCTGTGTACACCAACCCAGTGCATTCAGCAGAAAACCATGAGCTGTTACATCCTCAACGTATATATCTGTGTACGACGCTCCCTGCATTGAACCGTAAACCAGGAGCATGTGTCCTTCAGGATGTAGAGATCTGTAAACCGCCTCTGATGACTGATCTGTAGACCAGGAGCAGTTATCCTCCCATCGTGTTGAGCTGCTCACAGAACCCCAGGGTACTGAACTGTAAACCAAGTGAAAAGTACTGGGCTAATGGTAGAACTCTTGGTAGTGTCATTGAGCAGAGTGATCTCGATGTCCAGGTGCACAGATCCTTAAAAGTTGCCACCCAGGTTGACAGGGTTGTTCAGAAGGTACACAGTGTTTTAGCTTTTATTAATGGAGGGATCGAGTTGTGGAACCATGAGGTTATGTACAAAACTCTGGTGCGGCCTCACTTGGAGTATTGTGTACAATTCTGGTCACCACATTATAAGAAGGATGTTGAAGCTTTGGAAAGGGTGCAGAGGAGATTTACTCGGATGTTGCTTGGTATGGAGGGGAGGTCGTACGAGGAACGTCTCAGGGACTTGAAGCTGTTTTCGTTGGAGAGAAGAACCTTTGGAGGTGACTTAATAGAAACATATAAGATAATCATGCGATTAGATAGGGTGGACAGGGAGAGCCTTTTTCGAAGTATGGTGACAGCAAGCACGAGGGGGCTTAGCTTTAAATTTAGGGGTGATAGAAAAAGGACAGATGTCAGAGATAGTTTCTTTACTCAGAGAGTACTAAGGGTATGGAATGCTTTGCCTGCAACGTTAGTAAATTCGCCAACTTGAAGTGCATTTAAGTCGTCATTGGACAAACAATGGACGTACATAGAATAGTGTAGGTTAGATGGGCTTCAGATTGGTATGACTGCTCGGCGCAACATCGAGGGCCGAAGGGCCTGTACTGTGCTGTAATGTTCTATCTCCTACACAGCAGTACGTGCTGGGAGGGTAACTGCGCCTGGTTTACAGATCAATGCGCTGCTTTTGTGTACTCAGCTCGACACACTGGGAAGGTTACTGCTCCTGCTTTACAGTTCAATGGACTGGCGTGCTGTACATAACTCGACATGCCGGGATGGTAACTTTTCCTGGATTACAGTTCAATGCATTGGGGCATTGTAAACAGTTCTTCATGCTGTAAGGTTAATTGCTCCTTGTTTTACATGCTCGACATGTTGGGGGGTAAATAATCATCGTTTGGAGTTCGTTGTTTTGGGGTGGCGTTGGGAGGCTGACATCTCCTGATTTTCAGATGAATGCACTTGGTTGGTGAACACTTTTGTTCATGCTGGGAGGGTCGATGCTACTGGTTTACAGGCCAATGCACTTGGTTGGTGAATACGCCTTTATATGCTAGGAGGGCGACTGCTCTTAGTTCACAGTTCAACGCACGAGGTCATTGTAAACAGCTCTCCATGCTAGGAGCGTAACTACTCCTCGTGTACAGTTCAACACACTGGGGCATTGTACACAGCTCTTCTTGCTGGGCGGGTAACTGCTCTTAGTTTACATTTCAATAGATTGGGCTGCTCTTCGCAGATCTGCATGCGGAGAGTGCAACTGCTCCTGATTTGCCCTTCAATGTGCTGGGCTGGTGTACACAGCTCGGCATGCTGGGTGGGTAACTGCTCCTCGTTTAATGTTCAATGCACTGGGGTGGTGTACAGAGCTCCACATGCCTGAAGAGTAAATGCTTCTGTTTTACATTTCAATGTATGGAGTGGTGTACACAGTTCCACATGCTGGGACGTAACTGCTCCTTGGTTTACCGTTCAATGTGCTGGGGTGTTGTACAAAGCTCGACATGCTGGGAGGGTAACTGCTCCTGGTATATATTGCAATGCACGGGGGTGGTGTACACAGCTCTATATGTTGGGATTGTAACTGCTCCTTTGTTTAAAGTTCAATGCACTGGGTTATTGTACACAGCTCTACATGCTGGGACAATGGCTTGCTCCTCATTTACAGAACAGTTCACTGCGGTGGTGTACAGAACTCTACATACTGGAAGAGTAAATGCTCCTGTTTTACAAAGGTCGTTGTACACAGCTCTATATGCTGGGAAGGTAACTTTTCCTGGTTTACAGTCAATGCACTGGGGTTGTGTGCACACCTCAACATGCTGTGAGGGTTACTGTTCCTGGTTTGCAGCTCAATGCACTGATGTATTGTCGACAGCTCGATATGCTGGGCGGTTACTGACCCTGGTTTGCCTTTCAATTCGCTGGGCTTTTGTACACACCTCTATTTGCTGGGAGGTTCAATGCTCCTCGTTTATACGTCAATGCACTGTGGTGGTGTACACAGATCTATATGCTGGGAGTGCAATTGTTTCTGGTGTACAGTTCAGTGCCCTGGGGCGTTGTACCTCCATTTTGCCAGAGCGGCGAGGAGAGAAGGAGTGGTGAAGCGAGGGCTGCCGGGAAGGTTGCGTTTTCCCGCATTAAAAGGAACTTACCTCGGGAGTCCGGCCTCCATTTGCTGGGAGGTGCCAGGGAGGAGCGAAGGACATCTGGGAAGTCACATATTTGTGTGGTTGCTTTATCCGAAACACTACTCGGGTAGTGACTCCCACCCGTCCTCCTCCTCCTCTAACCAAAACAATGATTATGTGCGACAGATTAATAAGGTAACGAGTTTATTTTTTATTCCTTATTTTTTCAACAGTCTCTTTGGGAATTTAGAATCATGGGAGTGGCGCTGAGGGCACTTGAATGCTCCTCCTGCAAAATGTGGGAGGAAAGGGTCACCACTCGTGTCCCTGCTGACTACATCTGCGGGAAGTGAACCCAACTCTGGTTCCTCGAAAACCGCGTTATGGAACTGGAGCTCGTGCTGGATGAACTTCGGATCATTTGGGAAGCAGAGGATGGTATTGAGAGGAGTTACAGGGAGGTAGTGACTCCTCAGGTACAAGAAAAAGGCATATGGGTTACAGTCAGGGGACGGAAAGGGAACTGGCAGGCAGTGCAGAGATCCCTTGCGGCCATTCCCCTCAACAATAAGTATACCTTTTTGGATACTGTTGGGGTGGACGACTTACCAGGGGAACACAGGGCGCTGGCACAGAGTCTGTCCCTGCTGCTCAGAAGGGAACGGGGAAGAGGAGCAGAGCAGTAGTCACTGGGGACTCCGTAGTTAGGGGGACAGATAGGAGCTTCTATGGGGACGAGAGAGACTCATGGTTGGTGCGTTGCCTCCCAGGTCCCATTATTCGTGATGTTTCTGGTCGTGTTTTTGGGATCCTTAATGGGGAGGGGGAGCAGCCCCAAGTCGTGGTCCATATAGGCACCAACGACATTAGTAGGAAGAGAGATGGGGATATAAGATAGAATGTCAGGGAGCTAGGATGGATGCTTAGAGCGAGGACGAACACCGTTGTTGTCACTGGTTTGTTGCCCGTGTCTCATGGGCTAGTGAGGCGAGAAATAGGGAGAGAGTGGAGTTGAAGACATGGCTATAGGGATGGTGCAGGAGGGAGGGTTTTGTATCCTTGGATATTTGCGGCTCTTTCTGTGTTCGGTGGCACCTCTAATAGCAAGATGGTCTTCTTCTTAACCAGAGGTCTACCAATATTCTGGGCTGAAATTCACTAAGGCTATTGGGGTGGGTTTAAACCAATCCAGCAGGAGAATGGGAACCAAAATTGGAGTTCGAGTGTAGAAAAGGTTGAGAGTGGGGAAGTCCGAAATCAAGTTTCAGGGTTGCAAGATGGCACTGGCAAGCAAGAAGTTGGTTTGAAGTACGTCTACTTTAAATCCAGGACCTTCCAGAATAAGGTGGGTGAACATGCAGCATTGGTTGGTATCTGGGACTTCGATTTTGTGGCCATTTCGGAGACATGGATGGAGCTGGGTCAAGACCTGTGCTAACCACTGTGCCACGTGGGCGGAACGGTGGCACAGTGGTTAACACTGCTGCCTCACAGCGCCAGCCACCCGGATTCAATTCCCGACTCAAGCGACTGACTGTAGAGTTTGCACATTTTCCCCGTGCCTGCGTGGGTTTCCTCCGGGTGCTCCGGTTTTCTCCCACAGTCCAAAGATGTGCAGGTTAGGTGAATTGGCCATGCTAAATTGTCCGTAGTGTTAGGTAAAGGGGTAAATGTAGGGAAATGGGTGGGTTGCGCTTCGGCGGGTCGGTGTGGACTTGTTGGACCGAAGGGCCTGTTTCCACACTGTAAGTAATCTAATCTAAAAAAAAAGGTTGCAGGATTTTGATGTTTCAGTAAGAACAGAGAATATGTTAAAAGAGGGGGAGATGTGGCATTGTTGGTCAAGGACAGTATTGCAGTTGCAGAAAGGATGTGCGGTGACTCGTCAACTGAGGTAGTATGGGCTGAGTTTAGAAACAGGAAAGGAGAGGTCACCCTGTAAGGAGGTTTCTATAGGCCCCCGAATAGTTCCAGAGATGTCGAGGAAAGGATAGCAAAGATGATTCTCAATAGAATTGAGAGAGACTGGGTAATTTTCTGGGATTATAGAGTAATTTTTTGGATAACGCAACCACACAAATATGTGACTTCCCAGAAGAACTTTGCTCCTCCCTCGCACCTCCCAGCAAATCTGGGATTATTATGGTCTGCACAGCTCTCTGTGCTGGTCAGATATCTAGTCCGCGTCTATAGATCAATGCACTGCTATGGTCTCCATAGCTCCTGATGCTGGAAAGAGATCTAGTCTGGGTTTAAAGATCAATGCTCTGATATGATCTGTGCAGCGTTGCACTGTGGACAGATTGTTGTGTTGTACTGAGAAGTACAACACCCAGGTAGACATTGTGTTCCATGGTGAACATATAAATCCTCTGGATTTATAGTGGCTGGACTGGTTCTGTGAGGTAGATTTAGAATGTGATATAACTAACAATTTCCACTGATGTGGCACTGCCTTTAGCTCTCATTCTTATGATTGATCTTCCGTCTCTCACTGCAGTGTGCCCATTCACAGTGCATCATATTGGTGAATACCTACTGTCCTGGCAGCAGCCACAGTCTCTTCATTCAGAAGCAGTCACCCATTTTCATCGTCCTTGGATCGTGACTTAGAAAGAAAGGATGGCCTCTCGGATAAAGGCTTCCCCCTTGGTACACGGCTCAAAATACCCTCCCCCAATCACTCCCCACCCCTATGCAACCGCATAAAAATATGCAAAGGCTCCCCTGGGAACATCAGGGAGCAGACCATCAGGAAGGTGGAGCAACTTTTGTCATGTCTGAACTGGTCATTATTCAGTGTTCCATTAAGTCTTGAAATCCCTTTCCATTTATGTAATACACAGCTTTTTGTTGTTGCTGAAAAGAGAAGTCTTAGGTTCACGATTACTCACGTTATGTTCGATTTATCAGGTTGTTGCCCATTGCTTATCCATTTAACACTCTCTACCTACTCTTGATAACTTCAGTTCCTGCCTATTTTAGTGTAACTTTAAATTTAGTTATAACACGGGTTTCTTCCCATTTCTAGATGATGTTGGTACTGGTGGCATATCATTAATGCCCCAGCTTTGGTCACTGTGCCACTGCAGTCGTTAGTTTCTGTCCAACTGTTAAAGACGAATGTGTCCCATATTTATACCTGCTCCTGGCTGAGTAATCGGTCCTCCCCGTCTTCCTGTGTAGCAGCTTTGAAAGTCTGACTGCTTCCTTCCATTTCCGATTAAACAGATATGAGAGATTAAAATATCTGCTCCAATTGCTGAGTAACAGCCCCGAAAGGATGAATGGCCTCATTCTGTTCCTGTTTGAAACCCTTGATGGGCTGAATAGCCTGCCTCAGTGTAGGTGTAGTTGCGCATGGTGCTGAACGTTTTGAAACTATCAGTGAGCAGCCGACCTCTGACTTTATGATGGAGGAAAGGCCATTGGTTCTTCAGCTGCTGTTGGCCCGCAATGCTGCATGGATGCAAGGTTTCAATTTCCTGGTTATGTAGAAGTATGTCCTACTTCACAGGAGATACTGCCACATAACACAGTCTATTCAATATGAAGCTGAGAAATTTCCTCCACCAGGACTTTATGCTGCCTGCTGCTGCAGATACTGTTAGTGGCATATCCATCTGGGACAAAGATTTTGGTGAGAATGATTCCCTCTTCGTGGTTTCCCCCATCACTTCCCACAGTTTGGCTGCTGTGTATTTCAGGCTTTGCCTCGCTCAGTCAGTCGTAGGCCTGTGAAGACTTTCTTGTTGATGGACATTGATGTCCCACCCAGAGGACGTTCTGTGCCCTTGTCAACCTCAGTGCTTCCTCTGATTTGTTTTCAACAACGAGGGGACTGAGATATAACCGAGGGGTGGTGTAGGAGGCATTTGTCCATCCTCAGGTGATTTCCTTGACCATCTGTGACCAGTTACGATGAGGTTTTTCGGGTTCTGGAATCAATGTTGGAGAATGCCAGAGTAAAAGCTTCCCTGACTGTATCACAGGATGTCCCCACCAATGGTAAGTCTGACCTGCCCGACGGACAAGATATACCCAGAGATGGTGATTGGGCTTGATGAAAAGTTACCCATCAGGCCTTATTCTGTAACTATTGCGGTATCAGACTGTTTGCTGACCGGGAGTATGTACTGGAAAAGCACAGAAGGTCAGGTAACATCCGAGAAGCAGGGGAATTGGCACTTTGGGCACAAGTCCTTCATTAACAACAAGGCTTGTTTGCAGGGGGCTCAGAGATAATTGGGAGGGAGTTGGAGCTGGGGGCAAGGTAACTGAGAATGTGGTTATTAGATGGAGGTGGTTGAGGTGATAGGTCGAAGAGGAGGGTGGAGTGGATAAATGGGAAAGGTGATGGATCCGTCAAGGAATTCCTCAGAACATTCTGTCACTCAATATTCTGGAACTGACATTTCCTCGAACATTCTGTCCCAAACATCCTATAAGTGACATTCCACAGAACATTCAGTCCCTACATTCTTTAACTGACATTCCCTGAACATTCTGTCCCCAACATTAAAGAACGGACATTCTGCCCGCAACATTCTATAGCTAACATTCTGCCCGCAACATTCTATAACTGACATTCCTGGATCATTCTATCGCTGACATTGCTTATGAAAGTCCAGACGTCAGTGGATTTAACAAACGTTAAGATCCCGAGGGAAGGGATCGCATTCCAGGTAGAAGCAGACACTGTTTTGAAGTCCCCTCAGGCAGGTAATGGGGTGAATATGCTTTCCCTGCGTTTACCTTTTTTGGTGACGCAGGATCAACAAAAATTTAGACTAAAAGACAGAAATTACCAAACTCTGTTTGTCTTCAGGAATCTGTGAGAGAATCTTTCAGGACAGCAAAGTTTTTACCCTCCGTATTAAGAACTGAAAATAAGTGACATATGTCTGCTGAAGAGTGATCGAGTGTGTGGAAATGCTCTAGAAACCGTCTGTTCTTATGGATATGTTTCTGTGTGTTTGGGGAGGGAGGGTGTATTTTGATTTATGTCACATGTTTCTCAGTAATTCTGACCTTCACAGTTTTTATTCCAGTTCCAATTATTTTAATAAATCACTGAATACAGTGACACTTTTGAAATCCCACTGGGTCCCCAATCAAACTGTCACTTTGCCTGCAGGCTGATGGATAATGTGTTTGTTTTCCTTCCTCGCAGTTAACGTTGTGACGATCTACGTCCTCCTTTATAAAGATTGTGGATTGTCTCCATGTGTTAGACGTTACTTGGGGGCCATGGCAGCAGCGGATCTACTGGTCATTATCCTCGACCTGATACTGAGACACATTCCCATTGTTTATCTGGAACACTTTTATTTCCAGTGGGACATGCCCGTGTGTAATATCCACGCCGTCCTGCTTTATGCAGCGACTGACTGTTCTGTCTGGTTCACCGTCACTTTCACCTTTGATCGGTTTTTGGCCATTTGTTGCCAGAAGCTGAAAAGTAAATATTGCAGTCAGAAAATGGCGGCTATGGTTCTGGGAGTAGTGACTGTGCTGAGCTTTTTGAAGAACATTATCTGGTATTTTATGCTCACAGCTCAGTACTACCTGGGGAACGTGATGTAACATTATTATTCCCCTGTCTGGGTCACAATCGAGTTCCTCCACCATATTCTAACCCCTGCTCTCCCATTTCTCCTGATTCTGCTGCTCAATGTTCTCAACGTCAGACACATTTTACTGACCAGCAGAGCTCGCAGGAGACTCCGGGCTCACAACAATGGGGTCGCTCAATCTGACACAGAAATGAGAAACCGAAAAAAATCCATCCGATTACTGTTTGTGATCTCGGCCAATTTCATCCTTTTATGGTCAACGTTAATGGTGTATTCTATATGGAGTCGGATGTGGCATATTGGGTATCGGTCTGCCTTTCTAGATTGGTTCGTGCAGGAATTAGGCTTCATGCTAGAACTCCTCAGTTGCTGCACAAACACCGCGATTTATGCCGTGACCCAGACTACGTTCAGAGAGCAGCTGAAGAATGTGCTGAAATATCCCTTTACGCAAGTCCGTCAATCAATCAAATTCATTCATTAATCACTTCATTCTGGCTTTTCAGCGACGGGGCAGCCTGTCACTATGGTAACAGACTGAGGGTAGCGCTGGTTTGCCCAACCTTTACAGGGATATTACAGGGATATATTTCAATGTTTCTCACAACTCAGGGGTTCGTGAGAAAAGGCAACATGCAACTAATTGTATCTAGCTCTTCAATGTGAGAACAATAAACTGTTCATTAAAAAGTGCCAAGGAGCAGAGTGAACGATATTCTTGTGTGTCTTTGTGATGAACGAGCTGAGCTGGAGAGACAGACTCAGTCTCAGGTCCTGGTCCTCTGGGAAGGGGCCTGGACCGCGGCCTGAGATCAGGAGTTCTGTTTAAAACCCTCTGCCCCTGCTTTCAACTCTGAGTCCTCAACTCCGAAGTTGACTTCAGCAGAATTTATCCCTCTGTCTTTTTCCCTCTACCTCAATACCTGCCTTTCTCTTTCACACTGTCCCTCTATCGCTCACTCTCTCCTCTTCCGCTTTATTTAGTGTATTACACGGCACAGGGAAGTGGATGTGACGTTGGGGTGTGTGAGGGGGGAGTGAGAGCGATGGCGGGGCACAGTGCGGAGGGGAGAGAGTGACAGTAAGGACGTATTTGCTGGAGAGAGCACGATGGTGGGGAAGTGTGCGGGGGAGTGAGCGTGACAGTGGGAGAGTGTGCATCGGAGTGAGAGTGACGGTGGTGGACTGTACTGCGGAGTGAATACAACAGTGGAGGAATGCGTGGGGGAGTGGGTGTGATGGTGCGGGAGTATGCAGAGGAGTAATGGTGACGGGGAGTGTGCAGAGGAGTGGGTGGGGCAGCGCATCAGAGTGAATTCAACGGAGTGGGAGGGTGTGCTGAAATGAGTGTGACAGTGGGAGAATGTGCAGCTGAGTTAGCATGATGGTGGCGGAGTGTGTGGGTGAGTGAGTGTGACAATGAGGGAGTGTGCACGGGCAGTGAATATGATGGTGTGGGAGTGTGCAGGAGCCTGAGCGTGACAGTGTGGGAGAGTGTGGGGCAGTGAGGGTGATGGTGATGGCGTGTGTAGGAGCGTGACAGAAGGTGAGTGTGTGGGGGGAGTGAGGGTGATGGTGTGGGAATGTGTGGGCGAGTGAGTGGGACCGTGTAGGACTATGTAGGAGACTGAGCGTGACGAGGTGGGAGTGGTGCGGGGGAGTGTGTGTGACGGAGGGAAAGTGTGCAGAGGAATGAGAGTGACGGTGGTGGAGTGTATTGTGGAGTGAATACAACGGTGAAGGAATGTGTGGGGGTGTAGAACATAGAACATAGAACATAGAACAATACAGCACAGAACAGGCCCTTCGGCCCACGATGTTGTGCCGAACTTCTAACCTAGATTAAGTACCCATCCATGTACCTATCCAAATGCCGCTTAAAGGTCGCCAATGATTCCGACTCTACCACACCCACGGGCAGCGCATTCCATGCCCCCACCACTCTCTGGGTAAAGAACCCACCCCTGACATCTCCCCTATACCTTCCACCCTTCACCTTAAATTTATGTCCCCTTGTAACACTCTGTTGTACCCGGGGAAAAAGTTTATGACTGTCTACTCTATCTATTCCTCTGATCATCTTATAAACCTCTATCAAGTCACCCCTCATCCTTCGCCGTTCCAACGAGAAAAGGCCGAGAACTCTCAACCTATCCTCGTACGACTTCCTCTCCATTCCAGGCAACATCCTGGTAAATCTTCTCTGCACCCTCTCCAAAGCTTCCACATCTTTCCAAAAGTGAGGCGACCAGAACTGCACACAGTACTCCAACTGTGGCCTAACCAAAGTCCTGTACAGTTGCAACATCACTTCACGACTCTTGAATTCAATCCCTCTGCTAATGAACGATAATACTCCATAGGCCTTCTTACAAACTCTATCCACCTGAGTGGCAACCTTCAAAGATCTATGTACATAGACCCCAAGATCCCTCTGTTCCTCCACCTGACTAAGAACCCTACCATTAACCCTGTATTCCGCATTCTTATTTGTTCTTCCAAAATGGACAACCTCACACTTGGCAGGGTTGAACTCCATCTGCCACTCCTCAGCCCAGCTCTGCATCATATCTAAGTCCCTCTGCAGCCGACAACAGCCCTCCTCACTGTCCACAACTCCACCTATCTTCGTATCATCTGCAAATTTACTGACCCACCCTTCGACTCCCTCATCCAAGTCATGAATAAAAATTATGAACAGCAGAGGACCCAGAACTGATCCCTGCGGAACTCCACTTGTAACTGGGCTCCAGGCTGAATATTTACCATCTACCACCACTCTCTGCCTTCGACCGGTTAGCCAGTTTTCTATCCAATTGGCCAAATTTCCCTCTATCCCATGCCTCCTGACTTTCCGCATAAGCCTACCATGGGGAACCTTATCAAATGCCTTACTAAAATCCATGTATACTACATCCACTGCTCTACCCTCATCCACATGCTTGGTCACCTCCTCGAAGAATTCAATAAGACTTGTAAGGCAAGACCTACCCTTCACAAATCCGTGCTGGCTGTCCCTAATCAAGCAGTGTCTTTCTAGATACTCATAAATCCTATCCCTCAGTACCCTTTCCATTACTTTGCCTACCACAGAAGTAAGACTAACAGGCCTGTAATTCCCGGGGTTATCCCTATTCTCTTTTTTGAACAGGGGCACAACATTCGCTACTCTCCAGTCCCCTGGTACCACCCCCGTTGCCAGTGAAGACGAGAAGATCATTGCCAACGGTACTGCAATTTCCTCTCTTGCTTCCCACATAATCCTAGGATATATCCCGTCAGGCCCGGGGGACTTGTCTATCCTCAAGTTGTTCAAAATGTCCAACACATCTTCCTTCCTAACAGGTATCTCTTCTAGCTTACCAGTCCATTTCACACTCTCCTCTTCTACAATACGGTCCCTCTCGTTCGTAAATACTGAAGAGAAGTATTTGTTCAAGACCTCTCCTATCTCTTCCGACTCAATACACAGTCTCCCACTACTGTCCTTGATCGGACCTACCCTCGTTATCGTCATTCTCAGGTTTCTCACATACGCATAAAATGTCTTGGGGTTATCCTTGAGCCTATCCGCCAACGATTTTTCATGCCCTCTCTTAGCTCTCCTAATCCCTTTCTTCAGGTCCCTTCTGGCTATCCTGTATCCCTCCACTGCTCTGTCTGAATCCTGTTTCCTCAACCTTATGTAAGCCTCCTTCTTCCTCTTTACAAGACATTCAACCTCTCTCGTCAACCAAGGCTCCCTCACACGACCATTTCTTTCCTTCCTGATAGGTACATACATATCATGGACACGTCGTATCTGCTCTTTGAAAAAGTTCCACATTTCCACCACATCCTTCCCTGACAGCCTATGCTCCCAACGTATGCTCCTTCAACATTATGCTTACTCACACACGTGTGAGTGTGATGGTGGGGGAGTGCGTGGGGAAATAATGGTGACAGAAAGTGTGCAGAGGAGTGAGGATGTGGGTGGGGCAGCGAGTGAATCGAACGGAGTGGAAGGATGTGCGGAAATGAGTGTGACAGTGGGAGAATGTGCAGGTGAGTTAGTGTGATTGTGGCGGTGTGTGTGGCTGAGCAAGTGTAACAATGAGGGGGTGTGCAGGGTCAGTGAATATTATGGTGTGGGAGTGTGCAGGAGTGTGAATACGACAGTGGAGGGGAGTGTGGGGGAGTGAGGCTGTTGGTGGTGGCGTGTGTAGGAGAGTGAGTGTGACAGAAGGGGTGCGTGTGGGGGAGTGAGTGTAATAGTGTGGAAGTGCTTGGGCGAGTGAGTGGGACGATGTGGGACTATAAAGGAGAGTGAGCGTGACAATGTGGGAGTGGTGCAGGGGAGTGGGTGTGACTGTGGGAAAGTGCGTGGAGGTGAGCTGGAAGATGGGGGAGTGTGCCAGGAAGTAAGTATGTTGCTGGGGGGGGGGGGATGGGCGAGCGGGAGAAATGTTATTGTGGGGGAGTATGCAGGAGAGTGAGCATGATGGTTGGGGGTTGTTTGGAGGAGTCAGGATGTTGGTGATGGAGTATGCACTGGAGTGTGCATGATCTTGGGGAGTGTGGAGGGATGTGAGCATGACTGTGGGCCAGTGTGCAGAAGAGAGAGGGTGATGGTGGGGGAGTGTGCTTCAAAGTGAATACAACGGAGTGGGAATGTGCGGGAAAGTGAGAGTGACGGTGGGTGAATGTGTAGGAGAGTAAGCATAATGTTGAAGGAGTGTGTGGGCGATTGAGTGCGACATGGGGTCTTGTGTGGGTGGACGGAATGTTATGGCGGGGAGTGTGTGGCGGAATGGGCGTGACGGTGGCGAGGTGTGTGGGGGAGTGAGTAAGATGGTGAGGGAGTGTACGTGGGGAGTGAATATTACGGAGGGAGTGTGCAGGAGCGTGTGTGTGACAATGGGGCAGACTGTGGGGGAGTGAGGGTGATAGTGGGGATGTGTGTGGGGAGTGAACGTGATGGTGGGGCATTGTGTGGGAAAGTAAGAATGACGGTGGAGGAGTGTGTATTGGAGTGTGCGTGATGGTAGGGGAGTGTGAGGATGAGTGAGGGCGATGGTGGGGCATTGTGTAGCAGCATGAGTGTGATGATGTGAAGGGGAGTGAATGTGATGGTGTGGATATGTGCAGGAGAATGAGGGTGACGGAGGGGGAGTGTGTGGGGGAGTGTGTATGATGGTTGGGAAGTGTGTGGGGGTGTTACTGTTACGGTGTAAGACGGTGTAGGAGAATGAGCGTAATGATGTGGGAGTGGGCGGGGGAGTGGGTGTGACGGTGGGGAATTGTGTGGTGGAGTGAGCTTGGGATGGTGTGTGGGGAAGTATGCATGATGGTGGGTATGTGCAGGAGTGAATATTATGTTGGGGAGTGTGCAGCGGAGTGAGTGTGATGGTGGGAATGTGTGCGGGTGAGTGAGTGTGGTGGAAGGGGAGTGTGGCAGTGTGTGTGTCATGGTGGGGGAGTATGTAGAAGAGTAAGTGTGACGGTGTGAGAGTGTGTACGGGAGTGAGTGTGATGGTGAGGGAGTGCGTAGGAGAGTGGGCATGACGGTGTGGGAGTGTGTGGGGGAGTGAGTGTGATAGTGGGGTCGTGTGTAGGAGAGTGAGTGTGATAGTGGGAATATGAGAAGGAGAGTGAGTGTGACGCAGAAGGAGTTTGTAGGTGATTCAGTGTAAAGGTTGGGGAGTGTGGGGGGAGTGGGTGTGACGGTGTGGGAGTGTGTGGGGGAGTGAGTGTGATAGTGGGGTCGTGTGTAGGAGAGTGAGTGTGATAGTGGGAATATGAGAAGGAGAGTGAGTGTGACGCAGAAGGAGTTTGTAGGTGATTCAGTGTAAAGGTTGGGGAGTGTGGGGGGAGTGGGTGTGACGGTGTGGGAGTGTGTAGTAGAGTGAACGTGACGATGTTGGAGTGTGCGGGGAGTGGGTATGATGGTGGGTAAATGTGTGGGGTCGTGAGCTTGAAGAAGGGCGGTGTGCGGGGGTTAAAGCGTGATGGTAGGGATGTGTACTTGGGAAAAATGTTCTAGTGGGTGCGTGTGCAGGAGAGTGAGCATGATGGTGGGGGAGTGTGTGGATGAGAGAGGTTGATAGTGAGGGAGTTAGCGCTGGATTGTGCGTAATTGTGGGGGAGTGAGCGTGACAGTGGGACAGTGTGTAGAGGAGTGAAGATGACGGTGGGGGAGTGAGTGTGATGTTTGGATATTGTGTGGGGGAGTGAGCATGAAAGTGTGGGATTGTGTCAGACAATGCGGGGTAGTGGATGTGTCCGTGGCGGATTGTGTGGGGGTGCGAGCTTGAGGGTGGGGCAGGGTGTGGGAGAGTAAAAGTGTAGGGTGGGGTTTTCTGCACGGGAGCGAATGTTGTGGTGGTGGAGTGTGCACGAGAGTGAACATAGCGTTGGAGGAGTGTGTGGGGAGTGAGTGCGATGGTGGTGGAGTGTGTAGGAAAGTTAGCATGATGGTGGTGGAGTGAGCGAGGGAGTGAGCGTGATGGTAAGTGTGTGTACGGGAGTGTAAGCGTGAAATTGGGAGATTGTGCGGAGGAATGAGACCGACCATGGGGAAGTGTGCAGAAGAGTGAGCCATACGGTTGGGGGAGTGTGCATAGGGAGTGAGCGTGACGGTGGGTTGGCATGAGGGGAATCAATGTTACAGTGGTCAGGTTTGCGGGAGTCAGAGCAGGGTGGTGGGAAGTATGAGAATGAGTGAGTGTGACATTGTGGGATTCTGCGGGGTAGTGGGCATGACGGTGAGTGTGAGTGTGATGCTGTCACAGTGTACAGAAGAATGAGGGTGATGGTGGGGGAGTGTGCTTCGGAGTGAATACAACAGAGTGGGAGGGTCCGTGCAAGTGAATGTGACGGTGGGGGAATGTGTAGGAGAGGAAGAATGATGTGGGGGGAGTGTGTGGGCGAATGAGTGTGGCAATGGCGGAGTGTGCGTGGTAGTTAATGCTATGGCGGGTGAGTGTGTCGGGGAAAATGACCATGAAGGTGGCGAGATGTGTGGGGGAGTGTGCGTAGGAGTAACTATTATGGCGTGGGAATGTCCATGAGCGTGAGTGTGACAATGGTGGAGTGTGTGGGGAAGTGAGGATGATGGTGGGGATGAGTGTGGGGGAGTGAATGTGCCATTGGGGGATTGTTGAGGGGGAGTAAGAATGACGGTGGGGCAGTGTGCAGTAGCGTGATGGTGTGAGAGTGTGTGGGGGAGTGAGTGTGACGGTATAGGACGGTGTAGTAGAGTGAGCATGATAATGTGGGACTGGGCGGGAGGAGTGGGTGTGATGGTGAGGAAGTGTGGGGGAGCGAGTTTGAGGTTGAGTTAGTCTGGGGCAGAGAATTCCACACAGCCACCACTCTCTGGATGAAGAAGCTTCTCCTCATCTCTGTCCGAAATGGTCTACCACGTATTTTTAAGCTGTGTCCTTTGGTTCAGCACTCACCCATCAGCGGAAACATGTTTCCTGCCTACAGAGTGCCCAATCCTTTAATAATCTTCCATGTCTCAGCAAGATCCCCTCTCAGTCTTCTAAACTCAAGGGTATACAAGCCCAGTCTCTCCAGTCTTTCAGTGTAAGGTAGTCCCGACATTCCAGGAATTGACCTCGTGAACTTACGCTGTACTCCCTCAATAGCCAGAATGTCTTCCTTCAAGTTTGGAGACCAGAACTGCACACAATTCTCCAGGTGAGGTCTCACCAGGGCCCTATACAACTGCAGAATAACCTCTTTGCTTCTGTACTCAATCCCGCTTGTTATGAAGACCAGCATGCTATTAGCCTTCTTCACTACCTGCTGTACCTGCATGCTTACCTTCATTGACTGGTGTACAAGAAAACCCAGATCTCTTTGTACAGCCCCTTTATCTAAATTGATTCCATTTAGGTAGTAATCTGCCTTCCTGTCCTTGCCACCAAAGTGGATAACCATATATTTATCCACATTAAACTGCATCTGCCATGCATCTGACCACTCACCTAACCTACCCATGTCACCCTGTAATCTCCTAACATCCTCATCACAGTTCATCCTGCCACCAAGCTTGGTATCATCAGCAAATTTGCTAATGTTATTACTAATACCATCTTCAATATCATTAAAACATCTTGTAAAAAGCTGCAGTCCCAGCACTGATCCCTGCGGTACCCCACTGGTCACTGCCTGCCATTCTGAAATGGAGTCATTTATTTCCGCTTTGTTTCCTCTCAGTCAACCAACTTTCAATCCAAGTTAGTACCTTGCCCCCAATACCATGCGCCCTAATGTTACTCACTAACCTCCTATGTGGGACTTTATCAAAAGCTTTCTGGAAGTCCAGGTACACTACATCTACTAGATCTCCCTCGTCCGTCTTCAGAGTTACATCTTCAAAAAATCCAGAAGATTAGTCAAACATGATTTCCCCTTCATTAATCCATGCTGACTCTGACCTATCCTGTTACTACTTTCCTGATGTGTCGTAATTTCATGTTTTATAATAGACTCCAGCATCCTTCCCATCACTGAAGTCAGACTAACTGGTCTAAAATTTCCAGCTTTCTCTCTCCCATCTTTATTAAAAAGTGGTACAACATTAGCCACCCTCCAATTCGTAGGAACTGATCCAGAATCTATCGTACTCTGGAAAATAATCATCAACTCATCCACGAATTCTCGAGCCACCTCCTTGAGTACCCTGGGATGTAGACCATCAGGCCCCGCGGAATTATCAACCATCAGACCGAACAGTCTGATGACACGTGACAGTGAGGCAAGAAATAGGGAAAGAGTGCAGTTGAACACGTGGCTGCAAGGATGGTGTAATGGGGGGGGGGGGGGCTTCAGGTATTTGGACAATTGGACTGCATTCTGGGGAAGGTGGGACCTGTACAAGCAGGACGGGTTCCACCTGAACCAGAAGGGCACCAGTATCCTGGGGGGTAGGTTTGAAAGCTATCTTCGGGGGGGGGGGGGGTGTTTAAACTAATTTGGCAGGGGGATGGGATCCGGACTTGTAGTCCAGCAAGTAGGCTAGTTGTTTGTCAGGATGTCCAAGTGTGTGGGGAGGCTGTGAGGAAGGCAGCACTGACAGGGAATACTTGTGCACACAGAGATGGGTTCAAGTGCGTACACTTCAACGCAAGGAGTATCAGAAATAAGGTGGGTGAGCTTAAGGCGCGGATAGGTACCTGGGACTACGATGTTGTGACCATCACGGAAACGTGGATAGAAGAGGGACAGGAATGGTTGTTGGAGGTTCCTGGTTACAGATGTTTTAGTAGGATTAGGGAGGGTGGTAAAAAAGGAGGGGGATGGCTTTGCTAATTAGAAATGGTATAACAGCTGCAGAAAGGCAGTTCGGGGAGATCTGCCCTTAGAGGTAGTATGTGCTGAAGTCAGAAAATGGAAAGGTGCAGTCACCTTGTTGGGTGTTTACTATAGGCCCCCCAATAGCAGCAGAGATGTGGAGAAACCGATTGGGAAACAGATTTTGGAAAGGTGCAGAAGCCACAGGGTAGTAGTCTTGGGCGATTTCAACTTCCCAAATATTGATTGGAAGCTCTTTAGATCAAGTAGATTGGGTGGGGCGGTGTTTCTGCAGTGTGTCCAGGAAGCTTTTCTAACACAGTATGTAGATTGTCCGACCAGAGGGGAGGCCATTTTGGATTTGGTACTCGGTAATGAACCGGGACAAGTGATGGGCTTGTTAGTGGGTGAACATTTTGGTGATGGTGACCACAATTCTGTGACTTTCACCTTGGTTATGGAGAGAGATAGGTGCGTGCAACAGGGTAGGTTTTACAATTGGGGGAAGGGTAATTACGATGCTGTAAGACAGGATCTGAGGAGCATAATTTGGGAGCATAGGCTGTCAGGGAAGGATGTCTTGGAAATGTGGAACCTTTTCAAGGAACAGATACGACGTGTCCTTGATATGTATGTACCGGTCAGGCAGGAAAGAAATGGTCGTGTGAGGGAACCTTGGTTGATGAGGGAGGTTGAATGTCTTGTAAAGAGGAAGAAGGAGGCTTACATAAGGTTGAGGAAACAGGGTTCAAACAGAGCAGTGGAGGGATACAGGATAGCCAGAAGGGACCTGAATTAGTAGAGCCAAGAGAGGGCTTGAAAAATCTCTGGCGGATAGGATCAAGGATAACCCCAAGGCATTTTATGCGTATGTGAGAAACATGAGAATGACGAGAATGAGGGTAGGTCCAATCAAGGACAGTAGTGGGAGACTGTATTGAGTCGGAAGAGATAGGAGAGGTCTTGAATGAGTACTTTTCTTCAGTATTTACGAATGAGAGGAACCGTATTGTTGAAGAGGAGAGTGTGAAACGGACTGGTACGCTAGAGGAGATACATGTTAGGAAGGAAGATGTGTTAGACATTTTGAACAATTTGAGGATAGACAAATCCCCCCGGGCCTGACGCGATATATCCTAGGATTATGTGGGAAGCAAGAGAGGAAATTGCAGTACCGTTGGCAATGATCTTTTCATCTTCACTGTCAACGGGGGTGGTACCAGGGGACTGGAGAGTAGCGAATGCTGTGCCCCTGTTCAAAAAAGGGAATAGGGATAACCCTGGGAATTACAGGCCAGTTAGTCTTACTTCGGTGGTAGGTAAAGTAGTGGAAAGGGTACTGAGGGATAGGATTTATGAGTATCTGGAAAGACACTGCTTGATTAGGGACAGCCAGCACGGATTTGTGAAGGGTAGGTCTTGCCTTACAAGTCTTATTGAATTCTTTGAGGAGGTGACCAAGCATGTGGATGAGGGTAGAGCAGTGGATGTAGTATACATGGATTTTAGTAAGGCATTTGATAAGGTTCCCTATGGTAGGCTTATGCGGAAAGTCAGGAGGCATGGGATAGAGGGAAATGTGGCCAATTGGTTAGAAAACTGGCTAACAGGTCGAAGTCAGAGAGTGGTGGTAGATGGTAAATATTCAGCCTGGAGCCCAGTTACAAGTGGAGTTCCGCAGGGATCAGTTCTGGGTCCTCTGCTGTTCATAATTTTTATTAATGACTTGGATGAGGGAGTCGAAGGGTGGGTCAGTAAATTTGCAGATGATACGAAGATTGGTGGAGTTGTGGATAGTGAGGAGGGCTGTTGTCGGCTGAAAAGGGACTTAGATATGATGCAGAGCTGGGCTGAGGAGTGGCAGATGGAGTTCAACCCTGCCAAGTGTGAAGTTGTCCATTTTGGAAAGACAAATAAGAATGCGGAATACAGGGTTAACGGTCGGGTTCTTAGTGAGGTGGAGGAACAGAGGGATCTTGGGGTCTATGTTCATAGGTCTTTGAAAGTTTCCACTCTGGTGGATAGAGTTTGTAAGAAGGCCTATGGTGTATTATCGTTCATTAGCAGAGGGATTGAATTCAAGAGTCGTGAAGTGATGTTGCAACTGTACAGGACTTTGGTTTGGCCACATTTGGAGGACTGTGTGCAGTTCTGGTCGCCTCACTTTTGGAAAGATGTGGAAGCTTTGGAGAAGGTGCAGAGAAGATTTACCAGGATGTTGCCTGGAATGGAGAATAGGTCGTACGAGGATAGGCTGAGAGTGCTAGGCCTTTTCTCATTGGAACGGCGAAGGATGAGGGGTGACTTGATACAGGTTTATAAGATGATCAGAGGAATAGATCGAGTAGACAGTCAAAGACTTTTTCCCCGGGTGCAACAGAGTGTTACAAGGGGACATAAATTTAAGGTGAAGGGTGGAAGGTATAGGGGAGATGTCAGGGGTGGGTTCTTTACCCAGAGAGTGGTGGGGGCATGGAATGCGCTGCCCGTGGGTGTGGTAGAGTCGGAATCATTGGCGACCTTTAAGCGGCATTTGGATAGGTACATGGATGGGTACTTAATCTAGGTTAGAGGTTCGGCACAACATCGTGGGCCGAAGGGCCTGTTCTGTGCTGTATTGTTCTATGTTCTATGTTCTATATCTCTCCAACACCAATTCCTGTCAAATATAAATTCCCTGAAGTTCAGGATCTTCAGCCACTGTTATATCGGGGAGATTGTTTGTGTGTTCCCCAGTGAACACAGATCTGAAGTACCAATTGAGTTCTTCTTTGTTCCCCGTAATATATCCCCCTGTTTCTGTCTTCAAGGGCCCAATTTTAGTCTTAACCTTTCTTTGCCTTTCACATAGCTAAAAAAGCTTTTACTATCACAGAGTGAATATTATGGTGGGCAGTGTGCAGCGGAGTGAATGTAATGGTGGGGAAGTGTGTGTGTGAGTGAGTGTTATGGTTGGCAAGTGTGTGGGAGAGTGAGCACGACGCTGTGTGAGAGTGTTAAGAGTGAGTGTAATGGTCGGTGAGGGTGTTGGAGAGTGAGCGTTTCGGTGTGGATGTGTACAAGAGAGAGACCATAACCGTTGGGGTGTGTGTAGGAGAATGAGCGAAACGATTTGGGTGCGTGCAGTAGGAGAGAATATTATAGTGTGAGAGTGTGCAGGAGCGTGAGCATGACAGTGGGGGATTGTGCAGGTGAGTTATCATGATAATGGGGGAGTGTGTGGGCGTGTGAGTGCGACAATGGGACAGTGCGCGGGGGAGAGAATATTATGCTGTTGGAGTGTGCAGGAGCTTGAGTGCGACAGTGGGGGAGAGTGTGGGGCAGTGAGGGTAACAGCGGGGATATGTGCAGGGGAGTGGGTGCGACGGTGCGGGAGTGTGTAGGAGAGTGAACGTGATGATGTTGGAGTGTGTGGGAGAGTGAATGTGATGGTGTGGAAGTGTGTGGGGGAGTGAGTGGGATGGTGTGGGTCTGTGTAGGAGAGTGAGAATGATGACGTGAGAGTGTGAGAGGGGGGGTGTGACGGTGTGAAGTTATGCGGGTGAGAGGGCTGGAGGATGGGGGAGTGTGCCAGGGAGTAAGTATGATGTTGGGGGAGTGTGAGGGCGAGTGAGTGTGGCAATGGGGGAGTGTGTTGGTGGAGTGAATGTTATGGCGGGGGTGTGTGTGGGGAATGAGCGTGACCGTGGCGATTATGATTGTGGGGGAGTGTGCTGGGTGAGTGAATATCATGGCGTTGGAGTGTACATGAGCGTCAGCATGACAGTGGAGGAAAGTGTGGGGGAGTAAGAATGACGGTGGGTGTGTGTGTGTTGGAGTGAGTGTGACGGTATGGGAGAGTGTGGGTGAGTGAGTGTGATGGTGGGGCAATATGTAGGAGAATGAGCGTGATGAAGTCGGAGTGCGTGGGGGAGTGAGTGTGATCGTGGGGATATGTGCAGGAGAATGAGTGTGAGGAAGGGGTAGTGTTTGGGGGAGTGTGTGTGATGGTGGAGTAGTGTGTGGGGCAGTGAGTATGACGGTGTAGGACGGTGTAGGGGAGTGAGCGTGATGATGTGGGAGTGGGGGAGTGCGTTTAACGGTGGAGAAGTGTATGAGGGAGTGAGCTTGAGGTTGGTGGAGTGTGCAGGGGAGTATGTGCGATGGTAGGGGTGTGTGCGCGGGAGTGAATATTATGGTGGAGACTGTGCAGTGGAGTGAGTGTGATGGTGGTTGAGTGTGTCGGAGAGTGAGCGTGACGGTTTGGGATTTTGTGGGGAAGTGAGTGTGACGGTGGGGGAGTGTATAGGAGAGTGAGCGTGTTGGTGTGGTAATGTGTGGTTGGGTGAGTGTGCTGGTGGGAACGTATGTAGGAGATTGAGTGTGACGGATTTGTAGGGCAGTGAGTATGATGGCGTTGGAGTGTGCAGCGGAGTGGATACAACGGTGGAGGAGTGTGTGGGGGAGAGAGAGTGGCGTTGGGGAGGGTGCAGGGGAGTAAGGGTGACGGGGAACTGTATAGAGGAGTGAGGGTCACGATGGAGTCTCGCGCTTTGGAGTGAATACAACGGAGTGGGAGGGTGCAAAGAAGTGAGTGTGACAGTGGGGGAATGTGCAGGTGAGTTAGCATGATGGTGAGGGAATGTGTGGGTGAGTGAGTGTGACGATGGGAGTGTGCGCAGAGGGACAGAATATAATGGGGTGGGAGTGTGCAGGAGCATGAGCGCGACAGTGGGGGAGAGTGTGAGGCAGTGAAGGTGATGGCGGGGGTGTGTTTTGGGGAGTGGCTGTGATGCTGTGGAGTGTGTAGGAGAGTGAACGTGATGGTGTGGGTGCGTGTTGGGGAGTGAGTGCGATGGTGATTGAGAGTACCGGAGCGTGAGCGTGACGATGTGAGAATGTGAGGGGGAGTGAGTGTGATGGTGTGGAAGAGTGTGGGGGAGTGAATGGAACGGTGTGGGACTGTGTTGGAGAGTGAGCGTGATGATGTGGGAGAGTGTGAGGGAGTGGGTGAGATGGTGGGAAAGTGTGTAGGGGAGTGAGCTGAAGGGTGGGGAGTATACCAGGGTGTAAGTGTGATGATGGGGGATTGTGAGCAGGAAACATGTTCTGGTGGGGTAGAATACCGGAGAGTGAGCATGATGGTGGGGGAGTGATTGGAGGATTGAAGATGTTGGTGATGCAGTATGTGATGGAATGAGCGTGATCTTGGGGGAGTGTGCAGGGGAGTATGCGTGACAGTGGGCCAATGTGCAGAAGAGTGAGGGTGACTGTATAGGAGTGTGGTTTAGAGTGAATACAACAGAGTGGGAGTATGCGAGGAAGTGAGTGTGACAGTGGGGGAATGAGTAGGAGAGTAAGCGTGATTTTGGGGTGTGTGTGGGCGAGTGAGTGTGGCAGTGGGGCAGTGTGTGGGTGGAGTGAATGTTATGGCGGGGGAGTATGTGGGGGAATGAACGTGATGGTGGCGAGGTGTGTGGGGGAGTGTGCGGGGGAACGATTATCACGGCATGTGAGTGTGCAGGAGAGTGAGTGTAACAGTGAGGGAGAATGTGGGGGAGTTAGAGTGATGGTGGGGATGTTTGTGAGGGAGTGAACGTGACGTTTGGGCATTGTGCAGGGGAGAAAGAATGACGGTGCGTGAGTGTGTATTGGAATGAGCATGATGGTAGGGGAGTGTGCGGGTGAGAGAGTGTGAGAATGGGGCAGTGAGTAGGAGCTTGAGTATGATGGTGTGGAAGTGTATGGGGGAGTGAGTGAGATGGTGGGGATATGGGGAGGAGAATGAGTGTGATTGAGGGACAGTGTGTGGGGGAGTGTGTGTGATGGGGGAGTGTGTGGGGGAGTGAGTATGACAGTGAAGGACGGTGTAGGGGAGTGACCGTGATGATGTGGCAGTCGAGGAGAAGTAGGAGTGACGGTGGGGAAGTGTGTGGGGGAGTGAGCTTGAGGTTAGTGGAGTGTGCGAGGGGGTAAATGTGGTGGTGGGGGTGTGTCCGCAGGAGTGAATATTATGGTGTGGAGTGTGCAGCGGAGTGAGTGTGATTTTGGAGGAGTGTGTGAGTGAGTGAGCATGACAGTGTGGGAGAGGGTGGGGGAGTGAGTGTGCTGGTGGGGACGATTGTAGGAGATTGAGTGTGATGGAGGGCAAGTGTGTAGGGGAGTGAGTGTGACAATGTGGGTGTGCGTGTGGGAGTGGGCGTGACCATGGTGAAGTGCGTGGTGGATTGAGCTTGATGAAATTAGAGTGTGCGGGAGTTTAAACGTGATGTTGGGTGTGTGTGTGCGGGAGTAATGTTCTGGTGGGACCGTGTGCAGGAGTGTGAGAATAATAGTGGGGGAGTGTGTGGATGAGTGAGGGTGATGGTGAGGGAGTATGCGCTGGATTGTGTGAGATTGAGCGTAACAGTGGGGCAGTGCACAGAGGAGTGAGGGTGACAGAGGGGTGTGTGTGGGGGAGTGAGTGTGATGGTTAGAGATTCTGTGAGGGAGTGAGTATGACGGTGTTGGACTGTGTTGGAATGAGCGGGGTAGTGGGTGTGATGGTGTGGAAGTGTGTGGGGGAACGAGCTTGAGTGTGGGGGGAGTGTGTGGGGGAGTAAAGGTGAGGGTGGGGTTATGAGTCCGAGAGGGAAATGTATGCCGGGGGAGTGTGTGGGGAGAGTGAACATGACAATGGGGGAGTGTGTGGGGAGTGAGAGTGATGGTGACGGAGTATATGGGAGTGTGAGCATGACGGTGTGTGATTTTTAGGGAGTGGGTGTGGAGTATGCGGGAAGTTGGATGATTGTCCAGGGGAATGAGAGTGATGATGGAAGATCGTGCGGGAAACGAGAGGGACCATGAGGGCCTGTGCGGAAGAGTGAGCCAAACGTTGGGGGAGTGAGCGCAGACAGTTAACGTGAGGATGGGGGAGCATGATGGGGAATGAATGTTAGAGTGGTCAAGTTTGTGGGAGACAGAGCAGGGTGGTGAGTAGTATGAGGATGAGTGAGTGTGACGGTGGGTCAGTGTGCGGGGTAGTGGGCATGATGGTGGGTGAGTGTGTGCGGGTGTTTGTGTGATACTGTGTCAGTGTGCAGGAGAGTGAGCGTGACAGTGTGGGTCTTTATGGGAGAGTGAATGTTATAGTGGGGGAGTGTTTGGAGGAGTGACAATGTTGGTGATGGAGTCTGCGCTGGAATGAGCGTGATCTTCGTTGAGTGTGCAGGGGAGTGAGCGTGACAGTGGGCCAGTGTGCAGAAGAGTGAGGGTGATGGTGGGGGAGTGTACTTCAGAGTGAATACAATGTGTTGGGAGGGTAAGTGGAAGTGAATGTGACGGTGGAGGAATGTGTAGGAGAGGAAGATTGATGTTGAGTGAGTGTGTGGGCGAGGGAGTGTGGCAATGGGATAGTGTGTGGGTGAGTGAATGTTGTGCCAGGGGATTGTGTATGGGAATGAGCTTGACGGTAGTGAGGTGTGTTGGGGAGTGAGTGTGCGGGTCAGTGAATATTATGGACTGGAAATGTGCAGGAGCGTGAGCATGACAGTGGGGGAGAATATGGAGGAGTGAGGGTGATGGTGGAGATTAGATTAGATTACTTACAGTGTGGAAACAGGCCCTTCGGCCCAACAAGTCCACACCGACCCGGCGAAGCGCAACCCACCCATACCCTTACATTTACCCCTTATCTAACACTACGGGCAATTTAGCATGGTCAATTCACCTAACCTGCACATCTTTGGACTGTGGGAGGAAACCGGAGCACCCGGAGGAAACCCACGCAGACACGGGGAGAACGTGCAAACTCCACACAGTCAGTCGCCTGAGGCGGGAACTGAACCCGGGTCTCTGGCGCTGTGAGGCAGCAGTGCTAACCACTGTGCCACCGTGCCACCAACGGCATGTGTATGGGGGAGCGAAAGTACCGATGTGAGTTTGTGTGGGGAAGTAAGAATGAGGGCAGGAGA
Organism: Chiloscyllium plagiosum; assembly: GCF_037043375.1. Taxonomy (NCBI): domain Eukaryota; kingdom Metazoa; phylum Chordata; class Chondrichthyes; order Orectolobiformes; family Hemiscylliidae; genus Chiloscyllium; species Chiloscyllium plagiosum. The sequence goes on from NW_028270183.1 coordinate 53,413,747, forward strand.
GTGGGTGTTGGAGTGAGCATGATGGTAGAGGGGTTTGCGGGTGAGTGAGTGCGACGGTGGGGCAGTGTGTAGGAGTATGAGTATAATGGTATGGGAGTGTGTAGGAGTATGAGTGTAATGGTATGGGAGTGGATGTGATGGTGGGGAAGTGTGTGGGGGAATGAGCTTGAGGTTGGGGTAGTGTGCAGGGGAGTAAGTGCGATGGCGGGGGTGTGTGGATGGGAGAGAGTGTGATAGTGGCGTTATGTGAGGGACGGCGACTGTGTGGGGAGTTTGTGTGATGGTGGGGGAGAGTGTGTGGGAGTGAGTGTGACAGTGGAGGAGAGTGAGCGTGATGATGTAGGAGTGGGCTGGGAAGTGTGTGGGGTGTGTGAGCTTGAGGTTGGGGGAGTGTTCGGGGGACTAAGCGTGGTGGTGGGTGTGTGTGTGTGGAAGTGAATATCATGGTGGGGCGGGTGCAGCGGAGTGAGAGTGATGGTGGGGGATTATGTGGTTGAGTGAGTGTGACGGTGGAGGAGTATGTGGGAGAGTGAGCATGACGCTGTTTGAGCGTGTGGAGGAATGAGTGTGCTGGTGCGCACGTTTGTAGGAGATTGACTGTGACGGAGGGGGAGTTTGTAGGAGGGGCGAGTGTGATGGTGGGGAATGCGTAGGAGAGTGAGCAAGATGGTGGGGATGTGTGAATGTGAGTGACTGTGGCGCAACGGCTGTTTATAGGGTAGTGAGTGTGATGGTGGTGGTGTGTGCGAGGGAGTGAGCGTGATGGTGTGGGAGTGAAGAGGAGAGTGAGCATGAAGATGTGGGAGTGTGCGGAGGAGTGGATCTGATGGTGGCGATGTGTGTGGTGGAGTGAGCTTGAGGAAATGGGAGTGTGCAGGGAATTAAGTGTGATGTTGGGAGTGTGTGTGCAGGAGTAATGTTCTGGTGGGGGCGTGTGCAGGAGAGTGAGCATGATGGTGGGGGAGTGTGTGGATGAGTGAGGGTGACAGTGAAGGAGTATGCGCTGGATTGTGCGTGATTGTGCGGAGTGAGCGTGACAGTGGGATAGTATACAGAGGAGTGAGGATGATGATGGGGAGTGAGTGTGATGGTTGGAGATTGTGCAGGGAGTGGGTATGATAGTGTGGGACTGTGTAGGAGTGTGCGGGGGAGTTGGTGTGGAGGAGTAAAGGTGAGGGTGGGGTTATGTGCACGGGAGCGAATTTTATGCTGGGTGTGTGTGAAGGAGAGTGACTATGACGTTGATCAATGCAGCTTAAAAACTTTGCAAGCATTTTCACTTCTAACCTTTCCGTAGGCAACTACCGCCTTCCAAATAAATAAATCTGGCTTGTACATCTCATGTAAATTTCTCCCTCACTTTAAACCAGTGCACCCCATTTCAGATTTTTTTAATTGATTACTTAAATTATGTCATGCATAACTTTGTTTTCAAGCAGTACAGGTAGATCATGGATAAACAAGAATGTACAGATTTAAGAGTCTTAGACAGAGGCCTTCAGCCTGTATTGGTTATATTGCACAGAATCCAAACGAAGCAAGATCAACGTTGCATCAGCATTATTTGAGGCGAGAAAGACCATTCATCAGTCTGATGATACCAGAAAAAAGCATGCGTTAAGGTTTCTGTATGTTCTGTCTGATAGAAGAGGTTGGTGGAGATTATTACTGAAGTGCTGTTGATGACGTTGACAGCCTTCCGCTGCAGTGAGCCATGTAAATGGAGTCCATGGATGGAAGATTGAACTCCATGGTGGGTTGAGCTCTGCTCAACATTTTCTGTAATTTCTTATGGTCCTGGGCAGAACAGATTAGATTCTCTATAGTGTGGGGACAGGCCATTCGGCGCAACAAGTCCACGCCAACCCTCCGAAGACTACGTAACAAAGGAATAATTACCATATTGGGATTGTAATATGAAAGCCACCAATAATCAGAGCGAAATTGAGAAATAAATTTGTCAGGATATCTCAGTTACTTTTAATAATAATAGGGTCGTTATGGCAGGGGATTTTAACTTTCCAAACACAGACTGGGACTGCCATACTGTTTAGTGTTTAGATGGAGAGGAATTTGTTAAGTGTGTACAAGAAAAATTCTGATTCAGTATGTGGATGTAACTACAGGAGAAGGTGCAAAACTTCACCTACTCTTGGAAACAAGGTAGAGCAGATGACTGAGGTGTCAATGGGGAAGGCGTTTGGGTTTAGCAACCATAATTCTATTTGTTTTAAAATAGCAATAGAAAAAGATAGACCAGATCTAAAAGTAAAAGTTCTAGATTAGAGAAAGGAAAGTTTTGAAGGTCTTGGTAAGAAGTTTCAAAAGCTGATTGGGGTGCAGATGTTTGCAGGTGAAGGGACAGCTGGAAAATGAGAAGCCTTCAAAAATGAGGTAACAAGTGCCCAGAGACAGTATGTTCCTGTTCGTGTAAAAGGCAAGGTTGGACGGAATGCTGGAAGAATAAACAAATTGAGAAGGAAGGAAGCAGTGATGGAGGCTATTTACGTGGGGGGTGGTAGTTACCGAAAGGAAGAGTGCTTAACTGGGGGAAGGCCAACTATACCAAATTTGGCAGGAACAGGAGAATGTAGATTGGCAGTAGGTGTTGGAGGGTACATCCACATTTGATATGTGGGAGACTTTTAAAGAGAGATTAATTAGAGTTCAGGAGAGATACGTTGCTGTGAAAAAGAGGAATAGAAATGGCAAGATTAAGAAACCACGGATGACAGGTGAAGTTGTGAGACTGGTGAATAGGAAAAAAGGAAGCATACGTGACGTTTAGGTGACCGAAGACAGGAGAAGCTTTGGACGAATATCAGGAATGTAGGAAGAATCTGAAATGAGGAATTAAGAAGGCTAAAAGGGGTCATGACATATCATGAGCAATCAGGGTGAACGAAACTCCCATACTCTTATAAACATATAAGGATTACGAGGATAACTAGAGAAAGGTTGGCGCACTCAAGGACAAAAGATGAAAATTATACGTGGAATCAGAGAAAAGGTGTGAGATTTTTAATGAGTACTTTGCATCGGTATTCATCGAGGAAACGGACAAGACGGATGCTGAGAATAGGAATCGGTCTTTGATTATTCTTGGTCAAGTTGCAGAAGGAGGGAGGAAGCTTTGGGTATTCTAAAAGGCATTAGGATGGACACGTTCATGGTCTGGACGGGATCTATTCCAAGTCCCTGAGGGAAGCAACAAAAATATAGCTGGTGCTTTAACAGATATGTTTGCAACATCCTTGAATATAGATGAGGTTCCGGAGGACTGGAGAATTGCTAATGTTTAAGAAGGGTAGCAGGGATAATCTAGGTAATTACAGACCTGTAAGCTTGATGGCAGTGGTAGTGAAGGTTCTGGAAAAGATACTGAAGGACAGGATATGTTTCCATTTCGAAGAAAATGTGCTTATCAGTGAAGGGCAACATGGTTTTGTGCAGGGAAAATAATGTCTCACAAACCTAATAGAATTCTTTGAGGAGATGACAAGTTGATGAATGAGGGGATGTAGGTGTCATATACATGTACTTTAGTAAGGCGTTTTGATAAGGTTCCCCATGGTACACTGATGGAGAAAGTGAAAACACATGCTTCCAGGGCGATCCAGCTCGTTCGATAGAGAATTGGCTGGGCAACAAGAGACATTGAGTGACAGTGGAAGGGAGATTTTAAGAATAGAGACCTGTTACCATTGGTGTTCCCCAGGGATCCATGCTGGGATCACTGTCGTTTGTGGTATCGATAAATGATTTTGAGGAAACTTTAGGTTGCCTTACTAGCAATTTTACGATGATACTAAGATTGGCGGAGTAGCAGATGGTGAAGGGGTCTGTCAAATAATGCAATAGAATATTTTAGATTGGAGAGTTGGGCAGAGAAATGGCGAAAGGAGTTCAATCCAGACAAATGCGAGGTTATACACTTTGAAAGATCCAGTCAAAGAGCGAACTATATGGTAAATGGAACAGCCCTGTGGAAAACTTATGTACAGAGAGATCTGAGTGTTCAGGTCCATTGTTTCCTGAAGGTGGCAACACAGGTCAGGAGAGTGGTCAAGAAGGCACATGGCATGTTTTCCTTCATCAGCGTTAGTGAGTACAAGAGTTGGCACGTCATGTTACAGTTGTTTAGGACTTTGGTTCAGCCACAGTTGGAATACTGCGTACAGTTCTCGTCGCCACATTACCAAAAGGATGTGGATGCTTTGAAGAGGAGCCAGAGGATATTCACGAGGACGTTGCCTGGTGGTGGAGGGCACACGCTACGAAGAGAGTTGTTTAGATTAAGAGTATTTTCATCAGAAAGATAGAGATTGGGGTGGTGAGGAACCTGATTGAGGTCTACAAAATCATGAGAGGTGTAGGCAAGGTGGATAGCAAGAAGCTTTTTTCCTAGAGTGGGGACTCAATTACTCGGGGTCATAAGTTCAAAGTGAAAGGGAAAAATTTTTTCAGAGAGACATGCGTGCAACATTCTTAACGCATATGTTGGTGGGTGCCTGAAACGCGTGGCCAGGGGCAGGAATGATAGTGTCATTTAAGACTTTTCTAGACAGATATAAGAATGGGCAGGGAGCAAAGGGATACAGACCTTTAGAAAATAAGTGGCAGGTTTAGATGGAGGATCTGGACTGGCACAAGCTTGGAGGGCTGTAGGGCCTGTTCTTTCACGGTCATGTTCTTTGTTATAAACAAGTAAAGGTAGATACATTTTCCTATCTGATCAGGTATGCTCCAGGACATTGTGGGTAGCAATTGCAGTTTTCCTGTAAAGATACTTGAATCAGCGACAGCTGCAGTGAAGTGCCGGAAGACTGGACGGCAGCTCATGTTCCATCAGTTATGGGCGGCAAGGGACACCAGAAAACCTCAAATCAGTGTGATCGGCAGTAGTGGTGAGTAAATTGTTGGAAGTGCTTCTGAGAGACAGGTCCTTCATGCATTTGAAAAGTAAAGGATTGATCAGAGATATTCAGCATGGCTTTGTGCATAAAATATCATGTCTCATAAATCTTAATGAGATATTGATGAGGGAATGAAGGCAGAATGGTAGATGTTATCGACTTGGACTTAACCAAGGCCTCAACAAGGTTCCGCATGGTAAACCGGTTAGCAAGATGAGATCCAGGGACAGCTCGCCAATTGGATACAATATTGATTTGCCAGTAGGCGACAGAGAGTGGTGGTAGAAGTTTGTTCTTCCAACTGGAGGCCTGTGATCAGCGGTGTGCTTCAAGGGTCAGTGCTGGGTTCACTCTTGTTTGACATTTACATAAAGCATTTGGATGAGCATATTGGAGGCATAATTTATTACGTTTGTGGGTGACACTAAAATTGATGGCACAGTGGACAGGAAGAACATTATCAAAGAAGGCAATGGAATCTTGATTAACTGGGCCACTGGGCCGAGGAAAAGCAGTTGGAGTTTAATTTGGATAAATGTGAGTTGTTGCATTTTCATAAGATGAACCAGGGCAGGATTTCAACAGTTAATGTTAGGGCCCTGCGTAGTGTCATCAGACGGAGAGACTTAGGGTTGCAGGTATATAATTCCTTGAAGTGTTTTCATCGGTGGACCGGGTGATGAAGAAGCATGTGACCAGGAGTTGGGATGTCATGTTGTGGCTGTATAGGATATTGGTGAGGTCATTCATTTTCATCTAATGACGACAATGAAAGCATTGTTGATATTCAGGAAAATCTCATCTGGTTTACTTTTGTCCGTTAGAAAAGCACATCTGACATTTTTACCTGTGACTCCAGGCTCACGGCAATACAGCTGACCCTGAGCTGTCCTCTGGGAAGTTAGTGGTAGGCAATGAATGCTGGTCCATCCAGTGATACCATCACCCCATAAATGTATAAATAAGAGTACATATTTCCCTCCCTACCTCTGGAAACATCTCCAGCTTGAGTAACTCGTACTGGCTTTATAATATCACTCAGGTCTTTGTCACTCTCCGTAACACGTTCACCACCTCTAACATTTTCAACGCTCCCGAACTCTATCACCTCATTAAAACCTAACGATGTTTCCTCTCCATACTGCACTGCTCCTGCGATGAGACCTGTTTTGCTCCCTTTAACACCTACTTCCATACTTTGGTAGTCCTTTGTAATTTTCTAAAACACACTCTCACTTCAGAATTCTTAGAATATTTTGGTGTTCTTTTCATCCTCTCTGAATTGAATATGCCCCTTCTATCCCGAGTCAAGGATAGGTGTGATTTTTTTTTTGCTGAGTTTTTATCTGTTTCAATCGAATGTCATTTTGTTGAATATTTTACACTGCTTCTTCAAATGTTTTCCACTACTCATTTACTGACATACATTTAAGTCTGTTTAACCTGTGTACTTTGGTCAGCTCTCCTCTCAAACTCATGTAATTGGCTTTGTGTCTGTTTCCATTTGTTAGTTGTGCTTTCTGGTCATTTTACAACTTCATAATCCCTTTGAATTTCACATTGTCACAATTTTCCAGATGATCTCTTAGTGTGCCATTAATCATCCATTCAGCTTCATCACACAATGGTTGCTGAGATAGTTACATCCCTAGTCAGTCGTACAATGTTTTGTTCAAAGAAACACATACAAAAAAAACATTCTCTGTACTCCTTTTCGAATATCACTCTTGCCAGTGTGATTGTCCCAGATTGTATTCCAAAATAATCATAGTGTCTTTGCAAAATATTCCAATTAATTCCAGGTAAATGTAGTGAGGAGCCATGAATTTCTGTTAGGTTGCCTAAAAACTGCTCTCCTATTTGTGTTTTTGACATTAGTTTTGCATTCAGACTGAAACAACTTCTAGTCTCAGGTGAAATGTTATCCCCGTACTGTTTTTGTTATGTTACTGTCAGCTTTCCCATTCATCGAATCTCTGAAATTTGTGTACCATTGAATATATATGTTTCATGTTTTGCCTATCAAGTCTTTCTAACTTATTGCAGTTACTTTGTCCATTCAAAAATAAAACATTTAATTTTTACTACAAATTCCTGCCACAAACCTATTTCCTGATGCACAGTTTTAATTAAACTCTGACCCTTCCTGTTCTTTTCTGCTTGTCTTCATGCACATCCTCTTGCTGCTCCGATGCTTCACCTTTCCTCTTGGAATGCAGAAAGCTCCTTTAATTTGAACCCTGCACTTGCATCCTGTCAGTTTAAAGCACTGTCAACAATCCTACCATCTTTTTTGGCCAGGATACCGGTCCCAGCACAGGTCCAATTATTTTTCATTCATCATGGGATGTGGGTGTCCCTGGCTGGCCACCATTTCTTGGCCGAGCTGCCATTAAACTGTGTGGCTTACTGCAGAGTTAACACAGAACATAAAGGTTCCAGGCTTAAATACCAGCTTGTTGTGAGACGATTACTTTCAGCTTTGTTTTACTGAGCCTTCCTGAGGCAGGATAGTAAGTTCTCAGTTAATTATCCAGGTCGTGGTGAGGGTCAGTACAGCAGAGGTGAAAGCAGACCTATCTTGAGAGGATGGTATTGAAGCCTTGGACCTTTCTGTTCTGTTTTCCCTCGTTCAACACAGCATATATCGTCATATGATCGTCATACAACAAGGAAACAAAGTCTTCAGTCCAAATCAAATGCGCCTATGCCTTGAGTTCGTCCAACTCCAAGAACAGTTCCTATATCACTAACATCCCCCCACCCCCACAAAACCTCTGGACATTTGAAATCTACTCCAATGCTGATTATCTTGCCTATCTCGAAATTGCTCAAGTCTCTAAAACATGCCCAATCTCGGTAATCTCCTGCTCCAGTCACTATAACAATTTCTAATTCTGTCATCTTTTGACAGTACCTACAGTCCACCCTTTCTCTGTTACATCATCCAGCCTCTACCAACCTCCCCATCTGTTCACCTTCCTCCGGCCCTTCTAGCACATTATCACTGTCACCTGCTCCTATCCCACAGCACCTCATGACCTCTGAAACCAACCACCAACCCTACAGAACACCCTATCGGCATAAACTGTTCCAGTTCCTACAAGCCTTTTACTGTATTGCATTCTGAAGCCACATTAACCCTCCCCTTGCATGCAGCCATATCCAGTTTCTGCAATCTCTTCTGTTGTTTTGACCTCCTCATGTCACTACAATGCTCCCTAACTCTCCTTCTTCCAATCACTTCGAACCTTCCTCACTGTGTAACCGCCTAAAGCCACTAAAACATCCATGTCCCTGTAACATCCTCTTGAATGCTGTATCCAATTCCAGACTCTACAGTTGTCTCTATCTGTCGCCTCCTTCAGTCCGCAGGACCATTGCTAAATCTGTCACCTCATCCAGTTTCAAAAATCCTCTGCATTGTAAAATTCATCCAATCGTGAAAACGATTTCTATCTCTATAAGCTTATCCAGCACCTGAATTCCTCCATGTCTTTCAATCGTCTGCATCCTTCACAGCCTTCCTATGGCTAGAACCTCCTCCCATCCCTATAAATTACACTACCCATGGAACCTCCTCCCATTCCTATATCACATCCTGACTATATCCTTTTCCTGTTCCAATAACCCTCCTGAACTTGTAACTGAAATCTCTCCCACCTGTGTATCCTACTCCAGTCTCTATAGCCCTCCTTCTCTGTGAAAAATTCTCCAGTGGCATCCCAATCCATGTAATCTGTTCCAGACCCGAGAAACTTCCCTCACTTGGTGATGTCTTCTCACATCCCTAAAACCTTGCTATCAATGTAACCACCTCCCCCACTCCCACCAATTAACTCACTATTACAGAACCGCTTCCAGCTTCTCCCTATCTCTGCACACTATCCAGTCCATGCTAACTTCCCTAATATGGCATTTCATCTCTAGAACCCTCATGAACACAATAAACTCCGCCTGTCTCTACAACACACTCCATCTCTGTACACCTTTTCTGTCCCTATCGCCCTCATACATGTAATTCACTTGAGTCTTTAGAAAGCTTTGAGTGTTACCTTCTCCAGAAACAAGGACAGTATTTATTTCAAAACCAACACCAGCTCCTCCAATCCTCTCTGCAACGGCAATTCCATCCAACCTCACCATAGTTAAAAATCACTCACACCAGATTATAGTCCAACAGATTTATTTGGAAGCTCTAGCTTTCAGAGCGCTGCTCCTGCATCAGGTGGTTGTGGAGAATAAGATTGCAAGACACAGAAAATATAGCAGAAGTCTTAGAGAGCAAAGCCTTAGAGAGAATTGTAAGGGATAGGATTTATGCACATCTGGATAGGAATAATGTGATCAAGGATAGTCAGCATGGTTTTGTGAAGGGCAGGTCGTGCCTCACAAACCTTATTGAATTCTTTGAAAAGGTGACGAAGGAGGTTGATGAGGGGAAAGCGGTAGATGTGGTATATATGGATTTTAGTAAGGCGTTTGATAAGGTTCCCCATGGTAGGCTACTGCAGAAAATACGGAGATATGGCATTGAGGGTGAGTTGGAGGTTTGGATTAGGAATTGGCTGGATGGAAGAAGACAGAGGGTAGTAGTTGATGGCAAAGTTTCTTCATGGAGTGCCGTCACTAGCGGTGTTCCGCAAGGATCTGTTTTGGGACCATTACTGTTTGTCATTTTTATAAATGACCTGGAAGAGGGGTTAGAAGGTTGGGTGAGCAAGTTTGCGGATGATACGAAAGTCGGAGGAGTTGTTGACAGTGAGGAAGGATGTGGCAGGTTACAGCAGGATATAGAGAAGCTGCAGAGCTGGGCAGAAAGGTGGCAAATGGAATTCAATGTAGCTAAGTGTGAGGTGATTCACTTTGGGAAGAATAACAAAAAGATGGGGTACTGGGCTAATGGTCGGATACTTGGTAGTGTGGATGAGCAGAGGGATCTTGGTGTCCATGTACACAGATCTCTGAAAGTTGCCACCCAGGTAAATAGTGCGGTGAGGAAGGCATATGGCGTACTGGCTTTTATTGGTAGAGGAATTGAGTTCCGGAGTCCTGAGGTCATGATGCAGTTGTATAAGACTCTGGTGCGGCCGCATCTGGAATATTGTGTGCAGTTTTGGTCGCCATACTATAGGAAGGATGTGGAGGCACTGGAACGGGTGCAGAGGAGGTTTACCAGGATGTTGCCTGGTATGGAAGGAAGATCGTATGAGGAAAGACTGAGAGACTTGGGGCTGTTTTCATTAGAGAAAAGAAGGTTTAGAGGTGACTTGATTGAGGTGTACAAGATGATTAGGGGGTTAGATAGGGTTGACAGTGTGAACCTTTTCCCGCGTATGGAGTCGGGTATTACAAGGGGGCATAGCTTTAAATTAAGGGGGGGTAGATATAGGACTGAAGTTAGGGGTAGGTTCTTCACTCAGCGAGTCGTAAGTTCATGGAATGCCCTGCCAGTAGCAGTGGTGGACTCTCCCTCTTTATGGGCATTTAAGCGGGCATTGGATAGGTATATGGAGGATAGTGGGTTAGTATAGGTTAGTCGGGCTTGGATCGGCGCAACATCGAGGGCCAAAGGGCCTGTACTGCGCTGTATTTTTCTATGTTCTATGTTCTATGTTCTAAGTTTATAGTGTGATATAACTGAAATTATGTACTGAAAAAGACTTGGATTGTTTGTTACGTCTCTCCTCTTTTAGAATGACCATAATGGTTCAGTTCTTTCATATGTAAATTGCAAAATGTTTTATAAAATACTTTTAAAAAGTTTTCTCAAGTCAACTTTGACAATTAGTGTCATGTCTGGCCAGATAAGGGATTGAAGGTGTGAGCTTCCCTTTGTGAGGGTGTTTGTGTCCCAATGGTCTGACGGAATCTTATCTAAAAAACGGATAAACGGAATCTTACATGGATTCATGCAAAGTAAAATGAGCAAAGTAAAATGCAATTCTGCAAGTACAAATTCTCCCCACACTTATATATGCATGTGTGCATGTGTATGTGTGTGAATGTGAGTGTAAATCGGGCATAGGTCTGAGAGGTTGTGTGTGGTAGTGTATGCGTGAGCGTATGAGAGAAGCTCTGCATGTGTGTCTGTCTGTCTGTGTGTGTGGAGTAAAATTGGGTCACCTGTAGTGTGTCATGAACTGAAGGTCCCGGTTCAGGCCATCCCCATGGGTAGCGAACTTGGCTATCAGCCTCTGCTCGGCCAGTTTCGCTCTTGCCTGTCCCAAAGTCCGCCTAGGAGAATGGTCACCTGAAGCTCCGAGGTCGAATGTCCCGGACCGCTGACGTGTTCTATAACTGGGAGGGAACACTCCTGCACTCCTGTCTATTGATTGTTAGACCCCTTTACACTCAAACTCACACATACACATAATCACTCAAAGACACTCATAACGCCCTGCTCGCTCCCCCGCCATTTCACAACCACACACACACCCCACATGCACACATTCACACATAAGCTTGCAGGACGAATTTGTACTTGCAGAATTACATTTTACTTTGCTCAAAAATTGCATGAATCCATGTAAGATTCTGTAAAATGCGTTTTTTATATTAGATTCCGTCTTACCATTGTGACACAGACAGCCTTGCAGAGGGAAGCTCACACTTTCAATACATTATCTGGATCGACATGACACCAACTGTTAAAATTCACGTGATAATGTAACTTCTAAAAAACGTTTTGGAAATTACAAATGAACGAACTGAACGTTCTAAAAGATGAGAGACTTCACAAACAATCCAGTTCTTTTTTCAATATATAATTTCAGTTACAACACTCTGTAAAGGTTTGTAAATAAATTCTGTGTCTTGGAATCGTATTCTCCACAACCACCAGAGGAAGGAGCAGTGCTCTAAAAGCTAGAGCTTCCAAATATACCTGTTGAAATATAACCTGGTGTTGCGTGACTTTCAGCTTTGTACAACCCACTCCAACACCGGCATCTCAAAATCATAGCCCGTACATATCTCTTTCTTGTCCTCTCCTGCAGCCTCTACAATTTTACAAATCTTTAGGCTGAATGACCCTCCACACTTCTTTGGCTTCCACTGGACTCGGCAGCTCTCCCTGCATCTGGAAACCTTTCTGGTCAGAAAAGTATTAAAACATATGGGCTAAAAACAGGAACAGGGCACTGAGTCGAGATCATGCTAAATAGTGGGGCAGGCTCATGGGGCTGAATGACCTGTTTCTCTTTCCTGTGTAGTACTCCCTGTCTCCGTTACATCCTTCAGACCCTATTATCACCCCATCTGCGCAAACTACCAATTTCCAATCACTGGCACCTTCTCAGACCATGAATACTCCCTTTGTCTCAGACCATCTCCTCTCCCTACAATCTTCCCGATCTGTCTGCTCCTCCAAATTGATAACCCTCATTATCTCTGTAAATCATATCTTGCTGCGTCCCACCTTTGTGTGCTCGTCCAATCCCTCTGCTTCTGCCTCGGTGACCGCGCCCCACACACTGACACCTCGTTCAATATTGAAACCCTCTCTGTCACTGTTAAACCACTGTATGTATGATCGTCTGTAGTTCAGATTCTCTGTAGTTCATCAGCCCACACGATCTCTGGAATCTCCACCAGCCTCCATAGTTCTCCTTAGATTTATAAATCTCTATCTCTACACAATCTCCCAATCCCTACGTCACTCCCTATCTGTCAGGCCGTGTCCAGACCCCACAGACTCAGCATCCCACACTGTCTCTGACCTTTCTCTAAACATACGAGTCTCCCTCAAATCTGAAATTTCTCAAGCCACCTACCTCTGCCCACTCTTCCACTACCTGCTGGCCTCCCATTATTTGTAAACCAGCACCTCTGCATAAGATATTTCTCTTCCTAAAAAATTCCCTCTCTCTGCAAACAGCTCCAACACATTCAAATTTCCCTATCCTTGTAAACCTCTCAAGCTCCTAAATTCTTCCTTATCCGTGTAATCTTTCTCAGCCGTGTAACCTTTCTCAGCCATGAAAATAATCTCTCAATGTGGAGTCACTGCAATCCTACTTATTTATGTAATGCTCTCAGGTACCTGCAACACGTACGATCTATAGAATCCAATCCAAAGGCTGTGATTCTCCCAAACCAGTTCCTTCAAAGCTCACTAACTTAGAAATATCTTCCCAATTGCTATTATCCATGATGTCAATATCAGCTCTTTGAGTTTCTATGTCCATCTACATATCTCTATAATCATCTTCAGCTCTTACAACCCCGAACAATGTCAACTTCAGTCTCTCCTACAACCCTCCCCATCTTAGTAACATCATCCGTTTTGTGCAATGTTCTCTATCTGTCTCAGTGTCTCCAGCACCTATTGCTGTTCCTGTGGCTGTAAGCTCTGCCAGACTTTCCAGCATTCCCATCTATATAACTTGCAGAACCTAAGCTATCTAATATCAGTCAATGTCGTTAGTCTCTACAGGTCACCATATCTGTTAGTTCCTCCAGTTTATAAAAATCTCTTCTTTTGTGTATGCTGCCTGTCTTTGTAAACCTCACCCCATCCTTCAAACATCCTTATCCCTGTAAACTGCACCAACCCTCCTACAGCCCCTCCAGCTGTCTGAATTACCGTGAACACCTTGTGGTCTGTGATCAGTGAAACCATTTGCATTCCTGCAGTCCTTCCAATCTGGGTAGTCTGAACTAGATCCGATATGAATTGCTGTAGCAATATTCGCATCCACCCCCGGCAATCTAAGTTTTGTATAACACCCTTCATACTTCATACCCTCCAACTATCAAAAACATCTGTCTACCATTACAACCCTCCATCTGAATCCAAGAGGTGAGAGTGATAATTAGGAAAGTGCTGGATGCATGATAAATGATATGTCAGGAATGATATCTGCACACTTAGAAACTAATGGAATCAGCAGAGTCCATAAGACAATCAGCATAGAAGTAGAATTAGGCCACTGAGTCTTCTCTGCCATTCAATTATGCCTCATAAATGTTTCAATCCCATTCTCTTGCATTTGTCCCATACACTTGGTCGCCTTCCTTACCAAGAACTTATCTACTGTTGTCTTCAATATACTCAACGATATGGCCTCGGTAGCCCTCTGCAGCAAGGAGTTCCATAGATTCACCACCCTCTGAACATAGAACAGTACAGCATAGTACAGACCCTTTGGCCCTTGGTGCTGTGCCAATCTTTTATCCCAATCCAAGATCAAACTAACCTGCGTACCCTTCATTGTACTATCCTCCATGTGCCTATCTAACAATCACTTAAATGCCCCTCATGTAATTGACTCTACAACCACTGCTGGCAGTGCATTCCAAGCACCCACAGGTTGATGTTAAGAAGGAGGATGTGCTGCAAACTTTGATAAACAGAAGGATAGGTAAGTCCCCTGGGCCCAGACGGGATATACCAAAGATTGCTACAGGATGCAAAGGATGAGATTACTGCTCCTTTGGCGATGATCATTGTATCCTAACTGCACACTGGTGCAGAATCAGATGATTGGAAGGTGGAAAAAGTAATTATCTTGTTCAACAAAGGGAATAGGGACAATCTTAGGAACTATAGACCAATCCGTCTTATATCTATGGTTGTCATATTATTGAAGAGAACTCTGAGATTCAGGATTTATGATGATTTGGAAAAACATAGCTTGATTGAAAATAGCATTGCTTTGTGAGGGGCAGGTCATGCCGCACGAGCTTTACTGAATTCTTTGAGGATGTGACAAAACACATTGATGAAGATAGAGTAATTGATGAGGTGCATATGGATTTTAGCAAAGCGCTAAATTAGGTTCCCCATCGCTGGCTTATTCAGAGAGGAAGGGGGCACATGATACAGGGAAATCTGGCTGTCTGGATACAGAATTGGATAGCCCACAGAAGACAGAGGGTGGTAGTAGATGGAAAGTATTCAGCCTGGAGCTTGGTGACCAGCGGTGTTCCTCAGGGATCGTCTCAGAGAATTCTGCTCTTTGTGAGTTTTATAAGTGACTTAGATAAGGAAGTGGACGGGTGGGTTAGTAAATTTGTTAATGACATGAAGGTTGATGGAGTTCTGGATACTGTGGAGGGCTGTTGTAGGTGGCAATGGGACATTGACAGGATGCAGAGCTGGGCTGATAAGTGGCAGATGTAATTCAACCTGGAAAAGTGTGAAGTGATTCATTTCACGCTATCCTCACAAACAACAAAGTCCCACTCAGTAGTAAGAACAAAACAAGATTTTCATGAAGGACATCTCCAACCTTCTCCGATTCCAGGCGAAAGCTCCCCCACTACCTCTGATCAGCTCAACCCTCAATCTTGCCATCCTCTTGTTCCTCGTCTAAGTGTGGAATGCCTTCGGGGTTTCCTTAATCACATCCGCTAAAGGTTTTTCATGCATCTTTCTAGGTGTCCTTCTGACTGAATAAATTCCTCTACACACAGTTCTAAAGAGTCACTCCCCAACTCTGAAGGAGTGCCCTTGAGCCCTAGTCTCCCCTCGTAGCTGAAACATCTTATTTAATTCCATTCAATCCAGGCCTCTCAGCATTCTACAAGTTTGACTGAGATCCTCTTTCATTCTTCGAAACTTCTTTGAGTACAGATCGAGAGTACTTACCTGCTCCTCATACGACAATACTTCTTCCGTCGGATCTATGCTGTAAACATTCTCTGTGCCCTGTTCAAGACCAGTGCATCTTTCCTTTGGTGTCGGTCCCAAAACAGCTCACAATATTCCAAATACAGCCTGACCAGAACCTTAAACAGACTCAGCAGTAGACCTGCCAGTCTTCTGCCAACCAGCTAATCCTGTATGTTGTTATGAAAGTGAAATTTCATTTCACAAGCCTGTTAGATTTGTTTTTTTTTTTATTTGGAGATGCCGGTGTTGGACTGGGGTGTACAAAGTTAAAAATCACACAACACCAGGTGGTAGTCCAACAGGTTGAATTGGAAGCACACTAGCTTTCGGAACGTCGCCCCTTCTTCTGGTGATAAACCTGATGAAGGAGCGACGCTCCAAAAGCTAGCGTGCTTCCAATTTAACCTGTTGGACTATAACCTGGTGTTGCGTGATTTTTAACTTTGATTTTCTTTTGTCTGTCTGTAGACAGCAAAATATGAAAAAGGGAAGGAATAGTTTATTTGAATTTTCAGAACCCTTTCAATAAGGTCTCACGAAGACGTGCATTAGCAAAACTGGCACATCGGGGATTGGAGGTAGCATATTGGCAGGGATTGAGAATTCTTTAACAGACAGAAAAATAGTAATAAATTAATTTGTGCTCAGGCCAAATTTGATCGATGTATTTGATGGATGGACAAAATCTAATTATTACACGTTTGTTGATGACATAAAACTAAATGGAAATGTGAGTTGAATTCAGGAAGCAAAGGGAACATGAATAGACCATGAGTTTCTCTTTTTTAAAATTGACTGATGGGATGTGGCCACCACTGGATTTGCCATTATTTATTTCCCATCCGTAATTGCCTGGAGAAGGTGATGGTAAGCTAAATTCCAGACACACTGCAATCCCTTGAGTGTAGTGGCAGGCACACTGCTGGGTAGATGCAGCATGGCTTGGAGGGCACTAAGGAAAAAAAGAGCAAAAGTGAGGTTCTCGAGATCAGAGTCAAAACGTATGGTGCTGTAAAAGCACAGCCAGCCCAACAGCATCTGAGGAAGAGGACAGTCGACATTTCGAATGTAAGGTATTCATCAAGTATGTGGTGCTATGGGAGGGGGAAGGGGTTGAGAGATAAAAGAATGACTCAGGAATATAAGAATGACTAGGGTAGGAATAGGTCCAGTCAAGGATAGTAGTGGGAAGTTGCGTGTGGAGGCTGAAGAAATTGGGGAGACACTGAATGAATACTTTTCGTCCGTATTAAGTCGGGAACAGTACATTGTTGTCAATGCGAGTACTGAGTCACAATTAAGTAGAATGGATGGCTTTGAGGTATGTAGAGAAGAGGTGTTGGAAATTCTGGAAAGGGTGAAAATAGGTAAGTCCCCTGGGCCTGATGGCATTTATCCTAGGATTCTCTGGGAAGCAAGGGAGGAGATTGCAGAGCCATTGGCCTTGATTTTTATGTCCTCGTTGTCTACAGGAGTAGTGCCAGAAGATTGGAGGCTAGCAAATGTGGTTCCCTTGTTCAAGAAGGGGAGTAGGGATAACCCTAGTAACTATCGGCTGGTGAGTCTCACTTCTGTTGTGGGCAAAGTCTTAGAGAGAATTGTAAGGGATAGGATTTATGAACATCTGGATAGGAATAATGTGATCAAGGATAGTCAGCATGGTTTTGTGAAGGGCAGGTCGTGCCTCACAAACCTTATTGAATTCTTTGAGAAGGTGACTAAGGAGGTGGACGAGGGGAAAGCGGTAGATGTGGTGTATATGGATTTTAGTAAGGCGTTTGATAAGGTTCCCCATGGTAGACTACTGCAAAAATAAGGAGGTATGGCATTGAGGGTGAGTTGGAGGTTTGGATTAGGAGTTCGCTGGCTGGAAGAAGACAGAGGGTAGTAGTTGATGGCAAAGGTTCACCTTGGAGTGCCGTCACTAGTGATGTTCCGCAAGGATCTGTTTTGGGACCATTGCTGTTTGTCATTTTTATAAATGACCTGGAGGAGGGGTTAGACGGTTGGGTGAGCAAGTTTGCGGATGATACGAAATTCGGAGGAGTTGTAGACAGTGAGGAAGGATATGGCAGGTTACAGCGGGATATAGATAAGCTGCAGAACTGGGCAGAAAGGTGGCAAATGGAGTTCAATGTAGCTAAGTGTGAGGTGATTCACTTTGGGAAGAATAACAAAAAGATGGGGTACTGGGCTAATGGTCGGATACTTGGTAGTGTGGATGAGCAGAGGGATCTTGGTGTCCATGTGCACAGATCTTTGAAAGTTGCCACCCAGGTAAATAGTGCGGTGAAGAAGGCATATGGCGTACTGGCTTTTATTGGTAGAGGAATTGAGTTCTGGAGTACTGAGGTCATGTTGCAGTTGTATGAGACTCTGGTGCGGCCGCATCTGGAGTATTGTGTGCAGTTTTGGTCGCCATATTATAGGAAGGATGTGGAGGCACTGGAACGGGTGCAGAGGAGGTTTACCAGGATGTTGCCCTGGTATGGTAGAAAGATCGTATGTGGAAAGGCTGAGGCACTTGGGGTTGTTTTCATTGGAGAAAAGAAGGCTTAGGGGTGACTTGATAGAGGTGTACAAGATGATTGGGGTTTAGATAGGGTCGACAGTGAGTCAGCTATTACAAGGGGGCATAGCTTTAAATTAAGGGGGGTGGTAGTTATAGGACAGATGTTAGGGGTAGGTTCTTTACTCAGCGAGTCGTGAGTTCATGGAATGCCCTGCCAGTAGCAGTGGTGGACTCTCCCTCATTATGGGTATTTAAGCGGGCATTGGATAGGCATATGGAGGATAGTGGGCTAGTGTAGGTTAGGTGGGCTTGGATCGGCACAACATCGAGGGCCGAAGGGCCTGTACTGCGCTGTATTCTTCTATGTTCTATAAGTGGGAGGGGGATGGTACTGGGAGGAAGGTAGCTGGGAATACGATAAGTAGATGAAGTTATGGGATGATGGTGATAGATCAGAGCGGAAAGTGAAGCAGATGGGTGGAAAGGAAGATGGACAGGTAGGACAGTTCAAGAGGATGCTACTGAGTTGAAATATTGGATCTGGGATAAAGTCCAGGGGATGGGGGAGGAGAAGAGGAAATTGGTGAAAATGACATTGGTCGCATTTGGTTGGAGGGTCCCATGGTGGAAATGAGGCATTTTTCTTCCAGGCATCTGGTGGTTAGGATTTGATTCAATTCCCGATAGTAAGCAAACAGGCCCATTGGCCCAACAGGTCCACAGTGCCTTCCAAGCAATAATCCAACCATACTCATTCCCTTTTTTTAAACCCTGACTAATGCACCTAATACTAGTGGCAAGTTATCATGCCAATTCACCTGACCTGAACATCTTTGGATTGTGGGAGGACACTAGAGCACCCGGAAGAAATCCACGCAGACACAGGGAGAAAGTGCAAACTCCACAAAGGCAGTTTCCCGAGTCAGGAATTAAACTCAGGTCCCTGACGTTGTGAGGCAGCAGTGCCAACCACTGAACCACTGTGCCACGCCATTTGGCAGTGCATGTTGCTCAGAACACACATGTCCTTGCTGGAGTGGGAGGGGAAGTTTCGGTGTTTGGCCACAGGGTGGGGGGGGGCGGGGGCTGGGATTGGTTAGTGCGTGAGTCCCAGAGATGTCCTCTGAAATCTTCCCCGAGTTTTTATCCTGTCTCCCAAATGTAGAGGAGATTACATCAAGAGCAACGGACACAGTCGCCAACGTGTGTGGAGGTGCAGGAAAATCTCTGCCAGATGTGGAAATACCTTTTGGACCCTTCGTTGGAGGTGAAGGACGCAGGTTTTACATCTCTTTCAGTGGCAAGAGAAGGTGTCGGGAGTGGAGGTGGTATTGGCGGGTGTGTGGTGTGTGGACCTAATAAGGGAGTCACAGAGGGAATCTTGTCTGTGGAACGCAGATATGTGTGGAAGGAAATATATCTTTGGCGGTCTTGTTTGTTTCCAGGTGGCGGAAATGGTGGAGGATGGTGAGTTGTATCCGAAGGTTCGTGGGGTAGATGGTGAGAAGCACGGGGGTTACCTCCTTGTTGTGATTGGAGGGGTAGAGTTCAAGCGTGGAGATGCGGGAAATTTGCTGGAAGGCATTATTGACCACGTGAGAGAGGAAATTGTGGTCCTTGAAGAAGAACGCATCTGGGATGTTCTGGAGTAGATATTGGTCCTCATGGGTGCAGATGGAGTTATAGGAATTGGGAGAAAGAGATAACATTTGTACGGGGAGATGAGATGTGTTGGGAAGAGATGTAATCCGGATAGCCGTGGGAGTTGGTGGGTTTAAGTAGGTGTCCGTGTTGAGTCGCTCGTCAGAAATGGAGATGGAGAGGTCGAGGAACGGGAGATAGTCCAGCTGAAGTAGAGGTCAGGTCAGGACCGCAGCTCCGACCTGAACACTGAACATCATTCATTCATGTAACATGTGTATTGATGGCTGGTCCAAAATTTATTCTCAATTTTGAGTTGTGCCTGAGCCATTACACCATTCATTTGAACAGTTGTTATCTTCGTGCCTTTAAGCAGTTGCGACAACACACATAATGTCTGCAACCATATACAGGCAATGCAACTCACCCTTTACTTGTGACACCCTCCTCTACCTATGACTTATGTAGCTCCTCACCACGTCTCACTTCTTCAATTCCATTCTGCTTCATTGTTCTCTCAAATATCCTCAGTTTTGTTTAAAATTACTATCACGAATTGAAATATCTCCATGAAGGTCGATGATCTTCACCAAGTCACCCATTATACTGATCCAGCGAGCAGAGCTTTTGACACTCCTGTCTATATCTGTCAGCCAGGACTTTCTCACGGGGAGAAAGTGAGGACTACAGCTGCTGGATTGTCAGTCGAAACGCGTGGCCCTGGAAAAGCACAGCAGATCAGGCAACACACGAGAAGCAGGAGAGTCAACATTTTGGGAATGAGCTCTTCATCAGAAATGGCACGGCCAGGTTAACAGTTCCAAGTGTGAAACTCAAATCCTGTAAAGTCTACCTAGCTAACCTTGTTCCAATCACTGCACCTGTGTGCCTCAGGGTCATCGGCCCATTCTTTTCTTATAACCTCTCAAGTCGCGTTTTTGCACAAGATCCTCTCCTCCGACTCTGACTTGGATACTGGCAGTGTATAGCCCGCCTCTTGCGCGCGAAGTGTATTGGGAAAAAATCAACTTCAGTTGGTAATGGCGTCAAGGCTGCGACTACTGTCTTGTCTATCTCATCCTCAGGGGTTTTACTGATGTGAGGAAGTGAGGGAGGATCCAAGGTTTCTGACAGCATTATTGAATGTTGAGGGGTTGTGTATATTATTTCCCTGTCCCATTTGCAAGGTTATAACTATCATGTGATCCATATACTTGTTCAGGACCTCAACTCTGACTTGGACATCGTACATTATGGGACTTGTCCTCACTTTATCCATGCTTCTTAACCATGGAAGGTCATTTGAATGGTTTCAAAACCAAACTTTGTCCCATGAAGTAAATTGCCTCTCTTGTGCAGCAGAAGTTTGGGGCCGGCTTTGGTGTTCCTGATGCAATTTCACTCTCCCCACAAAGTCCGGGAAGATCAGATTAAACCTGGTGCGCCATGCTCTCTGCATTACCAACTTTGCTGCAGCTGGCCCTGCAGCTGCTTGAGGGCTGGTTCGATATTGAAACAGAAACTGGGAAACTGAGTGAGGCTGTAGGCTGTTTCCTTAATCCTTTCTTCAATGTTTGGACTGCGCTTTCCACCAGACTAATGGACAATGAATGCAGATGTCCTTACATGTCAAATGCCATTCCACTTGACGAAAATCTGCCTGCTGGCAAATGATTGCCAATGTTCAGTGCTAAACAAGTCAAGAGTCCATATTGCAATAGACGCCCACAACTTTGCAATCGTTGTCCCATTTCACAAATGCACTTTATGTAGATCCAGCTCGCATGAAAGAACTGGTACAATCGATGTGTAACAGAGTCTGGCCAGTTCCATGAATGCAGTAGTGCTGCTGGCTGAAAATGTTGTCTTTGTTGGTACTCAAGGCATTGCCTAACCAACAAGGCTGTGTCAGCATCTAATCCTGGTCACCAGACATAACTTCTCGCCAACATTCTCATTTTGAAAATCACGTGATACTCTGGTGGAGTTCAGCCATATCTGAC
This sequence comes from Chiloscyllium plagiosum, assembly GCF_037043375.1. Taxonomy (NCBI): domain Eukaryota; kingdom Metazoa; phylum Chordata; class Chondrichthyes; order Orectolobiformes; family Hemiscylliidae; genus Chiloscyllium; species Chiloscyllium plagiosum. Next base: position 53,435,437 of record NW_028270183.1, read on the forward strand.
AGTGAACGTTGCTTCGGACAAAAACTTTAAATCCCCATATCAGTGTGCCTTCCTCAGTGGTGCCTTCCTACCTGGGGAAATGGTTTTCAATGAGGTTCACCCAACTGACCACGTTCCAATCATTATCTCCGTCCCCATCTAATTCCTGGATCAAAGGCCCATTCCCTATCCTGTGGAATATCTTGAGTCATTTTGCCAGTTGATCAACTTCCTCAGACTCTGGCTTAGGTACTGAAGGTGTGCCCTGGACTGTGACCCACCTCTTATTTCTCAGCAGTACTTCTGCAGGTGGCAATGGCGTCAAGGCTGCAACATTTGCCGTTTCCATCTCGCTCTCAGAAATTTATTCCACACTGGGTGCAAAGAGAGAACCTATAGATGCAGTGAGCTTGTCACATGTTCTGAGGAGTTTGTTACGTTTCACTCCAGGCCAACTGTGTAGTTATAGTCATCATGTCACCCTCACAATTTTACAAGACCGCCTCTCCGACCCAAGCATTGTACAGCAAGGGAACTGTTCTCACTTTGACCATGACTCATACTCATGCAGGGCGATTCCCACAGTTTCAACGGCACATTTTGTCCTATAAAGTAAACTGCCTCCCGCACAAACACGGGTTTTGTGGCAGGCATTGGCATTCCTGATGACGTTTCAACCTCCCCATAATATCTGAGAAGATGAGATTTAACTTGGTGTGGAGTCTTCTCTGCATGAGCAACTCTGATGGGGCTTCCCCTGTAGTTGCGTGCACTCTGTTTGTAACATCAAACAGAAACTGGACAATTTAGTATACAGTGAAGCTTTCAGCTATTTTCTTAAACCAGCCTTCAAAGTTTGGACTGGTCTTTCTGCCAGAATTTTGGACAATGGATGCAGCTGCCATGACATGCCAAATACCATTCAACTTTAGGACATATGCAAAACACAACTGCTAGTTAATGAATACCCGTTATCTGTGACCAAAATGTCCAGACGCCAGACACTCACAACTTTTCAATCATTATCGTCACATTTTACAAATGAACATTATGCACATCGAACCTTCAGAATGGGCATGCACAATGATTAATTTATAGATCCCACGAATGGACTGGCACATTCGATGTATAACTGAGTCCAGATTATACCTGGCCAGCACCAATGAATGTGGTGGACTGCGGGTGACAATTTATGTCCTTGGTTTCACTCTGGGTACTACCCCACTAACATGGCCGTGTCGACATCCAATCCTTGCCACGAGACATGATATCTGATCAACATTTTCATTTTGGAAATCACTTTACCCTCCATCCACCTGTTTGGTCACCTTCTCAAAGGTGCAAACTTGGAAATATTACATTTAGTTCCCTTATATAAATCATTAATATTTATTGTGAATAGCTAGAATCCAAGCACCACTCGTCACTGATGCCACTCAAAAAAAAGATCTGTTCATTCCTATGCTTTAGGAATGTGAATCAATTCACTGTGCACATTAGTCCACTTCCTCTAATTGCTTGTACTTCAATTTTATGTGCTAATCTCTGATGAGAGCTTTTCTTGAAAATCTTTGAAAGATTAATTAAAATGCAGCTTAAGCTATTGAGGGAGACTGAATAGGCTGTGCTTGGTTTCTCTGGAGCTTCGGAAGCTGACAGGTGTATAAGATTATGAGGGATGTGGAAGGGGTGAATGCAGAGAGTCTTTTCCCTGGGGTTGGGGGAGTGCAGACAAAGAGTACATAGGTCTCGGGTGAGAGAGGAATGAGTTAAAAGGGCCCGAACGTGAAACGTTTTCACACAAAGGTTGGTGCGTTTGCGGAATGAAATGCCAGTGTAAGTTGCGGAGGCAGGTATAATTATAATATTTAAAAGGCATCTTGTTAGCTTGGGATCCAGTGAACTTGTCGGCTGTTTTATTAACCTTGCCTTCGATTATTGGACTTTTCTTTGAAGGCAGACTATCGGACAATGGATGCAGCTGCCATTGCATGCGGAATGCCATTCAACTTTAGAAAATACTCAATACGCCCAGCTGGCAAATGGATGTCCATTATCTGTGACCAACACGTCCAGATGCCAGATGCTCAACCTTTCAATCATAGTTCCCATATTTGACAAATGAGCGTTTAGCATCTACACCACTTTGAATGAGAGTGCACAATGATTAAAAGCATCGATCTCACAAACGGACTGGCACATTTGACGTGTAACTTATTCCAAGATATACCTGGCCAGTCCCGTGAATATCGTGCACTGCTAGCAACAAGTATTGTCCTTGTTGGCACTCTGGCTATGTTGACATTCCATCTCTATCTGGAAGTATTTTCATTCTGGAAGCATCAGCCAAATTCTGGCATGTATATACCATCGGACATTCCTCTTTGCTGTGCGGTCGGTGAGCGAACATTAACTTGACACCATATGAGGAGGCTTTGCATGTCAGCTCCACATCTCATGGACGATCATTCTGTGCCAAAACGTTAAATGACGATAGCTGCTTTTTCACTTCCCAAAAGGCTTCTTCTTAGCAACGTGACTATTTATAAAGCTGATCTTTTGTGAACAGGAAAACTAAACTGTCAAGATGGAGGTCAATTTTCCATAATATTTCGCTAAACCAAGGAAATACTGAAGCTCCAATAGAAATGTAGGAAGCAAGGAATCCTTGGTTGCCCTCGTGTTATTTTTTAATGTGTGTGAACCGCTCTTGTCGATGATGTAGCTCAAGGAGGTCATTCAGGATGCTTGGAACACCGATTTGCATTTTACTGTCTGAGGCCTTGGAGAAAAATTAAATGCTCTTTATTGATCTTCCCAATTGTTCGCCCATCATTCAGATAAGTCGCAATCCGAGAACTTGTAAAATATGCTCACTGGAAAATTTCAGGGGCTGATGATTACCCCAAAAAGGCAGCCAAGTATCTTGGTTCCACCCTTTATTGGTAATAATTCTCATATATTTATGAGAATCATCACTGAATCACAATGGCGCATTCGTATGGCTCATATTCAGTTTTGTGACGAACACGACCCCTGCAGTTTTGTGTCCAATTTCTCGATGAGATGGATCGTTTATTAAACTGGCTTCAAAAGTTAGCTCATTTTTTCTTTAAAATCTCCACACAGTTGAATTGACTAGTAATAGGTACGAACATTGCTGCGCTGAGGGCAAACTACAGTGGATTGATGATTGCTCAGCTTTTCAGGTTCTTGATTTGTGCCTCTACCTTTGTCTGCATGACAAATGTCTCCGGTGGTGTGGACGTGTTGTGCCGAATGGCCTGCCTCTGCATTGTAGAGGGTCCGTCTACCCCTAGGACTCTGATTGCCAACACTCAAAGGCCCTAACATTAACTCTGTAAGTCCTGCCCTGTTTCTTTTCCCAAAGTGCAACACTTGGTGTTTAACAAAATTAAACTCCATCTTCCACTCCTCACAAATCATGCATCTAAGATTCTCGTCCAAATCCTTTACATAAATGACAAACAAACAACATTGGACCCAGCACCGATTCCTGTGTTCGTCACAGGCCTCCACTCTGAAAAAAAAAACAACCTCACTGCCTCCATCAGACACTCCCAGAACAGGCACAGCACCGGGATATGCACTCTGCTCTGTCAAAACCGAAAATAAAGCTGCTTTCACTCTGTGACACAAAAAAGACACAATTACTCTGGGGAAAGGCAGAAAGAAATAAACAGTCAAAAATTGGCACTCCCTGAACGCTGCATTCACCAACCCCACTCGTGGGCAGGGATGACAGAGGGCCTGCATAAAATAAAACTTAATCAAATCAAAGAAAACAAACAATAAATGAACAGCTATGATTAGGAGTCACTTGGACTCTAAAGCCTAGCTTGCTCTCTCTCATGGATGCTGTCTGACCTGCTGTGATCTCCAGCATTTGTTCCTTTCAACGAAATAAATTAATCCTCTCTGCTCTGTTGGTATTGAACACTCCTGGAAAAGGAACAACGCTGGTTTAAAATCCAGACTCAAAATTGGGCAGCTTGTCGACGGTGATGTCCTGCAGTGAGGTAGGTTCAGAACATTGTTGAGATGATGACACATCCCTGTTCGACATCGGTTCAAAGGGGCAATGGTAGGTATCGAAACGGTTTGTCATTATCGACATACACTTCATTGTGGACCAGGGGAAGGATGGTGACACACTTCATGGTGCAACTAAAGCGGAGAACACTTCACAAATACTTCAGAATTGATGGTGTCAAAGGCCTTTGTGAGGTCCAAGAAGGCCAAATGCACCATTGTGCTCCTCTGTGATCGAAACCCACACTGAGACTCCGTGAGAAGTTACACAGGCACTGGGTTGAGACAGTTAAAAGCACCTTGGGCGATGGGTTTTCCAATCGTCGACATCAAGGGTATTCTCCCATAGTTACCACAGCCTAATGTGCTTCCGTTTTAAAAAAAAAGATACTCATGATTGCAGCATCTGGGAGCTCTTCTGGGATGCACTCCTCCTTCAAGGTAAGGGCATGCAGCTGCACTGAGAGGTCATTACCTCTGCCCTTCAATGCCTCGGGGGAATTCCATTTGCACCTGCAGCCTTGTCCTTAAGTTGGAGGTGAGCGTTCTCTGTTTCCTCCAAGGCTTGGGTATTGCTGAACTCCTTGCGTGCAATATGCTGCGGATGCACTTCAAGAATTTACACGTGCACAGTAGATGACACTGACCGAGACTTCATAAAGACGGCTGTTTGAGTGAAGTGCAACCCATGGCACACGTGCCAGTTAGGACACCATGAGTGGACCAGTTGAACTGCACCAACCTGGAAAATTATATTAAATGAGGTTCATTGGCTGACAGCATTCCAGTCATGACATCCATCCCAAAATACGTCCTTGGACAAAGGCCCATTCTTTTTTCTGTGGCATCTCCTGAGTTATTTTCCCACAAGCTCAAATTGCTAAAACGCTGGCGTGGCTTTTGCCGACATGTGCTGGACAGTGGCCCACCTCTCATGTCTCAGAAAAGAATCATTTTCTTCCGCAGGTGGCAATGGTATCAAGGCGACAACATTGGCCATTTGCATCTCACCCTTAGAGGTTTCTTCAAAACTGGAATGACAGGGATAACACACTACTTCAAACAGCCATACTCAATGTTCAGAGGGGTTGTGTATGCTTTGCTCCGGGCCACTAGCGAGGTTACAGCTGTTAGGCGATTCTCACATTTGTTCAAGACTGCCCTACCCACCCAAACAATGCACATTATGGGACCTGTATTCACTTCGACCATGCCTCGTTCACATGCAGGGCACTTCCCATGGTTTCAACATCAGATTTTGTCCCATTATGTGAAATGCCACTGGTGCAAAGAGGAGTTTTGTGACTGACAGTGGTATTCTTCATGCCGTTTTACCCTCCCCACAAGATTCAGGAAGATCAGGTATAACCTGGTGTAAAGCCTTCTGCGCATTAGCAACTCTGCTGGAGCTGTCCCTGCAGTTGCTTGAACGCTGATCCTTTCATCAAACAAAAAGTGGGACAGCTTGTTATCGAGTGAAGTTGTTGACTGTTTTATTATCATTGCCTATAATGTCTAGACTGTTCTGTCTACCAGACTATCGGACAATAGATGCAGCTGTCATTACATGCTGAATGTTATTCAACTTTAGGAAATACTCAAAACTCCTTGCTGGCAAATGAATGCCCGTTATCATTGACCAACATGTCCAGACGTGAGATGCTTACAACTTTTCAATCATTTTTGGCACATTTGACAAATGAGCTTCATGCATATCCATCAAATTTGAATGGGTTTGCACATAGATTAAAAGTATTGATACCATGAATGGACTGACACATTCAATGTAGTGAACTGAGTAGAGGCTATACCTGGCCAGGTCCATGAAAACGGGCAGTGCTGGTGACAATTTTTGCCTTTTTTGGCACTGTCCCACCAACATAGCTGTGCAGAAATCCAATCATGGCCACAAGACATAACTGCTCGCCAACATCTTCATTTTGATAATCGCAGGATAACCCTGGTATGTTCAGCAGGTGAAAATGTGTTGCTGGAAAAGCGCAGCAGGTCAGGCAGCATCCAGGGAACAGAAAAATCGACGTTTCGGGCATAAGCCCTTCTTCAGGAAGGCTTATGCCCGAAACGTCGATTCTCCTGTTCCCTGGATGCTGCCTGACCTGCTGCGCTTTTCCAACAACACATTTTCAGCTCTGATCTCCAGCATCTGCAGACCTCACTTTCTCCTCAAAGATATGTTCAGCAGGTATCTGACAGTGACCTGTGCTTGGGAAAAACATGCTTGCTCCCCATATTAGTATTCCACCTTCAAAGATCATCTGGTCTCGCCAGCTCCACATTGGATTCTATCCTGGTTGTGATTACCCTTTCATTTCCAACACCACCAGTTGTTATTGCTTCGCCAGGTTGGGATCTTTTTCTATCCACAGTCTGATATTGTCAGAGATTGATTAAAAGGGTGTCCAGAAATTTATAACCAGAACGGACACTTCCAGGGGTGGAACCTGCCATGGTGTATCTACCTTTGGGAGTTGCCTTCAGCCATTAAACACTTGACCGCCCAGATAGTTTTCCAACTTGTAATTGTATGCACTCAGAAGAAGGGCTCACCACTCAATTCGACCTGAACTAGACGTGGATTTGTCTGTCCTCTTCAGATAACCGTACCACGGCTTTGTGGTCCATTACTTGTCATGCTTATGTATAGAAGGTTATTGGTCGAACTTTCTCTGACAAAAGATTACCGCCAAACTTACCTTTTGTATGACATACCTTGATTCGGCATCAGCCAAAGTCTGGAAAGCATACACTATCGGGCATTCCTCTTTGCTGAACCACTGCTGAGCCAACAGTAACTTGAAACCGTATGTTGAGGCTTCGCATGTCTGCACCACATCTCACTGGGGATTATTCTGTAGCAAGACATGAAATGATGATAGCTGCTTTTCATTTCGTGAATGTCAATCTTTTAGGAAAGTGACTATTTGCAAAACTGAACTTTTATGGGTTTAATTAAACCTGTTGGACAATAACCTGATGTTGTGTGATTTCTAACTTTGTACACCCCAGTCCAACACCGGAATCTCCAAATCCTGACAACCATCGACACCACTAACTGCTGGCTTAAAGTGGAGAGGATCTCCAAGAAGATCACACATATCGACATAGGCATCAAGTTTCTACAGAAATGCAGGCAAGCAGGAAAGATCCCAAAAGGATTACGGATCATGAACCTGCTCAAGTCGACCTACAACACAGATTACGCAGAGAAACTTTGGCACCGTTCATCTCGCAAACTCCACAATCATCTCGTACACCAACTTTACAGCAGCAGGCGCCACAACCTTGAAATTCAGATGAAGTCCACATTCTCAGCCTGCCCTCAGGATACAGCAGTGCAATTGTGCGACATTGCCAAACAGACAAGGCGACAAAACCACTCCATGTACATGCACACCAAGAACAAAAAAAAAACTGGAGAAAGTCACCAGTAGTAGCGAAGCCCAACCTGGCACCACAATGGATAAATTTATTACTGCGGGGAAGTTGATCGTCAACCTATTGGGCAAAAGTGAGGACTTCAGATGCTGGAAAGCCGAGTTTAGATCAGAGTGGTGCTGGAAAAGTACAGCAGGTCAGGCAGCACCGGAGGAGCAAGAAAATCGACGTTTCGGGCAAAAAGCCCTTCATCAGGAATAGAGGCAGAAAGCTTCCAGAGTGGAGGCTTCCTGCCTCTATTCCTGATAAACAACAAAGAACAAACAACATTTACAGCCCAGGAATAGGCCCTACGGCCGTCCAAGCCTGAGACGATCCAAATTTACTGTCCAAACCTGTCGGTCAATTCCGAAGCATTTGTATCCCTCTTCTCCCCACCTACTCATGCATCTGTCCAGACGTATCTTCATTGAATCTACCGTGCCTGCCTCTACCACCTCTGCTGGCAACGCGTTCCAAACGCCCACTAAACTCTGTGTAAAATACTTGCCGTGTGTATCCCCCTTAAACTTTCCAACTCTCACCTTGAAAGCGTGACGTCACGTTATTGAATCCTTCACCTTGGGGAAAGGTTGGCTCTATCAACCCTGTCTATAACCTTCATGATTTTATAAACCTCAATCATGTCCCCCCTCAATCTCCTTTTTTCTAATGAATATAACCTTCACAGACTCAACCTTCCTTCATAGCAAGCACTTGCCACAACAGGCAACATGCTCGTAAACATTCGCTGCACCCTCTACAAGGGTGTAATGTGGCGACCAGAATTGTACACAGTATTCTAAATACGGCCGAAACAATGTCTTATACAATTTTAACTCGACTTGCCAGCTCCTATACTTAACATCCAACCAATGAAGGCAAGCATACTATATGCCTTCTTGAACATTCTATCCACCTGTGCAGCAACCTTCAGGGTACAATGGACGTGCACTCCCAGATCTTTCTGCCCATCAACCTTTCCCAAGGCTCTTCCATTCATTGTATAATTTACTCGAGAATTGGTCTTGCCTAAATGCATCACTTCAAATTTGGCTGGATTGAAAACCATCTGACACGTTTCCGCCCAACTCTCCAGTCCATTTATATCTTCCAGTATTCTCTGACGGTCCCTTATGCTTTTTGCTACTTTGCTGATCTTAGTGTTTTCTGCAAACTTGCTGATCATACAAACAGTGCCCTTTTCCAAATCATTTATGTTTATTACAAACAACAGTAGCCTCAACACTGAGCCCTGTAGAACACCACTGGTCACCTTTCTCCATTTAGAGATACTCCCTTCAACTAATACTCTCTGTCTGTTGTTGCTCAACTAGTTTTTTATCCATCTGGTTAGAACACCCTGCATACCATGTGACTTGACTTTCTCCATTAGTCTACCATGGGAAACCTAATCAAACGCCTTATTAAAGTCGATGTATATGATTACAATAGCCCTTCCTTCATTTATCAACTTGGTCACTTTTTGGAAGAACGATATGAAGTTGGTAAGGCACGATCTCCCCGCATGAAACCATGTTGTCTATCACTGATAAGCCCATTCTTTTCTTTCTATCTATCTATCTATCTATCTATCTATCTATCTATCTATCTATCTATCTATCTATCTATCTATCTATCTATCTATCTATCTATCTATCTATCTATCTATCTATCTATCTATCTATCTATCTATCTATCTATCTATCTATCTATCTATCTATCTATCTATCTATCTATCTATCTATCTATCTATCTATCTGTCTGTCTGTCTGTCTGTCTATCTATCTATCTATCTATCTATCTATCTATCTATCTATCGATCTATCGATCGATCGATCGATCTATCTATCTATCTATCTATCTATCTATCTATCTATCTATCTATCTATCTATCTATCTATCTATCTATCTATCTATCTATCTATCTATCTATCTATCTATATATATATATATATATATATATAAACGTCCTATCCCTCAGTACCCTCTCCAGCAACTTCTCCACCACTGATGCCAGACTCCAGGAATTCTTTCAAGCTGCCAGCAGGGATCCCAACGAGCCCACTGACGAACAGGAACAATCATCACAGGGATCTGTAGAGAAGTGATCAAAGAAGGAGTCACTGGAGACTGCTGCCCTGGGCTTGACATGTATGCTCAAACCATAAGGAAATATATAACTGCCAGGTTAATCAACTTTAACCAAAAAGTAGAGCAAAATATCACCCATTCACAACGCTACACCATCCGTGCTCTCAAAGTCAATCACAACATTGTCCATCAAACCAGCAGATAAAGAAGGAGCCATTGTCACTCAGAATAGAACAGATTACTGCAAGGAAGTGTACCGACAATTGAACAACCAGGAACACTGTAGGCAACCACCTGCTCATCCAGTCGAACATCACACCCGTGAACTAAACACATGGATCAGGACATTGGATCCAGTCCTTCAGAGTTCCCTATGCGCCCTTATCCCACGTACATCTCGCACAGGCGACTTCTACTGCCTTCCAAAGATACACGAAGCCAAAACACCAGGACGTCCCATAATATCAGGCAATGGGACCCTGTGTGACAATCTCTTTGGCTATGTTGAAGACATCTTGAAGCCTATTGTACAGGGAATCCCCAGCTTCTGTCGCAACACTACTGATGTCTTAAAGAAACTCAGCACCCACGGACCTATCAAACTGGGAACACTCCTGATCACAATGGATGTTTCAGCATTCTACACCAGCATCATCACAATGATGGCATTGCGGCAACAGCCTCAGTACTCAACACCAACAACTGCCAATCTTCGAACACCGTTCAGAACTCATCCGCTTTATCCTCAATCACAATGTCTTCACCTTTGACAACCAGTTCTTCACCCAGACCCATGGAACAGCTACGTAGACCAAATCTGCACCTCAATATGCCAACATCTCCATGCACAGATTCGAACAAGACTTCTTCTCTATGCAGAACCCCTAACCATCACGATACACCAGGTACATTTTCTTCGTCTGGACCCATGCTTAGGAGTCACTGATAAAACTACACAGTGATATCAACAAGTTTCATATCACCATCTAACTCACCACGGACTCCTCTCTACTATCTCTCTCATTTTTGGACACATGATTCTCCATCAGGGATGGGCAGGTCAGCACCTCAGCCTACCTCAAACCCATAGAGAACCTCACAGTGCTACATTTCTCCAGTTTCCACTAAAACATTCTATGGACAAGCTCTACAAGTACAATGGATCTGTTCAAATAAGGAGGAATATGAAGGGCACCTGGAAGTACTCAGAGCTGCCATCATAAGAAGGGGGTACGATGCTGAACTCATCCACCGCCAGTTCTGAAATGCCACAGCAAGGAACTGTCATGACCTCCTCAGGAAAAAAGTCACCCGCTGGAACCAACAGGATACCATTCTTTGTCCAGTACTTCCCAGGAGCCGAAAAACTATACCATGTTCTTCACGGCCTGCAACTCATTATCAATGAGGATGAGCACCTCGCCAAGACCTTCGCCACACCTCCACAGCTCGGCTTTATGCATCCATCAAAACTTAAACAGATCATTGTTCTTAGCACACTGTCTGGCTTTCAGGACAGCTCCATGCAACCCTGTTACGGTAGGTGCTGCAAGACGTGTCAGAGTGTGGACATGGATACCATCATTACACGTGGGGAGACTCCCACCATGTACGTGGCAGGTACTCATGTGACTCAGCCAATGTTGTCTATCTCAAACGCTGCAGGCAAGAATGTCCTGAGGCATAGTACATTGGTGAAACTGAGCAGATGCTATGGCAACAGATGAATGGGCACCCCCTAACAATCAATAGACAGGAGTGTTCCCTCCCAGTTGGAGAACACTTCAGCGGTCCAGGATATTTGACCTCAGATCTTCGGGTGACCATCCTCCAAGGCAGACTTCGGGAAAGGCAGCAGTGAAAAGTGGCCGAAGAGAGGCTGATAGTTCAGTTCAGTACACGTGGAGATGTCCTCAACCAGACACACAAACCCACATGCACACATACACATATCGGTTTGTAGCATGAATTATTACTTGCGGAGTTACATTGTACTTTGCTCAAAGACTGCATGAATCCATGTAATGCTCTTTTAACTCATTGTTTTAGATTAGAATTAGTCTAAACATTATGGCACAGGCAAAAGCACACAGGGGGCTAACACCTTCAACACATTATCTGGGCTGACACCAATTGTTAAAGTTAAACTAAGAATGTAACTTTTCAAAAATGTTTTGTGATTTACATATGAAAGAAGTAAAACTAACATTGTCACTCTTAGCAAACAATCAATGTATAATTACAGTTACATCACTCTGTAAACTTTTGCTATAAATTCTACGTCATATAAATGTGTACTCCATAACCACCTGATGAAGGAGCAGCGCTCTGGAAGCTAGTGCTCCCAATTAAACCTGGTGTTATGTGATTTTTAATATTGCTCAATTCTGAATAGCAAACCTATTCTGCCAAGGTGGAGGTCAGGGCATTAAACAATTTTCTGTACTAATTCATCAACCCAAGCAAAGGTCAAGCCTCCAATACAGCTGTGAGAGCCGAGGAACACTTGGTTATTCTTGCTTTATCTTTAATTGTCTGTTACCAGCTCTTGTCGATACTGTAGCTCAAGGAAGTCACTGGAAGTGCCTACGAACATACATTTTCACCCTCCAAAGAACTTTGAGAAACATGAATGCTCTTTTTTTATCTTTCTCATGCTGATATATGGCAACCTTGGGTAAACCTTGCAAAATATTCTCCGTAGTTCATTGGAAAGTTTAACTGACTGATGATACCCCAAAAGAAAGGCAGTCAAACAAGTTGGTTCCACTCCTTATGGGTATTAATTGTAGCATATTTTTGGGAATCCTCTTCGAATTACAATGGCTAGTTCGCATGGCTTATATCCAACTTTTTGACGGACATGTCCCTTGCAGTTTTACAGACAAGTTCTGGATGCAATGGATCAGCTATTTATCTGACTTCAAAAATTGGGTGATCGTACATTTAAAATTTCGGCCAAGATGAATTGACCCATGATGGGGACGGATAATGATACCCAGAGGGCAAACGATCTTGGTTTGATGATCGCATCATTTTTCAGGCTCTTAATCTATGTCTCTACTTTTGCACGCAAGGCAACTGGCACTGCCTTTAGCTCTCATTCTTATGATTGATCTTGCGAATGTCACTGCAGTGTGCCCATTCACAGTGCATCATATTAATTTATGTCTCTACTTTTGCACGCAAGGCAACTGGCACTGACAGGGTGGACCTGTTGTACTGAAAGGTCTGATTCCGCGGTGCAAAATTTCTGTCAACCCCGAGGACTCTCTATTCGACAACACTCCACAGGCCCTAACGTTAATTTTGCAAGTCGTGCCCTGTTCCTCTTACCCAAATGCAATACTTTGTATTTACTAAAATTAAACTCTATCTGCCCCTCCTGAACAAACCATGTTCTCTATATTCTCATGCAACTTCTTTACAAAAATGACAAATTGCATTGGACCCAACACCGATCCCTATATTCATCAAAGACCTCCAGGATGAAAGAAACACTCATTTTCAAAGGTGTTAATGGAAAAAGCCGAAGATCCCCCGATACTGCCTGCATCAGACACTCCCAGAACAGGCATAATCCGGTAGAAACGCTCTGCCCTTTCAAAACATAAATTAAAACTGCTTTCACTTTGTGAAACAAAAAGACACTACTTATTTGGAGAAAGACAGAAAGAAATAAACAATCAAAAACTGGCTCTTCCTGAACACCGTCCCCATCAACCACTCGTAGACAGGGGACACAGTGGACCAAAATAAACATAAACTCAAACAATTCAAAGAAAACAAACAATAAATGAACAGCATTGATGAGGATTCATTTGGACGTGAAATCGTACCTTTCTCTTTCTCATGGAAGCTTTCAGACCAACTGTGATCTCCATAATTGCTTCCTTTCCTAACTAAATTAATACACCCTTTCTGCTGTGTTGCTCCTGGGAAAGGTACAACAATGGTTTAAAATTCAGAGAATGCATTCCTGCTCATTTCAACTAAAAATGATAACCCCATACAGAGCCCCATCAAGAGTTTCAGGGACAGCAAGAGGTCTACTTCCTCAGAGTCTAGCTTGGCTACTGCTGGTATGTGCTGACTGTGGCCCATTGTCTGTGTCTCAGAAAAAAAGATGTATAATATTCTACATTTGGCAATGGAGTCAAGATTGCAACATCTTCCGCATCCATCTCAGACTCAGAGGCTTGTTCGACACTGGAAGGACAGGGAAAACCCACAGGGTACAGTCCTGAGGGGCTGGGTATGCGTTGGGCCGGGTCACTTGCAAATTTGGAACTATCATGTGATTCTCACATTTGTTCAGAACATAGAACCTTTGAAACCAATCTGACGCCCATCAATCCTGCACTATTACATTTTCATCATTTGCATCTCCAATGACCACTTAACTGCCTTTAAGTTGAACGAGACTACGACAGTTGCAGGCAGGGAATTCCACGGCCTTTCAACTCTCTAAGTAAAGAAACTACGTCTGACATGTCCTATCTCTATCACCCTTCAATTTCAAGCGATGTACCCTCATGGTCGCCATCATCATCCGAGCAATAAAGGCTCTTAGGGTCACCCAATATAACACACTGATTATGTGAGGTGTCTCACTTAAGTCATCTCTCAAACTTTGTTTCTCTAATAAAAGCAGCCTCAAGTCCTTCAGCGTTTCCTCATAAGACCTTCACTCCATACCAGGCAACATTCTAGTAAATTGTCTCTGACCCCTTTCCAAGGGTTCCCCATCCTTCCTCGAATGAGATGACCAGAACTGTATCAATTCTCCAAGTGTGGCCAAGCACAGGTTTGTAAAGATGCAGCATGACCTCGTGGCTCCAAAATTGAATTCCTCTCCCAATTAAAGGTAACATATTATATGGCATCTTAACAATCCTGAAAACCAGGATGGCATATTTCAGCAATCGAAGTACATGGACACCAAGATATCTCCATTTGCCAACTCTCTGCAAATTATCGATGTACCTGGGTCACCTGCAACACCCTTCGGAACTGCCTACAACTCCACCAACTCTCGAGTCATCCGCAAATTTACTCAACCCATCCTTCTACGCCCTCATCCAGATCATTTATGAAAATGACAAACACTGGACCCAAAACACAGCATTGCAGTACATCACTAGTAAATGAAAATCAGGACGAACATTTTCCATCAACATGACCCTCTGTCTTCTTTCAGCCAATCAATTTCTGACATACACCGGTAAATCATACTCAATCCCATGCCTCCGTATTTACAGCAATAGCCCACCATAGGGACCCTGATCAAATGCCTTACTGAAATCCACATACACCACATCAGCCGCTTTATCCTCATCCACCTGTTTGGGCACTTACACAATGAACTCAATAAAGTTTGTGAAGCACATCCTACCCTACACAAAACTGTGTTGACCATCCTTTTTCAAATTCTTCCTTTCCATGAAGGATCCAAAGGTTATATATCATGGGACCTGTCCTCGCTTCCTCACATTGGCAACTCTGCTGGAGCTGTCCCTGAAGTTGTGTGAGTGCTGTTTCCATAATCAAACAGAAGCTGAGACAGTTTCGTATCCAGTGAACTTGCCAGCTGTTTTATTTGCCTTGCCTTCGATGTTTGGACTGCTTCTTCAGCCAAACCACGGGACAATAGACGCAGCTTTATTAAATGCGAATTCCATTCAACTTCAGGAATTACTCAATAGTCCCTGCCCGCAAATAGATGTTTGTTATCTGTGCACAACATGTCTAATGCCAGGTGCTCACATTTTTTCAACCTCAGTCTGCGACATTGAGAAAGGAGCTTTATGCATATCCAACATTGAATGGGCATGCAGAATAATTAAAAGTCTCGATCCAATGAATGGACTGCCACATTTGACTTGTAACTGATTCCAGGCTGTGCCTGGACAGTCCTATGCATATTGTGCACAGCTGGCGACAATTTTAGTCCTTGCTGGCACTTTGGCTACTGGGCCACCAACATTACTGTGTTGGCATCCAAACCTGGCCAACAGTCGTAACGTCCCATCAACATCTACATTTTGGAAATCACTGGATGACCCTGGTGAAGTTCATCCAGTATCTGACAGTGATATTTGCTTGGGGCAAACACACTTGCTCCCCATATTAGTATGCCATCGTCAATGGTCATCTGGTCTTGTCAGGTCCAGAAAGGAATCATTCCTGGTTGACTATTTGATTTATAACATGATCAGTGGTTTCTGCATCCACAATCTGATATTGTCAGAGATAACCGGAAGGTTGTCCAGAAAATTCATAACCAGAACAAGTTCTTCCTTTGGTAGTACCTCCCATGCTCTATCCATCGTTGGGAATTGGCTTCAGGCATTAACCTCGTGAATGCCTGAATGGTATTCCAACTTCTAATTGCATGCACTCAGAATAAGAGCTCACGACCCAATTCCAACTGAAGCTAGAAGTGCCCTGTCCTCTTCAGGCAGCCCTAGCAAGGGTTTTGACATCCATTACTATTTCCTATATACGTGCAGAAATTAAACTTTCTCACATGATATATTACTGCTAAACTTTGCCTATCTGAACCTATATTCATTCAGCATCTGCCAAAGTCTGGCACAAGTATACTGTTGGGAAGTCCTCTCTGCTATGCCATCGGTGAGCCAACAGTAACTTGATACAATATGGGAAGGCTTCACATGTCAGCACCACATCTCTCTAGGGATTATTCTGTGCCAAGTCTTGAAACGATGATTGGTGTTTTTTTCACTTCCTGAAAGGCTACTTCTTGGCAACACGCGTGTTTGCAAAGATGATCCTTTATGAATAGCAAATCTGAGCTGCCAAAATGGAGACAAGGTCAATGAACAATTTTCCATAATAATTCACCAACCCAAGGAAAAACTGAAACTCCAAACAGATTTTGGAGCCAAGGAACCATTGGTTGGTCTCATATTATCTTTGAATGTGTGTAACCCACACTCGACAATGCTGCAGCTCTAGGAGGTCATTGTGATGCCTTGGAACACACATGTCTTCATTCCTAAGGCCTTGGAGAAACATTAAATAATCTTTACTGATCTTCCCAGTTAGTCGTCCATCGTTCAGCTAAATAGCGACCTGAGAACTTGTAAAATGTTCTCCCTTGTGCACTGGAAAGATTCACCAGCTGACAATACACCCAAGGAAAGGCAGACAAGTGTATTGGTTCCACTCCTTATAAATATTAAATGTAGTGTATTTATGGGAATCTTCATTGTATCCCAAAGGCACGTTCACATAGTTAATATCCATTTTCATGACAGACAGGTTCCCTGCTGTTTTTGCGTACAAGTCCTCAATGCGATGGACCGATTATTGAACTAGCTTCAGAAAATGATTTACCGTTTCTTTAAAATCTCCACTAAGGCATATCAACAACCATGGCTACAACCAGTGCAGCTCATAGGACAAAGTATAGTGCTTTGATGATTGCTTCGCTTTTCAGTCTCACGAACTTTGACTCTGCTTTTGCTCACAAGACAAATGGTACTGTTCGTGTGGATGTGTTGTGATGAATGGTGTGCTTCCACACTATAGAAATTCTGTCAACCGCTCCTAATCTCTGTTTGCTAACACTCCATAGGCCAGAGGAACGGTGCAAAACAGTGTAAGTTTTGCACTGTTCCTCTTGCCAAAATACAACACTTTGCATTTATCAAAATTAAACTCCACCTACCACTCCTCACACTCCTGAGATTCACATCCAAATCCTTTACACATGTGACAAATAGCATTGGACTCATCACCAATCCCTGTATTAGTCACAGGCCTTTAGCCATGCAAACCAATCTTCCACTGTTTTAAAACCAAAGATGCAATTGGAAAATAACCAAGACGCCCCGATGTTGCCTGCATTAGTCCATCCAAAATCATGTGGAGCACGGGTAGAAAAGCTCTGCTCTGTCAAATCAGAAACGAAAGCTGCTTTCACTTTTTTTTAACCAAAATGACACTATTACTTTGGGACAAAAATAAATAAGCAATCAAATATTGGTTCTTTTTTGCACTGCATCCTTGCCAATCACTTGTGCCAAACTAAAAAAACTCAAGCAAATTAAAGAAAACAAATAATAAATGAACAGTTCTGATGAGGAGTCATCTGGACTCTTAGTCTTAGATTGCTCTATCTCATGGATGCTGTCTGACTCGCTGTGGTCTCCATCGTTGTTCATTTCAAATAAATTAATAAATCCTTCCAGTTGCATCATTACTGAATATCCTGGGAAAGGAATAACAAAGGTTTAAAATCTGGAGGAGGTACATCGGCCCATTTTAACAAAAATAACCTATCCCTCACACCGATACACATAAAGAGATTTTTGGCAGCAAAAGTGCATGACGAAACTAAAAGACCCCTTGGCTCAAAATTAGGCAGATTGTAAACGGTGAGGTGCTGCAGTACGGTAGATTGATAACAGTGTTAAGGAGATAACACAGTCCTGCTCGACACCGGGTCAAAGAGGAATGGGTTGGAGTTGCGTCACTAAGATCCAGGGGAAGGATGGTGACAAACATTGTGTGAAACTAAAGCGGAGAAGAACGCTCCACAAATGTTTCATAATTGATGGTGTCAAAGGTCCAACAAGGCCATATGCATCAGTGAAAATCAGACCTATTGTGTCCGTCTGTGCCTGAAAGCCACACTGAGACTGTGGGAGGCGTCCCTTAGCCACACACGACCTTGGCGATGCATTTTGTTGAAAAGGACCTTGGCGATGCATTTTACAATGTTCGACAGCAGGGATCTTCCACCCTAGTTACCACAGTCTGACGTTTCCCCGTTTTAGAAAACACGAATGGCTTTGGCATCTAAGAGCACGAATCCTTCAAGGTAAGGCAGAAAACAGCATGCAGCTGCACTGGGAGCTCAGTGCCTCTGCACTTCAATGACTCAGGGGGAATACCATTTGCACCTGCAGCCTTGTTCTTAAGCTGGAGCACAGCTTTCTCTGTTTCATCCAAGGCTTAAGTATTGCTGAGTTCATCGCATGTAATATGCTGATGGTTGCAATTCAAGCATTTAACATGCAGAGTACCTGACACTGACCTAGTCTTCACATTTCACAATTGAACTGTATATATCCATCCACTTTAATTGGGCGTGCACAATGATTAAATGTTTCAATCCCGCGAATAGACTGGCATTGTCTAAATTTAATGGAGTCAAGGCCATATCTGGCCAGTCTCATTAATATGGTGCACGGCATTAATATGTTTGTCCTTATTGGCACTCGAGCTACTGTTGCAACAACATGTCTTTGATGTCGTCCAATCCTGGCCACCAAACATAAATTCATGTCAGCATCATAATTTTGAAAATCACTGGACGACCCTGGGGCAGCTCCGCTGTTTATGGCCATGACGTTTGCTTGGGACCAACAGGCTTATGCTACCCTCAATGGTCACCTGGTCTTGCTAGGTTTGCAAATGACTCAATTCTGCTTGTGACGACGCTTTCGTTTCCAACACCACCAGTTGTTTAAGTTTCATCAGGACGGGATTTTTTCTATTGTCAGAGATGACCAGAAGGGTGTCCATAAAGTTTGAAACCAAAGCAGACTCATCCAGTCACGCATCATGCACTCAGAATAAGAGCTCACCGCTCAATTTGACCTGAAGCTATAAGTGGGATGTTCCTGTCCTGTTCACGTAGCCCTAACAAGGGCTCGTGGTCCAATACTGTTCCAAAATATATGTGCAGAAAGGTATTGGTTGAACATTCTCACACAAAAGATTCCCACCAAACGTTCCTTCTCAATCTCGATGTGTCTTCATTCGGCATCAGCTAAAGTCTGGGAAGCATACACTATCGGTCCGTCCTCTCTGCTGAGCCATCGGTGAGTAAACAGCAACTTGATACCGTATGGGGATGCTTCGCAAGTCAGCAAAACATGTTCCGGGGATTATTCTGTGCCAAGTCTTTAAAAGACAATTGTTGCTTTTTCAATTCCCGAAAGCCTACATCTGGATAATCTGTCTATTTGTAAGTGTTATCCCATTCTGAATAGCAAATCTAAACTGCCAAAATGGAGGCCAGGCCATCACACAATTTTCCAAAATAATTCACCAACCCAAGGAAAGACTGAAGCATTGATCCAGATGTGGGGACTTAGGAACCCTTCGTTTCCATCACTTTGATAGAATGGTTTTGATGCTGTAGCTCAAGGATGGTCACCTGAGATGCCTTGGAACACACATTTTTTGTTCCTTCCTAAGGCCTTGAAAGAACATTTTTTTTATTGATCTTCCCTGTTATTACAAACTTCATTCAGATATATAGTAACCTGCAAAATACCTTGTAAAATATTCTCCCCTGTTCCCTGGAACATATCACTAGCTCAAGATACTTCAAAAGAAACACAGTCAAATATATTGTTTCCATGCCTCATGTGTAATAAATGGGAATCCTCACTGAATCACAGTGGCACGTTTGCATGGCTCATATTCAACTTCATGTCGAACAGGTCCCCTGCAGTGTTGTGTTAAAAGTCCTCAATGCGATCAATCAGTTATTTATCTCGTTTCAAAAACTGACTCAGTGTTTGTTTAAAATCTTCACAAAATTGAATCGAACCATAATGGGTATGAATACTGCTGCTCCAGGGGCAAACTGTAGTGGTTTGGTGATCGCTTAACTTTCTAGGCTCTTGATGTATGACTCTACATTTGCACACAAGGCAAAACGTAAGGGGGTATGGCCGTATCAGACCAAATGGCTTGCTGCTGCACTGTGGATGTTCTGTATATCCCTCGACGACACACCACAGGCCCTATCATTAACTGTGTGAGTCTTGCCCTGTTCCTGTTAGCAAAATGCAACAATTTGCATTTATTGAAGTTAAACTGCCACTCCTCACAATCCATGCATCTGAGATCCTAATCCAAATCCTTTACATAAATGACAAATGGCATTGGACCCCACACCGATTCCTGTATTCGTCACAGGTCTCCAGTCTGAACAACAACCATTACTGCCTGCACCAGGCACTCACAGAAGAGGCACAGCACCATGGCACACACGCTGTTATTTCAAAACAGAAACTAAAGATGCTTTCACTTTTCTTAACAATAAAAGACATAATTTCTCTGGGAAAAGAGAATGAAATAAACAATCAAAAACCAGCTCTCCAGAGACTCTGTTCCCATCAACCACTCATGGGCAGGGGTCCTGGGTCTAACATAAAAACAAACTCAAAAATATCAAAGAAAATAAACAATAAATGAACAGGTCTGATGAGGTGTCATCTGGACTTTAGCAGAATAATTGGGGACATTTAAGCGACTGCTGGACATGCACATGGATAGCAGTGAGTTGAGGGGTGTGTAGGTTAAGTTACTATGTTTTACATTAAGATTAACCTCGGCAAAACATAGGGGGCCAAAGGGCCTGTACTGTGCTGTAGTTTTCTGTGTTCTATGTTCTATGGACACAAAATCTGAGCTTGCTCTCTCATGCATGCTGACTGACCCGCAGTGATCTCCAGCATTTGTTGCTTTCACCGAAATAAATAAATCCTCTCTCACTATTGAACACTCCTGGGAAATGAACAACAATGGCTTGAAATTCAGAGGAAATACACCTGCTCATTTCAACTGAAAATTACTCCTCACTGACACTGACCCCCATCAAGAGTTTCATGGAGAGCAACAGTGCAGGACTACAATTAAAGATCCCTTGACTCAAAAATGGACAGTTTGTCAGTGGTGAGGTCCTGCAGCAAGGTAGATTCAGAGTAGTTTTATGCTGATGACACAGCCCTGGTCGACACCGGTTCAAACGGAGAATGGGTAGGTGTAGAGGCCATTTCTTATTACCGTGACTTGTACGTCATTGTGGATCAGGTGAAAGATAGTGACAAACTTCATGCTACATCTAAAGCAGAGCAGAACACTTGATAAATGCTGTCCGAATTATTGTGTCAAAGGCCTTTGTAAGTTTCAAGAGGGACATATACAGCAGTGAAAATCTTGCTCAATATGCCCCTCTGTGCCTGAAAGCCACAGTGAGTTTTCGGTAGGAGTTCCTCAAGCACTGGGAGGAGGCGGTGAAAATGACCGCGTGATGCGTTTTCCAATGGTCAACGTCAGGAATATTCCCCTGTATTTACCACACTCTGACATGCTCATTTTTTTTTTGAAAATACTCCTGACTGTGGCAGCTGGGAGCTCTCCTGGGATGTCTCCTACTTCCAGATAAGGCAGACAAGGACATTCAGCTGCACTGAGAGCTCAGTGCCTCCACACATCATTCCCTCAGGGGAAATACCATTTGCACCTGCAGCATTGTTCTTGAGCTGGGGTTCTGCTTTCTCTGTTTCATCCAAGGCTTAGTTATTGCTGAACTCTATGCATGTCATGTGCTGTGGCATGCACTCCAAAATTTTCCATGTGCACAGTACGTGACACTCACCTACTCTTCACAGAGACATCTACTTGAGTAAACAGAACGCGTGACCCACCAGCCCATCAAGTCTCCCTGATTAGACCAGGTGAACAACCCCAACCTGGGAAATTATATTCGATAAGGTTCCTTCGCTGACTGCATTCAAATCATTACTTCCCTCCCTGTCTAATTCCTGCAGAGAATGGCCCATTCTCTTTCCTGCACCATCTCGAGTCATTCTCCCAATAGGACCACTTCCTTGAACGTGGATTAGTTGCATAATGCTGCCATGTGCTGGCCTGTGGCCCAACCCATGAGTGTGAAACAAAATTAATCATTTTCTACAGGTGATAATGATGTCAATGCTGCAACAGCTGCTGCGCCCATCGCGCCCTCAGAGGTTTCTTCCACGCTGGGAGGACGAAAAGAAGGCGCAGGTTCGGTCAGCCTTGCTGAATGTTGTGACGGGCTGAGTGTGTTTTGCTCCTAACCACGTCATGAGAATGCAGCAATCATGTGATCCTCACAATTGTTCAGGACTGGTTGTGTGGCCTCAGCATTTCACATCTTGCGACCTGTCCTCACTTTGAACATATCTTTTCCCCATTCGGGGCCATTACCACAGTTTCAACAGCACATTTTGTCCCATGAAATGAAGTGCCTCACGCACAAAGAGGGGTTTTGTGGCTTGCATTGACCTTCCTGATGCCGTTTCACGCTCGACACAACGTTCGGGAACTTCATATTTAACCTGGAGTCTTCTTCGAGTTAGCAACACTGTTGGAGTTGTCACTGCAGTTGTGTGAGCGCTGTGTCAATAATCAAAGAGAAAGTGGAACAGTTTGATATCCAGTGAAGTTGTCAGCTGTTTTCTTAACTTTGCCCTCAATGTTTGGACTGTTCTTTCCGCCAGACAATCGGACAATGGATGCAGCTGTCTCTACATTCTGAATGCCATTCGACTTTAGGTAACACTCAAAACTACCTGCTGGCAAATGAATGCCCTTTACCTGTAACCAACATCATTACAAGCAGAGATCCCACAAAACAGATTTGCACATCCGACGTGTAACTGAGCTAAAGTTATACCAGGTCAGTGCCATGAATATGGTGCACTGCTGGCGACAATGTCTGTTCTTCTTGGCATTGTGGAGTCTGTCCCACCAACATGGCTGCATCCAATTCTGGCCACCAGACATAACTTCTCACCATCTTCATTTTAGAAATCACAGGATGAACCTTGGTGGAGTTTAGCTGCTAACTGATAATGACCTTTTGACAAACACACTTGTGACAAATATGCTTGCTCCCCATATTAGGATGCCATCTTCAACGGTCGACTGGTCTTGCCAGGTCCAGAAGAAAATCCATCCTGGTTGTGATGCCCCTTTCGTTTCAATCATCACCAGTGATTTTTGTTCCAAAGGACGGGAAATTCTTCTACCTACAGTGTGATATTTTCAGAGATGACCAGAAAGGATGCAGAAAGTTTAAAACCAAAACGGCCTCTTCCTTTGTTGGCACCCGCCATGGTGACTTCAGGCATTAACCAGTTGACTCCAGGTATGGTGTTCAAACTTGTAAATCCTTGCACTCAGATTAAGAGCTCACTTCCGAATTTAACTTGAAGCTGGAAGTGGGATAGACCTGCCTTCTTCAGGTAGCTCTAGCAGGATTTTGTGGTCCATTACCACATCAAAATATGTGTAGAAACTTATTGGTTTAACATTGTCACACAAAAGTTTACCGCCAAACATTCCATTTCCATCTGGATGCATTTACTTTCGGCATCAGCCAAACAGTAGGTAGTACCAACTATCAAGCAGTCTTCTCTGTCAGTGAGCCAGCCGTAACCGGATACCATATGGTGAGGGTTCGCATGTCAGTGCCACATATCACTGGAGATCATTCTGTGCCAAGACATTAAGCAATGATAGCTGCTTTTTCAATTCTCTTAAGAGTTCTTCTTGACGACACAAGTATTTGCAAAGCTGGCCCTTTCTGCATGCCAAATGAGGCTGCCAATATGGAGGCCAGGTGATGACAGAATTTTCCGCAATAGTTCACCAACCCAAGTAAAGACCGAAACTCCGATGCAGACTTAGGGGCCGATGAACCCTTAGTTGCCCTTGTTTTATCTTTCAATGTGTGCATCCCACTGTTGTCCATGCTGTAACTCAATAAGGTCACTTGGGACACCTTGCAACGCATTTTATTTTCCTTCCTAAGGTCTTGGGCAAACATTAAATGATACTTATTGACCTTCGCAATGATTAGCAAATCTTCGGATGAATAGCAACCATGGGTAGACCTTCTAAAGTGTTCTCCGCTATTCACTAGAACGATTTACGAGCTGATGATATCCCCAAAGAAAGGCAGTCAAGTGCAGTGGTTACAACCCATATGGGTATTAATTGTAGCATGTTTATGGGAATCCTCATTGAGGCACAATGCCACATTTGTATGGCTCATATCCAGCTTCGTAAAGAACAGGGCACCTGCAGATTTGCAGACAAGTCCTCAATGTGATGGACTGATGATATACCTGACTTCAAAAATTGGCTCATCGATTCTTTAAAATCTCCACATAGGCAAACTGACACATAATGCATTAGAATAGCGTTGCACATAGGGCACGCTGTAGTGATTAAGTCATCGCTTAGCTTTCCAGGCTCTTGATTTGTGCCTCTACGTTTGCACGTAAGGGAAATGGGACTGAAAGTGTGGGCCTGTTGCGCCAAATGGCCTACTTCCGCACTGCAGAGGTTCTGTCAAACTCTAGGACTCTGTTCGACAAAACTCCACAGGCCCTACCAAAAGTGGTCTTGCCATGTTCCTCTTACCAATATGCAACATTTTGCATTTATCACAATTATACACTGCCGGCCCTCCTCACAAACCATTCATCCTATATTGTCATCCAAATCCTTCACATAAATGACAAATGGCATGGACACATGAACGATTCCTATATTCGTCACAATCCTCCAGTCTGAAAAACAACACCCACTATGTGCGTCACAATCTGCCTGAATAGCCATAATACTAGGATATACACCCTGCTCTTCCAAAGCAGAAACAAACACCGTTATCACTTTGTAAAACAAAAAGGACTGTTTTAGTTTCTCTGTACTGTTCTTCTAGGGAACGACAGAAGGAAATAAACAATCAAAAATTGGCTTTCCCTGGACTCTATGCCCACCAACCACTCGTGGGAATGGGTCATACGGTGCCAAAATAAAAATAAACTCAAGGTAGTCAAAAAACAAATAACAATTAAACAGCTCAGATGCGGTGTCATTTTGACACAAAATCTGAGCTTGCTCTCTCTCATGGATTATGTCTGACTCGCATGATCGCCAGCATTATTTCATTTGAACTAAAAAAAACGCCTCTGCTCTGTCACTGTTGAACACTCCTGAGAAAGGAACCTGGGAATGGTTAAAAATCCAGAGGAAGCACACCTGCTCATTTCAACTAAAAATAACTTACCCGTCACACTGACCTCCATCAAGAGCTTCTGGGACATCGACAGTGCAGGGCTACAATAAAATCCACCTTGGCGGGAAAGTGGCCAGCTTGTCAGTGGTGATGTCCTGCAGTGAGGGAGATTCAGAATAGTGTTCAGGTGATGACATAGCCCCGCTCGACACCAGTTCAGACGCAGAAGGGTCTGTGTTGAATCTGCTTGTGATGAAGAGGACTTACATGTCGTTATGGGCCAGGTGAGGGATGGTGACCAATTTCATGATGCAACTAAAGCGGAGACGAACGCTCCACATATGGTTCCTGATTGATGGTGTCAAAGGCCTTTGAAAAGTCTAAGAATGCCCTATATAACAGCAAAAATCATGTCCTTTGTGCCCGTCTGTGGCTGAAGTACAGACAGAAATTCCGGGATTGGTTCCTTAGGCAAAGGCAGGAGACAGTTGACAGGGACCTTCGCGATACGTTTTCCAATGGTCGACATCAGGGATATTTTGCTGTAACTACCATAGTCTGACACGTGCTCTTGTTTTGAAAACATTCACAACTGTGGCGTCTGAGAGCTCTCCTAGGATGCTCTCCTCCTTCCAGATAAGGCAGACAAGGGTATGCAGCTGCATTGGGAGCTCAATGCCTCTTCATTTCTATATCCCGGGGGAATATCAATTGCACTGCAGCCTCAGTCTTCAGCTGGACGATAGCCTTCTCTGTTTCGTTCAAAATTGGGGATTAGAACATAGAACATAGAAGAATACAGCGCAGTACAGGCCCTTGGGCCCTCGATGTTGCGCCGATCCAAGCCCACCTAAACTACACTAACCCACTATCCTCCATATACCTATCCAATGCCCTCTTAAATGCCCATAAAGAGGGAGAGTCCACCACTGTTACTGGCAGGGCATTCCATGAACTAACGACTCGCTGAGTGAAGAACCTACCCCTAACATCAGTCCTATATCTACCCCCCCTTAATTTAAAGCTATGCCCCCTTGTAATACCCGACTCAATACGCGGGAAAAGGTTCATACTGTCGACCCTATCTAACCCCCTAATCATCTTGTACACCTCAATCAAGTCACCCCTAAACCTTCTTTTCTCTAGTGAAAACAGCCCCAAGTGCCTCAGTCTTTCATCATACGATTTTCCTTCCATACCAGGCAACATCCTGGTAAACCTCCTCTGCACCCGTTCCAATGCCTCCACATCCTTCCTATAGTATGGCGACCAAAACTGCACACAATATTCCAGATGCGGCCGCACCAGAGTCTTATACAACTGCATCATGACCTCAGGACTCCGGAACTCAATTCCTCTACCAATAAAAGCCAGTACGCCATATGCCTTCCTCACCGCACTATTTACCTGGGTGGCAACTTTCAGAGATCTGTGTACATGGACACCAAGATCCCTCTGCTCATCCACACTACCAAGTATCCGACCATTAGCCCAGTACCCCATCTTTTTGTTATTCTTCCCAAAGTGAATCACCTCGCACTTAGCTACATTGAATTCCATCTGCCACCTTTCTGCCCAGCTCTGCAGCTTCTCTATATCCTGCTGTAACCTGCCACATGCTTCCTCACTGTCAACAACTCCTCCGACTTTCGTATCATCCGCAAACTTGCTCACCCAACCTTCTAACCCCTCTTCCAGGTCATTTATAAAAATGACAAACAGCAATGGTCCCAAAACAGATCCTTGCGGAACACCGCTAGTGACGGCACTCCATGAAGAAACTTTGCCATCAACTACTACCCTCTGTCTTCTTCCATCCAGCCAATTTCTAATCCAAACCTCCAACTCACCCTCAATGCCATATCTCCGTATTTTCTGCAGTAGCCTACCATGGGGAACCTTATCAAACGCCTTACTAAAATCCATATATACCACATCTACCGCTTTCCCCTCATCAACCTCCTTCGTCACCTTTTCAAAGAATTCAATAAGGTTTGTGAGGCACGACTTGCCCTTCACAAAACCATGCTGACTATCCTTGATCACATTATTCCTATCCAGATGTGCATAAATCCTATCCCTTACAATTCTCTCTAAGACTTTGCCCACAACAGAAGTGAGACTCACCGGCCTATAGTTACTAGGGCTATCCCTACTCCCCTTTTTGAACAAGGGAACCACATTTGCTATCCTCCAGTCTTCTGGGACTACTCCTGTAGACAAAGAGGACATAAAAATCAAGGCCAATGGCTCTGCAATCTCCTCCCTTGCTTCCCAGAGAATCCTAGGATAAATGCCATCAGGCCCAGGGGACTTATCTATTTTCACCTTTTCCAGGATTTCCAACACCTCTTCTCTACATACCTCAAAGCCATCCATTCTACTTATTTGTGCCTCAGTATTCTCATCGACAACAATGCCCTGTTCCTGAGTAAATACTGAAGAAAAGTATTCATTCAGTGTCTCCCCAATCTCTTCCGCCTCCACACGCAACTTCCCCCTACTATCCTTGACTGGACCTATTCCTACCCTAGTCATTCTTTTATTCCTAACATACCTATAGAAAGCCTTAGGGTTTTCCCTAATCCTATCTACTAAGGACCTTTCATGTCCCCTCCTTGCTGCTTTTAGCTCTCTCTTCAGGTCCTTCCTGGCTACCCTATAACTCTCAATCGCCCCAATTGAACCTTCACGTCTCATCTTGAGATAGGCCGCCCTCTTCCATTTAACAAGGGATTCCAATTCCTTATTAAACCACGGCTCCCTCGCACGACCCTTTCCTTCCTGCCTGACAGGTACATAATTATCAAGGACACTCAATAGTTGCCCCTTGAACAAGTTCCACATATCATTTACACTCTTGCCTTGGAGTCTACTTTTCCAAGCCACACATCCTAAGTCATGCCTCACCGCATCATAATTTCCCTTACCCCAGCTATAATTCTTGCCCTGTAGTACACACTTATCCCTCTCCATCACGAGTGTAAAAATCACCGAATTATGGTCACTATCCCCAAAGTGCTCACCTACCTCTAATTCTAACACCTGGCCTGGTTCGTTACCCAGAACCAAATCCAGTATGGCCTCACCTCTTGTTGGCCTCACCTCTTGATTGCTGAGCTCCTTGCATGTAATACCCTGTGGGATAGAGTTCAAGATTTTGCACGTGCACATATATGACGTTGACATAGCCGTTTTTGTGGCAGCTCCTCTCATGTAGCAGAAACCCTGACACACCTGCCAAACAGGACTCCCTGAGTGGATTAGATTAACAGCCACAATTGTCCCCCGGCTGACTCCATTCCAATTATCACCTCAATCGTGTTCTAAGTCCTGAGCTATAGGCCCGTTCTTTTTCCTGTAGCATCTCCTGATGCATTTACCCACTTGGTCCACTATCTCCGACTCTCGTTTGGCTAATGTCCGCATGTGCTGGTCCGCCGCCCACTTCTTGCATCTCAGAAAATGTTTACCTTCTTCCACATATGGTAACAGCGACAATGCTGCAACACCTGCTGTCTCCATCTCGCCATCAGAGGTTTCTCCCACACTAGGAGGACCGGGAGCAACCACACGTTCGGACAGCCTTGCTGGATGTTCTGAAGCTCTGGGTGAATATTTCCCTTGACCAGTTGTGTCATTACAGCTATCATGTGATCCTCACATTTGTTCAGTACTGCTTGTCCGACTCAAGCATTGTAAATCATGAGATCTGTCCTCACCCCGACCATACCTCATAGCCATGCAGGGCTATTCCCATGGATTGAACAGCAGACCTTTTCCCATGACGTATACTGTCTTTCGCACAAGCACCAATTTTTTGGCTGGCATTGGCATTCTAGATGTTGTTTTCCCCCTACCCACAAGATCTGAGAAGATGAGATTTAACGTGGTATGGAATCCTGTGAAGTTGTCAGCTGTTTTCTGAACTTTGCCTTCAAAGTTGGGACTGTTATTTCCACCAGACTATCGGACAACAGATGCAGCCGTCATTACATGCCGAATGCCATTCGACTGTTGAAAATACTCAAAACTCCCTGTTGGCAAATGAATGTCCTTTATCTGTTAGCAACATCATTACAAGTATAGATTCCACGAACGGACTGCAACATTCAATGCTTAACTGATCCAAGGTTATACCTGGCCATTCCCATGAATATTGTGCACTGCCCATGGCAATCTCAGCCCTTGTTTGCACTGAGGGTAATGTCCCAGCAACATGGCATCCAATTCCGGCCACAAGACATAACTTCTCGTCAACATCTTCATTTTGGAAATCAAAGGATGACCCTGGTTGAGTTGACAGTGACTATTGCTTGGGACAAGCAATTTGATCTCCATATTAGTCTTCAAAGGTCGCCTGATCTCACCAGGCTCAGAAAGGATTCCATCACCCTTTCATTTCGAAGACCACCAGATGGTTTTGTTTCATCAGGATGGAATATTTTTGTACCCGTCGTGGGATGTTTTCAGAGATGACCAGATGGATGTGCAGGAATTTTAAAACTAGAACCGATTCTTCCTTTGGTGGCACTCGCCATGATATATCTAAAGTTCTGAGTTGGCTGCAGGCATTAACCACTTGACCGGAGTATGCTGTTCCAAATTGTAATTCAATGCACTGAGAATAAGTGCTCACTTCGGAATTCGACCAGAAGCGAAAGGTGGGATGGCCTTGCCTTCTTCAGGTAGCCTTAGCGGGGCTTTGTGGTCCATTACTACATTAAACGTATGTGTAGAAACAAATTGGTTGAACCTTCCCACACAAAAGATTATCGCCAGACTTTCCTTCTCGCTCTGGATGCATTTTCATTCGGCATCAGCCAAAGTCTGGGAAGCACATACTATTGGGCAGTTTTCTCTGCTGAGCTGTCGGTGAGCCAGCAGTAATTGGACACCGTGTGGGGAGGCTTCGCATGTCAGCACCACATCTCACCGGGAATTATTCTGTGCCAAAACTTCAATTGCCGTAAGGCTACTTCTTGGTACTTCAACTATTTGCACAGCTGTCCCTTTCTGAACATCAAACCTAAGCTGCCAAAATGAAGGCCAGCTCATTACAGAATTTTCCGTAACAATTCACCAACCCAAGGAAAGACCAAAGCACTGATACATATGTGTGAACTGAGGAACCCTTGGATACTCTCATGTTATTTTTGAGTGTGTATAGGCCACTCTTGTCGATGCTGTAGCTCAAGGAGTTCACTTGCTGTGCCTTGGAACACATTTTTTTTTCTTTTGTAAGGATATTGAGAAATATTAAACAATTTTTATTGATCTTCACTGTCAATAGCACATCATTCAGAAAAAAATATCGACCTGCAGTAGACCTTGTAAAATATTCTCCCCAACTTCCTGGAACTGTTCACTGGCTGATGATTCCCCAAAAAAAGGTAGTCAAGTATACTGCTTCCATCTCTCATGTGTATTAATTGGTGCATGTTTATGGGAATCCTGATTGAATCACAATGATACGTTTGAATGGTTCATATCCAGTTTCGTGACCAACAGGTGCCCTGCATTTTTGCGCAAAACTCCTCAATGCAATCGAACGATTATTTATCTGGCTTCAAAATCTGGCTCAACATTTCTTTGAAATCCCCACAAGGGCGAATCGACCAATAATGGGTATCACCATGCTGCTCCTATGGCAAACTAAAGTGGTTTCATGATCGCTTTGCTCTCCAGGTTCATGAACTGTGTCTCTCCTTTTGCACACAAGGCGAATGGCGCAGGATTTGTGGACCTGTTTTGTCAAATGGCCTTCTCCGCACTGCAGACGTTCTGTCAACCCCGGGACTCTTAGTTTAACAACATTCCACAGGCCCTACCATTAACTTGCCCTGCAACTGTTTCAAATATGCAACAAATTTAATTTATCAAAACAAAACCCCACCTGCCACTCCTCAACAAACCACGCATCCTATATTCTCATCCAAATCCTTTACATAAATGACAAACGGCATTGCATCAAGCAACGATTTCGATATTCAGCACAGGCTTCCAATCTGAAAAACATCCATCAGCGCCTGCGTCAGACACTCCCGGAACAGGCATAAGACCGTGACACACACTCTGCTCTTTCAAAACAGAAATTAAAACTGCTTGTTAAACAGAAAAGACACTACCATTCTGGGGAAAGACAGAAAAGCATCATCAAAACTTGGCTCTGCCTGGTCTCTGCTCCCACCAAACACTTGGGAGCAGGGGCTACAGAATGTAACATCAAAACAAACTCAAGCAAAATCAAGAAAACAAACAATACGTAGACAGCTCTGATGAGGAGTCATCTAGATTCAAAATCTTTGCTTGCTATCTCTCATGGATGCTGTCTGACCCGCTGTGATCTCCAGCATTTTTTTCGTTCAACTCGGTAAATAAATCATCTCGGTTCTGCCATGATTGAACACTCCTGGAAAGGAACAACAATGGTTTGAAATCCAGAGAAAGTACACATGCTCATTTCAACTGAAAATAACTTAGCGCTCACATTGACTCACATCAAGTTTTTCTGGGACAGTGACATTGCAGGACTTCAATACAAGCCCAGAAGATGTGTTGCTGGAAAAGCGCAGCAGGTCAGGCAGCATCCAAGGAACAGGAGAATCGATGTTTTGGGCATAAGCCCTTCTTCAGGAATGACCTCCTGACCTCCTGAAGAAGGGCTTATGCCCGGAACGTCGATTCTCCTGTTCCTTGGATGCTGCCTGACCTTCTGCGCTTTTCCAGCAACACATTTTCAGCTCTGATCTCCAGCATCTTCAGTCCTCACTTTCTCCTCAAAAGTGGGCAGCCTATCTACGGTGACGTCCTGCAGTGAGGTAGATTCAGAGCAGTTTTGTGGTGTCAACACAGCCATGCTCGACGCCGGGTAAAAGGGGGAATAGACGGGTGTTGAGGCCGCTTGTTATGACGGTGACTCGTATGTTGCTGTGGATCAGGTGACAGACTGTGACAAACTTCATGCTGCATCGAAAGCGGAGACGAAGCTGCACAAATGCTTTCTGATTGATAGTGCCAAAGGGCTTTGTAAGCTCCAGGAAGGCCATATACAAACGTGAAAACCATTGTGCCCTTCTGTGGCTGTAAGTCACACTGAAACTCCGGAGGGAGTTCAGCGGCCATAAGGAGGAGGCAGTTGAAAAGGACCTTGGCGATGAGTTGTCCAGTGGTCAACATCAGGGACACTCCCATGTATGTACAACAGTCTGGCATGTCCGTTCTTTGAAAGTACTCCTGACTTTGGCATCTGGGACCTGGTATGTTGTCCTCTCTCCAGAAAAGGCAGCTGCACAGGGATCTCAGTGCCTCTATACTTCTATGCCTCAGTGGGAATATCATTTGAAGCTGCAGCCTCTGTCTTGTGCTGGAGCACAGCCTTCTCTGTTTCATCCAAGATTGGGTATTGACGATCTCCTTGCGTGTAATACGCTGTGGGATGCATTTCAAGAATTTACAGACGTACAGTATATGACACTAACCTACCCTTCTTAGAGACAGCTCCTCGACTGTCGGAGACTCCTTGACAAACCTGCCAGTCAGGACTCCCTGACTGGACCAGATTAAGAGTCACAATGTGGGAAATTATATTAATGCGGTTTCCTGCCTGACACCATTCCAATCATTACTTCCATCGCGATCGAAGTCCTGAGACATAGGCCCATTCCTGACCATGTCACAAGTTGTGAGGCATTTACCCAATAGGTCCACTAACTCAGACTCTGGCTGAGCTAAGGTCGGCATGTGCGACCTATCTTTTCCATCTCAGAAAATATTTACGTTCTTCCACAGATAGCAACAGTGATAATACTGCAACATCAGCTGTCTCCTCCTGACCTTCAGAGGATTCTTCCACGCTGAGAGGTCAGAGTGAACCCACACATTCAGGTAGCTTTACCAGGTGTTCTGAGGCGCTGGGTATTTAATGCGCCTGGCAACTTATGAGGTTACAGTTATCGTGATCCTCACATTTGTTCAGGACCGCCTCTCCAACCCAAGCATTGTAAAGCACGGGATTTGTCCTCAGTTCGACAATGCACCTTACCCATACAGGGCTATTCCCACGGTTTTAACAGCAGATTTTGTTCCATGAGGTAACTGTCTCTCGTGAAAAGAGTTTTGTAGCTGGCGTTGGCATCTATATGCTGTGTCACCTTCCCCACAAGGTCTGGGAAGATGAGATTTAACATAATGTAGAGTCCTCTCCACATTAGCAACTCTGGTGGAGCTGTCCCTGCAGTTGTGTGAGAGTTGTTTCTATAATCTAAAAGAAATTGGGACAGTTTGGGACCAGTGAAATTATAGGCTGCATTTTTAACCTTGCGTTCAATGTTTGGACTTTTTTTTCAACCAGATTATCGGAAATTGGATTTAGGTGTCATTGCATGCCGAATGCCATTCGACTTACGGAAATACTCAATACTCCCTGCTGGCAAATGAATGCCCGTTATCTGTGACCAATATGTCGAGACGTGAGTTGCTGACGACTTTCTAATCGCTGTCCCCACTTATGACCTTATGCATATCCAACCACTTCGCGTGCACAAAGATTTTAAGTATCGGTCCCACGACTAGATTGGCACATTCCATGTGTAACTGAGTCCAGGCTCGACCTGTCCAGTCCAATTACCATTATACACTTTTTGATGAATTTGTTGTCCTCGTTGACACTCTGGGTACTGCCCCTAGTGCAATTCTGCCAGTATTTGACAGTGACCTTTGCTTGGGAGAAATACACTTGCTCCCCACATTAGTATACCGTCTTCAACGGTTATCTGGTCTTGTTCGGCTCACACTGTATTCAATCCAGGTTGTGATGACATTTTCGTTTTCAACACCAGCCGTTGTTTTTGTTTCGCCAGTTCAGAACCAGAACGGACTCTTCCAGTGGTGGAACCCGCCATGGTGTATCCACAGTGGGAGTTAGCCTCAGCCTTTAACCACTTGACTGACCGGATGGTGTTCCAACTCGCAAGTAAAACCTCACCGCTGAATTCAACCTGGAGACAGAAATGGGATGGTCCTGTCCTCCTCTGATAGCGCTAGCACTACCACCAAAGAAAATTAATTTATTCGTTGAATTGTATGAAATAACAGCATGTAACCTCCATCACGCAGCTTAAGTGATGGTTACAGTGGAGTATGCAACAGGTTAATTATGTGGTAGAAGTGCATCCAGAGTTTTGGGCGAGATCAAGTTCCAGAATTTTGACAGAGTGAAAGAATGGCAACATCCTTCACAAGTAGGCGATTATAACTTGGAGGTGTTCCCATGTATCTGTTACCCTTGTTATCATCGTTGCCTGCTCAGTATGAAATCAGACGAAAAATATCAATGTGGTATAAAACTGAACTGACAGTCTGGCATGTGTCTGGGGATCATATACCACAATGGCACATCATTCCCATTCCATTATTCCACTCCAACCAACTATTATCCTGGACGTATATCAATATTCGAGGAGCAATGTTCTGAAATAGTCATGTTCACTTAATCATATCGTACTGGCTAGCAGACCTAAAGAGTGATTTACATGGGAGTGATTTACAGCTCCCTGAACAGTATCCATGATGCAGGCACATTATATATGAAGCAAGATATTCAATGCTCGTGACAAAGTGAAAGGAATAAGTGTAGATAATTTCAACCTACGCATAAACTGAAAAAAATGGCTTCGTAAAAGGTGTCTTGATGGGGAATTAATCAAATGCTTTTAAAACAGTTGCTCAGAGCAGCATGTTCTGGAATTTACCAGAGAGCATAATATTAGGATTGACATTTTATAACATGACAGGATTAATGAATGATTTCAGAGCAAAGACATCGCTAAGTAGCAATGATCATGATCGGTAATATTACATTAATTTTTGAAGGTAGCAAGAGGGCCTAAGCGAAGTATTGTACATTTAAATTAGGAAAACTATGCTAAAGAGCTCGCTGAAATGTGCTGGGATTGCAGGTCAGGAGGCTGGTCAGTATTTTACATTGGTTATCCTTTCAAGACAGAAATTAGGAGAATTTATTTTTCTCTCAGTGGGATCTTCTTCTCGGAAAGTGGTAGATATGCATTCAGTGACTCTTAATAAGCTGAAGATAGGTAGATTCCTGACAGTGAACGGAGTCAATTCTTATTGGGGATGGGGATGGGGGGAGCGGAGAGATGGAAGGCAGAACACAGACTGATCAGACATGAAGTAATTGACTGCTGGCACCGATTCAAAGAGGTGATGAGCCTTTGTCTGTTCCCAAGTTCTACGCTTGCATTTTTAAAAAGCGTTTACTGAGCTTAGGAGCTACCATCTGAGGGTATATTGGTAGGTGGCAACCAGCAGAGGAATTCCTTTCCCACATTTGACTTGATGCCATGAAACTGAATAGAGTTTCGAATTAATGCTGTGAACTATTGGACCATTCCTTTCTGACTGCACACCAATGTGTCACCACCTTTGAGGGAACTGCCCTGCTGGTGGGGAAGATCATAAGTAGCGTCATGATGGGGGAGTCTGGAATCTGTGAGGCATGATTAAGTGAATATGACAGCATCATAAATTGATATAAGTCCAGCATAATAGTCAGAATTGGAAGGCTGGAATTGGCATGATGTGCTATTGTGGCATCTGATGCCCAGATTCTGGTCAGCACGGTGGCCCCGTAGTTAGCACTGCTGCTTCACACCGTCGGGGGCCCAGGTTTGATTCCCGCCTCGGGTGACTGTCCGTGTGGAGTTTGCATGTTCTCCCAGTGTCTGCATGGGTTTTCTCCGGGTGCCCCGGTTTCCTCCCACAGTCCTAAGATGTGCACATCAGGTGAATTGGCCATGCTCAATTGCCTGTAGTGTTAGCTGCACTAGTGAGAGGAAAATGGATTATGGTGGGTTACTCTTCAGAGGGACAGATTGGGCTGAAGGGCCTGTATCCATACTGTACGGGAATCTAATCATAATGCATACCAGATGATCAGTCCTGTTTTATTCCTCATTAATATTTGTGTCCTGATTCCATGCAGCTGTGTTCACAATTATTTCAGTGGGCAATTCAGTGTTAACCACATTGAAATGATTCTGGGCCACTGTAGGTTAGACTGGCTGAAGACAGCATATTTCTTACTTTGAGGGACAACTATGCAATAGATAGATTTTCACAGCAATCGAATAGTACAGCAGCAATGGCCGGAGTTTCTGGGTCTAATTGAGGACACAGTACAGAGTTACATCCCAAAGAAAAGAAGGATTACCTGGGGTGGGGGGAGGGGGGGGGGCGGAATTTGATAACGATGGCTGATGAAGGAAGTCAGGAAATGTATCACAGAAGAAGAGAGAGTATGAAGTGGGCAAAAGGGAAACCAGAAAATTGGGAAGACTATAAAAACAAGCAGAGGATAACAAAGAGAGAAATAAGGAATGAGCGGTTCAAAAATGAAGGTATGCTAGCCAGTAATATTAGAAATGACAGTAAAAGTTTCTTTCACTATGTAAACAAACAAGAGGCAAAAGTAGAGATTGGACCACTCCAAAACTGTTGCAGGAAGGCTAGTGGTGGAAGATAAGGAAATAGTTGAAGAACTTAATAAACACTTTGTTTCAGCCTTCACAGTGGAAGACATGAGTAATATCCCAACACTTAAGGACAGTCAATGGGCAGAGTTGAGTTTGGTGGCCATCACAAAGGATAAAGTATTTCAAAAGCTAAAAAGATTTAAAATTGTGAAATCTCCTGGCCCGGATGGGCTACATTTTAGAGTTCTGAGGGAAGTGGCTGAATAAATAGTGGAGGCGTTGCTCGTAATGTTTCAAAAATCACTGGAGTCAGGGAAAGTCCCAAATGATTGGAAAATCGTTGTTGTAACCCCCTTCTTCAAGAAAAGATCAAGACAAAAGATAGAAAATTACGGGCTGATTAGCGTCACCTTGTGTGTCGGTAAAATTCTAGAATCCATCATTAAGGATGAGCTTTCTAAATTGTTGGAAGTGCAGGGTCGAATTAGAACAAGTCAGCATGGATTTAATAAGGGGTGGTCGTGCCTGACAAATCTGTTAGAATTCTTTGAAGGGGTAACAAGTAGGTTCGACCAGGGAAACCAAGTGGATGTTATCTACCCGGATTTCTAAAGGCCTTTGATAAGGTACCTCACGGGAGGCAGTTGAGTAAGGTGAGGGTCCATAGTGTTAGAGGTGAGCGATTGACATGGATTGAGGAGTGGCTGTCTGACAGAAGGCAGAGAGTCGGGATAAAATTTTCTTTTTTGGAATGGCAGCTGGTGACAATTGTTGCCCCGCAGGGTTCAGTGTTGGGGGCGCAGCTGTTTGCTTTATATAACTGATCTGGGTGAAGAGACTGGGGGCATTCTACCGAAGTTCGCCGATGATAAGACTTTAGGCGGACAGGCAGGTAGTTCTGAGGAGGTGAGGTGGTTGCAGAAAGATTTAGACAGTTTAGCAAACTGGTCCAATAAACGGTTAATGAAATTCAAAGTGAGAAAATACGAGGTCTTGCACTTTTGACAAAAAGAATACGGGCATGGTCTGTTTTATAATCGGTGAGAATATTCACAAACCCAAAGTAAAAAAGGTTCTGGGAGTGCTGGTCCAGGATTCTCCAAAGGTTGACTTGCAGGTTCAGAAAGTAAATGTAATGTTGCCATTTATTTCAAGAGGGTTGGAATGTAAATGCAGTGAGGTGCTACTAGACTTTATAAAGCTCTTCTTAGTTTCCATTTAGAATACTGTGTCCAGTCT
The DNA here is from genome assembly GCF_037043375.1 of Chiloscyllium plagiosum. NCBI lineage: Eukaryota > Metazoa > Chordata > Chondrichthyes > Orectolobiformes > Hemiscylliidae > Chiloscyllium > Chiloscyllium plagiosum. The sequence goes on from NW_028270183.1 coordinate 53,473,576, forward strand.
TGAGCCCCAAGCATCAGAAAGGACATGCTGGCACGAGAGCATGTCCAGTGGAGATTCGCACGGATTATCCCTGGGATGGTAGGCTTAACATACGATGAACGGCTGACGATCCTGGGATTGTATTCGAGTTCAGAAGATTGAGGAGAGATCTAATAGAAATTTACAAAGTAATGCATGGCTTAGAAAAGGTGGATGCTTTCTGTCATGTTGGGATAATAGGACTCGTGTGCACAGCCTTAGAATTGGAGGGGCTCAATTTAGAACGGATATGAGGAGACATTTCTTTAGCCAAAGAGTAGTGGGCCTGTGGAATTCACTGCTGCGGAGAGTAGTGGATCCATGAGATTAAATGTCTTCAAGGCACAGATTGACAAAATCTTAATCGTGCAAGTAATTGAGGGAGACGGGAGAGTGCAGGTCAGTGCTGTTGTAAAGTTCGTCAGTCGTGATTGAATGGTAGATTGGACTGTTGGGCTAAATGTCCTTACTTCCACTCCTATTTCTTATGGTCTTATAGAATATCTTTGCAGTCAACATTTTTGGGACCAGCTTTTTATTCTGAATTTACGGATTAGTTGAATTTACCCTTAGCTGTTGTGCTGTTATTTGAATTTGTATCCCTCAAGTAACAGGCTCATACGTGTAGATTGCACATCTAGTTACGTTGGCAGATCTACACTCTTACGAAACAAGGTGGGGAGAATACCGTCTATTTACACAGCATGACTCACAATGAAGCATATTGAAAATTATTAAGGAAAAACAGGCAGGCAATCATATCGCACCACACTGCTGAAATGCTGAAACAAAAATCATGAATTTCTCCAGAGTTGGTTGAACATCAAATCAGCAGCGACGGTTGCTCCGGAAAGAAACATTCAGATTAAAAGTTGCTTCGTGAGTGTTCTCGACAATTTGGGGTCTTGTCATGAACAATAGTGACTCTAGTAATTTAGTTAGAGTCTCTTAATGCAGCAACAAAGGCAAATCAAACTACACTGAATTGGTAAATCAGAAAACTTCATGACAATGTCCAAAATACCTGATTTGAATTGAGTTTAACATACAAATTACCCATGTTTTCGTTGTTTGAAATGAAAATATAGGATTGAAAATTAGATATATAGCTTAGTCTATGAGGGAATATATTCATTTGAAACATTTAAATCCTACATCATTGTTCTTTTGTGCAACACAAGTCTACAGGGAACAGCCATTAATATCAATCAAATTGCCCAGGTGACCTTGAACAGCATTAAACAGTTGCTGATAAGTTTTTGCAGGTCACTAGATAATCCTCAAAATGCAGTGGGCACACTCCAATATTACCTTTCGAATCGAGAAAGGATCCAGTTACTTATATAATAGTATTTTATGCTATGAACATGTTCAACTGTGTTTTACAGCCAATGATGAAAATTAGAAGTGTAGTCGTAAAGTTTAATCTGTGTAGCAGCGAGTTTATGCCATCCATTCTCAGATGGGGATCTGAATGAAAATCAGAGCAGTCTATCAAATGGGTGAACACTTACCTGAATGAACATTGTGGGAAAAAGTCATTAGCAACAACCAATAAAGAAATCATCTCCCACTGACACAATTGCCAGATTCTTTATGGTTATGCAAATAAAGTGATAATAAGAATGAGACTCTCTATGTAAGTGTTCAGTAAGTGCACGACTTGGTGTTATTGACACAAAATAAATTTCCTTGCTTTCACCTGATGCAGCAATCTACTTGTTGCTGTTTCGATGCTGCATTGCAAATTGCACATAACGCATACACTGAAATGATTCACTAGCACCGCCTGGTACTGTAAAAACAAGTTGGCATTCCTCAGTGTGTTAGTGTCTGGTGGGTTGCAAAAATCTTGACACAAAATTCAATTAAACTCTAAGTCTTCTCATAATATCTTAGCCAAATAATCAAAGGTTAAGTATTTCTGGCCTCTGAAATAACAATTCTCTAAATACATTTCTTTATTATGTTCTATTTAACTGCATTTACAGCTGTTCACATTTCCTCATCTTTAAGAATCAATACTGACCAGAATTAAAATATCAGCTATTTTAACGCTATCATGCATTTGGGTAACAACTGCCATACATTGTGCCAATGGAATGTTCGAAGACATTTTTATGATGCATGTTTTTAAGATATATAGAGTGTGAGGAAATAGATGGTGACATCTTGAACAATGTCCGTATTATAGAGGTGGTGATGCTGAATGTCTTGAAATGCATATATGAGGATGCATCCCCAGGATGTGTTCAGGTCTGCCCTAGAACTCTGTGGAAAGTTCGGGAAGTGATTGCTGACACTAATGCTAAGATATTTGAATCATCGATAGTCACAGGTGAGGTGTCAGAAGACTGGAGGTTGGCGAACATGATGCTACTATTTTTAAAAGGCTGGTAAAGAAGAGCCAGGCAATGAAAGATCGGTGAGCCTGATATTCGTGCGTGGGCATGTCGTTGGAGGGAAACCTGAGAGAAAGCATTTAATGTATTTGGAAATGCAAGGACTGATTGAGAATAGTCAGCATGGCTTTATGAGTGGGAAATCATGTCTCACAAGCTTGATTAAGTTTTCTTGAAGAAATAACAAAGACGATTGATTGAGTAAGGTGTTTAACAAGATTCCTCATGGGAGACTTGTTAACAAGATTAGATCTCATGGAACACAGGGAGAACTAGCCATTGGGTATCGAACTTACCCGAAGGTAGACGACAGAGGGTGATGGTGGGGGATTTGATTTTCAGACTGGTGGCTTGTGACCAGTGAAGTGTCACAAGAATCGGTGCTGGCTCCTCTACTTTTTGTAATTTACATAAATGATTTGGATGCGATCATAAAAAGGTACAGTTAGTAAGTTTGCAGATGACACCAAATTGGAAGTGCAATGAACAGTGAAGAGGTTTACCTCAGATAACAACTGGAACTTGATCAGATAGGCCAATGGGCTGAGGAGTGGCAGATGGAGTATAATTTAGACAAATGTGAGGTGCGGAATGTTGGAAAAGCAATCAGAGTACAACTGAATGGTAAGGTCATGGGGAGTGTTGCTGAACAAACAGACCTTGGAGTGCAGGTTCATAGTTCCTGGAAAGTAGAGTTGCAAGTAGATAGGATAGTGAAAAAGGCGTTTGGTATGCTTTATTTTATTGGTCAAAGTATTGAGTATAGGAATTGGGAGGCCATGTTGCGGCTGTACAGGACATTTGTTCGCCAACTTTGGGGATATTGCGTGCAATTCTGGTCTCCTTCCAAACGGAAGGATGCTATGAAACTTTAAATGCTTCGGAAAGATTTACAAGGATGTTGCCAGGATTGGAGAATTTGAGATACAGGAAGAGGCTGAATTGGCTGGGGCTGATTTCACTGCGGCATTGGAGGCTGAGGCGTGACCTTATAGAAGTTTATAAAAACATGACAGGCATGGATATTGTAAAGGGGTAAGGTCTTTTTCCTGGGGTGGGGGAGTTCAGAACAAGAGGACATAGGTTTAGGGTGAGTGGGGAGAAAGAACAGAGGGACTAAAGGGTCAACGTTTACACACAGAGAGTGGTGCATGTATCGAACGAGCTGCCAGAGGAAGTGGCGGAGGCTGGTATAATTACAGTATTTAGAAAACATCTGGATGGATATATTGATAGGAAGGGTTAGTGGGATAACGGCCAAGTGCTGGAAACGGGGCTAGATTAGTTTTGGTTATCTTCTTGGCATGGATGAGGTAGACCAAAGGGTCTGTTTCTGTGCTGTACATCTCTGTGACTCTATGACTCGAAGAGGCAAGTAAAGAATTCCATTTCTGCTGGCATTGGAGTGACTGAAATCCAAAGATTATATGCACTAATTATGGCCTATCTACAGCTGACTCTCAAGGCTGGCTTTGATCAATATCCATTAATAACAAAAGGTATCTATTTCAGATTTAAAATTAACTAATCTAGCATTTGAGGAAAAGCTCCAAATGTCTACCACTTTGGGTGGAGAAGCGATTCCTAACATCTCTCCTGAATGGTCGGTCCCTAATTCTCAGACTATGTAGCCTAATTCTAGAATCCCGAATCAGCAGAAATAATTCATCATAATCTAATTTGTCCTTTCCTGGTAATACCACAAAGACCTCGATCAGGTTTACCTTCTAAATTCTGGAGAAATAAGTTACAATTTTTATTATCTCTTCTCTTAACTGTAACATGTGACGTCCAGGGGTTTAACTGCCTATGAGGGAAATTGCCCTGGTATGTCCTGCAAACAAACAAAGTAGGACAAATCCAAACTGGCCAATAAAGCCCAGTTTGGGTTTCAATAGGGCCACACAGGTCCTGACATTGGCTGAAACATGGACAAATGTGCTGAATTCTAGAGGTAAAGCCAAAGTCATAACCCTTAACATCAAGGCCACCATCAATTGCATACCAGTCATACCAAGCACCCAAAATGCACTGTAACAACATGAACTGCACAAGTTCACCAAACATCCTTCGATTGCATTTACAATGGAGGGAATGTGCAGCTGAAGATTGTTGGGCTTAGGACACTACCCTGAGAAATTCCTGTACAGATGTCCTGGATCTGAGAAGCCTGGCCTCCAACAATCACAAATTCATATGGGCCTAACATGATTCTTCATGTAAAGCCACTTCCATCCAGAATAGCAAGTGCACCAGATTCAAGGAAACACCAACACCTTCAAGATCCCCTCCAACAGACTCACCATCCAGCATTGGAAACATATTACTATTTCTTCAGTCACTGGCTCAAAGCCCTGGAATTCCTTAAGGGCACTGTGGATTCACCAACAGCGTATGGACCTTTTATTCATTTATAGTATGCAGGAATCGCTGGCTGGCCAGCATTGTATGCCTGCACCCGAGTTGCTCTTGAGAAGGTGGTGGTGAGCTGACTTCTTGAACCGCTGCAGTTCATCTGTTGACCCACACTGACATGAGGAAGGAAATTCCATTATTTTAACCCAATGACAGTGAAGAAAACGCAATATATTTCCAAGTCAAACTGTTAAGTGGATGTTAAGAGGGGAACTTGAAGGTGGTGGTGCTCCCGTGTTTTTGCTGCTCTTCTCCTTTGTGATAGAAGTGGTCATGGTTTTGGAAGTTGATATCTGAGGGTCTCTGGAGAATTTCTGCTGTACATCTTGTCGACAGTACACACTACTGCTACTGAGCATCAGCGGCAGAGGGAGTGGATGTAGGGCCAATGAAGCAGATTGTTCTGTCCTGGATGGTGTCAAGCTTTTTTTCAGTGTTGTGGGAGCTGCACTCATCCAGGCAAGTGGGGAGTATTCCATCACACGCGTGACTTGTGCCGTATTGATAACGATCAGGCTTTGCGAGTAACAACCTGAGTTGCTATCCACAGTATTCCTAAACTTTGACCTGCTCCTATAGCCAGTGTGTTTAATTGAAAAGTCCAGTTGAGTTCCTGGTAAATGGTAACCCCCACGACGTTGATAGTTGAGGATTTGGTGATGATAATACAATTGAATACCCGGGATAATGGTCAGACTGTGTCTTTTTGGTGATGGTTATAGCCCAGCATGTGTTTGGTGGAAATATTACTTGTCACTTGTCAGCCTGATTCTGGGAATTGTTGAAACTTTATTGCTGGAACAGCACAGCAGGTCAGGCAGCATCCAGGGAACAGGAGATTCGACGTTTCGGGCACAGGCCCTTCTTCAGGAATTCTGGGAATTGTCTAGATATTGTTGCATTTGAACGTGGACTATTCAGTATCTGAGGAGTCGCCAGTTCCGAACATTGTACAATCAGTGAACATCCCCAGTACTGACCTCATGATGAATTAACCATCTGCATCAACTGCAACACTTCAAAAAGACACATTACCACCATCTTCACAATGGCATCTAGGGTGGACAATAAATACTCGCCAGTCGGAAAAGCTCACATCCCATGAGTGAATAAAGTAAAAGTCTCATTCTTGTCGACCTGTTTTGTACTCACTCCAAGACAAAAGTATCCTTCATCAGACCTGATGCCCAAATCTGTTCTCAGTACTCCAGGTAAAAACCAAATTGCTTTGAATCCCCGCAGCGAAACGACTGCATTCGTGAACGATCGCCCTTTCGTTATAAAAGCTGGCAGTTGTTAGTTTATTACTTTTATTCTGCATCTATTTATGGCATTTTGAAGATCTATTCACATAAACCCAAAGTCTCTTTGGACTTCCACTATACTTAACTTCATACCATCTTGACAAACATCATGATCTATCCTCCTTCAGTTCAAAATTGATACCTCACACTCACACTGAACTCCCTCCATCACAGTTATGCCCATTCACCTCGTCTATGAATATTCCCTTGTAATTTTATGTCATCACTTAAACTATCTATAATACCAACTAAGATGTCAACTAGATAGGAGACAAAAATGTCTGCAAACCAACTTCCCAGGTCAGCAGACATACCTAAAACCATGGCAACTGGCACCTGAGCTACAAACCTTTACACAAACCTTGAACACCTAGCATTGTGTAATTAGCAAATTTGGATATATGGCCATTGCGTCACTGTCCAGTTGATCAATAAATAATGTGAATAACTGAAGGCCTAACACAGATCCCTACAGGACACCACTAGTCACATCCCGCCAAGTTTGACTTCCTATCCATTATCCATCCATGTCAGTAATTTGCCTTCAATTTCATAGATTATGTGGGACTTCCATCAAATGCCTTCAAGTAGTGCATATAAGCATTGTCTCTATTGATATTCCCTTGTCCGTACCTCAGTCACCTCGTCAAACAATTCAGAGGTTTGTCAGGCCTGACCTACGTGTCATAACGCTCACTGGTTAACTTAAACATTTTCAAGATATTCAATTACCCCATCCTTGATTATGAACTCCAACGCTTAGACTAACTGCTCAGTATGTTCCTGGTTTTCCTCGGAGTGGTGTTATTTTCCAATCCAGAATACTCTGCTAGATTTTAATGAGAGAATCGACAATGTGCTCCACTATTTGCTTTAACACACTCGGATGGTAACGGGCAAATCCCGGGGATTTCCACTCTTTAAATCCATTAATTTCCTTATTTCCAACGTTTTAATTATGACTGACCGAATTAATCCTAAAACAGCGCCGCCCACAACCGCTGCCACTGTCGAGTCTCAGGGCAAGAGTGTCAGGCGGGTGGAGGCATTTAGTACGCATGTTTCCTCCCAGAAAACCCCAACTGCGCATACTCTCGCCGAGAGCAGGAAAGTTAAATGGTTCAACGGAAAGTTCTGGAACGTGGTGAGAGACGTCGTCAGAGCTGAGTGTGGTCGCGAGGGAAACGGCAATCAGCTTCAAGCTCTCATTCCATCGAGCTGTAACACCCGGGAGAGTGGCTGAGGTTGAATGAATGTTCGAGAATACCCAGGGCTGGCTGGGCGAAGGGATGTGGGTTGTCTTGCTGACTGCCAAGGTATGGTCGGGGGATACCGGGTTCTAGTAAATCGGATGTCAGGGTGTGTTCGGTGGCTGGGGGTAACGGTTATGTGAGGGCTAGCTCCTGAGGAGGGGGCAAGGGAGGCTCGTTTCGACTCCAATTAGCAAAATATTTTGTAGCAAGTGCGGTGTCAGGGAGAGAAGGTCAGGGTCAGTGAGGGCTGTTTGGAAGTTGTTGAAATTGTTTCAGATCAGGTGAGGGTTGTGGAGGAGTCTGGAAGCGGGTGGGTGGGAGGCGTGTGAGTTGGAATTGAGGAGTGGCAGGGGAGGTGTTGCTCTGGAGCCGAGAGATAAAGTGGATTTACTTCCGTGATTACCAAACAGTTGGAGTACGTTTTTCAACTCGGAATTTGTGTTGTGTAATTATTAAGCTTGAGTAAGTTAGAATCCTCCGAAAGTTAAGGTTTCTGATTGCACAGAAATTGCCCCTAACAGAACTTTCAATTTTCCAGTTGATTCCCTTGGCTTCAGCCACATCTCCAAAAATTCCATAGACTCCACAGTACAATTCAAATTTATACTGCTTCAGTGACTGGCTAGAGACAAAAAAACCTGCAGGTGCTGGAATCCAAAATAGACAAACAGAAGGCTGGAAGAACACAGCAAGCCAGGCAACATCGGAAAGTGGAGAACTCAACGTTTCAGGTATAACTCTTATTCTGGTCTTGGGTGGGGGTAAGGGGCGCTACAGATAGAGAGAGGGGTAGTTGGGGTCCTAGCTCCCATCCCTGCGGTGTCTTCACCATTCCCCCAGACCTCCCCCTCACTAGGGACAAACGTTTAGTCCTCAGTAAAGGCCTCACATTTTTCCCTCTATGGTCCCAGTTTAATGAGTTCGACACAAGCTACGACCTTGAATATATCTTCCTCTGGCTCTGTGCCTATTTTTTCAACTGAGACGCCCGACAAACCACTGGGGACCCCTTGTCCTTCCTTCAACACACCTCATTCACCTGGACACCCCACGCCGGCCTGTTAACTGTCATTGACCTCTCCATTTCAAACTGCTGCCATGGCATTGACTACCTCAACTTGTACAACCACCTCACCCACTCCAATCTCTCTCCCTTGCAACGTGCAGCCCTCCACTCTCTCCGCTCCAACCCCAACCTCACCATCAAACCTACGGACACGGTGGCGGGGGTGTGGTTGGGGTCGTAACAGTAGTGTGGTGCACTGACCTTCACACTGCTGAAGCTAGGCACCAACTCGCAGACACCTCCTCTAACTGCCCCTTTGATCACGATTTCACCTCCCAACCACCAAACTATCATCTTCCGGACCATCTACCACCTCATCATCTCTGGTGATTCTACCTCCTTCCTAAGATTCACAAACCTAACTGTCCCGTCAACCCATTGTCTCAGCCTGCGCTTGTCCCAGTGTATTTGAGGAAGGGGTGGAAGGGTTTGGTCAAGGTGATGAACTGTTCAACCTCCTCGTGGGTATATGTGACGGCGCCGATACAGATCGATGTCGAGGAGGAACAGGTGGTGGAAGGTGCCGATGTAATGGTGGAAGATGGATTGTTCCACATATCTGACAAACAGGGAGGCATAGTTGGGTCCCATGCGGGTGCCCATGACTACCTCTTTGGTTTGGAGGAAGTCTGAGAATTGGAAGGAGAAGATGTTGATGGTGAGGACCAGTTCAGCCCGGCGGATGAGGGTGTCGGTGGAAGGGTACTGGTTGGGACGGCGTGACAGAAAGATACAGAGGGCTTGGAGACCTCCGTCGTGGCAGATCATTGTGTACAGGAACTGGTGTTCCAAGGTGAAGATGAGGCTTTCGGGCCTGAGAAATGAAAATCTTGCAGGAGGTGAAGGGCCTGGGTGGTGTCACGAACGCAGGTTGGGAGTTCATGGACTAAGCTGGACAGGATATTGTCAAGTTAGGAAGAGATGGGTTTTGTGGGACAAGCGCAGGCTGAGAAAATGGGTTGACGGGGCAGTCAGGTTTGTGAATCTTAGGAAGGAGGTAGAATCGGACAGTATGGAGTTCATGGACAATGAGGTTGGAGGCTGTGGAAGGGTGATCACCAGAGATTATGAGATTGTGGATGGTCCGGAAGATGATAGTTTGGTTGGGAGGTGAAATCGTGATCAAGGGGGCAGTTGGAGGAGGTGTCTGCGAGTTGGTGCCTAGCTTCAGCAGTGTGAAGGTCAGTGCACCACACTACTATTACGACCCCAACCACACCCCCGGCCACCGTGTCCGTAGGTTTGATGGTGAGGTTGGGGTTGGAGCGGCGAGAGTGGAGGGCTGCACGTTGCAAGGGAGAGAGATTAGAGTGGGTGAGGTGGTTGTACAAGTTGAGGTAGTCAATGCCATGGCAGCAGTTTGAAATGAAGAGGTCAATGACAGATAACAGGCCGGCGGAGGGTGTCCAGGTGAATGAGGTGTGTTGAAGGAAGGACAAGGGGTCCCCAGTGGTTTGTCGGGCGTCTCAGTTGAAAAAATAGGCACGGAACCAGAGGAAGATATATTCAAGGTCGTAGCTTGTGTCGAACTCATTAAACTGGGACCATAGAGGGAAAAATGTGAGGCCTTTACTGAGGACTAAACGTTTGTCCCTAGTGAGGGGGAGGTCTGGGGGAATGGTGAAGACACCGCAGGGATGGGGGCTAGCACCCCAACTACCCCTCTCTCTATCTGTAGCGCCCCTTACCCCCACCCAAGACCAGAATAAGAGTTATACCTGAAACGTTGAGTTCTCCACTTTCCGATGTTGCCTGGCTTGCTGTGTTCTTCCAGCCTTCTGTTTGTCTATTTTGGATTCCAGCACCTGCAGGTTTTCTTGTCTCTAGCCAGTCACTGAAGCAGTATAAATTAGAATTGCACTGTGGAGTCTATGGAATTTTTGGAGATGTGGCTGAAGCCAAGGGAATCAACTGGAAAATTGAAAGTTCTGTTGGGGGCAATTTCTGTGCAATCAGAAACCTTAACCTTCGGAGGATTCTAACTTACTCAAGCTTAATAATTACACAACACAAATTCCGAGTTGAAAAACGTACTCCAACTGTTTGGTAATCACGGAAGTAAATCCACTTTATCTCTCGGCTCCAGAGCAACACCTCCCCTGCCACTCCTCAATTCCAATTCACACGCCTCCCACTCACCCGCTTCCAAACTCCTCCACAACCCTCACCTGATCTGAATCAAATTCAACAACTTACATACAGCCCTCACTGACGCTGACCTTCTCTCCCTGACACCGCACTTGCTACAAAATATTTTGCTAATTGGAGTCGAAACGAGCCTCCCTTGCCCCCTCCTCAGGAGCTAGCCCTCACATAACCGTTACCCCCAGCCACCGAACACACCCTGACATCCGATTGACTAGATCCAGGTATCTCCCGACCATACCTTGGCAGTCAGCAAGACAACCCACATCCCTTCGCCCAGCCAGCCCTGGGTATTCTCGAACATTCATTCAACCTCAGCCACTCTCCCGGGTGTTACAGCTCGATGGAATGAGAGCTTGAAGCTGATTGCCGTTTCCCTCGCGACCACACTCAGCTCTGACGACGTCTCTCACCACGTTCCAGAACTTTCCGTTGAACCATTTAACTTTCCTGCTCTCGGCGAGAGTATGCGCAGTTGGGGTTTTCTGGGAGGAAACATGCGTACTAAATGCCTCCACCCGCCTGACACTCTTGCCCTGAGACTCGACAGTGGCAGCGGTTGTGGGCGGCGCTGTTTTAGGATTAATTCGGTCAGTCATAATTAAAACGTTGGAAATAAGGAAATTAATGGATTTAAAGAGTGGAAATCCCCGGGATTTGCCCGTTACCATCCGAGTGTGTTAAAGCAAATAGTGGAGCACATTGTCGATTCTCTCATTAAAATCTTGCAGAGTATTCTGGATTGGAAAATAACACCACTCCGAGGAAAACCAGGAACATACTGAGCAGTTAGTCTAAGCGTTGGAGTTCATAATCAAGGATGGGGTAATTGAATATCTTGAAAATGTTTAAGTTAACCAGTGAGCGTTATGACACGTAGGTCAGGCCTGACAAACCTCTGAATTGTTTGACGAGGTGACTGAGGTACGGACAAGGGAATATCAATAGAGACAATGCTTATATGCACTACCTGAAGGCATTTGATGGAAGTCCCACATAATCTATGAAATTGAAGGCAAATTACTGACATGGATGGATAATGGATAGGAAGTCAAATTTGGCGGGATGTGACTAGTGGTGTCCTGTAGGGATCTGTGTTAGGCCTTCAGTTATTCACATTATTTATTGATCAACTGGACAGTGACGCAATGGCCATATATCCAAATTTGCTAATTACACAATGCTAGGTGTTCAAGGTTTGTGTAAAGGTTTGTAGCTCAGGTGCCAGTTGCCATGGTTTTAGGTATGTCTGCTGACCTGGGAAGTTGGTTTGCAGACATTTTTGTCTCCTATCTAGTTGACATCTTAGTTGGAATTAAAGATAGTTTAAGTGATGACATAAAATTACAAGGGAATATTCATAGACGAGGTGAATGGGCATAACTGTGATGGAGGGAGTTCAGTGTGAGTGTGAGGTATCAATTTTGAACTGAAGGAGGATAGATCATGATGTTTGTCAAGATGGTATGAAGTTAAGTATAGTGGAAGTCTAAAGAGACTTTGGGTTTATGTGAATAGATCTTCAAAATGCCATAAATAGATGCAGAATAAAAGTAATAAACTAACAACTGCCAGCTTTTATAACGAAAGGGCGATCGTTCACGAATGCAGTCGTTTCGCTGCGGGGATTCAAAGCAATTTGGTTTTTACCTGGAGTACTGAGAACAGATTTGGGCATCAGGTCTGATGAAGGATACTTTTGTCTTGGAGTGAGTACAAAATAGGTCGACAAGAATGAGACTTTTACTTTATTCACTCATGGGATGTGAGCTTTTCCGACTGGCGAGTATTTATTGTCCACCCTAGATGCCATTGTGAAGATGGTGGTAATGTGTCTTTTTGAAGTGTTGCAGTTGATGCAGATGGTTAATTCATCATGAGGTCAGTACTGGGGATGTTCACTGATTGTACAATGTTCGGAACTGGCGACTCCTCAGATACTGAATAGTCCACGTTCAAATGCAACAATATCTAGACAATTCCCAGAATCAGGCTGACAAGTAACAAGTAATATTTCCACCAAACACATGCTGGGCTATAACCATCACCAAAAAGACACAGTCTGACCATTATCCCCGGTATTCAATTGTATTATCATCACCAAATCCTCAACTATCAACGTCGTGGGGGTTACCATTTACCAGGAACTCAACTGGACTTTTCAATTAAACACACTGGCTATAGGAGCAGGTCAAAGTTTAGGAATACTGTGGATAGCAACTCAGGTTGTTACTCGCAAAGCCTGATCGTTATCAATACGGCACAAGTCACGCGTGTGATGGAATACTCCCCACTTGCCTGGATGAGTGCAGCTCCCACAACACTGAAAAAAAGCTTGACACCATCCAGGACAGAACAATCTGCTTCATTGGCCCTACATCCACTCCCTCTGCCGCTGATGCTCAGTAGCAGTAGTGTGTACTGTCGACAAGATGTACAACAGAAATTCACCAGAGACCCTCAGATATCAACTTCCAAAACCACGACCACTTCTATCACAAAGGAGAAGAACAGCAAAAACACGGGAGCACCACCACCTTCAAGTTCCCCTCTTAACATCCACTTAACAGTTTGACTTGGAAATATATAGCTTTTTCTTCACTGTCATTGGGTTAAAATAATGGAATTCCCTTCCTCATGTCAGTGTGGGTCAACAGATGAACTGCAGCGGTTCAAGAAGTCAGCTCACCACCACCTTCTCAAGAGCAACTTGGGGGCAGGCATACAATGCTGGCCAGCCAGCGATTCCTGCATACTAGAAATGAATAAAAGGTCCATACGCTGTTGGTGAATCCACAGTGCCCTTAAGGAATTCCAGGGCTTTGAGCCAGTGACTGAAGAAATAGTAATATGTTTCCAATGCTGGATGGTGAGCCTGTTGGAGGGGATCTTGAAGGTGTTGGTGTTTCCTTGAATCTGGTGCACTTGCTATTCTGGATGGAAGTGGCTTTACATGAAGAATCATGTTAGGCCCATATGAATTTGTGATTGTTGGAGGCCAGGCTTCTCAGATCCAGGACATCTGTTCAGGAATTCCTAAGGGTAGTGTCCTAAGCCCAACAATCTTCAGCTGCACATTCCCTCCATTGTAAATGCAATCTAAGGATTTTTGGTGAACTTGTGCAGTTCATGTTGTTACAGTGCATTTTGGGTGCCTGGTATGACTGGTATGCAATTGATTGTGGCCTTAATGTCAAGGGTTATCACTTTGGCTTTACCTCTAGAATTCAGCACATTTGCCCACGTTTCAGCCAAGGTCAGGACCTGTGTGGCCCTATTGAAACCCAACCTGGGCTTTATTGATCAGATGTTTGCCGTTCAGCTACTGCTTGATAACATTGCTGGTGAAACATTCAATCATTTTACTGATGATCAAAAGCAGATTGCATACTATTGGTCAGGTTGGATTTGTCCTACTTTGTTTGTTTGCAGGACATACCAGGGCAATTTCCCTCATAGGCAGTTAAACCCCTGGACGTCAAATGTTACAGTTAAGAGGAGAGATAATATAAATTGTAACTTATTTCTCCAGAATTTAGAAGGTAATTCTGATCTAGGTCTTTGTGGTATTACCAGGAAAGGACAAATTAGATTATGATGAATTATTTCTGCTGATTCGGGATTCTAGAATTAGGCTACATAGTCTGAGAATTAGGGACCGACCATTCAGGAGAGATGTTAGGAATCGCTTCTACACCCAAAGTGGTAGACATTTGGAGCTTTTCCTCAAATGCTAGAGTAGTTAATTTTAAATCTGAAATAGATACCTTTTGTTATTAAGGGATTTTGATCAAAGCCAGCTTTGAGAGTCAGCTGTAGATAGGCCATAAATAGTGCATATAATCTTTGGATTTCAGTCACTCCAATGCCAGCAGAAAATGGAATTCTTTACTTGCCTCTTCGAGTCATAGAGTCACAAAGATGTACAGCACAGAAACAGACCCTTTGGTCTACCTCATCCATGCCAAGAAGATAACCGAAACTAATCTAGCCCCGTTTCCAGCACTTGGCAGTTATCCCACTAAACCTTTCCTATCCATATATCCATCCAGATGTTTTCTAAATACTGTAATTAAACCAGCCTCCGCCACTTCCTCTTGCAGCTCGTTCGATACATGCACCACTCTCTGTGTGTAAAAGTTGACCCTTTTGTCCCTCTTTTCTTTCTCCCCACTCACCCTAAACCTATGTCCTCTTGTTCTGAACTCCCCCACCCCAGGGAATAGACCTTACCTCTTTATAATATCCATGCCTGTCATGTTTTTATAAACTTCTATAAGGTCACGCCTCAGCCTCCAATGCTGCAGCGAAAGCAGCCCCAGCCTATTCAGCCTCGTCCTGTATCTCAAATTCTCCAATCCTGGCAACATCCTTGTAAATCTTTCAGAAGCATTTAAAGTTTCATAGCATCCTTCCGTTTGGAAGGAGACCAGAATTGCACGCAATATCCCCAAAGTTGGCTAACAAATGTCCTGTACAGCCGCAACATGGCCTCCCAATTCCTATACTCAATACTTTGACCAATAAAATAAAGCATACCAAACGCCTTTTTCACTATCCTATCTACTTGCGCCTCGACTTTCCAGGAACTATGAACCTGCACTCCAAGGTCTGTTTGTTCAGCAACACTCCCCATGACCTTACCATTCAGTTGTACTCTGATTGCTTTTCCAAAATTCCGCACCTCGCATTTGTCTAAATTATTCTCCATCTGCCACTCCTCAGCCCATTGGCCTATCTGATCAAGATCCAGTTGTTATCTGAGGTAACCCTCTTCACTGTTCATTGCACCTCCAATTTGGTGTCATCTGCAAACTTACTAACTGTACCTTTTTATGATCGCATCCAAATCATTTATGTAAATTACAAAAAGTAGGACCCAGCACCGATCCTTGTGACACTTCACTGTTCACAGGCCACCAGTCTGAAAATCAAATCCCCCACCATCACCCTCGGTCTTCTACCTTCGGATAAGTTCGATACCCAATGGCTAGTTCTCCCTGTGTTCCATGAGATCTAATCTTGTTAACAAGTCTCCCATGAGGAATCTTGTTAAACACCTTACTCAATCAATCGTCTTTGTTATTTCTTCAAGAAAACTTAATCAAGCTTGTGAGACATGATTTCCCACTCATAAAGCCATGCTGACTATTCCCAATCAGTCCTTGCCTTTCCAAATACATTAAATGCTTTCTCTCAGGATTCCGTCCAACGACATGCCCACGCACCAATATCAGGCTCACCGATCTTTCATTGCCTGGCTCTTCTTTACCAGCCTTTAAAAAATAATAGCATCATGTTAGCCAACCTCCAGTCTTCTGGCACCTCACCTGTGACTATCGATGATTCTAATATCTTAGCATTAGTGTCAGCAATCACTTCCCTAACTTTCCACAGAGTTCTAGGACAGACCTGATCACATCCTGGGGATGTATCCTCATATATGCATTTCAAGACATTCAGCATCACCACCTCTATAATACGGACATTGTTCAAGATGTCACCATTTATTTCCCTCACTCTATATATCGTAAAAACATGCATCATAAAATTGTCTTAGAACATTCCATTGGCACAATGTATGGCAGTTGTTCCCCAAATGCATTATCGCGTTAAAAAAGCTGATATTTTAATTCTGGTCAGTATTGATTCTTAAAGATGAGGAAATGTGAACAGCTGTAAATGCAGTTAAATAGAACAGAATAAAGAAATGTATTTAGAGAATTGTCATTTCAGAGGCCAGAAATACTTAACCTTTGATTATTTGGCTAAGATATTATGAGAAGACTTAGAGTTTAATTGAATTTTGTGTCAAGATTTTTGCAACCCACCAGACACTAACACACTGAGGAATGCCAACTTGTTTTTACAGTACCAGGCGGTGCTAGTGAATCATTTGAGTGTATACATTATGTGCAATTTGCAATGCAGCATCGAAACAGCAACAAGTAGATTGCTGCATCAGGTGAAAGCAAGGAAATTTATTTTGTGTCAATAACACCAAGTCGTGCACTTACTGAACACTTACATGGAGAGTCTCATTCTTATTATCACTTTATTTGCATAACCATAAAGAATCTGGCAATTGTGTCAGTGGGAGATTTCTTTATTGCTTGTTGCTAATGACTTTTTCCCACAATGTTCCTCCAGTTAAGTGTTCACACATTTGATAGACTGCTCTGATTTTCTTTCAGATCCCCATCTGAGAATGGATGGCATAAACTCGCTGCTACACAGATTAACCTTTACGACTACACTTTTAATTTTCATCATTGGCTGTGAAACACAGTTGAACATGTTCATATCATAAAATACTATTATATAAGTAACTGGATCCTTTCTCGATTCGAAAGGTAATATTGGAGTGTGCCCACTGCATTTTGAGGATTATCTAGTAACCTGCAAAAACTTATCAGCAACTGTTTAATGCTGTTCAAGGTCATCTGGGCAATTTGATTGATATTAATGGCTGTTCCCTGTAGACTTGTGTTGCACAAAAGAACAATGATGTAGGATTTAAATGTTTCAAATGAATATATTCCCTCATAGACTAAGCTACATATCTAATTTTCAATCCTAAATTTTCATTTCAAACAACGAAAACATGGGTAATTTGTATGTTAAACTCAATTCAAATCAAGTATTTTGGACATTGTCATGAAGTTTTCTGATTTACCAATTCAGTGTAGTTTGATTTGCCTTTGTTGCTGCATTAAGAGACTCTAACTAAATTACTAGAGTCACTATTGTTCATGACAAGTCACCAAATTGTCGTGAACACTCACGAAGCAACTTTTAATCTGAATGTTTCTTTCCGGAGCAACCGTCACTGCTGATTTGATGTTCAACCAACTCTGGAGAAATTCATGATTTTTGTTTCAGCATTTCAGCAGTGAGGTGCCATATGTTTGCCTGACTGTTTTTCGTTAATAATTTTCAATATGCTTCATTGTGAATCATGCTGTGTAAATAGACGGTATTCTCCCTATCTTGTTTAGTAGGAGTGTAGATCTGCCAACGTAACTAGATGTGCAATCTACACGTATGAGCCTGTTACTTGAGAGATACAAATTCAAATAACAGCACAACAGCTAAGGGTAAATTCAACTAATCCGTAAATTCAGAATAAAAAGCTGGTCCCAAAAATGTTGACTGCAAATATATTCTATAAGACCATAAGAAATAGGAGTGGAAGTAAGGACATTTAGCCCATCAGTCCACTCTACCATTCAATCACGACTGATGAACGTTTCAACACCACTTACCTGCACTCTCCCGTATCCCTTAATTACTTGCACGATTAAGATTTTGTCAATCTGTGCCTTGAAAACATTTAATCTCCTGGATCCACTGCTCTCCGCAGCAGTGAATTCCACAGGCCCACTACTCTTTGGCTAAAGAAATGTCTCCTCATATCCGTTCCATATTGAGCACCTCTATTTCTAAGGCTGTGCACACGAGTCCTATTATCCCAACCTGACAGAAAGCATCCACCTTTTCTAAGCCATGCATTACTTTGTAAATTTCTATTAGATCTCTCCTCAATCTTCTGAACTCGAATACAATCCCAGGATCGTCAGCCGTTCAGCGTATGTTAGGCCTACCATCCCAGGGATAATCCGTGCGAATCTCCACTGGACATGCTCCCGTGCCAGCATGTCCTTTCTGATGCTTGGGACTCAAGACTGGACACAGTATTCTATATGGAAACTAAGAAGAGCTTTATAAAGTCTAGTAGCACCTCACTGCATTTACATTCCAACCCTCTTGAAATAAATGGCAACATTACATTTACTTTCTGAACCTGCAAGTCAACTTTGGAGAATCCTGGACCAGCACTCCCAGAACCTTTTATACTTTGAGTTTGTGAATATTCTTACCGATTATAAAACAGACCATGCCCGTATTCTTTTTGTCAAAAGTGCAAGACCTCGTATTTTCTCACTTTGAATTTCATCACCCCTTCATTGAAACAGACTGCTAAACTGTCTAAATCTTTCTGCAACCTCCCCACCTCCTCAGAACTACCTGCCTGTCCGCCTAACGTCTTATCATCGGCGAACGTCGGTAGAATGCCCCCAGTCTCTTCACCCAGATCAGTTATATAAAGCAAACAGCTGCGCCCCCAACACTGAACCCTGCGGGGCAACAATTGTCACCAGCTGCCATTCCAAAAAAGAAAATTTTATCTCGACTCTCTGCCTTCTGTCAGACAGCCACTCCTCAATCCATGTCAATCGCTCACCTCAAATACTATGGACCCTCACCTTACTCAACTGCCTCCGGTGAGGTACCTTATCAAAGGCCTTTAGAAATCCGTGAAGGTAACATCCGCTTGGTTTCCCTGGTCGAACCTACTTGTTACCCCTTCAAAGAATTCTAACAGGTTTGTCAGGCACGACCACCCCTTATTAAATCCATGCTGACTTGTTCTAATTCGACCCTGCACTTCCAACAATTTAGAAAGCTCATCCTTAATGATGGATTCTAGAATTTTACCGACACACAAGGTGAGGCTAATCAGCCCGTAATTTTCTATCTTTTGTCTTGATCTTTTCTTGAAGAAGGGGGTTACAACAACGATTTTCCAATCATTTGGGACTTTCCCTGACTCCAGTGATTTTTGAAACATTACGAGCAACGCCTCCACTATTTATTCAGCCACTTCCCTCAGAACTCTAAAATGTAGCCCATCTGGGCCAGGAGATTTCACAATTTTAAATCTTTTTAGCTTTTGAAATACTTTATCCTTTGTGATGGCCACCAAACTCAACTCTGCCCATTGACTGTCCTTAAGTGTTGGGATATTACTCATGTCTTCCACTGTGAAGACTGAAACAAAGTGTTTATTAAGTTCTTCAGCTATTTCCTTATCTTCCACCACTAGCCTTCCTGCAACAGTTTTGGAGTGGTCCAATCTCTACTTTTGCCTCTTGTTTGTTTACATAGTGAAAGAAACTTTTACTGTCATTTCTAATATTACTGGCTAGCATACCTTCATTTTTGAACCGCTCATTCCTTATTTCTCTCTTTGTTATCCTCTGCTTGTTTTTATAGTCTTCCCAATTTTCTGATTTCCCAGTGCTTTTGCCCACTTCATACTCTCTCTTCTGTGATACATTTCCTGACTTCCTTCATCAGCCATAGTTATCAAATTCCGTCCCCCCCCCCCCCCCCCCCCCACCCCCACCCCAGGTAATCCTTCTTTTCTTTGGGATGTAACTCTGTACTGTGTCCTCAATTAGACCCAGAAACTCGGGCCATTGTTGCTGTACAATTCGATTGCTGTGAAAATCTATTCTAGTGCATAGTTGTCCCTCAAAGTAAGAAATATGCTGTTTTCAGCCAGTCCAACCTACCGTGGCCCAGAATCATTGCAATGTGGTTAACACTGAATTGCCCACTGAAATAATTTAGAATGTAGCTGCATGGAATCAGGACACAAATATTAATGAGGAATAAAATAGGACTGACCATCTGGTATGCATTATGATTAGATTCCCGTACAGTATGGATACAGGCCCTTCAGCCCAATCTGTCCCTCTGAAGAGTAACCCACCATGATCCATTTTCCTCTGACTAGTGCAGCTAACACTACAGGCAATTTAGCGTGACCAATTCACCTGACCTGCACAGCTTAGGATTGTGGGAGGAAACCGGGGCACCCGGAGAAAACCCATGCAGACACTGGGAGAACGTGCAAACTCCACACCGACAGTCACCCGAGGCGGGAATCGAACCTGGGTTCCCGACGGTGTGAAGCAGCAGTGCTAACTACGGGGCCACCGTGCTGACCAGAATCTGGGCATCAGATGCCACAATAGCACTTCATGCCAATTCCAGCCTTCCAATTCTGACTATTATGCTGGACTTATATCAATTTATGATGCTGTCATATTCACTTAGTCATGCCTTACAGATTGCAGACTCCCCCATCATGACGCTACTTATGATCTTCCCCACCAGCAGGGCAGTTCCCTCAGAGGTGGTGACACATTGGTGTGCAGTCAGAAAGGAATGGTCCAATAGTTCACAGCATTAATTCGAAACTCTATTCAGTTTCATGGCATCAAGTCAAATGTGGGAAAGGAAATCCTCTGCTGGTTGCCCCCTACCAATATACCCTCAGATGGTAGCTCCTAAGCTCAGTAAACGCTTTTTAAAAATGCAAGCGTAGAACTTGGGAACAGACAAAGGCTCATCACCTCTTTGAATCGGTGCCAGCAGTCAATTACTTCATGTCTGATCAGTCTGTGTTCTGCCTTCCATCTCTCCGCGCCCCCATCCCCATCCCCAATAAGAATTGACTCCGTTCACTGTCAGGAATCTACCTATCTTCAGCTTATTAAGAGTCACTGAATGCATATCTACCACTTTCCGAGAAGAAGATCCCACTGAGAGAAAAATAAATTCTCCTAATTTCTGTCTTGAAAGGATAACCAATGTAAAATACTGACCAGCCTCCTGACCTGCAATCCCAGCACATTTCAGCGAGCTCAGCTAGCATAGTTTTCCTAATTTAAATGTACAATACTTCGTTTAGGCCCTCTTGCTACCTTCAAAAATTAATGTAATATTACCTATCATGATCATTGCTACCTAGCGATGTCTTTGCTCTGAAATCATTCATTAATCCTGTCATGTTATAAAATGTCAATCCTAATATTATGCTCTCTGGTCAATTCCAGAACATGCTGCTCTGAGCAACTGTTTTAAAAGCATTTGATTAATTCCCCATCAAGACACCTTTTACTAAGTCATTTTTTTCAGTTTATGCGTAGGTTAAAATTATCTACACTTATTCCTTTCACTTTGTCACGAGCATTGAATATCTTGCCTCATATATAATGTGCCTGCATCATGGATACTGTTCAGGGAGCTGTAAATCACTCCCATGTAAATCACTCTTTAGTCTGCTAGCCAGTACGGTATGTTTAAGTGAACATGACTATTTCAGAACATTGCTCCTCGAATATTGATATACGTCCAGGATAATAGTTGGTTGGAGTGGAATAATGGAATGGGAATGATGTGCCATTGTGGTATATGATCCCCAGACACATGCCAGACTGTCAGTTCAGTTTTATACCACATTGATATTTTTCGTCTGATTTCATACTGAGCAGGCAACGATGATAACAAGGGTAACAGATACATGGGAACACCTCCAAGTTATAATCGCCTACTTGTTAAGGATGTTGCCATTCTTTCACTCTGTCAAAATTCTGGAACTTGATCTCGCCCAAAACTCTGGATGCACTTCTACCACATAATTAACCTGTTGCATGCTCCACTGTAACCATCACTTAAGCTGCGTGATGGAGGTTACATGCTGTTATTTCATACAATTCAACGAATAAATTAATTTTCTTTGGTGGTAGTGCTAGCGCTATCAGAGGAGGACAGGACCATCCCATTTCTGTCTCCAGGTTGAATTCAGCGGTGAGGTTTTACTTGCGAGTTGGAACACCATCCGGTCAGTCAAGTGGTTAAACGCTGAGGCTAACTCCCACTGTGGATACACCATGGCGGGTTCCACCACTGGAAGAGTCTATTCTGGTTCTGAACTGGCGAAACAAAAACAACGGCTGGTGTTGAAAACGAAAATGTAATCACAACCTGGATTGAATACAGTGTGAGCCGAACGAGACCAGATAACCGTTGAAGACGGTATACTAATGTGGGGAGCAAGTGTATTTCTCCCAAGCAAAGGTCACTGTCAAATACTGTCAGAATTGCACTCGGGGCAGTACCCAGAGTGCGAACAAGGACAACAAATTCATCAAAAAGTGTATAATGGTCATTGGACTGGACAGGTAGAGCCTGGACTCAGTTACACATGGAATGTGCCAATCTAGTCGTGGGATCAATACTTAAAATCTTTGTGCACACGAAGTGGTTGGATATGCATCAGGGCATAAGTGGGGACAACGATTAGAAAGTTGTCAGCTACTCACGTCTCGACATATTGGTCACAGATAACGGGCATTCATTTGCCAGCAGGGAGTATTGAGTATTTCCGAAAGTCGAACGGCATTCGGCATGCAATGACAGCTAAATCCAATTTCCGATAATCTGGTTGAAAAAAAAGTCCAAACATTGAACACAAGGTTAAAAATGCAGCCTATAATTTCACTGGTCCCAAACTGTCCCAATTTCTTTTAGATTATAGAAACAACTCTCACACAACTGCAGGGACAGCTCCACCAGAGTTGCTAATATGGGGAGGAATCTACATCATGTTAAATCTCATCTTCCCAGACCTTGTGGGGAAGGTTACACAGCATATAGATGCCAACGCCAGCTACAAAACTCTTTTCACGAGAGACAGTTACCTCATGGAACAAAATCTGCTGTTAAAACCGTGGGAATAGCCCTGTATGGGTAAGGTGCATTGTCGAAGTGAGGACAAATCCCGTGCTTTACAATGCTTGGGTTGGAGAGGCGGTCCTGAACAAATGTGAGGATCACGATAACTGTAACCTCACAAGTTGCCAGGCGCATTAAATACCCAGCGCCTCAGAACACCTGGTAAAGCTATCTGAATGTGTGGGTTCACTCTGACCTCTCAGCGTGGAAGAATCCTCTGAAGGTAAGGAGGAGACAGCTGATGTTGCAGTATTATCACTGTTGCTATCTGTGGAAGAACGTAAATATTTTCTGAGATGGAAAAGATAGGTAGCACATGCCGACATTAGCTAAGCCAGAGTCTGAGTTAGTGGACCTATTGGGTAAATGCCTCAGAACTTGTTACAGGTTTAGGAATGGGCCTATGTCCCAGGACCTCGATCGCGATGGAAGTAATGATTGGAATGGGGTCAGGCAGGAAAGCGCATTAATATAATTTCCCACATTGTGACTCTTAATCTGGTCCAGTCAGGGAGTCCTGACTGGCAGGTTTGTCAAGGAGTCTCCAACAGTCGAGGAGCTCTCTCTAGGAAGGCTAGGTTAGTGTCATATACTGCACGTCTGTAAAGTCTTGAAATGCATCCCACAGCGTATTACACGCAAGGAGATCGTCAATACCCAATCTTGGATGAAACAGAGAAGGCTGTGCTCCAGCACAAGACAGAGGCTGCGGCTTCAAATGATATTCCCACTGAGGCATAGAAGTGAAGAGGCACTGAGATCCCTGTGCAGCTGCCTTTTCTGGAAGGAGGACAACATACCAGGTCCCAGATGCCAAAGTCAGGAGTACTTTCAACTAACGGACATGCCAGACTGTTGTACATACATGGGAGTGTCCCTGATGTTGACCACTGGACAACTCATCGCCAAGGTCCTTTTCAATTGCCTCCTCCTTATGGCCGCTGAACTCCCTCCGGAGTTTCAGTGTGACTTACAGCCACAGAAGGGCACATTGAGCATGGTTTTCACGTTTGTATATGGCCTTCCTGGAGCTTACAAAGCCCTTTGGCACTATCAATCAGAAAGCATTTGTGCAGCTTCGTCTCCGCTTTCGATGCAGCATGAAGTTTGTCACAGTCTGTCACCTGATCCACAGCAACATACGAGTCACCGTAATAACAAGCGGCCTCAACACCCGTCTATTCCCCCTTTTACCCGGCGTCGAGCATGGCTGTGTCGACACCACAAAACTGCTCTGAATCTACCTCACTGCAGGACGTCACCGTAGATAGGCTGCCCACTTTTGAGGAGAAAGTGAGGACTGAAGATGCTGGAGATCAGAGCTGAAAATGTGTTGCTGGAAAAGCGCAGCAGGTCAGGCAGCATCCAAGGAACAGGAGAATCGACGTTCCGGGCATAAGCCCTTCTTCAGGAGGTCAGGAGGTCATTCCTGAAGAAGGGCTTATGCCCAAAACGTCGATTCTCCTGTTCCTTAGATTCTGCCTGACCTGCTGCGCTTTTCCAGCAACACATCTTCTGGGCTTGTATTGAAGTCCTGCAATGTCGCTGTCCCAGAAAATCTTGATGTGAGTCAATGTGAGCGCTAAGTTATTTTCAGTTGAAATGAGCATGTGTACTTTCTCTGGATTTCAAACCATTGTTGTTACTTTCCAGGAGTGTTCAATCATGGCAGAGCCGAGATGATTTATTTACCGAGTTGAACGAAAAAAATGCTGGAGATCACA
The DNA here is from genome assembly GCF_037043375.1 of Chiloscyllium plagiosum. Lineage (NCBI taxonomy): Eukaryota > Metazoa > Chordata > Chondrichthyes > Orectolobiformes > Hemiscylliidae > Chiloscyllium > Chiloscyllium plagiosum. Next base: position 53,498,272 of record NW_028270183.1, read on the forward strand.
GCGGGTCAGACAGCATCCATGAGAGATAGCAAGCAAAGATTTTGAATCTAGATGACTCCTCATCAGAGCTGTCTACGTATTGTTTGTTTTCTTGATTTTGCTTGAGTTTGTTTTGATGTTACATTCTGTAGCCCCTGCTCCCAAGTGTTTGGTGGGAGCAGAGTCCAGGCAGAGCCAAGTTTTGATGATGCTTTTCTGTCTTTCCCCAGAATGGTAGTGTCTTTTCTGTTAAACAAGCAGTTTTAATTTCTGTTTTGAAAGAGCAGAGTGTGTGTCACGGTCTTATGCCTATTCCGGGAGTGTCTGACGCAGGTGGTGATGGTTGTTTTTCAGATTGGAATCCTGTGCTGAATATCGGAATCGTTGCTTCATGCAATGCCATTTGTCATTTATGTAAAGGATTTGGATGAGAATATAGGATGCGTGGTTTGTTGAGGAGTGGCAGGTGGGGTTTTGTTTTGATAAATTAAATTTGTTGCATATTTGAAACAGTTGCAGGGCAAGGCTTACATAGTTAATTGTAGGGCCTGTGGAACGTTGTTAAACTAAGAGTCCCGGGGTTGACAGAACGTCTGCATTGCGGAGAAGGCCATTTGACAAAACAGGGTCCACAAATCCTGTGCCATTCGCCTTGTGTGCAAAAGGAGAGACACAGTTCATGAACCTGGAGAGCAAAGCGATCATGAAACCACTTTAGTTTGCCATAGGAGCAGCATGGTGATGCCCATTATTGGTCGATTCGCCTTTGTGGGGATTTCAAAGAAATGTTGAGCCAGATTTTGAAGCCAGATAAATAATCGTTCGATTGCATTGAGGAGTTTTACGCAAAAATGCAGGGCACCTGTTGGTCACGAAACTGGATATGAACCATTCAAACGTATCATTGTGATTCAATCAGGATTCCCATAAACATGCACCAATTAATACACATGAGAGATGGAAACAGTATACTTGACTACCTTTTTTGGGGGAATCATCAGCCAGTGAACAGTTCCAGGAAGTTGGGGAGAATATTTTACAAGGTCTACTGCAGGTCGATATTTTTTTCTGAATGATGTGCTATTAACAGTGAAGATCAATAAAAATTGTTTAATATTTCTCAATATCCTTACAAAAGAAAAAAAAATGTGTTCCAAGGCACCGCAAGTGAACTACTTGAGCTACAGCATCGACAAGAGTGGCCTAAACACTCTCAAATATAACATGAGGGTATCCAAGGGTTCCTCGGTTCACACATATGTATCAGTGCTTTGGTCTTTCCTTGGGTTGGTGAATTGTTACGGAAAATTCTGTAATGAGCTGGCCTTCATTTTGGCTGCTTAGTTTTGATATTCAGAAAGGGACAGCTGTGCAAATAGTTGAAGTACCAGGAAGTAGCCTCATGGCAATTGAAAAAGCAGCTCTCGGCATTTAAAGTTTTGGCACAGAATAATCCCCGGTGAGATGTGGTGCTGACATGCGAAGCCTCCCCACACGGTGTCCAATTACTGCTGGCTCACCGACAGCTCAGCAGAGAAAACTGCCCAATAGTATGTGCTTCCCAGACTTTGGCTGATGCCGAATGAAAATGCATCCAGAGCGAGAAGGAAAGTCTGGCGATAATCTTTTGTGTGGGGAGGTTCAACCAATTTGTTTCTACACATACGTTTAATGTAGTAATGGACCACAAAGCCCCGCTAAGGCTACCTGAAGAAGGCAAGGCTATCCCACATTTCGCTTCTGATCGAATTCCGAAGTTAGCTCTTATTCTCAGTGCATTGAATTACAAGTTGGATGCCTGCAGCCATCTCAGAACGTTAGATATATCATGGCGAGTGCCACCAAAGGAAGAATCGGTTCTGGTTTTAAAATTCCTGCACATCCATCTGGTCATCTCTGAAAACATCCCACTACGGGTACAAAGATATTGCATCCTGATGAAACAAAACCAACTGGTGGTCTTCGAAATGAAAGGGTGATGGGATCCTTTCTGAGCCTGGTGAGACCAGGCGACCTTTGAAGACTAATATGGAGATCAAATTGCTTGTCCCAAGCAATGATCACTGTCAACTCAACTAGGGTCATCCTGTGATTTCCAAAATGAAGATGTTGACGAGAATTTATGTCTTGTCGTCAGAATTGGATGCTGATACAGTCATGTTGCTGGGACATTACCCTCAGTGCAAACAAGGGCAGAGATTGCCATGAGCAGAGCACAATATTCATGGGAATGGCCAGGTATAACCTTGGATCAGTTGAGCATTGAATGTGCCAGTCCGTTCGTGGAATCTATACTTGTAATGATGTTGCTCACAGATAAAGGACATTCATTTCCCAATATGGAGTTTTGAGTATTTTCAACAGTCGAATGGCTTTTGGCATGTAATGACGGCTGCATCTGTTGTCGATAGTCTGGTGGACATTACAGTCCCAACTTTGAAGGCAAAGTTAAGAAAACAGCTGACAACTTCACAGGATTCCATACCACGTTAAATCTCATCTTCTCAGATCTTGTGGGTAGGGGGAAACAACATCTAGAATGACAATGCCAGCCACAAAATTGGTGTTTGTGCGACAGACAGTATACGTCATGGGAAAAGGTCTACTGTTGAAACCATGGGAATAGCCCTGCATGGCTATGAGGTATGGTCGGGGTGAGGACAGATCTCATGCTTGAGTCGGACAAGCAGTACTGAACAAATGTGAGGATCGCATGATAGCTGTAATGACACAATTGGCCAAGGGAAATACACACACAGAGCTTCAGAACATCCAGCAAGGCTGTCCGAACGTGTGGTTGCTCCCGGTCCTCCTAGTGTGGGAGAAACCTCTGATGGCGAGATGGAGACAGCAGGTGTTGCAGCATTGTCGCTGTTACCATATGTGGAAGAAGGTAAACATTTTCTGAGATGCAAGAAGTGGGCGGCGGACCAGCACATGCGGACATTAGCCAAACGAGAGTCGGAGATAGTGGACCAAGTGGGTAAATGCATCAGGAGATGCTACAGGAAAAAGAACGGGCCTATAGCTCAGGACTTAGAACACAATTGAGGTGATAATTGGAATGGAGTCAGCCGGGGGACAATTGTGGCTGTTAATCTAATCCACTCAGGGAGTCCTGTTTGGCAGGTGTGTCAGGGTTTCTGCTACATGAGAGGAGCTGCCACAAAAACGGCTATGTCAACGTCATATATGTGCACGTGCAAAATCTTGAACTCTATCCCACAGGGTATTACATGCAAGGAGCACAGCAATCCCCAATTTTGAACGAAACAGAGAAGGCTATCGTCCAGCTAAAGACTGAGCCTGCAGTGCAATTGATATTCCCCCGGGACATAGAAATGAAGAGGCATTGAGCGCCCAATGCAGCTGCATACCCTTGTCTGCCTTACCTGGAAGGAGGAGAGCATCCTAGGAGAGCTCTCAGACGCCACAGTTGTGAATGTTTTCAAAACAAGAGAACGTGTCAGACTATGGTAGTTACAGCAAAATATCCCTGATGTCGACCATTGGAAAACGTATCGCGAAGGTCCCTGTCAACTGTCTCCTGCCTTTGCCTAAGGAACCAATCCCGGAATTTCTGTCTGTACTTCAGCCACAGACGGGCACAAAGGACATGATTTTTGCTGTTATATAGGACATTCTTAGACTTTTCAAAGGCCTTTGACACCATCAATCAGGAACCATATGTGGAGCGTTCGTCTCCGCTTTAGTTGCATCATGAAATTGGTCACCATCCCTCACCTGGTCCATAACGACATGTAAGTCCTCTTCATCACAAGCAGATTCAACACAGACCCTTCTGCCTCTGAACTGGTGTCGAGCGGACCTATGTCATCACCTGAACACTATTCTGAATCTCCCTCACTGCAGGACATCACCACTGACAAGCTGGCCACTTTCCCGCCAAGGTGGATTTTATTGTAGCCCTGCACTGTCGATGTCCCAGAAGCTCTTGATGAAGGTCAGTATGACGGGTAAGTTATTTTTAGTTGAAATGAGCAGGTGTGCTTCCTTTGGATTTTTAACCATTCCCAGGTTCCTTTCTCAGGAGTGTTCAACAGTGACAGAGCAGAGGCGGTTTTTTTTAGTTCAAATAAAATAATGCTGAAGATCATGCGAGTCAGACATAATCCATGAGAGAGAGCAAGCTCAGATTATGTGTCAAAATGACACCGCATCTGAGCTGTTTAATTGTTGTTTGTTTTTTGACTACTTTGAGTTTATTTTTATTTTGGCACCGTATTACCCATTCCCACGAGTGGTTGGTGGGCACACATTCCAGGGAAAGCCAATTTTTGATTGTTTTTTTTCTTTCTGTCGTCCCCTAGAAGAACAGTACAGAGAAACTAAAACAGTCCCTTTTGTTTTACAAAGTGATAACGGTGTTTGTTTCTGCTTTGGAAGAGCAGGGTGTATATCCTAGTATTATGGCTATTCAGGCAGATTGTGACGCACACAGTGGGTGTTGTTTTTCAGACTGGAGGATTGTGACGAATATAGGAATCGTTCATGTGTCCATGCCATTTGTCATTTATGTGAAGGATTTGGATGACAATATAGGATGCATGGTTTGTGAGGAGGGCCGGCAGTGTATAATTGTGATAAATGCAAAATGTTGCATATTGGTAAGAGGAGCATGGCAAGACCACTTTTGGTAGGGCCTGTGGAGTTTTGTCGAACAGAGTCCTAGAGTTTGACATAACCTCTGCAGTGCGGAAGTAGGCCATTTGGCGCAACAGGCCCACACTTTCAGTCCCATTTCCCTTACGTGCAAACGTAGAGGCACAAATCAAGAGCCTGGAAATCTAAGCGATGACCAAATCACTACAGCGTGCCCTATGTGCAACGCTATTCTAATGCATTATGTGTCAGTTTGCCTATGTGGAGATTTTAAAGAATCGATGAGCCAATTTTTGAAGTCAGGTATATCATCAGTCCATCACATTGAGGACTTGTCTGCAAATCTGCAGGTGCCCTGTTCTTTACGAAGCTGGATATGAGCCATACAAATGTGGCATTGTGCCTCAATGAGGATTCCCATAAACATGCTACAATTAATACCCATATGGGTTGTAAACACTGCACTTGACTGCCTTTCTTTGGGGATATCATCAGCTCGTAAATCGTTCTAGTGAATAGCGGAGAACACTTTAGAAGGTCTACCCATGGTCGCTATTCATCCGAAGATTTGCTAATCATTGCGAAGGTCAATAAGTATCATTTAATGTTTGCCCAAGACCTTAGGAAGGAAAATAAAATGCGTTGCAAGGTGTCCCAAGTGACCTTATTGAGTTACAGCATGGACAACAGTGGGATGCACACATTGAAAGATAAAACAAGGGCAACTAAGGGTTCATCGGCCCCTAAGTCTGCATCGGAGTTTTTGTCTTTACTTGGGTTGGTGAACTATTGTGGAAAATTCTGTCATCACCTGGCCTTCATATTGGCAGCCTCATTTGGTATGCAGAAAGGACCAGCTTTGCAAATACTTGTGTCGTCAAGAAGAACTCTTAAGAGAATTGAAAAAGCAGCTATCATTGCTTAATGTCTTGGCACAGAATGATCTCCAGTGATATGTGGCACTGACATGCGAAGCCTCACCATATTGTATCCGGTTACGGCTGGCTCACTGACAAAGAAGACTGCTTGATAGTTGGTACTTCCTACTGTTTGGCTGATGCCGAAAGTAAATGCATCCAGATGGAAATGGAATGTTTGGCAGTAAACATTTGTGTGACAAAGTTAAACCAATAAGTTTCTACACATATTTTGATGTGGTAATGGACCACAAAACCCTGCTAGAGCTACCTGAAGAAGGCAGGTCTATCCCACTTCCAGCTTCAAGTTAAATTCGGAAGTGAGCTCTTAATCTGAGTGCAAGGATTTACAAGTTTGAACACCATACCTGGAGTCAACAGGTTAATGCCTGAAGTCACCATGGCGGGTGCCAACAAAGGAAGAGGCCGTTTTGGTTTTAAACTTTCTGCAACCTTTCTGGTCATCTCTGAAAATATCACATTGGAGGTAGAAGAATTTCCCGTTCTTGTGGAACAAAAATCACTGGTGATGATTGAAACGAAAGGGGCATCACAACCAGGATGGATTTTCTTCTGGACCTGGCAAGACCAGTCGACCGTTGAAGATGGCATCCTAATATGGGGAGCAAGCATATTTGTCACAAGTGTGTTTGTCAAAAGGTCATTATCAGATAGCAGCTAAACTCCACCAAGGTTCATCCCGTGATTTCCAAAATGAAGATGGTGAGAAGTTATGTCTGGTGGCCAGAATTGGATGCAGCCATGTTGGTGGAACAGACTCCACAATGCCAAGAAGGACAGAAGTTGTCGCCAGCAGTGCACTATATTCAGGCACTGACCTGGTATAACTTTAGCTCAGTTACACGTCGGAAGTGCAAATCTGTTTTGTGGGATCTCTGCTTGTAATGATGTTGGTTACAGGTAAAGGGCATTCATTTGCCAGCAGGTAGTTTTGAGTGTTACCTAAAGTCGAATGGCATTCAGAATGTAGAGACAGCTGCATCCGTTGTCCGATTGTCTGGCGGAAAGAACAGTCCAAACATTGAGGGCAAAGTTAAGAAAACAGCTGACAACTTCACTGGATACCAAACTTTTCCACTTTCTCTTTGATTATTGACACAGCGCTCACACAACTGCAGTGACAACTCCAACAGTGTTGCTAATGCAAAGAAGACTCCAGGTTAAATATGATGTTCCCGAACGTTGTGTCGAGCGTGAAACGGCATCAGGAAGGTCAATGCAAGCCACAAAACCCCTCTTTGTGCGTGAGGCACTTCACTTCATGGGACAAAATGTTTTGTTGAAACTGTGGGAATGGCCCCGAATGGGGAAAAGATATGTTCAAAGTGAGGACAGGTCGCAAGATGTGAAATGCTGAGGCCACACAACCAGTCCTGAACAATTGTGAGGATCACATGATTGCTGCATTCTCATGACGTGGTTAGGAGCAAAACACACTCAGCCCGTCACAACATTCAGCAAGGCTGACCGAACCTGCGCCTTCTTTTCGTCCTCCCAGCGTGGAAGAAACCTCTGAGGGCGCGATGGGCGCAGCAGCTGTTGCAGCATTGACATTATTATCACCTGTAGAAAATGATTAGTTTTGTTTCACACGCAAGGGTTGGGCCATAGGCCAGCACATGGCAGCATTATGCAACTAATCCACGTTCAAGGAAGTGGTCCTATTGGGAGAATGACTCGAGATGGTGCAGGAAAGAGAATGGGCCATTCTCTGCAGGAATTAGACAGGGAGGGAAGTAATGATTTGAATGCAGTCAGCGAAAGAACCTTATCGAATATAATTTCCCAGGTTGGGGTTGTTCACCTGGTCTAATCAGGGAGACTTGATGGGCTGGTGGGTCACGGGTTCTGTTTACTCAAGTAGATGTCTCTGTGAATAGGAGGTGAGTGTCACGTACTGTGCACAAGGAAAATTTTGGAGTGTATGCCACAGCACATGACATGCATGAGGTTCAGCAATAACTAAGCCTTGGATGAAACAGAGAAAGCAGAACCCCAGCTCAAGAACAAGGCTGCAGGTGCAAATGGTATTCCCCCTGAGGGAATGATGTGTGGAGGCACTGAGCTCTCAGTGCAGCTGAATGTCCTTGTCTGCCTTATCTGGAAGTAGGAGACATCCCAAGAGAGCTCCCAGCTGCCACAGTCAGGAGTATTTTTTTAAAAATGAGCTTGTCAGAGTGTGGTAAATACAGGGGAATATTCCTGACGTTGACCATTGGAAAACCCATCACGCGGTCATTTTCAACTGCCTCCTCCCAGTGCTTGAGGAACTCCTACCGAAAACTCACTGTGGCTTTCAGGCACAGAGGGGCACATTGAGCAAGATTTTCACTGCTGTATATGTCCCTCTTGAAACTTACAAAGGCCTTTGACACCATAAATCGGACAGCATTTGTCGAGCGTTCTGCTCTGCTTTAGATGTAGCATGAAGTTTGTCACTATCTTTCACCTGATCCACAATGACGTACAAGTCACGGTAATAAGAAATGGCCTCCACACCTACCCATTCTCCGTTTGAACCGGTGTCGACCAGGGCTGTGTCATCAGCATAAAACTACTCTGAATCTACCTTGCTGCAGGACCTCACCACTGACAAACTGTCCACTTTTGAGTCAAGGGGTCTTTAATTGTAGTCCTGCACTGTTGCTCTCCATGAAACTCTTGATGGGGGTCAGTGTCAGTGAGGAGTAATTTTCAGTTGAAATGAGCAGGTGTATTTCCTCTGAATTTCAAGCCATTGTTGTTCATTTCCCAGGAGTGTTCAAGAGCGAGAGAGGATTTATTTATTTCGGTGAAAGCAACAAATGCTGGAGATCACGGCGGGTCAGTCAGCATGCATGAGAGAGAGCAAGCTCAGATTTTGTGTCCATAGAACATAGAACACAGAAAACTACAGCACAGTACAGGCCCTTTGGCCCACTATATTTTGCCGAGGTTAATCCTAATGTAATACATAGTAACTTAACCTACGCCCCCTCAACTCACTGCTATCCATGTGCATGTCCAGCAGTCGCTTAAATGTCCCCAATTATTCTGCTAAAGTCCAGATGACACCTCATCAGACCTGTTCATTTATTGTTTATTTTCTTTGATATTTTTGAGTTTGTTTTTATGTTAGACCCAGGACCCCTGCCCATGAGTGGTTGATGGGAACAGAGTCTCTGGAGAGCTGGTTTTTTAGTTTTTGATTGTTTATTTCATTCTCTTTTCCCAGAGAAATTGTGTCTTTTATTGTTAAGAAAAGTGAAAGCAGCTTTAGTTTCTGTTTTGAAATAACAGCGTGTGTGCCATGGTGCTGTGCCTCTTCTGTGAGTGCCTGGTGCAGGCAGTAATGGTTGTTGTTCAGACTGGAGACCTGTGACGAATACAGGAATCGGTGTGGGGTCCAATGCCATTTGTCATTTATGTAAAGGATTTGGATTAGGATCTCAGATGCATGGATTGTGAGGAGTGGCAGTTTAACTTCAATAAATGCAAATTGTTGCATTTTGCTAACAGGAACAGGGCAAGACTCACACAGTTAATGATAGGGCCTGTGGTGTGTCGTCGAGGGATATACAGAACATCCACAGTGCAGCAGCAAGCCAATTGGTCTGATACGGCCATACCCCCTTACATTTTGCCTTGTGTGCAAATGTAGAGTCATAAATCAAGAGCCTAGAAAGTTAAGCGATCACCAAACCACTACAGTTTGCCCCTGGAGCAGCAGTATTCATACCCATTATGGTTCGATTCACTTTTGTGAAGATTTTAAACAAACACTGAGTCAGTTTTTGAAACGAGATAAATAACTGATTGATCGCATTGAGGACTTTTAACACAACACTGCAGGGGACCAGTTCGACATGAAGTTGAATATGAGCCATGCAAACGTGCCACTGTGATTCAGTGAGGATTCCCATTTATTACACATGAGGCATGGAAACAATATATTTGACTGTGTTTCTTTTGAAGTATCTTGAGCTAGTGAAATGTTCCAGGGAACAGGGGAGAATATTTTACAAGGTATACTGCAGGTTACTATATATCTGAATGAAGTTTGTAATAACAGGGAAGATCAATTAAAAAAAATGTTCTTTCAAGGCCTTAGGAAGGAACAAAAAATGTGTGTTCCAAGGCATCTCAGTTGACCATCCTTGAGCTACAGCATCAAAACCATTCTATCAAAGTGATGGAAACGAAGGGTTCCTAGGTCCCCACATCTGGATCAATGCTTCAGTCTTTCCTTGGGTTGGTGAATTATTATGGAAAAGTGTGTCATGGCCTGGCCTCCATTTTGGCAGTTTAGATTTGCTATTCAGAATGGGATAACACTTACAAATAGACAGATTATCCAGATGTAGGCTTTCGGGAATTGAAAAAGCAGCAATTGTCTTTTAAAGACTTGGCACAGAATAATCCCCGGAACATGTTTTGCTGACTTGCGAAGCATCCCCATACGGTATCAAGTTGTTGTTTACTCACCGACGGCTCAGCAGAGAGGACGGACCGTTAGTGTATGCTTCCCAGACTTTAGCTGATGCCGAATGAAGACACATCAATATAGAGAAGGAACGTTTGGTGGGAATGTTTTGTGTGAGAATGTTCAACCAATACCTTTCTGCACATATATTTTGGAACAGTATTGGACCACAAGCCCTTGTTAGGGCTACGTGAACAGGACAGGAACATCCCACTTATAGCTTCAGGTCAAATTGAGCGGTGAGCTCTTATTCTGAGTGCATGATGCGTGACTGGATGAGTCTGTTTTGATTTCAAACTTTATGGAAACCCTTCTGGTCATCTCTGACAATAGAAAAAATCCCGTCCTGATTAAACTTAAACAACTGGTGGTGTTGGAAACGAAAGCGTCGTCACAAGCAGAATTGAGTCATTTGTAAACCTAGCAAGACCAGGTGACCATTGAGGGTAGCATTAGCCTGTTTATCCCAAGCAAACGTCATGACCATAAACAGCGGAGCTGCCCCAGGGTCGTCCAGTGATTTTCAAAATTATGATGCTGACGTGAATTTATGTTTGGTGGCCAGGATTGGACAACATCAAAGACATGTTGTTGCAGCTGTAGCCCGAGTGCCAATAAGGACAAACATTGTCACCAGCCGTGCACCATATTAATGAGACTGGCCAGATATGGCCTTGACTCCATTAAATTTAGACAATGCCAGTCTATTCGTGGGATCGAAACATTTAATCATTGTGTACGCCCATTTAAAGTGGATGGATATGCATACAGTTCAATTGTGAAATGTGAAGACTAGGTCAATGTCAGGTACTCTGCATGTTAAATGCTTGAATTGCAACCAGCAGCATATTACATGTGATGAACTCAGCAATACTTAAGCCTTGGATGAAACAGAGAAAACTGTGTTCCAGCTTAAGAACAAGGCTGCAGGTGCAAATGCTATTCCCCCTGAGTCATTAAAGTGCAGAGGCACTGAGCTCCCAGTGCAGCTACATGCTGTTTTCTGCCTTACCTTGAAGGATTCGTGCTCTCAGATGCCAAAGCCATTCGTGTTTTCTAAAACGGGGATACGTCAGACTGTGGTAACTAGGGTGGAATAAACCCCGCTGTCGAACATTGTAAAATGCATCGCCAAGTTCCTTTTCAGCAAAATGCATCGCCAAGTCGTGTGTGGCTAAGGGACGCCTCCCACAGTCTCAGTGTGGCTTTCAGGCACAGGTGGACACAATAGGTCTGATTTTCACTGATGCATATGGCCTTGTTGGACCTTTGACACCATCAATTATGAAACATTTGTGGAGCGTTATTCTCCGCTTTAGTTTCACACAATGTTTGTCACCATCCTTCTCCTGGATCTCAGTGACGCAACTCCAACCCATTCCCCTTTGACTCAGTGTCGAGCAGGACTGTGTTATCTCCTTAACACTGTTATCAATCTACCGTGCTGCAGCACCTCACCGTTTACAATCTGCCTAATTTTGAGCCAAGGGATCTTTTAGTTTAGTCATGCACTTTTGCTGCCAAAAAGCTCTTTATGTATATCGGTGTGAGGGATAGGTTATTTTTGTTAAAATGGGCCGATGTACCTCCTCCAGATTTTAAACCTTTGTTGTTCCTTTCCCAGGATATTCAGTAATGATGCAACAGGAAGGATTTATTAATTTATTTGAAATGAACAACGATGGAGACCACAGCGAGTCAGACAGCATCCATGAGATAGAGCAAGCTAAGACTAAGAGTCCAGATGACTCCTAATCAGAACTGTTCATTTATTATTTGTTTTCTTTCATTTACTTGAGTTTTTTTAGTTTGGCACAAGTGATTGGCAAGGATGCAGTGCAAAAAGAACCAATATTTGATTGTTTATTTATTTTTGTCCCAAAGTAATAGTGTCATTTTGGTTAAAACAAAAAGTGAAAGCAGCTTTCGTTTCTGATTTGACAGAGCAGAGCTTTTCTACCCGTGCTCCACATGATTTTGGAGGGTCTAATGCAGGCAACATTGGGGCGGGGCGTCTTGGTTATTTTCCATTTGCATCTTTGGTTTTAAAACAGTGGAGGATTGGTTTGCATGGCTAAAGGCCTGTGACTAATACAGGGATTGGTGATGAGTCCAATGCTATTTGTCACATGTGTAAAGGATTTGGATGTGAATCTCAGGAGTGTGAGGAGTGGTAGGTGGAGTTCAATTTTGATAAATGCAAAGTGTTGTATTTTGGCAAGAGGAACAGTGCAAAACTTACACTGTTTTGCACCGTTCCTCTGGCCTATGGAGTGTTAGCAAACAGAGATTAGGAGCGGTTGACAGAATTTCTATAGTGTGGAAGCACACCATTCATCACAACACATCCATACGAACAGTACCATTTGTCTTATGAGCAAAAGCAGAGTCAAAGTTCGTGAGACTGGAAAGCGCAGCAATCATCAAAGCACTATACTTTGTCCTATGAGCTGCACTGGTTGCAGCCATGGTTGTTGATATGCCTTGGTGGAGACTTTAAAGAAACGGTAAATCATTTTCTGAAGCTAATTCAATAATCGGTCCATCGCATTGAGGACTTGTACGCAAAAACAGCAGGGAACCTGTCTGTCATGAAAATGGATATTAACTGTGTGAACGTGCCTTTGGGATACAATGAAGATTGTATCAAGTTACTGTTGGCTCACCGATGGCTTAGCAGAGAGGACTTCCCAACAGTATACTTGTGCCAGACTTTGGCAAATGCTGAATGAATATAGGTTCAGATAGACAAAGTTGAGCAGTAATATATCATGTGAGAAAGTTTAATTTCTGCACGTATATAGGAAATAGTAATGGATGTCAAAACCCTTGCTAGGGCTGCCTGAAGAGGACAGGGCACTTCTAGCTTCAGTTGGAATTGGGTCGTGAGCTCTTATTCTGAGTGCATGCAATTAGAAGTTGGAATACCATTCAGGCATTCACGAGGTTAATGCCTGAAGCCAATTCCCAACGATGGATAGAGCATGGGAGGTACTACCAAAGGAAGAACTTGTTCTGGTTATGAATTTTCTGGACAACCTTCCGGTTATCTCTGACAATATCAGATTGTGGATGCAGAAACCACTGATCATGTTATAAATCAAATAGTCAACCAGGAATGATTCCTTTCTGGACCTGACAAGACCAGATGACCATTGACGATGGCATACTAATATGGGGAGCAGGTGTGTTTGCCCCAAGCAAAGATCACTGTCAGATACTGGATGAACTTCACCAGGGTCATCCAGTGATTTCCAAAATGAAGATGTTGATGGGACGTTACGACTGTTGGCCAGGTTTGGATGCCAACACAGTAATGTTGGTGGCCTAGTAGCCAAAGTGCCAGCAAGGACTAAAATTGTCGCCAGCTGTGCACAATATGCATTGGACTGTCCAGGCACAGTCAGTTACACGTCAAATGTGGCAGTCCATTCGTTGGATCGAGACTTTTAATTATTCTGCATGCCCATTCAATGTTTGATATGCATAAAGCTCCTTTCCCAATGACGCAGACTGAGGTTGAAAAAATGTGAGCACCTGGCATTAGACATGTTGTGCACAGATAACAAATATAAAACAGCTGGCAAGTTCACTGGATACGAAACTGTCTCAGCTTCTGTTTGATTATGGAAACAGCATTCACACAACTTCAGGGACAGCTCCAGCAGAGTTGCCAATGTGAGGAAGCGAGGACAGGTCCCATGATATATAACCTTTGGATCCTTTATGGAAAGGAAGAATTTGAAAAAGGATGGTCAACACAGTTTTGTGTAGGGTAGGATGTGCTTCACAAGCTTTATTGAGTTCATTGTGTAAGTGCCCAAACAGGTGGATGAGGATAAAGCGGCTGATGTGGTGTATGTGGATTTCAGTAAGGCATTTGATCAGGGTCCCTATGGTGGGCTATTGCTGTAAATACGGAGGCATGGGATTGAGTATGATTTACCGGTGTATGTCAGAAATTCATTGGCTGAAAGAAGACAGAGGGTCATGTTGATGGAAAATGTTCGTCCTGATTTTCATTTACTAGTGATGTACTGCAATGCTGTGTTTTGGGTCCAGTGTTTGTCATTTTCATAAATGATCTGGATGAGGGCGTAGAAGGATGGGTTGAGTAAATTTGCGGATGACACGAAGGTTGATGGAGTTGTAGGCAGTTCCGAAGGGTGTTGCAGGTGACCCAGGTACATCGATAATTTGCAGAGAGTTGGCAAATGGAGATATCTTGGTGTCCATGTACTTCGATTGCTGAAATATGCCATCCTGGTTTTCAGGATTGTTAAGATGCCATATAGTATGTTACCTTTAATTGGGGGAGGAATTGAATTTTGGAGCCACGAGGTCATGCTGAATCTTTACAAACGTGTGCTTGGCCACACTTGGAGAATTGATACAGTTCTGGTCATCTCATTCGAGGAAGGATGGGGAACCCTTGGAAAGGGGTCAGAGACAATTTACTAGAATGTTGCCTGGTATGGAGTGAAGGTCTTATGAGGAAACGCTGAAGGACCTGAGGCTGCTTTTATTCGAGAAACAATGTTTGAGAGGTGACTTAAGTGAGACACCTCACATAATCAGAGTGTTATATTGGGTGACCCTGAGAGCCTTTATTGCTCGGATGATGATGGCGACCATGAGGGTACATCGCTTGAAATTGAAGGGTGATAGAGATAGGACATGTCAGAGGTAGTTTCTTTACTTAGAGAGTTGAAAGGCCGTGGAATTCCCTGCCTGCAACTGTCGTAGTCTCGTTCAACTTAAAGGCAGTTAAGTGGTCATTGGAGATGCAAATGATGAAAATGTAATAGTGCAGGATTGATGGGCGTCAGATTGGTTTCAAAGGTTCTATGTTCTGAACAAATGTGAGAATCACATGATAGTTCCAAATTTGCAAGTGACCCGGCCCAACGCATACCCAGCCCCTCAGTACTGTACCATGTGGGTTTTCCCTGTCCTTCCAGTGTCGAACAAACCTCTGAGTCTGAGATGGATGCGGAAGATGTTGCAACCTTGACTCCATTGCCAAATGTAGAATATTATACATCTTTTTTTCTGAGACACAGACAATGGGCCACAGTCAGCACATACCAGCAGTAGCCAATCTAGACTCTGAGGAAGTAGACCTCTTGGAATAATGCCTCAGGAGCTGCTACAGGAAAAGGAATGGACCTCGGTCCCAGGGTTTAGAGTACGCTGGAGGTAATGAATTGAATGCAGTCAGTTAGAGAACCTTATTGAAAATAATTTCCCAGGTTGGGGCTGTTTGCCTAAACCAATTAGGGAGTTCTGACTGGCAGGTGTGTCAGTGGTTCTGCTCACTCGAGAAGCCATCACTATGAAGGTCAGTTTCATGTACTGTGCATGTGTAAATTCTTGAATTGCATCCAACAGCATATTACACACAAAGAGCTCAGCAATAGCCAAACCTTGGACGAAACAGAACAGGTTGTCCTCTAGCTTAAGAAGAAGGCTGCAAGTACAAATGGTATTCCCCTCAAACATTGTTGTGTAGAGGCACTGAGCTCCCAGTGCAGCTACATTCCCTTGTTTGCTTTACGTGAAAGGAGAAGAGCATCCTAGGAGAGCTCCCAAATGCCACTATCATTAATCTTTTTTCAAAAATGGGAACATATCAGACCTTTGGAAAAAATTCATCACCAAAGTCATTTTCAACTCTCCCCTGCCTGTAGCCGAGGAACCCCTCTCAGAGCATTAGTGTAGCTTTTGGCTAAAAGGGGCAGAATAGACATTATTTTCACTGCTGCATATGGTCTTCTTTCAACTTAAAAAGTCCTTTGACACCATTGGTCATGAAGCATTTGAGGATAATTCTTCTCCACTTTAGTTGCACCATGAAGTTTGTCACCATTCTTTACCTAGTCCACAATGATATGTATGTCATTGTAATGAAAAACGGTTTCAACAACTTACCTTTGCAATTTTGAACAGGCCTTATCATTCTTGAAGATGGGCTTATGCCCGAAACGTCGATTCTTCTGCTCCTCGGATGCTGCCTGGCCTGCTGTGTTTTTCCAGCACCACATTTTTCAACTCTGGTCTCCAGCATCTGCAGACCTCACTTTCTCCAACTTTGAACAGGCGCTGAGCAAGGTTGTGTCATCACTTCAAGACTATTCTGAATTTACTTCGCTGCAGGATGTCACCAACGACAAGCTAGGCACGTTTGAGCCAAGGGGGCTTTTTATTTAAGTCCTGCACTGTTGCTGTCCCTGAAACTCTTGATGGGGCTCTGTATGGGGTTATCATTTTTAGTTGAAATGAGCAGCTATGCATTCTCTGAATTTTAAACCATTTTAGTACCTTTCCCAGGAGCAACACAGCAGAGAGGGTGTATTAATTTAGTTAGGAAAGGAAGCACTTATGGAGATCACAGTTGGTCTGACAGCATCCATGAGAAACAGCAAGGTAAGATTTCACGTCCAAATGAATCCTCATCAATGCTGTTCATTTATTGTTTGTTTTCTTTGAATTGTCTGAGTTTATGTTTATTTTGGTCCTCTGTGTCCCCTGTCGACGAGTGGTTGATGGGGACGGTGTCCAGGGAGAGCCAGTTTTTAATTGTTTATTTCTTTCTGTTTTTCTCCAAATAAGTAGTGTCTTTTTGTTTCACAAAGGGAAAGCAGTTTTAATTTATGTTTTGAAAGGGCAGAGCGTTTCTACCGGATTATGCCTGTTCTGAGAGTGTCTGATGCAGGCAGTATCGGGGGATCTTCGGCTTTTTCCATTAACACCTTTGAAAATGAGTGTTTCTTTCATCCTGGAGGTCTTTGATGAATATAGGGATCGGTGTTGCGTCCAATGCAATTTGTCCTTTTTATTAAAGAAGTTGGATGAGAATATAGAGAACATGGTTTTTTAAGGATGGGCAGATAGAGTTTAATTTTAGTAAATACAAAGTATTGCATTTGGGTAAGAGGAACAGGGCACGACTTGCAAAATTAATGTTAGGGCCTGTGGAGTGTTGTCGAATAGAGAGTCCTCGGGGTTGACAGAAATTTTGCACCGCGGAATCAGACCCTTCAGTACAACAGGTCCACCGTGTCAGTGCCAGTTGCCTTGCGTGCAAAAGTAGAGACATAAATTAATATGATGCACTGTGAATGGGCACACTGCAGTGACATTCGCAAGATCAATCATAAGAATGAGAGCTAAAGGCAGTGCCACATCAGTGGAAATTGTTAGTTATATCACATTCTCAATCTGCCTCACAGAACCAGTCCAGCCACTATAAATTCAGAGGATTTATATGTTCACCATGGAACACAATGTCTACCTGGGTGTTGTACTTCTCAGTACAACACAACAATCTGTCCACAGTGCAACGCTGCACAGATCATATCAGAGCATTGATCTTTAATCCCAGACTAGATCTCTGTCCAGCATCGGGAGCTATGGAGACCATAGCAGTGCATTGATTTATAGACCCGGACTAGATATCTGAACAGCACAGAGAGCTGTGCGGACCATAATAATCCCAGATTTGCTGGGAGGTGCAAGGGAGGAGCGAAGGACTTCTGGGAAGTCACATATTTGTGTGGTTGCGTTATCCGGAACATTACTCTATAATCCCAGAAAATTACCCAGTCTCTCTCAATTCTATCGAGAATCATCTTTGCTATCCTTTCCTCGACATCTCTGGAACTATTCGGGGGCCTATAGAAACCTTCTAACGGGTGACCTCTCCTTTCCTGTTTCTAACCTCAGCCCATACTACCTCAATGGACGAGTCACCTAACATCCTTTCTGCAACTGCAATACTTGTTCTTGACCAACAATGCCACATCTCCCCCTCTTTTAACATCTTCTCTGTTCTTACTGAAACATCAAAATCCTGGAACCTGCAACAACCATTCCTTTTTTTTAGATGAGATTACTTACAGTGTGGAAACAGGCCCTACGGCCCAAAAAGTCCACACCGACCCGCCGAAGCGCAACCCACCCATTTCCCTACATTTACCCCTTTACCTAACACTACGGGCAATTTAGCATGGCCAATTCAACTAACCTGCACATCTTTGGACTGTGGGAGAAAACCGGAGCACCCGGAGGAAACCCACGCAGACACGGGGAGAACGTGCAAACTCCACACTGTCAGTCGCCTGAGTCGGGAATTGAACCATGGTGTCTGGCGCTGTGAGGCAGCAGTGCTAACCACTGTGCCACCGTGCCGCCCACGTGGCACAGTCGTTAGCACAGGTCTTGTCCCTGCTCCATCCATGTCTCCGAAATGGCCACAAAATCGAAGTCCCAGATACCAACTCATGCTGCAAGTTCACCCACCTTATTCTGGAAGGTCCTGGATTTAACGTAGACGTACTTCAAACCAACTTCTTGCTTGCCAGTGCCATCTTGCAATCCTGAATCTTGATTTCGGACTTCCCCACTTTCAACCTTTTCTATACTAGAACTCCAATTTTCTTCCCATTCTCCTGCTGGATTGGTTTAAACCCACCCCAATAGCCTTAGTGAATTTCAGCCCAGAATATTGGTAGACCTCTGGTTCAGATGAAGACCATCTTGCTATTAGAGGTGCCACCTACCCTAGAAAGAGCCGCAAATATCCAAGGATCCAAAACCCTCCCTCCTGCACCATCCCTATAGCCATGTGTTCAACTCCTCTCTCTCCCTATTTCTCGACTCACTCGCATGTGACACGGGCAACAAACCAGTGACAACAACGGTGTTCGTCCTCGCTCTGAGCTTCCATCCTAGCTCCCTGACATTCTATCTTATATCCCCATCTCTCTTCCTACTAATGTCGTTGGTGCCTATATGGACCACGACTTGGGGCTGCTCCCCTTCTCCATTAAGGATCCCAAAAACACAACCAGAAACATCACGAATACTGGGAACTGGGAGGCAACGCACCAACCGTGAGTCTCTCTCGTCCCCATAGAAGCTCTATCTGTCCTCCTAACTATGGAGTCCCCAGTGACTACTGCTCTGCTCCTCTTCCCCGTTCCCTTCTGAGCAGCAGGGACAGACTCTGTGCCAGAGCCCTGTGTTCCCCTGGTAAGTCGTCCACCCCAACAGTATCCAAAACAGTATACTTATTGTTGAGGGGAATGGCCGCAAGGGATCTCTGCACTGCCTGCCAGTTCCCTTTCCGTCCCCTGACTGTAACCCATATGCTTTTTTCTTGTACCTGAGGAATCACTACCTCCCTTTAACTCCTCTCAATAACATCCTCTGCTTCCCAAATGATCCGAAGTTCATCCAGCACTAGCTCCAGTTCCATAACGCGGTTTTTCGAGGAGCTAGAGTTGGGTGCACTTCCCGCAGATGTAGTCAGCAGGGACACGAGTGGTGACCCTTTCCTCCCACATTTTGCAGGAGGAGCATTCAAGTGCCCTCAGCGCCATTCCCATGATTCTAAATTCCCAAAGAGACTGTTGAAAAAATAAGGAATAAAAAATAAACTCGTTACCTTATTAATCTGTCGCACATAATCATTTTTTAAGTTCGAAAAGGAGGAGGACGGTTGGGAGTCACTACCCGAGTAGTGTTTCGGATAAAGCAACCACACAAATATGTGACTTCCCAGAAGTCCTTCGCTCCTCCTTGGCACCTCCCAGCAAATGGAGGCCGGACTCTCGAGGTAAGTTCCTTTTAATGCGGGAAAACGCAACCTTCCCGGCAGCCGTCGCTTCACCATTCCTTCTCTCCTCGCCGCTCTGGCAAAATGGAGGTACAACGCCCCAGGGCACTGAACTGTACACCAAAAACAATTGCACTCCCAGCATGTAGATCTGTGTACACCACCACAGTGCATTAACGTATAAACGAGGAGCATTTAACCTCCCAGCAAATAGAGCTGTGTACAACAGCCCAGCGAATTGAAAGGAAAACCAGGGTCAGTAACCACCCAGCATGTCGAGCTGTCGACAATACATCAGTGCATTGAGCTGCAAACCAGGAGCAGTTACCCTCACAGCATGTTGAGGTGTGCACACAACCCCAGTACATTGACTGTAAACCAGGAAAAGTTACCCTCCCAGCATATGGAGCTGTGTACAACGACCTTTGTAAAACAGGAGCATTTACTCTTCCAGTATGTAGAGTTCTGTACACCACCGCAGTGAACTGTTCTGTAAACGAGGAGCAAGCCACTGTCCCAGCATGTAGAGCTGTGTACAATAACCCAGTGCATTGAACTTTAAACAAAGGAGCAGTTACAATCCCAACATATAGAGCAGTGTACACCACCCCCGTGCATTGAAATATATACCAGGAGCAGTTACCCTCCCAGCATGTCCAGCTTTGTACAACACCCCAGCACATTGAACGGTAAACCAAGGAGCAGTTACGTCCCAGCATGTGGAACTGTGTACACCACTCCATACATTGAAATGTAAAACAGAAGCATTTACTCTTCAGGCAAGTGGAGCTCTGTACACCACCCCAGTGCATTGAACATTGAACCAGGTGCAGTTACCCACCCAGCATGCCGAGCTGTGTACACCAGCCCAGCACATTGAAGGGCAAATCAGGAGCAGTTGCACTCTCAGCATGTAGATCTGCGAAGAGCAGCCCAATCTATTGAAATGTAAACTAAGAGCAGTTACCCGCCCAGCAAGAAGAGCTGTGTACAATGCCCCAGTGTGTTGAACTGTACACGAGGAGTAGTTACGCTCCTAGCATGGAGAGCTGTTTACAATGACCCAGTGCGTTGAACTGTGAACTAAGAGTAGTCGCCCTCCTAGCATATCGAGGTGTATTCACCAACCAAGTGCATTGGCCTGTAAACCAGTAGCATCGACCCTCCCAGCATGAACAAAAGTGTTCACCAACCAAGTGCATTCATCTGTAAATCAGGAGATGTTAGCCTCCCAACGCCACCCCAAAACAACGAACTGCAAACGATGATCATTTACCCCCAGCATGTCGAGCATGTAAAACAAGGAGCAACTAACCTTACAGCATGACGAGCTGTTTACAATGCCCCAATGCATTGAACTGTAATCCAGGAAAAGTTACCATCCCGGCATGTCGAGTTATATACAGCACGCCAGTCCATTGAACTGTAAAGCAGGAGCAGTTACCTTCCCAGTGTGTCGAGCTGAGTACACAAAAGCAGCGCATTGATCTGTAAACCAGGCGCAGTTACCCTCCCAGCACGTACTGCTGTGTAGGAGATAGAACATTACAGCGCAGTACAGGCCCTTCGGCCCTCGATGTTGCGCCGAGCAGTCATACCAATCTGAAGCCCATCTAACCTACACTATTCTATGTACGTCCATTGTTTGTCCAATGACGACTTAAATGCACTTCAAGTTGGCGAATTTACTAACGTTGCAGGCAAAGCATTCCATACCCTTACTACTCTCTGAGTAAAGAAACTATCTCTGACATCTGTCCTTTTTCTATCACCCCGAACTTTAAAACTAAGCTCCCTCGTGCTTGCTGTCACCATACTTGGAAAAAAGCTCTCCCTGTCCACCCTATCTAATCCTATGATTACCTTATATGTTTCTATTAAGTCACTTCTAAAGGTTCTTCCCTCCAACGAAAACAGCCTCAAGTCCCTCAGACTTTCCTCGTAAGACCTCCACTCCATACCAAGCAACATCCGAGTAAATCTCCTCTGCACCCTTTCCAAAGCTTCCACATCCTTCTTATATTGTGGTGACCAGAATTGTACACAATACTCCAAGTGAGGCCGCACCAGAGTTTTGTACATAACCTCATGGTTCCAGAATTCGATCCCTCCATTAATAAAAGCTAAAACACTGTGTGCCTTCTGAACAACCCTGTCAACCTGGGTGGCAACTTTTAAGGATCTGTGTACCTGGACATCGAGATCACTCTGCTCAATGACACTACCAAGAGTTCTACCATTAGACCAGTACTTTTCATTCCGGTTACTCCGACCAAAGTGAATCACCTCAAACTTGTCCGCGTTAAACTTCATTTGCCACCTCTCAGCCCAGCTCTGCAGCTTATCTATGTCTCTCTGTAACCTACACCATCGTTCGTCACTATCCACAACTCAACAGACCTTAATATCGTCTGCAAATTTACTAACCCACCCTTCTACGCCCTCATCCAGGTCATTTCTAAAAATGACGAATAACAGTGGACCCAACAAAAACCCTTGCGGTACAACACGAGTAACTGTTTCCAGGATGAACATTTCCCATCAACCACCACCCTCTGTCTTCTTTCAGCAAGACAATTATTGATCCAAACTGCTATGTCACCCACAATCCCATTCCTCCACATTTTGTACAATAGGTTACTATTGGGAACCTTCTCGAATGCCTTGCTGAAATCCATATACACCACATCAACCGGTTTCCTCTCATCTACCTGTTTGATCACCTTCTCAAAGAACTCAATAAGGTTTGTGAGGCACGACCTACCCTTCACAAAATCGTGTTTTCTATCCCTAATCAAATTATCTTTTCTAGATGATTATAAATCCTATCTCTTATAACCTTTTCCAACACTTTAACAACAACTGAAGTAAGGTTCACTGGTCCATTGTTACCAGAGGTGTCTCTACTCTCCTTCTTGAACAGCAGAACCATATTTGCTATCCTGCAGTCTTCTGGCACTATTCCTGTAGACAATGACGATTTAAAGATCAATGCCAAAGGCTCGTATATCCAGAGGATCCTAGGATAAATCCCATCC
Organism: Chiloscyllium plagiosum; assembly: GCF_037043375.1. NCBI lineage: Eukaryota > Metazoa > Chordata > Chondrichthyes > Orectolobiformes > Hemiscylliidae > Chiloscyllium > Chiloscyllium plagiosum. The sequence continues at coordinate 53,520,931 of NW_028270183.1, forward strand.
GGCCCAGGGGACTTATCTATTTCCACACTCTGCAGGATTTCTAATACCTCTTCCTTGTGAACCTCAATCCCACCTAGTCCAGTAGCCTGTATCTCAGTATTCTCCTCGAACACATTGTCGTTTTCTAGAGTGAATACTGTCGAAAAATATTCATTTAGTGCTTCCTCATTTCCTCTCACTACTCACACAAGTGCCCACTACTATCCTTGATCGGCCCTAATCTTACTCTCGTCATTCTATTATTGCTTAAATACTTATAGAAAGCCTTAGGGTTTACCCTGATCCTATCCAGAAACAACTTCTCATGTCTCCTCCTGGCTCTTCTGAGCTCTCTCTTCAGGTCTTTCCTGGCTACCCTGAAACGCTCAAGCGCCCTAACTGAGCGTTCGCATCTCATCCTAACATAAGCCTTCTTCTTCCTCTTGACCGGAGATTCCACTTCCTTCATAAACCATGGCTCCCTCGCTCTACAGCTTCTTCCCTGTCTGACAGACACATACTTATCTAGGACACTCAGAAGCTTTTCCTTGACTAAGCTCACATTTCTATTGGGCCCATCGTCTGCAGTTTCCTTCCCCATCCTATGCTTCCTAAATCTTGTCTAATCGCATCGTAATTGCCTTTCCCCAGCTAAAACCCATGCCAAGTGGTATACACCTATCTCTTTCTATCACTAAAGTGAACATAACAGAATTGTGATCGCTATGGCCAAAGTGCTCACCGACTTCCGAGTCCTGCCCGTACTCTTTACACAGTACCAAATCTAATGTGGCTTTATCCCTTGTTGGCCTGTTTACATACTGTGTCAGGTGATGGTGTAAATGTAGGGTAACGGGTCTGGGTGGGTTGCTCTTCGGAGGGTCGGTGTGATTTGTTGGACCGAAGTGCCTGTTTCCACAGTGTAAGCAATCCAACAAATGCTGGGAGGGTACCTGCCCCTGGTTTACTTTTCAATGCTCTGGCGCGTTGCATGCAGCTCTCCATGCTGGGAAGGTAACTGCACTTGGTTTACAGTTCAGTACTCTGGGGTTCTGTGAGCAGCTCAACACGATGGGAGGGTAACTGCTCCGGTCTACAGATCAGTCCACAGAGGCGGTTTACAAATCTCTACATCCTGAAGGACACATGCTCCTGGTTTACAGTTCAATGCAGGGGCGTCGTACACAGATCTATACGTTGGGGGTGTAACAGCTCATGGTTTTCTGCTGAATGCACTGGGTTGGTGTACACAGCTCTACGTGCTGGAAGGGTAGCCGCTCCTGGTTTGCAGTTCAATGCATTGTGGTGACTATACACAGATCTATATCCTGGGAGGTGAACTGCTCCTGATTTACATAATTGTTAGTTCTCTGACACTGAGCCTGGCATTGTGGCTCAGAAGCAAAGGGGCGAAATAGAAACGCGCGAGTGGTAGGGGACTCAATAGTTGGACGGATTGACAGGAGTTTTTGTGGTCAGGGACGGGATTCCCGGAAGGTATGTTGCCTATCTGGTGCCAGGATCCGCGATGACACCAATTGGGTTTACAAGATTCTGAAGGGGGAGAGCGAGCAGCCAGAAATCGTGGTACATATTGGCAACAAAGATATAGCCAGGAAAGGGACTGAGGATCTGTAAAGTGACGACAGAGAGTTAGATTGGAAACTGAGGACGAGTAGAGTAGTGATCTCAGGTTTGCTACTAGTGCCACAAGATAGTGAGATGAGGAACTGTGAGTGCCTGCAGCTTAACACATGGGAGCGAGGCTGGTGCATGAGGAAGAGCTTCTGGTAACTAGAGCATTGGGATAACTTTTGGAGAAGGTGGGACCTGTGCATGAAGTGCCTGAATTGGAGGGGTACAAATATCCTGGCTGGGAGATTTGCTCGTGCAATTCCGGAGGATTTAAAAAGTTTGGCAGGGGGATGGGAATCAGACCCACATGTCTGAGAAGGCGTCAGTTCCAGCCCGGAGAATGACAGGATATATTGAATCTATCCGGATTGTTTCTCACGCGATGAAATATAGGGATCGGTTAAAAGATGTCTGCTTTAATACAAGGAGTGTTTAGAATAAGAGTGACGAACTTAGAGCATGGATCAGTACTTGGGGCTACGATGTTGTGGTCATAACGGAGACGTCGGTTTCACGGGGGCAGGAATGGTTGCTTGATTTTTCGGGGTTTAGAACGTTTAAAAAGAGCAGGGGGGTGGAAAAAGAGGAGGGGTTGGAGCATTGCTAATCAGAGAGTGCATCACAGCAACAGAAAAGAAGGCTGTTGAGGAAGGTTTATCTACTGAGTTAGTATGGCTGGAAGTTAGGAACAGCAAGGGAACAACCCTTGCAGGCAGATTCTGGAAAAATGCACAAGTAGCAGCGTTGTTGTATGGGTGATTTCAACTTTCCAAATATCGACTGGAGCCTCTTCAGTGCAGATGGTTTGGATGGAGCCGTTTTTGTCAGGTGCGTTCAGGAGGGTTTCATTACTCAGTACGTCGACAGACTGACGAGGGGAGAGGTCATTTTGGATTTGGTGCTTGGCAACGAGCCAGGACAGATGTCAAATCTCACGGTGGGAGAGCACTTTGGTGAAAGTGATCACAACTGCCTCACAATTAGGATAATCTTGGAGAGTGAAAAGAGCAGTTACTGAGGCAAGATATTTAATCGGAGGAAAGGAAATTCTGACGCTATCGGACAGGAGTTGGGAAATACAGACTGGGATCAATTGTTCCACAGAAAGGGCACAACAGACATGTGGAGAGTATTTAAGGAGCAGTTGTTGCGAGTGATGCACAAATTTGTTTCTCTGAAACAGGTAAGAATAGGTAAGGTTAATGAACATTGGATGACGAGGAAAGAGGAACCTCTCGTCAAAAGGAAAAAGGCAGCTTTCGTAAAATGAAGGAAGCAAGGATCGAGCACAGCTTTAGAAGATTACAGGCTTGCTAGAAGGAGCTCGGAAATGGACTGAGGATAGCCAGGAAGGGGCACGACAACGGCTTGGCAGGACGTATTGGGGGATACCCAAAGGCCATTTACTTATCCGTGAGTAATAAGAGAATTCTCAGGAAGAAGGTAGGGCCGATCAGAGATAGTGGAGTGAACTTGTGCGTGGAATCTGAGCAGGTAGGGGAAGTTTTTTTGCCTCGGTTTTCACCAAGGAAAGGGAGCTTGTTGTAAACACAACTTAGAGGAGTTGGGATACAGTCTTGACCAGGTCAAGATTGATGAAGTTAATGTGCTAGAAATTTTGGAAAACATTAAGATTGATAAGTCCCCAGGGCCAGACGAGATTTATCCTAGGCTGCTCCATGAAGAGAAAAAGGAGGTTGTTAAACCACTGTCGAGGCTATTTGCCTCCTCAATTTCCATAGGAGTCGTACCAGAGGAATGGAAGGAGGCGAATGTTGTTGCACTTTTCAAGAAGGGTAATAGGGAAATCCCTGGCAATTATAGACCAGTTGTCATGTGGGACATCAACTTTCCAAAGATTGACTGGGAACAGACTAGATATCTGCCCAGCACTGGGAGTGATGGAGACCACAACAGTGCATTGATCTATAAACCGGACAAAATATCTATCCAGTACGGGTAATTTGTAGACAACAGCAGTGCATTGATCTATCAATACGGAGTAGATAGCCGCCCAGCACCAGGAGCTATGCCGAACAGAGCAGTGCATTAATATATAAAACTCAACCAGATATTCTCAACAGCACAGCTAACTGTGCAATGATCAGTGGTTAATTGATATGGAAACTAGGAGCAGTTCCTTTCGCAGAATGCGGAGCTGTCTACACCACCCCAGTGCACTCATCTGTAAACAAGGAGCAGTTCCCCTCCCAGCATGTCGACCAGTGTACACCTGCGCAGTGCATTGAACTGTAAACCAGGAGCAGTTAGCCTCCCAGCGATTTGGGCTGTGAGCACAACTTCCGTGCATTGAATTTTATACCAGGAGCTGTTAACCTCAAAGCATGTTGAGCCGTGTACCCCACCACAGTGTATTGATCTGGAAACCAGGAGCAGTTACACTCTCAACATGTAGAGCTCAGAACACGATAACAGTGCATTGAACGGTACAACAGGAGCAGTTACTCTCCCAGCATGTAGAGATGTCTGCAACACCCAGGGCATTGAACTGCAGACCAGGGGCCGCCTCCCTCCCAGCATGTCGAGCTGTGTAGCCCACCCCAGTGCATTGAAATATAAACCAGGAGCAGGTACACTTCCAGCATAAAGCGCTGTGTACAACGCCCCAGTGCATTGATCTGTAAACCAGGTGCAGTTAAACTCCCTGCATGTAGAGCTGTATAGGCCACCACAGTGCATTGAACTGTAAACCAGGAACAGTTACGCTCCCAGCATGTAGAGCTGTGTACACTCCAGTGCATTGATCTGGAAAACAGGAGCAGTTAACCTCTCAGCAAGTAGAGCTATGTGCAGCATTCCAGGGCACAAAAGTGTAAACCAGGAGCAATTACCCTCCCAGCATGCAGAGCGGCGTACACCATCCCAGTGCATTGATCTGTAAACCAGCAAGTTGCCCTCCCAGCATGGACAGTGTTGTAAACCACCACAGTGCATTGAGCTGTAAACTAATAGAGTAACCCTCCCAGGATATGGAGCTATACACCCCACCCCACTGCATTGAACTGTATACCAGGAGCAGTCACTCTCCCAGCATGAAGAAATGTGCACATCGGCCAAGCGCATTGCACTGTAAACCAGGTGTATTTACCCTCCCAGCGTGTACAGCTGTGTACAACGTCCACGTGCATTGAACTCTAAAGCAGGAGACGTGGCACTTCCAGCATTTCGAGCTGTCTAAGTACTCCAGCGCACTGAACTGTAAACCAGCATTAGTTACGCTCCTGGCATGTAGGGCTCTGTGCACCATTCCACTGCATTGGTCTGTAAACTAGTAACAGTTACCTTTACAGCATGTAGCGCTGTTTACACCACCATAGTGCATTGAACTGTAAACCATTAACAGTCACCGTTAGAGCATGTAGAGCTGTTTACAACACAACAATGCATTGAACTGTGAAGCAGGAGCCATCCCCATCCCAGGATGTTGACCATTGTGCACAACCCCAGTGCATTGAACAGTATAGCAGTTACCCTCCTGGCATGAAGAACTATGTACACCACCACAGTACGTTGATCTGTAAACCAGAATCAGTGGCCCTCCCAGCATATCGAGCTGTTTACAACACTCCAATCCATTGAAGTGTAAACCAGAGATGTTACCCTCCCAGCATGTACAGCTGCGTACACCACTCCAGTGCATTTAGGTGTAGACCAGCAGCAGTTACTCTGCCAGCATGTAGAGGTCTGTACACAGCACCAGTGCACTGAACTCTACGCCGGGAAAGCTTGCACTCCTGGCATGTAGAGCTTTCTGCAATACCCCAGGGCATTGAACTGTAAACCAGAAGCCGTTACCCTCCCAGCATGTAGAGCCGTGTAGACCACCCCAATGCATTGATATGTAAATCAGGATGTACAGCTGTGTGCACCATCCCAATGGACTGATGTGCAAACCATGATCAGTTACCTTCCTACCATGTGGACCTGTGTTCACCTGCACAATGCATTGAACTGTAAACTACGAGTGGTTACCCTCCCTGCAATTTGGGTTGGGTACATAGTTCCCGGGCATTGAAATTTATACCAGGAGTTGTTACCCTCCAAGTATATCGAGCTGTGTACACAACCACAATGCATTGTTCTGTAAATCAGGAGCACTTACGCTCCCAGCATGTAGATCTGTGGACATCACTCCAGTGCATTGACCTTTTAACCAGGAGCAGTTCACCTCTCAGCAAGTAGAGGTATGCACAGCACACTCAGGGCATAGAACTGTAAACCAGGAGTAGTTAGCCTCCCAGCATGAAGAGTTGTGTACACCATCCAAGTGCGTTGATCTATAAACCAGCAAGTTACCCTCCGCGGATGTACAACTGTAAATTAGTAGAGTTACCGTCCCAGGATGTAGATCTTTGTACATCAACCATGTGCACTGAACTGTATACCAGAAGAATTTGCATCCAAGCATGTAGAGTTGTGTACAAGATCCGAGTGCATTGAACTGTAAACCAGGAGCATTTACCATCCCAGCTTGCAGTGCTGTGTACAACGTCCAAGTGCATTGAGTGTAAACCAAGAGAAGTTGCACTCCCAGCATTTCGAGCTGTGTACACGACCCTAATGCATTTAATTGTAAACCAGGAGCAGTTACGCTCCAAGAATATAGGGCTCTGTGCACCATCCCACTGCATTAAACTGTAAACCTGTAAGAGGGACCTTTCCATCAAGTAGTGCTGTTCACACCACCACAGTGCATTGAACTGTGAAACATTAGCGGTTCCCCACCCAGGATGTAGACCATTGTGCAAAACCACAGGGCATTGAACTGGAAACCAGGAGTGGTTACGCTGCCAGCGTGAAGAACTGTGTACATCACCACAGTGCATTGATATGTCAACTAGGAGCAGTTGCCCTCCCAGCATGTAGAGCTGTGTACACCACCCCAGGGCATTGCACTGTAATCCCGGAGATGTTAATGTCACAGCATGTAGAGCTCTGTACACCATCCCAGTGCATTGATCTGATAACTAGCAAGTTACCCTCTCAGCACGTACAGCTGTGTACAACACCACATTGCATTGAACTGTAATCCAGTAGAGGATGTAGAGCTCTGTACACCACCCCAGTGCATTGAACTGCAAACCAGTAACAGATGACTTTCCAGCACGTAGAGCTGTTTCCAAAACAGTGCATTAAACGTTTAAACAGTAACAGTACCATCCCAGGATGTAGAAAGTTGTGCACAACCCCAGTGCATTCAACAGTATACCAGCGCAGCTACGTCCCAGCATACAGAACTGTGTATCCCACCACAGTGTATTGATCTGTAAACCAGTAAATGTTGCGCTCCCAGCATGAAGAGCTGTGTACACTACCCCAGTACATTGAAGTGCAAACCAGGAGATGTTACCCTTCCAGCATGTAGAGGTATGTGAACCACCCTGATGCGTTGAACTAGAAATCAGGAGCAGTTACCTTCCCAGCATGTAGAGCTGTGTACGCCAGCCCGGTACATTGAATAGGAAACCAGGAGCAGTTAGCCTCTCAACATGTATAGCTGTGTACACCACCCCAGTGTATTGATCTGTAAACAAGGAGCAGTTCTCCTAGCATGCCGCCCTCTGTACATCTGCGCAGTGCACTGTTCTGTAAACCCGCAGCATGGAGAGCTGTCTACAGCACCCCAGTGCATTGAACTCCGCACCAGGAGCAGACACCCTTCCGGCAAGTGTTGCTGTCTGCAACACCCAAGCAGAAGCCATTACCCTCCCTGCATGTAGAGCTGGGAAGGCTACTCCAGTTCATTGAACTGTAATGAAGAAGCAGCTACGCTCCCAGGATGTAGAGCTGTGTACAACGCACAAGTGCTTTGGTCTGTAAACCAGGAGAAGTTACCCTCCCAGCATGTACAGCTTTGTAGGCCACCCCAGTGCATTGAACTGCAAACCAGGAGCAGTTATACCCCCAGCGCGTAGACCTGTGCACACCACTCCATTCCATTAATTGGAAACCAGGAGCAGTTAACCTCTTAGCAGTAGAGCTATGTACAACACCCCCAGGGCATAGAACTGTAAACCAGGAGCAGTTAGCCTCCCAGAGTACAGAGTTATGTATACCACACCGTGCATTGATCTGTAAACCAGCAAATTACATTCCCAGGATGTACAGCTATGTACACCATCCAAGTGCATTGAACTGTACACCAGAAGCATTTACTGCCCCAGCATGCAGAGCTGTGAAAATCGTCCATGTGCATTGAATTGTAAACCAGGATAAATTGCAATTCCAGCATTTCGAACTGTGCACAGCATCCAATGCATTCAACTGGAAACCAGGAGCAGTTACGATCCCAGCATGTATGGCTCTGTGCATCATTCCACTGCATTTACCTCCGCCCCCCTCCCCCAGCATGTAGAGCTGCATACACCACCACAATGCATTGATCTGTAAATCATGAGCAGTTAGCCTCCCAGTATGTAGAGCACTGTACACCATCCCAGTGCACTGTTCTGTAAACCAGCAAGTTACCCTCTCAGCATGTACAGCTGTGTACAACACGACAGTACATTGAACTGTAAACCAGTAGAGTTCCCCACCCAGGATGTAGAGAGCTGTACACCAGAACAGTGCATTGAACTGTAAACCAGTAGCAGATACCTTTCCACCTGTTTCTACAACAGTGCATTAATCTTTTAAACAGTAACAGTACCCCTCCCAGGATGTAGACAATTGCGCACAACCCCAGTGCATTCAACAGCATACCAGTGCAGCTACCGTCCCAGCATGCGGAACTGTGTACCCAACCACAGTGCATTGATCTATAAACCAGGGCTTTCTCCTTTATGTCTCCAATAATCTCATTCATCCGCATTTTGTACAATAGCCTCCTTTGGGGAACCTTATCGAACGCCTTGCTGAAATCCATATACACCACATCAAATTTTTACTCCCATCTACCTACTTGTTCACCTTCTCAAAGAACTCAGTCGGGATTGTGAGGCCCGACCTACCCTTCACAAAACCGTACTGACTATCGCTTTTAAAAAAAATTTCTTTTGTAGATGATTATAAATCCTACCTCTTATAACCCTTTCCAACACTTTACGAACAACTGAAGTAAGGTTCACTGGTTTATAATTACGAGGGTTGTCTCTAATCCCCTTCGTGAACAGGAGAACCACGTTTGCTATCCTCCAGTCTTCTGGCACTATTCCTGTAGACAATGATGATTTAAAGATCAATGCCAAAAGCTCGTCAATCTTCTCCCTGGCTTGCCAACGGATCCTAGGATAAATCCCATCCGGTCCAGGGGCCGTAGCTATTTTCACACTCTGCAGGATTTCTAATACCTCTTCCTTGTGAACCTCAATCACACCTAGTCTAGTAGCCTATATCTCAGATTTCTCCTCGACAACATTGCCGTTTTCTAGAGTGAATACTGTCGAAAATTATTCATTTCGTGTTTCCCCATCTCCTTTGACTCCACATACAACTTGCATTACCATCCTTGATTGGCTCTAATCTTACTCTCGTCATTCTATTATTCCTTAAATACCTGTATAAAGCCTTAGGGTTTACCCTTATCCTATCCACCATCAACTTCTCATGTCTCCTCCTGGCTCTTCTGAGTTCTCTCTTTAGGTATTTCCTGGCTACCTTGTAACGCTCAAGCACACTAACTGATCCTTCACATCTCATCTTAACATAAGCCGTCTTCTTGATATTTACCAGAGGTTCCACTTCCTTCGTAGAGCTCCCGCGGTCCACAGCTTCCTCCCTACCTGACAGGTACATTCTTATCTAGGATACACAGGAGCTTTACCTTGAATGCGCTCCACATTTCTAATGGGCCCATCCTCTGCTGTTTCCTTCCCCATCCTATGCTTCCTTAATCATACCTAATCGCATCGCAATAGCCTTTCCCCCAGCTGTAACTGTTGTCAAGTGGTATACACCTATTCCTCTCTATCACTAAAGTAAACAACAGAATTGTTATCTCTATCACCGAAGTGCTCACCTACTTCCATGTCTAAAACCTGGTCAGGCTCATTACCCAGTACCAAACCTAGAACATAGAACATAGAACATAGAACATAGAAGAATACAGCGCAGTACAGGCCCTTGGGCCCTCGATGTTGCGCCGATCCAAGCCCACCTAAACTACACTAACCCACTATCCTCCATATACCTATCCAATGCCCTCTTAAATGCCCATAAAGAGGGAGAGTCCACCACTGTTACTGGCAGGGCATTCCATGAACTAACGACTCGCTGAGTGAAGAACCTACCCCTAACATCAGTCCTATATCTACCCCCCCTTAATTTAAAGCTATGCCCCCTTGTAATACCCGACTCAATACGCGGGAAAAGGTTCATACTGTCGACCCTATCTAACCCCCTAATCATCTTGTACACCTCAATCAAGTCACCCCTAAACCTTCTTTTCTCTAGTGAAAACAGCCCCAAGTGCCTCAGTCTTTCCTCATACGATTTTCCTTCCATACCAGGCAACATCCTGGTAAACCTCCTCTGCACCCGTTCCAATGCCTCCACATCCTTCCTATAGTATGGCGACCAAAACTGCACACAATATTCCAGATGCGGCCGTACCAGAGTCTTATACAACTGCATCATGACCTCAGGACTCCGGAACTCAATTCCTCTACCAATAAAAGCCAGTACGCCATATGCCTTCCTCACCGCACTATTTACCTGGGTGGCAACTTTCAGAGATCTGTGTACATGGACACCAAGATCCCTCTGCTCATCCACACTACCAAGTATCCGACCATTAGCCCAGTACCCCATCTTTTTGTTATTCTTCCCAAAGTGAATCACCTCGCACTTAGCTACATTGAATTCCATCTGCCACCTTTCTGCCCAGCTCTGCAGCTTCTCTATATCCTGCTGTAACCTGCCACATGCTTCCTCACTGTCAACAACTCCTCCGACTTTCGTATCATCCGCAAACTTGCTCACCCAACCTTCTAACCCCTCTTCCAGGTCATTTATAAAAATGACAAACAGCAATGGTCCCAAAACAGATCCTTGCGGAACACCGCTAGTGATGGCACTCCATGAAGAAACTTTGCCATCAACTACTACCCTCTGTCTTCTTCCATCCAGCCAATTCCTAATCCAAACCTCCAACTCACCCTCAATGCCATATCTCCGTATTTTCTGCAGTAGCCTACCATGGGGAACCTTATCAAACGCCTTACTAAAATCCATATATACCACATCTACCGCTTTCCCCTCATCAACCTCCTTCGTCACCTTTTCAAAGAATTCAATAAGGTTTGTGAGGCACGACTTGCCCTTCACAAAACCATGCTGACTATCCTTGATCACATTATTCCTATCCAGATGTGCATAAATCCTATCCCTTACAATTCTCTCTAAGACTTTGGCCACAACAGAAGTGAGACTCACCGGCCTATAGTTACTAGGGCTATCCCTACTCCCCTTTTTGAACAAGGGAACCACATTTGCTATCCTCCAGTCTTCTGGGACTACTCCTGTAGACAAAGAGGACATAAAAATCAAGGCTAATGGCTCTGCAATCTCCTCCCTTGCTTCCCAGAGAATCCTAGGATAAATGCCATCAGGCCCAGGGGACTTATCTATTTTCACCTTTTCCAGGATTTCCAACACCTCTTCTCTACATACCTCAAAGCCATCCATTCTACTTATTTGTGCCTCAGTATTCTCATCGACAACAATGCCCTGTTCCTGAGTAAATACTGAAGAAAAGTATTCATTCAGTGTCTCCCCAATCTCTTCCACCTCCACACGCAACTTCCCCCTACTATCCTTGACTGGACCTATTCCTACCCTAGTCATTCTTTTATTCCTAACATACCTATAGAAAGCCTTAGGGTTTTCCCTAATCCTATCTACTAAGGACCTTTCATGTCCCCTCCTTGCTGCTTTTAGCTCTCTCTTCAGGTCCTTCCTGGCTACCCTATAACTCTCAATCGCCCCAATTGAACCTTCACGTCTCATCTTGAGATAGGCCGCCCTCTTCCATTTAACAAGGGATTCCAATTCCTTATTAAACCACGGCTCCCTCGCACGACCCTTTCCTTCCTGCCTGACAGGTACATAATTATCAAGGACACTCAGTAGTTGCCCCTTGAACAAGTTCCACATATCATTTACACTCTTGCCTTGGAGTCTACTTTTCCAAGCCACACATCCTAAGTCATGCCTCACCGCATCATAATTTCCCTTACCCCAGCTATAATTCTTGCCCTGTAGTACACACTTATCCCTCTCCATCTAATGCGGTTTCGCTCCTTGTTAGCCTGTCTACATACTGTGTCAGGAAGCCCTCCTGCACACATTGGGAAAAAAAATTAAACATCTATAGTACTCGTACTATAGTGTTCCCAGTCAATATTTGGAACTTTTTAGTCCCCCATGACAACTACTCTGTCTGTCTCACTCCTTTCGAGAATCATCTTTGCTATCTTTTCCACTACATCTCTGGAACTGTTGGAGGCCTGTAGAAAACTCCAAACAGGGTGACCTCTCCTTACCTGTTTCTAACCTCAGCCCATACTACCTCAGTTGACGAGTCCCCTCACATCCCTTATGCAACTGTAATACTATCCTTGATCAACAATGCTACACCTCCCCCTCTTTTACCATCTCATCTGTTCGTACTGAAACATCTAAATCCTGGAACTTGCAACAACCATTCCTATCCCTGCTCTATCCATGTCTCCAAATTCGCCACAACATCGAAGTCTCAGGTACCAACCCATGCTGCAAGTTCACCCACCTCATTCCGGATGCTCCTGGCGTTGAGATGGACATACTTCAAACCAATTTCTTGCTTGCTGGTGCCATCTTGCGTCCATGTAACTTGATTTCGGACCTCCATACTCTCAACCTTTTCTATACTTGAAATACAGTTTTGGTTCCCGTCCCCCTGCTGGATTGGTTTAAACCCACTCCAATAGCCTCAGCGAATTCCGCTCCTCCCCCCCCCCCACCCAATGTTTTTGTCCCCCTCTGGTTCAGATGAAGACCAACCCTGCTTGTAGAGGTGCCACCTACCCCAGAAAGAGCCGCAATTATACAAGAATCCAAAACCCTCCCTCCTGCACCATCCCTGCAGCTACGTGTTCAACTCCTCTCTCTCCCTATTCGTCGCCTTACTCGCACGTGGCACGGGCAACAATCCAGTGACAACAACTCTGTTCGTCCTAGCTCCAACTTTCCATCCTAGCTCCTTGAACTTCTGCCTTAAATCCCCATCTGCCCTCCGACCTATGTCTTTGGTGTCTATGTGGACCACGACTTGCGGCTACTCCCCCTCCCCCCCTTAAGGATCCCAAAAACACGATCAGAGACACCACAAACCCTGGCACCTGGGAGGCAACACACGAGTCTCTGTCGTCCCCACAGAACCTCCTATCTGTCCCCCTAATTATGGAGTCCCCAATGACTACTGCTCTTCTTCTCTTCCCCCTTCCCTTCTGAGTAGCAAGGACAGACTGTGTGCAGAGCCATGTACCCCACTGTTTTCCCTTGTAAGTCCCCCCCAAACAGTATCCAAAATGGTATGCAGGGGATCCCTGCACTGCCTGCCGGTTCCCTTTCCGTCCTCTGAGTGTAACCCATCTGCCTTTTTCTTGTACCTGAGGAGTGACTACCTCCCTGTAACTCCTCTCAATAATCCCGTTTGCCTCCCGAATGATCCGAAGTTCATCCAGCTCCAGCTCCAGTTCCATAACGCGGTTAACGAGAGACTGGAGTTGGGTGTACTTCCCTCAGACATTCTGCAGGAGGAATATTCAACAGCCCTAACCTCCATTTCCACTCTTCTAAATTCCCAAAATGGACTGTTGAAAAATAAGGAATAAAAAATAAACTCGTTACCTTGCCAATCTGGCGCACAGAACCATTTTTGTTTTGGTTAGAAGAGGAGGATGGGTTGGAGATACTACCCGTGTCGTGTTTCGCATAATGCAACCACGCAAATATATGACAAACCCAGAAATCCTTCATTCATCCCTCGCACCTCTTGGCAAATGGAGGCCCCGACTCCTGCAGTAAGCTTTTCAAACAGTTCTATCTCGGGCGACCGACTCAACACGGACACTTACTATAAACCAACCGACTCCCACAGCTACCTAGATTACACCACCTCCCACCCTGCCCCCTGTAAAAACGCCATCCCATATTCCCAATTCCTTCGCCTCTGCCGCATCTGCTCCCAGGAGGACCAGTTCCAATACCGAACAACCCAGATGGATTCCTTCTTCAAATAGTGCAATTTCCTGTCAGTCGTGGTTGACGATGCGCTCCGCCGCATCTCCTCCACTTCCCACTCCTCCGTCTTTGAACCCCGCCCCTCCAATCGCCACCAGGACAGAACCCCACTGGTCCATACCTACCACCCCACCAACCTCCAGATACATATTATCATCCTTCGTCATTTCCGCCACCTCCAAACAGACCCCACCACCAAGGATATATTTCCCTCCACTCCCCATCAGCGTTCCAGAAACACCATTCCCACCGCCACTCCCTCGTCAGGTCCACACCCCTCACCAACCCAACTTCCACTCCCGGCACCTTCCCCTGCAACCGCAAGAAATGCAAAATTTGCACACACACCTCCTCCCTCACTTCCCTCCAAGGCCCCAAGGGATCCTTCCATATCCGTCACAAATTCACCTGCACCTCCACACACATCATTTACTGCATCGCTGCGGCCTCCGCAACATTGGAGAGACAGGCCGCCTACTTGCGGAACGTTTCAGAGAACATCTCTGGGACATCCGCACCAACCAACCCAACCATCCTGTGGCTGAACTCTTTAATTCCCCCTCCCACTCCGCCAAGGACATGCAGGTCCTTGGCCTCCTCCATCGCCAGACCATGGTAACACGACGCCTGGAGGAAGAGCGCCTCATCTTCCGCCTAGGATCCCTCCAACCACAAGGGATGAATGCAGATTTCTCCAGGTTCCTCATTTTCCCTCCCTCAACCTTATCCCACTCACAATCCTCGATCTCAGCACCGCCTTCTTGACATGAAATCTTCATCCAGACCTCTCCGCCCCCACTCACTCTCTGGCCTATCAACCTCACCTTAACTTCCTTCCACCTATCTCATACCCAACGCCCCTCCCTCAAGTCCCTCCTCCCTACCTTTTATCTTAGCCTGCTTGGCACACCTTCCTCATTCCTGAAGAAGGTCTTACGCCCGAAATGTCGATTCTCCTGCTCCTTAGATACTGCCTGACCTGTTGTGCTTTTCCAGCAACACATTTTTCAGTTTATTGGGGATATCGCAGCTTGGTTCAGTAATTGTCTTGCTGAAAGAAGACAGAGGGTGGTGGTTGACTGGAAATGTTCATCCTGGAGTCCAGTTACTAGTGGTGTAACGCAAGGGTCGGTGTTGGGGCCACTGCTGTTCGTCATTTTTATTAACGCCGTGGATGAGGGTGTCGAAAGGTGGGTCAGTAAATTTGCTGACGTCACTAAGGTCGGTTGAGTTCTGGCTTGTGAGGAAGGATGTTGTAGGTTACAGAGAGACATAGATAAGCTGCAGAGCTGGGCTGAGAGGTGGAAAATGGAGTTTAATGCGGACAAGTGTGAGGTGATTCACTTTGGTTGGAGTAACCGGAATGAAACGTTCTGGGCTAATGGTAAGTTTCTTGGTAGTGGAGATGAGCAGAGAGATCTCGGTGTCCAGGTACACAGATCCTTGAAAGTTGCCACCCAGGTTGACAGGGTTGTTCAGAAGGCATACTGTGATTTAGCTTTTATTAATAGAGGGATCGAGTTCCGGAACCATGAGGTTATGCTGCAGCTGTAGAAAACACTGTTGTGACTGCACTTCGAGTATTGTGTACAGTTTTGGTCACCGTATTTTAAGAAGGATGTGGAAGCTTTGGGAAGGGTGCAGATGATATTTACTAGGGTATTACCTGGTATGGAGGGAATGTCTTACGAGGAAAGGCTGATGGACTTGAGGCTGTTTTCGTTGGATAGAAGAAGGTTGAGAGGTGACTTAATAGAGACATATACGATAAGCAGAGGTTTAGATAGGGTGGAAAGGAAGAGTCTTTTTCCAAATTTGGTGACGGCAAGCACGAGGAAGCACAGCTTTAAGTTGAGGGGTGATAGACATAGGACAGATGTCAGTGGTAGTAAGGGTATGGAATGCTTTGCCTGCAATGGTAGTAGATTCGCCAACTTTAAGTACATTTAAGTCGTCATTGGACAAGCATATGGATGTACATGGAATAGTGTATGTTAGATAGGCTTTCAGATTTGAATGACACGTTGGCGCAACATCGAGGGCCAAAGGGCCTGTACATCGCTGTAATGTTCTTTGTTCTACGTTCTACATAAACCTATTGCATCAATCTGCAAACCAGGAGCAGTTACCCCCAACCCCACCTCCAGACAGCGCATTGGTCTGTTGGAGCAGGTACCCTCCCAGCATGTACAGCTGTGTACACCACCACAGTGCATTGAACTGTAAACCAAAAGCAGGAACCTTCCCAGCATGTTGACCTGTGTACAGCACCCCAGGGCATAGAAATGTAAACTAGAAGCAGTTAACCTCCCAGCACGTTGAGCTTTGTACAGAGCGCCAGTGCGCTGAACTGTAATCAAGGAGCAGTTCCCCTCCCAGCATTTCGACCTGTGTGTACCTATACAGTACATTGAACTGCAAATCAGGAGCAGTTATCCTCCCAGCTATTTTGGCTGTGTACGTGACTCTCATGCATTGTAATTTATACCAACAACTGTTACCCTCCATGTCGAGCTGTGTACACAACACCAGTGCATTGATCTATAAAACAGGAGCATTTGCCCTCCCAGCATGTAGTGCTTTATACTGCGCCCCAGTGCATTGATTGGTAAACTAGGGGCAGTTACACTCCCAGCATGTAGAACTGTGTACAACGCACCAGTGGATTGATCTGTAAACCAGGATCAGTTGTTC